>NC_071092.1:5440000-6069821 GCF_027358695.1 Spea bombifrons | reverse complement strand
AATGAAAATTCTCCATGTTTGGAATGGCGAGCGCCATGAATGAAATGTGTCCACCGCCCGTTGTTTTCATTCAGCGAACGTTGTTGAATCCCGCGTGTGTTTTCCCGGCGTAGGCAGTTCATGCCGGATACAATGTTTCTATGAACACTGAAATAGTGTGAGATGGCTTTATCCGTTCGTAAAGAGCTCTATTGTGTTAGCCGTAGAAAGAGCAAATTTGGTAAAGATAATGGATTGCAAGCCTTTGAGACTCTCTAGGTCTCTCCTTCAGGTGCATTATACCAAGATAATAAATATAATGCGTGAAGATGAGGCCTAGATAGACTCAAAAGCTGGCAATCTGTCATACGTCATTGCAGAATTCCGCGATGACCTTAAAGCTCTTTAGTGCTCTGGATATGCTACAGCAGATGTCGTAACCGTTTAACCAGCTGGCCGTTACCACCAATCTAGTTGCCCATTTTTAACCTATGCGGAATATAATTATAAAGTCTGATTTTAGGGAAAGCAATGAACATTTTTTTTCTGCTGTAAAAAAAACCTATCCGACGCATGTTTAAATTCTCCCGCATTATTAACATTTACCTCTTCTGCATGAAGGCTGTTCCGCTTATCCACTCCCTTTATAGCACCATCTTATTCCATAGCGCTGTACAACGTTTCTCATCTCACCCCCTCTCGTTTCTCTCGTCCAAGCTATAAACAATCGTTAGATTCTTCAGATCTAAGAAAAAAAACAAAAACAAAACATTTTTAGTGCTCAGAACGATCTAAAAACGTTTGAAGTCAGTGTGTGGCAATAGCCGACTTTGGCAGAAGCCCAAGGTGATTAATCCGCCAACGTCATTGGGTGAGTTACAAATATTACCGCGAGACTGAAGCATGGAATGTATCAATACTCATCTCGGAACTTCACAGCCGCTAGAATCTGCCAGGTGCAGCGTTCGAGTGAAGTTTCAGAAGTTCAGATCCGGTTGACCCACTTCTCCGCTCAACATTTTATCAACACTTTCAGAGCACATCTGTTGCTCACCACGCCGTGTGCTTTTATGCGATTTTAATTATTATGTCAGGTTGGCGGATCGGATTATTCTGTATTCCTGTGTGTGTAGTAGATACCTGGACTGGCATTCCAATGGTGAAGTCTAATATAATTTATTGAATGATAGGCTGATGAATACTAGACATGCATAAAAAGCTATGCCCATAAATACGCCAGAATAACATCAGGTTTGAGATTCTTATACTGATAAGCTTCTTATCTGCTGCCACACCTTGGGTTTTGGAAACCAAAGTGAGAACAGGAAATGTACCGTGATACATGAACTTTGTTACATCCAGTTACAATATATCCAGAGCAAAGAACATGAATTACGGTAGTTCTTATTGATCTAGGTATATAGTCCATTTAACCTTCTCTTGGTTCTCCTGGTCTCCTAGATCATTGACTACCTGTGAGAACTGATTTTTATGAAGGAGGATGAGGAGATTCCCTCACTCATGGTCGTGCGAGGTCTCTCTGGGGGGGGATCTATCATCAGGCTGACCTTTGTTTTCCAGATATTGTTAGAACCGCATAAGACCAAGTGAGGAGCTCCTCGGAAGGGCAGGGGATGTATGGATTTGGGTGAGTGCTTTCCAAAGAAACAATGTCATCAATACACTGGATGTGAGTTGACAGGCCCTCTCCACACCGATTGGAAGCAGCGGGCTAGTCGTGACCCCGTGACCTTGCCCAATCATGGACGGTTCCCATGCTAATGCCTTCACTGCTCATATTCCACCCGGAAAGGCCCGGAATGGGCTGGTGAGAACAGCACGCGGGGCAGAAGAGGTCAAAGTATTTAAGATGTGTAAACTTCTTAAACAGGATTGAAAGGAGCCACGGAAATTCCTCAGTGTCTAGGATCGGAGCTTCATGCCTGGGTGGGATCATTTCCCGGTTTATTGACTGTGGGTTTTTGTATTTTTGCGTCTAAATTTTATATAGTTTACTGATTAAGAACAAACCGAGTCAGAATTCCCCCGGTTTAGAACCAAAGTTCCATGCGGATGAGCTCAGCGCAGTCACACGGTTGGCCGCCCTCAGTCCATGCCACGACCACCCGGCATATCAATCTACCGGAGCCCCCCACGAACATGGGAAGAAATGCTCGTATAGAGCTACGTATTCCCTCATACGCTGCGGTGGATTTTTTGGCCTGTGAGCAGCCAATGGGTTAAACCAGTCTTGTGATGCGGTACAACCTCGCATGACCTCCTACCGTTTATATCAATGTCATTCCTTAACGCGAAGCCCGTTTGGCTTCCGGTCTGTGCCGGGTCTGCACGTGACCGACCTGATCCCCGTGTGACTGCAACGTCTCTCTCATTCCGAAGCGAACAAACAGAATCCTCTCGCAGGAACGCACTTGATACCCGAGGCTAAAATCCCCAAAACAAAGCAGAATTGTGATAGGATGTGTAGAGCGTCCTCTTTCACAACCGCGAGCTTCCTGCACGAGGGGTTACGCATATCTTTTATCAGCGGGCGTAGCAGAGGGTACGAGTACAAGTACATTCATTATGTATGGATAATTGTGTTTTTTTTTAAAGGGGAAGTTCCACTGCAGGTTCTTGTTACTTGTAGTAGAAGAACAGGAGAACCTCCATGAAGTTTGTTTTACCCGTGTGATCTGCATGCAGTAAATCATGTGCTTATCACAGCCGTGGCATGACGAGGCGGCCCTGGTACGTTAAGGAGCTGACATTGGGTGCTGTCAGCCACCGGCCCACTGGGCCTTTTTCCCCCGTGTGCCAGATGGCCAGTCCGGGCCTGATTACTGCTGAGTGTCGCTTCTTCTAGCCGGAATTCGGACATTGAGTGCTAGCCCGAGGGGCTACTTTATTTGAGGATGTTAATAACATCGTATTAGAATGTTTAGCGGTTCCGAACTTACCCCAAACCATACTTAGTGTTGCCGATGGACTAGTTACCCCCTTACAATCTCTTAGCATTAAAGAAATAGGTCTGGCATAAGCTTCGTGACATTGCTGACGTCACGCCATAAGCCGATTTGCTTCGCCGAAGACGATCGACGCCAAGTTAATTTTTTTTTCCGGTTTATTGTTCCTTTAAAACCTGTTTCGATTTTGCGGATCTTATGTCCTTTTGAGACACACGTGACATGAAAATGCACTCAGTCACAAGGATCGGGTGTCTGTTTTTCCTTGAAAGTCGGATGAGACTGCTTCTAGCCCGCATCTGAGTGCCCGCCGGCCATTTCTTGATTTTACTGATCCCGTTCCAGAACGGCCGGTAGTTCCTCTGTTGAACAGAATAAAAGGTATTGTGGGAGACATGTGACCGGCATACGCTTAATGTAAATAATTTGGGTTTTAAAGAAGGTGGTTTAAGGGCAGACATTCTATCCTTATCAGACTTTTTTTTTTTGTTCTCCTTCTTTGTCACCCCTGGGAAGGAGGTTTGGAATCTGGAATAATCTTACATGAATTTAATTAGCCTTAATTAGTGTGAGAGTTTAGTAACTACGTTTCCATAAAAATCCCATTCTAGTTTGACAACGAGAACTTCAAAGGGGAAAGTATCTTTATTTCTCGTTCCCCAAACCTTCTTTTAAACCATAATAAAAGATGTTGCGTAATTTTTATTACAACGGAGTAGTAAAAGTTGTTGTTTTTCGCTGGTGTTTAATACCCATTGGTATGTGGTGGGTTTTTTTTTTGTACTTATTTCTGAATCGCTTGAATAAATATAACATGGCGCTATCTCGCTGTTTGGTGAAAGAGAAGAATGTTTGAGTTTTAGCCCATGGGGGACCAATGGAAGTCTATAGGAAGGGAAAAGAACAAACTTTTCAATAAATAAAGTACCACTTTGGGTTTTACGAGCACAGGTGACATCGCAATACCACATGGCAACCTCCAATGGAAAATGCTAGTCTTAAAGACCCTATAAAAATAGTATTGAACTTAAAACCCACCATAGGCTTCTTCAACGCTGTATTACGCAACATTGAGAAGTGGTCTCTTCACCCTCGAATCTAGTGGCATCTTCCTGCGGTAACAAGACCACTCATTTATAAAGCATAACATGTAATGTAAGGAAGTGTAACTTAACCAAGAGAGTGGTAGATAAGTGGAGCAGCCTCCCATCAGATGTGGTAGAGGTTAACACAGTTAGGAAAACATGCATGGGATGGGCATATGGCTCCTGAATCTAAGACGAGACCAACGACTGATTAAGGTTTGAGTCTTTACAGCGGGATGGGTGTTATCTGGGTCAAAATCCAGAATCTATGATTCTATGATATATATGTTAAAATATTTATCATCTTTGTCCTAAATCTTGCTTCCTGAAGAAGAGGATTTTGAACCAATAAACTATTGATACCATGCTATCCATCCTCTGATAAAAGGCATAAAATATCTTGATAACAGCTAATTTTAAATAAATAAAAAATAATAATTTTAATTAACCGATTTTTTTTTTCAGGGTTCTGTTTTCAAAATAATGAAAAAATCCCCAGAATATTTTCTGCTCAAAGGGCCCAAAAAAAAATAAACGTTCATAGGCCGCCACAGTACGACTCGTACAGAATCCACATGGCAGACGGTATCTGCGAAGAAGTCAAAGTTTTGTCCACATGGACAGGATAGTTCCAGAACGCAGCAGTCATCGCCATGTGATCGCACACAATTGTAGCTAAACATCCCATCACTTAAAGGCTGTGTTTGAATGTAAATATGATTAGTCAATGTGTTGAGAGGGTGCGAGGCATTCAAAGGTCAACGAGGAGGAAAAAGAGGACAATGGGGTTATGGACCCAAATGCACAAAGGGCCTAAAGTCCTACTTGCAGCGTAAGAATGCGCTGTTCTCCAAAAACCTGATGATGGCCTAATTTTGTTGCTTTTTATTACATTTTTTGATTGGCTGTCACAATCTGGAACATTTTGGTGCAAAACTCTTTGTACATTGGCGCGATCACAGCTCCCCCCCCCCAATGTTTGTAAAAGCTTCATACCCCAGTGCGTTCATATAAATAGGCGCTTAGGAGGAGCATAGGATGAGTTCCTCGAGTGCAACCTAATTATAAACGTCTAATTAAATAAACCTGAGACAATTTGTTCTGCTTGGGTTAAGCAAAAATACACACCATGCGGTGGACTTGCCCAGGAGGAAACCACATTTGGCCCGCGTTGGATTTTAATGTAGTTCCAGGGGTACTTTTACCAAAAAGGGGTAATTGTGGGCTGAGTGGCGATCGTCTTGAAGAACCATCATCAAACCGGCCGAACACAGAGCGCTGAGCTTCGCTTCTTAGACTAATCCTCCTTAGTGAATGAAGCAGGAAGCTTCTGTTAAGGTTCATTGAAAACGCGTTGGGTTGTGTCGTTGTATCCGCAGCCCCGGTCGCGTTGGAGAAGATACTGACGTGTAACACGAACCAGCTCTACTGCTGTCTAAAGTGAGAGGAGTTAATGTGGAGGAAAGGCCGGTTGTGCAACGGATTTGAGATGTCTCCTAGGCTTCCCCGGAGGCAACGGCAGCGTTACAAAGGCTAGGGAGAGTCTGATGGAATGAGGTTGGGGATTCCGCACACTGGGCGCCCCATGGGACAGAACTGGCCCACCGCCAGGGCCTTGGAATTTAGGATCAACTCTAGAGATAAGAGTATAAAAAATGCAACATGGTATCTCCAAGAGCTTTGAAAATCAGAACCATCAGTTCACGTGTAATTGTCAGAGCGAAACATAGTAGCGCTGTACTAATGCAACAAATATATTCTTTTATACATATCATTGGAGGAACTTTCTTTTTTTTTTTTTATTATAGATGACGCCCAGTATGACAGCGGCAGGGAATTCGCCTGCGTAAATCCCGCGACGTTATTTTGCAACAATTACAATTTATTATTGCCTTGAAAAGACTCTGCAGATAGATTTCGCTCGAGGAATCCGAGGAATTCCCTTTTTACACACAGATCAGCCCGCAAATGGAATCAAACCAAAACATTTCCCGAAACCGAGAGGATAAAATCAACGGGCCACACACGCTCAACAACAAAGGATAACGGGTAGGGGGGGGCTTGTTTATTGTATTGAAAGTCCATTCTTCATCCAACGTGTATCTCTTCGGGAGGGACAGTCCTTCTTTGGGCCTCATATCCCTCTGATGCCCCTCTTTCCTCCCCTGATGCCCCTCTTTCCTTCCCTGATGCCCCTCTTTCCTCCCCTGATGCCCCTCTCTTCTAGGAGCTCGGAATGTTAGCTGAGGATGAGGGGATCGCAGGGTTCTACAGTCTTAAAAGTCACCATATTGTGTCTACACAAACAGCAGGAATGTGTTTATATATTGTGTAAATAAAATACGTTATCCTTCTTCTCCTAAAAGCTTTAGTTGCGTACACAGCTACCAGCAGGTCACAAAGTCACATGAAAACATCTCATTAGAGCTGCACGAGTAGTAGTAGTGGAAAAGTGTCCTTCTGTGGCCTTTCCACATGTTGGTGCTGGGGGGGGGCATGTATTTGTGAAGCTCTGGGAGTTTAACGCTCCTTGACCAGGGAATGGTTTTTCCCAACTCGTTGACTGGCTGGCCATGCTGGAAATCTGGGCTCATTTGTCTTCTCCTTGGGACCCTGGTGATTTTGTACGCGCCATGTTTTCAAATAAAACATTGACATGCCTGGTGTATGAAGCAGGCCCAAAACTGGCCGTCGGGGACACCGTCGCCCAGCAGCCACCGGGGCATTTGCTGCATTAGCCAGCGGGCAGTCCTGGCCGCGTCCGGCAAGCATAGGCTCCTGGTAGCCTGAGCCTAAAAGCTCGCTGTCATTAAAGTACCCGGGCTGCCATGTTATTGCGTAACCTCAGTATAAAATATGTTCTTTTTACAATTGGGAAAAGTGAACAATATACAATTTCACAATTCCATGAATGTACGGTAAGTTATAAAGGTACAGAAGGAGGACAGGGCCCGGCTCTTGTGAAATCACAATCTCTTAGTGGTTTGAAGGTGAATGCGCTTAAATTACATAATTTATGGGAAATTATTGTGTAAACGTGTCGTAATTTAAATATGTCTTTTTATGTTGAAATTCTATGCTGTACATAAATCTACCACCTAAAAAAAAGACATTCATTGCAAAATGATAAAAACTTATTGTCGTTTTACCCTTTTTTTACACAGTTTATGGCTTGACAGGTTCCAAAATGACCTGTTCTAATTAAAATACTTAGAAGAACATTTCTTCCCCCGTGGGCGCCTGTCCTCCTTATTCTGATTGGCTAATAAATATGTTATTTTTCTTTAGTCTTAAGAGTCTGCTTTAAAACTGGAACAGAGAACACAACGTAAAGAAATATAATATATAAAACTTTATTAAATGACATAAGCCTGGGATTCTTATAACACGATGGAAGACAACCCGTCTTTCCCCAACTACCAGGTAATCATGGGAGTTGTAGTTGGAGAACATATGGATTGTTCTAGTTAAACTACAGACATAACTTGGCCTATGGTCATGGGAATGATACTCCAACAACACCATAACTGGGATTGTCTGCCCCCAAATGCCTGTACTTTAGGACAAGAACAATTGTATCAGGTGGCAAAGAAGTTGTACCGTCCTGGTTTCTTGGGGTCATCGGCCATTCTGGTTCTCACATAATGGTTTTGATTTATGAAATGTATTCAGATCCGTGTGAGTTGCTGATCATCATGTAAGTTGCTGATCATGATGTCTCACTTCTCATCCATCAGTTCTACATGATCCTAACGTATGGTAGGTCACTCAGGGCTGGCGTTCCCAAAGTCATGTTATGTGACCCCGTGTTGACATACATCCTCCACCGGTTTTGTCAGCAGGAATATTCGCTTAGGCTTCTCATTGACCATCTTCATGACATCATTAGTGTGCCGGGAATGTGCCGACAGAGTAATGTTGGATGGTAGGAGTGTCGGGTGCTGTCAGCGGTATCTGCTTGAAGAGCAGAAGTTGGGGAATATAAGAGGGGGGCAGTCACACTCAATGGGCCTTTCTTCTGCTGAGACAGCCAATTCACCCAAAAATAGCCCAGCTGGTCACCCCTCATCTGCACCTGCCCCTCTCAACAGCCATGTATTCCATTACACTGTTGTTATTATTGACACTTTTCAATATGCACCATTGGGTTAACCCTTTGGCAGCATACGGATAGAACGTGGATAGTACCATTCATCCATAGTCAGTCCCGTTAAGTGCGCATGCACGGTCTATCTCAATGGACGCCGCTAAACTGGATTGCGAGACGAGCTTAGTAGAATACCTTGGGTTTAAACGCTGGGAAAAAAAAACTCCATATCTTTTTTTTATTACAAAATGAAGCTGTACCTGTAATTCTCCGGCACTCCTTTCCTTTAGAGACATTTCCTCATTCCGATAGCGGGCGAGGGTATTTAAATATACCCTCCTTCTCCGTTGATACATCATTTGTTCTAACAAGCTGCCCTTTATAACACTGACATATATTACAGAGCAATAAAGTCTTGTGAAAGTAAAATGACATTTATTGGGACGTTTTATTGATTCAGTTCGTAGATTTCCGGCACGAGCAGTAATGCTGCCTGGAAATAGCGATAGAGCCGGTTATTATTTATTTATATTATTTATTATTTTAGAAAAGAATACAAAATATAAACATGTAAAATATGCTAAATGTGCAACATGTCCTATATACCGGTATATGCAGTTGTCAAAAGAAAATTCATCATTTTCAGTGATATGACCACTCGTTGCCAACTCTCCTAGTTTCACTGTAACAGTCCTGACATTGCATTCAATATTCAAATAGTATGATGATCTTGCTTGCCCCAACAGCAAATGCAATTTTTTTTTTACATTGTATCCCCTATTGCACTTGGTCCATATTTATATCAAAATCGTTTACCCATTTGTAACAAATTAGACAATTCCAGTGTTCCACAGTCATTCTTTTGCTCTCGTGTACATCGGTATTTCTATCTTATTTTGACTGGCAAATTTAATGGAGATTAATGCATTTGTGTATAGCCAATATTTTATGATTCACTTTGTTTTATATTTTTAACACTTAAATCCCATTTTCCCCATTATCATTGCAGACTTTGAAACTGGGCTCCACGATGTGTCCCACTTTCGTACTATCCCTTGCTATAATTTGATGTAATTAAATTATAGCAATATTAATCCACATTATTCTTGTCTGAGAAGCTCACTTTTATTGAATGCTCCGATGGCTGTGATTGTCAAATGGAGCTCGATCAGTCCTTGGGTGGCTCTGCGTTGTAGGAACACCAGGGCAACCTTGACTGTAATTTCCAAAAAGAGTCATTCCGTTCCAATGTGTCTAAACATGAGAGGTGGGCTTTAATTCTGAAAAAGGGTTGTAATTCCACTTTGTTTATATAGTTCACACAGTTTCTCAAGAAAGCCTCTTGTAAGCCTCCTTGAAGTTCCAATTATGGCAATTACGGCGGGGCAAAGGCTCTCTCTGTTTGGTGGTAGAAGTGGGATCGTATTTCTGACTTTGTTTCCTAGATGGAGTTCATTGTATCACGGCTCTGTAATTAACTACTATTCTGAACAATGGATGCTCATCATTTTAAACTCGGTTTGTAAAAGATAAGATCTAAACGTATAATGTATGGGGTCATTCATTATTATAGGTTATTGAAAAGTGCACCGCTGAACGTCCAGGAATTAGAACAAAAAAAATTCAAAAAAACTCAACTTTTTTGTTTTCAACCAGCATCTGTGGCCATAGAGAAATGCGTTCATTTGTGAGAAGTCTTTCGTCTTGGGCACTAAGCATGAGTATAAGAATCTTAAGGAAATCAGAAGACCTTTTTAATTATGTGACATACATTCAGGCAAGAGTCAGGCTTTATTCCCTTAAATAATGTATCAGCGCCTACTTTAGTGAATAAACCCTTATAACAGGCAGGCCAATTTAAACCATTCTTTTTAACAACCACTTATCAACTGAAAATTTGAGTTCTTAATAGATAGAGGAAAAAAGATTGAGCTTTTCAGCTTGAGCCATGGTGTTTATTGTGAGGGTTAGATGGAGAAGTCATTGGAAGCCTGGAGATCTCGAGATCTTTGGAGAACTAATGGTTTCTTTCAGAATGTAGGCTGTGGGTATTAGGAGGACAGATTGTATGCGTCTCTAAATAAATGGGTATTTAGTGATCTTACTATTTTGGTAAGAAATATCGGCAACCAAGATGATCAAAGGGAAATGTGGGTGCAATTATTGTCGAGGAAAAGAATGGGACCGGTGAAGACACATTTCATGCTCTGGCTTCCATCTAGCAGACACTTTCCCAGACAGCCACTGAAACGGAAATCAGCTGCTTTAACTTAAACTGTGTGCTTATGATGTCATGGGGAAATTAAAGTAAACTAAGTTGTGATGATACAAGCCACTGAACACGAAGGGCAGTACAGAAAACTAGGAGCCTTGGCCATAAATTCGACACCTGTTTCAGCCCCAAAACATCTAGTCTCAGATACACGGTGCATGTCCTGTCCTGTGTAAGCATTTTTGGATTTAGGATCCCCTAAAACCTGGGATTTTCCAGAGCACACAACTTGTTTTTCATTTGAGAAGGGTGATTTCCCCACCGCTATGTGAACAATTCCTTTTTTCTCTTCTCATCTCGTTAGGGACAAAAGCCACGTGGCGTGGATTCCTCCATAAATTTTTCTTCTGCCTCGATGGGAGAGGCGCCTGGGCCTTGTTTACAAGGTATCTTTAGGATAACCGGGCTAAGCCAGGTGTGTATCCTGTATCACAGTAAGTATTTTTCTGGCACTTGTGGGAACTTGAAACTTTCCGTCCCCCCCCCCATTGTTAAAAGGCTGGAAATCCCTCCGTCTCTTCCAAATCCCCATCTGATCCATCTGAGAGTTGTGAAACACACAGAGGAGACATCTTGGTATGCCAGGTCCTATTAAGAAGGACAGCATGAAGTTTAAACAAATAAAGCATCTTTATTTATTTTATATTCTTTTTGAAGAAACAATAGAGCCATCGGAAGGGCTTTTTCCACAGGGCTAAAGTTTTCTAATTACTGGTAAGTGAAAGCGTCTAAAAAAACACTGGCTAGCAAAAGGATTTAAGTCAAGAAGAGGACAAAAATAAAACTAAAGGATAAGACGTCCGCCACACGCGTGTAACTACGATCTACAAAAACAGGCCGCAAAGTTGGTGGATGGAAATCTTCTGGGATTGGGTGTGGAGGACAAGAGGCAAAGGCGGCGACTGGCTTTCTTGGCTCCTTTGAAGAACTTTGGCCACTACTAGATGTTTTTTTTTCCGTGTGTTTTGTAGTTCCATACTTATAATCCCTGGGGTGTCAGATTTATGCATTCTTTAAACTCATTTCAAGGAACTTCTCTTGGGTCTTGTTGGCCAATGTCTGTTGTAAAGTGGCAATAGTGTTTTTATCTATCCAATATGTTTGACTGCAAGGGAACATTTAACAGCTTTCCCATAGTTCTCCAGTGGGCGCATCTACAAAACTGTTAAATTAGAGCACAGGATACCTCATACGAGTCCAAGGAAAAAGCAACATGGCTGCTTCTTGTATCCAAAATCTGAACCAGTCAGGAAATGGGTTAAAAGGAACACATTTTTAGTGTTTCCAGTGAACTCAGACCTCCTCAAATTTGTCACCCCATTTTCCAGGGTTTGGGAACCCTGCTGTCATTGGACGGAGCGTCCAATTGGCTGGTGTGAAGTCAAAATTATCTGTGTAGCCAATAGCATCTCGCCAATGCCGCTTCTTAAAGATATAGGACTAACAGCCCTTTTGTTCAGAAGAGTAAAAAAAAACCTATAGAATAACTATTTTTCACTTTTTATGGCTTTTAAGAAGTGAGGTTTAATTTTAATAAGGTAACGTAGGGATAAGAACTCACATTGCCTTCTGGGGATATCCGTTACTTGGCTTAGAGCCACCAAATCCATTGCTCCAGATTTGTATAAATCAGTTAAAAAGTCATAAATACAAGATAAAAGTAAAGTACATTGAAATCAGAAAGTTGAGATCAAAGGATAGTCCTGTCTGGGGTTTCGTAGACCATCCACTCACTGGGAGGTCATAGTCGCAATATGAATATTTTCCACGGATAAATTCATATTTTCTTTGCTTTCATTTCACTTGAAGGTTTCTTTGAAAAGATAAAAGTGTCTAAGGGGTCCCGTTGACATACTCGGTATTAGTGTGTGTTTCGGGAGGGTCTGATACTTTGTTTTACTGCCCAATCTCCCGTCGTGTTAATTACAGGACTGCAGACTGGGGGAATCATGTGAAATTCTATGAACACCGACTGAGCTAATGGGGGCAGATCAGGCCTGCATGAGAATGGCTGTAATTCGAGAACGGAATGTCTGGAATTCTATTGAAGTGAGCCCAAAATGGCCTGCGTTAACCTCACATCCCAACAGAAGGTAGAAGGGAGGTAAAAACCCGAAATGCTCCATCTTTCCTTTCTTCTCTTTCTTCTTTGTTCGATTTGTTTTGGTCGGATCCTTATTATTTGAACAATTCTGTTTTTTTTTTTACCTTTCTTTTTTACTTCTTTGTTCATCATTTTAGTTATTATTAGTTATATTTTTTTATGTTTAAAAAAAATGTATATTCACTGAACTGACATAAACCTCTGATCTCTAGAGCTTGTGATTTGAAGATGATGTTGAAGGAATAAATACACAAAAAAAATGTTCTTAATGGCACGTGAATCGTCTGACAGTTGAAAGCAATGAATATACTTTAGCAGTTGAAGTCACTGCCACGTTTCGGTAAGTGATCTGGCAATCGATAGCGGCTGCTGTCACACTTTTGTGTCCTCCAGTCTTATACTATATGTGTCATCATACAGTCATTACTCTTTATATTTTTATGTCACTCTATATTTTGTTACAAAGTATCAAGACTGCCAAGCGATTTGTTGGCAGCAGGTATGCTCTGTGATCTCCCGATTTGCATACCACAACCTACAAGGTTTTTATTGCGGTTGAAGTAATTTCTGAGACATGTCAGTTGAAATGTGTGTGTGTTTTTTTTTTCTCTTGGTGTCAACTCAGGCGGGAGATACAATGTCTCGAGATCAAAGGAGCCGTTACTGATTCACATGGAGGACTAGCGGTCGCTTCAACGACTGGAAGCGGTTTTGCAAAATCGACCCCCTGCCTCTAATTAGCTTATTATGTTGACAAACGTATGATAACGATTAGTTCGTGAATGAGCTGTTGGTACTCAAACCCAAGACTGACAGCCATTTTTTCCCCCCATTCCATCCCAAGTTGCTAGGTGAGGCGCGGTGGGCGTGAGGCAGAAGACCTTAAGATCTCGATTGTAAGGGGATACTGTGTGACTATTCTTAGCCGCTGTTCCATCTGATCATCTCTCTCTTAATCACGTGAACAAATGTGCCACTGGTCACAGCTGACTTTAACTCCAAAAAAGACAGGTGGAAGCCGACACCTGTTCGACCGATTCCAAGGCTCAGCAAATTGATGGATGGGGGTGAACGCCAGATAAGACTTTCACCTGTTTTGCAGTAAATTTTAGACGAATACCATCTCCAGGCTGGCGTAGATAAAGATCCTCGGTGTATTATATGATCTACAGACAGAAAAGGGTTAAAACGCCCCATAATACGTCTCCTATGGCGGCCTAAATATCTGAGATGGTTATATTGTCAACAACAAGATTAGAGGTGGGGGTTTCAATGACCCATATTCGCAGAACTGGAGAGGAAAAGAAATGTCCGCCAGCTCTGCGTATATCACTCACCGGTGCCGGCGGAGAATGTGTGTCACATACCTGAATGAGTCTGTTCACAGTTATCACGGCCGGAGGAGAGGAATAAGTACCTGCGCGGGTACAACACAGCAAATCAAACAGGGAAACAACAAAAAAAAACCTGGGCCAGACTTTACGCTGACTGTTCAGGTAATTGGAAAAAGGGATATTATAACGGGAGAGAATAACTATTAATTATTCTATTATTATTATTTTTATTATTATTATTATCCTTGGAAGATTATTGTCACATTTATTATTATCATTATTAATATTATTAATATCCTAGGGAGATTATTGTCACATTTATTATTATCATTATTATTATTATTAATATCCTAGGGAGATTATTGTCACATTTATTATTATCATTATTATTATTATTAATATCCTAGGGAGATTATTGTTACATTTATTATTATTATTATTATTATCTTTTACGAGACTGGAATTGACAGACTAAGACAAACGGATACTTTAGGTGGATCATTGGGGTTCCAGAGGCGCCTTGGCTTCTGTGCGCCCCTGAATGTGGATTATGGAGCATGGATCTATTCCCCCTCTTCCATGTTGATTTGTACATTACTAAGGGGATCATAAGTAAAGTTGAGGATTCTAGCATATATTACACTCCCGTAAGTAAGCAGTAGAATGTCTCAGTCTTATTCCTCCCGGGGTCCAACTGAGTCATTAAGCTCCATCTGTATGAAACCGAACCATTTCAGCCATGCAAAGAAAATGAATAGGTTTAGTGAATATGTTTATAGGCTGCATTAAATGGCATTGATTACTTATATCTCTTTTTGTATCAGCCTTGTCTTTTAATGGAACAGAAATAGGTGCAGTAAAAGGTGAGGCGGGTGGACCTTATCCAACTGGTTTCTCTCCCCTTCCAGCGTTGGGATCTCACTCTTTGAAGACGCGTTTAGTTCGTTTAAATGGTAATTTAAGGGGACGCTCCGTGCAAATTCGTCAATTGGTTCTCCGCTATTTCCAAATGAAACTCATTTTGTTTCCCTTGCGCATACCCAGCAGGGGATTTCTAACCTGCTTAAAGAGACGGCACGGAGATAAAGACCTCAAACTCAGCCGCTTGCCGAACCGGATTCCGGGAATTCTGCGTCCTAAACGGCTTAATGAGTGCAATTAGACACAGTATGACGGAACGGCAGCTTGTTGGGGACAATCATGAAGATGAGATACTTTGTTTCAATGTCATGGACTATGTTGTAATCATGTAGAATATGGAAGCATGGCTTTGGGTTCCATGTGGACAGCTCCAAGCTTCAGCATTTGCCCCCAGAACCGTCCTTTGTCACCATAAAACCATTTATTGCCCCTTAAGGAAGGTAAAGTTCATACCTGGCCATTGAAGAATCATTTGATGAACACAACTGTGTGCTTTCCCTAGACCCCCTGGCTTCTGAATGGAGATCGATGTGTTAGGAGGGGACTCACACTCACACAGATGTTGTCAATTACACCATGGCTTTCTATTGTTTACCAAGGTGTCAAAGGCCAGATGGCTTTTGTTTTTTGGGGGATAAAAAAAAAGAAAGATAACGAGGTCTAAATACAAGCGATTTTCAAGAAAAAAAAACAACAGATTCTAGAAGTTACAATTGTTTTTGTGGTGTTTTACTAAAAAAAACAACAACCCCACCACAATAAATTAGTTCAATGCTAAAGGTCACCACAAAACCCCCTGTGGCAATTTACCTTTGAGAACCCAGAGCACAAAAACATATTATTCACGGTAGATTCTCTTTTTTAAACCACTCACGTCTAAAGTCTAGAGTGTTTCCACCGCGTACAAGAGAGCGCCTTCAAAGCGTTCAGCGGAGGTCAGATCAGGTGAGACAGCAAAGGTCCAGCCTGCCACCGGTTCTGTGTCCCAGAGGGATTTGTGGCTGCGTCGCCTCTAAATCACTATAATTCTTTAAAAAATGGATTTGTGACCTTAGACTTGTAAATAAAAAACATGATTAGGAGCGAGAAATGCTTTAATACCGTCTTAAATGAAATTCATAACTGAGCTCACTTCATAAACCTTCACCTGGTTCTACTCCTAGGAATTGGGTCAGGAGCAAACCTTCCAGGAGATATCACGGCATCGAACAGGAGACTGAAAATGTTTCAAAATATATGGGAAAATAGGAAGAGGAAATTGTGGTTTTCTATAGAATTTTTCTTTTAATGATGATAAATGATGACTTGCTGCATGTAGGGCAGGCCAACGTGATCTGGGTTGCCGCCGCTTGCTGTGCTACGCAGCCAGGTTTGTGGGGTTCCTGATATCCCACCGAGGACAGAATCAGCGTTACAGGAATACGACGCGATTGTCTCTGGAAAAAGGCGAAATGATACGTACCTTTAAATAATAATATAAAAAAACAACAATCCCACTGGACTTTGAGTTAGTTTTTGAGCTTTTGGGTTAGCCACCCATTGTCTACACGACATAAACGTGTAAGGTATTTAGAAGAACGAGAATGTGTTTTATTTACACAATTTAACTGATAAAGTCATTTCCTGCTGTTTCTATACACATTATGGGGGCTGTTAGGGCAGTAGAACCCTCTGATACCCTCATACCCAGCAAACATTCCGAGCTCCTAGAAAAGAGGGGGCATCAGGGGAGGAAAGAGGGGCATCAGGGGAGGAAAGAGGGGCATCAGGGATTTGGGACCCAAACAGGGACTGGCTATCCTATAGAAGGTTGCTCGGGATGTATGGCGTTGCATAACCCATCTGCTTGGAGTTTGGAATCCTTGGCTAGGATCATAATTCAGAAATGAAGCCCATTTTCTATTAATAATAATAATATTAACACGTATAATAAGCGTTGTTATTAAAGGCGAGAGTATTAGAGGAAGACGAATGCAGAGAAAATAAGAAAGAATGCGGGAGGGAGGGAGGGTGCGTGGGAAAAACATCTTTACATTGTTTAAATACCATTTCTCTGGGATTACTGTCAGTGCTGCGAAGGGTTACTTCCGTCTCCCGCGCACCGGGGTAAAGGTGCGCCGCTGCTACAGCCTTGGCTGCCGTCCCTGATCTTTATACCAGGCTGCCGGCCGCATGACGGCACAGCTTCGTAAGCCCTTTGCCGGTAACTGCGTGCTCAGAATTGCCAACAGTCCCAGAATTGCCAGGGCAGTCATGACAACCATTTATCGAGACTTCTATAAATGGTGTATTAAGATAAAGCCAGGAAATCCAGAGCTGGTGTGAGAGCCGAGTCCTCTTCGGCAAAAAGTATTACAAGTCTGGGCACACTAAAAAGGTTAAAAAAAGATATATTTTTCTTTACATTTTTAGGTTATTGCCCCTTTAAAGGTGCTGTTCCACTAAGACATTCTTAGTCATCCTTTTCTTTTTCTAATAATTGCATAGACAGTAGCTTTCCAGTTTCTATGGCAACAACCTATCCGTGCCTGCTTTTTGCACCACGTGACAATTAAATCTTCCTGGCAGCAAAAAAATGATTCATGCGGCAACATTTTTACTAGATCCATGAATTTGTGGCGAAGGTTTAGAGCATTCAGCAGAGTCGGTGGGACAGCATCTTTAACACTGCTAGAGAAAATGAGAAAAAAGGGATTCGCGGGGTGTTTTTCTACTGGTTCGGGAGTTCAGCTGCATAATTGTGTGACTTTTTCGGCTTCTCAACCCGAGGCACAGGAGTTCTGCGACGCTCAACCCTGACCTATAGCCTGTGCAAACAGGTGTTCGTGACGGCCTAGGGGAACATTGCTCCATGCGTTGGGGAGGCAGGTAAGATAAATGGGGCTGCACAGTCGCACTTTGGGAATTTTGTTACATTCTTTATGCATGTGAGATATTGCAGCTCCGCGGCCCTTCACTAAAACCCGCGAATACCTTTCTAATTATACGTCGGTGGTGGGATTGGCCCACCTGGGATTTAAAGCCCTTAAGGGTACATAGAGATTTCATGCCGCGACTCACTAATGGTGGCAACCACATGGTTCTTATAATGGTTCATGTGAAGATCATTACTGAAGATATTTTAAAGTCACCTATATTCAAGCAGGTATTTCAGCCGTGATATGGGATGCTCAAATATCATTAAATCTGAATATGAAGGAGTCAGACGAGAGAATGTGCCCATATACCCTCAAACATTGAGACCGGAGTAACAAGCTTGAGGCTCAGTCGTCTACGATGAGATAGACGAGGACGGTGTGTGACGCTGCAATGGAGGTGCTACCTGCCAAAATTGCAGCTGAGACCAGAGTGTGTCCCGCCGGCGATCAGGGACACCCATAGGCACTTGTCCACATTGTACATTCATAGATCACACCCTAAAACATCGCGGAAGACTTTCTTTGTACCTTATTGAAACAACTGCTGGAATGCGTGTTTAACAGTAATTGTTGAATGACGTGCGTTCTTCTGTACTCCACACTTTATGAAGCTCAAGGCAACCAAATCAAATAAAGAGGCTATAAAGACATGGACAGACCTGCAAATTGCTGGCAATAGGACGAAAGCTTCTACATGTGGGTAGTGACGTGTTCTGGCATAGGGTGGCAGGTCCATGGGAGGCAGCAGCAGCTCTACTACGTAACAGGGAGCCATGGTGCCCATGCCAAGCCACTGGTCAATGGACCAGTTAAAATGGAGACCCCTGATCTCCCCAACTGGCTCATTAACACTATGGAGGGCTGTGCCAAGTCAGCCCAGTCCTCCATAGTTTCCTTCTGTGCCGCACTTCTTAAAAAGTGGGGTGGTGCGGAGGTGGTGGCAGGTAAGTACATCCCTGGCTGTGAGTACCATAACATATAATACATCTAGGAAAGGGTAGTGCAAACATATAATAATGTTACCTGCTAAACTGGAGTAACATGCAAAACCCAACAAGACCCTCCTAAAAACCAACACTTGGTACTTAGTTCTTAATCGCTCACAATAAACCTTTGTTAACCCATTGTTCTTTTAGGGGCTAAGACCCAAACAATTCATTGTTTATGATAACGAGGCAAGAAAGGACTTAGATAACTTAAGAGTGATGATCAACAAACCCCAAGCAAGTGTGAAGCAGTTGAGATACATTGTATTTCATAAAAAACAGTGAAATGAACTACAATGAAACACCCACTTTGTTTAGGATTCATAAATGTATCTGCAAGATAAGATAATTCTGAAAAATACATCTTCAACATGTAAGAATGTCATCGATATAACTTCCACATGAAATAAAAGCATTCGTGACTGACAGGTAAACACATTCCTCCTTTCATTTTCCCGACATGAGAGAATATAAGAGAATTCCCCTTAGGCCATTGTAATTTGTTACTGATGTATAGAAAGATCTAAGAAATGCATAGATTCATTAAAAAAAACCCACAGTGATATATTTGATAGCAATAATTTCAGCTCATGTGTCCTATAAAATGGAAAAAAGGATATAAATATAATAATAATATCAATAATAATAATAACAATAATAATAATAATAATAATAACAATAATAATAATAATAATAATATATTTATAGTCAATTAGTAAATTGCAGATATATTTTAGGAAATAAAATAATAATAAATAATAATAATAATAATAATAATAATAATAATACATTTATTATCTATTAGTAAATTGCAAATATATTTTAGGAAATAAAATAATAATAATAATAATAATAATTATTATTATTATTATTATATTATATAATTATATATGTATTTATATTTATTGTCTATTAGTAAAATGCAAGTATAAAGTATAAACCTAATACTTATAATTTATATTCTTCAAACCTTATCGATTGTCCCTGACAGGAACTTTTTTTTGTCACGTAAACAGTGAATTGGGAAAGCCCTCAATAACTTTTATAAAACACTTATATAAGTGTGAAATTCTAACTTTTCCCATGTCTGTTGGGAAATTACCCCATGAACTTTCTATAATATTTTTCTGTATGGTTCTGAACTTTTCACTCTATCCTTGGGGTAGGTGCTTGCAGCTATAGGACATGACCCCATCGTGTTGGATGCGTCTTGTCTGAAACATGTATATGCCATTCCTCGCGCAAGCTTCTGCAGTGTTTGCAAATTCTTTAAGAATATGTAAAACATTTAAAATTTATTTGTAAGGACGGGAAAAGGAAACTCTAGTTCGGAAGCTTTGCCGAGACAAATGATGGTCTTCGCTTATCCGGAGTTTCATCTGGTTAATAAGTCAACTTATTAAAAATACCTGTATATCTGGTATACAGGTTCACTGGCTGGCTGGCCAGCAGATTCATTAAAACCATGGATTTTATAACTTTCAACTAAAATCCTAAAACATTGTCATTGTTTAGAGTAGCTAAAGTTCTAAAATCTCCCTTTTTAGGATGGAAAGTTACTCTTTGGGACCCTGTTTTCAAGGAACTGATACAGTTTTTAAATTATAATAATAATAATTATAATAATAATAAAATCTGTGTTTAACCTGTTATTTTTCTTAATAAAGTGTAAGGGTGATATCATCTGGCGCATCTACAGAAGGCTTCCATTGACTTATTGACCACTGGTTAAGGTCTATGAAGGCGCAAAGCCTTGAAATTAGATCAACCGGATTCAATCACGTGTAGTATGAACAAAACAAAAATATCCCGAAAACGCCAGATTACTATTTATATTTCATTACAATTTGTCATGAAAAAGGTTCTTTAAAGTCGCCGTAATTAATCTTCTTGACTTATAACCCTGTAAGCAGATCCGTATCCATGGCTGATCTCACACATCACATGAACCGATGCAAGTCGTAGATAAATCTGGAAAGACAGTTTCCCCGGCACCTTTTCTTATCAGCCCAGCGAAGCCTAACCATGAGAAAGGTCATCTCCATGTCAGGGGGTTCTGTAAACCAGCTGCTGAAATTAACGTGTAAGTAATTATAAATTCTGGCCACATTTCGTGGAATTGATCTCCACATTTTTTCTTGGGATTCATGTTATTTTTATATTATTATTCTATTATATTATATATTTATCAACATGAAGCTACAAGAAGATTCTGCTTTTGTAGAAGAGATCAAGGATGCAGAGCAGGGTTTGGGGTCCATAGGCCTTTGTAGAAGACCTCAGAAGACTAGGGGTCCTGAGATTCTTAGGAAGGGAACCAGTGGGTTCCATGATAATTTGCAGCCTTACACATAATTCATGGCATAAAGTGACCGCGGTCAATATACCTGGCCCTTTATCACGCCTACAGGACCATAGCTGGGCCATCTAATCGGGGTCATCTAATAACCAAGGTTATGGACTACATTGCCCTTTGAATAACAACCCTTATGTTAAAAAGTCATAAAGGCCATTGATATTACTTTGAACCCTGGAGTTCTCTGTATGACCTCCAAGGTCTCTCTATATGTTATGTAACTTTATCTCTTTTTCTATGTTGGCTCTATAAAAGTATCTACTTCGTCGATAGAGCCCTGCAGATAAATACTTGCCAAGTTATCATTCGAGAGCATAACAAAATTTGGCAAGAATAACTCAAGCCAATTCAACGGAAGCCAAGAAGAAAAGCCAACAAATGTGTTATATAGGGTGTTGCGTAAGATACTATATACCTAATATGGCATTTATATGGTAAATCCTGTTTTTGGCGAGCACTCCGTTAAGTAACATAGTCATGTCGTGGATGGATGTGCTTGATGGCTCCAGGCAGAACATAGATGGAGGGCCTTTCTATCCAACAGACTGCTACCTATAGTCGCTAATAGGAGCAGATTGTACACCAGATTGTTCTGTTTCCCCCCATAAGAGCTTGCAATCGCTTTAAGACTCCATTCCATCGTCCCCCCCCACCCCCTCCAGCTACCTGTGACAGTCATTACGCAATAAGGCAGGTGATGGCCCCTCGGGGCAGGAACAGCTGCGCCTCTTTGTAAAAAAGGCCCCTGCTGTTTTAGTAACTCTATGGCACATTTATTATTCTTAGTAGACATGGAAGGGCAGGGGGATTATTCTCAGCGAAAGGAAACTGCTTTTGAAGGGTGTGCTAACTTTCCGCGGCAAAAGTCTTGAAGAACACTTATCTCTGTCGCAGCCGGCACGTACAGATAACACGTTCAGAGCTCGTACGGATTAGCGACGTATTTCCAGGTACGTATCAATATTCCTTCGAACGCTGACACTTCAAATGTGTCTTGAAGCTGTAGTTGAATTGAACGTTGACCTGGGGTGGCCAGGAACTCCATCCGTTGCGCCACGAGGGTCTCCTGGGGTAGGATGCTCGAAAAATTAATTAGATAGCGAATGGCTGGCACCAGGTCTCTGATTTCATCTGGGAAGGGGGTGGTAATATCAGAGGCATCTGACTTTAATTTTATATTCTTTGGTAGAGGGATACCCCAGTGTCCCAGGAAGCCCCCCGAACAGTGAATTTATATGGATTCATATGCATTCATTCAACCTGAAAAGAAAAAAACCTTAGGGAGAAGCTGCAGCTCCAAAGCCGTCGTTTGGCACTGCTGATTGGCTAATCGAGATTACATGTGGACAGGGGTCCCGTTAGATCCCCTCAAGCATTTGGGGAACTAGTACTGGATCTGGCTGGCAGTAAGTATATCGTGTGTGGCCGGGGGGAAGGGGCAAATGCATATGGGGGGGATTCTGGATCTGTAAGAGGGACACTATATAAATGTAACAAATATATAAATACATATAGTATATATAGTAATATTACATGACATTACACTTCACCAAAGTATCCTGAGAACTTGCGACATAATAACGGCAGATCTGTAAATATTTCACTACAGTCAGACTTTGCATAAAATTCCCGACGCTTTTACTGCGTGTTACAAGGTTATATGTTTGGCGTCTAAATATAGAAAGATATTCCGCGTATAAAACAGAGAAAAATGAGTTATAAATAGGCCGCTTCTCATCCTGCGCTGAAAGCTTTTTATTATTGTGGTGTTAATATTATTCGAGTTCCTGGGAACCCATCTTAGTAACAGCGATAGAGAAATATATCCTTTAAACTGTAAACAGACGACACGCGCTCAGCCTTCATAGGATATTACGTTATATGGTGGTAGAAACCAGGCCTGGACTGGCCATCTGGCACAATGGACAAATGCCCGTTGGGCCACTGGTCAACAGCACCAAACACCTACCCGTTTTGCCGCTGGAGGTGTAGCGTGCGGCCAGCGGCTGGATATGCCTGGCCCCATACTATGTTGATCACATTTACGCCATCAGGCGGCCACTGGCCTTAAAGTGCCAGATCCGCCCTATCGTTGCCAGTCTTGCGCCGGTAGAAACCCACCTTATGTTTGAACCATTGGAGCAGTCATTTTAATTTCTTGTTTTCAGGATCTGCATAAGGACTCTTCCCCATTAAATTATTCCTCCCCTTGTGTTAAGCTACGGTTCCCCCACTGGTGAAAGTCAATAGTTTCTGGCTGCTTGAGGGTAGAGACAAAGGGGATTCTTGGCCTACAAGGAGGGGACCACTGGCAAACGTCACAGAACACAAAAACTGAGTAACCCTGACAATTTGAAGCTGGTGTTTTGCGTTACCACCGGTGTCTGGTGACCTTGCTTTGGACAGCCGGCTAGTAGGACACGAGACAGTTGGCATGTATGACGTTGGTTGTTTTCTCATATACTAATGCCGGTAGAAAAGAAGCACTTCCGTTTTCTTAACTTTTATTTATTTTATATACATTTTATTGGCTTTATTTGGCAGAATACTAACCTGGAAGAGGGGAAACCATGATCACCAAGGTGGTTCTCCCAGACCGAAGCCCGTCCATTGCACCAAACGTGAGGTTTCCATTATGGCGGGTACGCGAGTATATGATTTAAAGGGACAGTCCTTAAATAAAAAGACCCTGTATGTACAGATCCCGCAGTATTACAGGGACGCCGTAGCCCCCCGCGTGCCACTGTTTATTTACCCAGTGACCACGTGAAATGTGTAAACATTTTTAAAAAAATATTCTTTGTAAGTATGTTTTACCAAATGCTTTTTATTTGTTTTGCCCGGTAAAGTTGTGTTTTTTTTTTGTGGTCTCCGAGGGGGGGAGATAAGATTTACAAAAATGAGTAACGCGAGGAGGTGAATTCTAAGAAGCAGTAGTCAAAACCTCATGCAAATAGTCACGGAAACTACAACTCACAAGATGAATCTACAAAATTACGATGGTAAGTTCCCTTTTGTTGACATGTAAATTAATTAAAACATCGTCACCGACGTTTATATTAAAAACGCGTAAAATGCAGGTTATGTGGAAAACGTGATTCTGGCTCAAAGCCGCAAGTGGCCTTATCACCATAGCAACCAGCATACTGTCCCAATCCGTGTGACCATTCCATTGGTAGCTATCAGGCCTAGACTGGCCATTGACGTCCCATATTCACCCGGTCTGCCGTCGCCAGGCAGCCGCTGGCCTTAAAGCGCCAGCGACACCACATGACCAGCAGGCCGGCTTATCACCCGTATTCAGTGAACCCAAAGTTCTGGGGGAAGTAGCACCTCCTCAGCCATAAATCCTCTCCTAAGAGGAACCCCACCAACCGCACCCCCCCCATGCCTCCCTTTCACCTCATCATGGTTCCTGATCTTAATAATTTGCCCGGTGGGGGCAGGGGGTAAATACTACATATAGTTTCCCACCTCAAACTCCTTAGCAAAGCTAATCATTATTTTGCTTTATCTCCCCCCTACCCCCCCAAAAAAAGAAAGAACTCACACTTTTGACTAACCATTGAATAGATGGTTGCAACATTTTAACTTCTCTTGACCTTTCCTGATCTAAAATTAACTCTGCCATTTACTCCTTATGCTGATAATTAGCAGCGTCCTCTCCACAATGCAACTTGGCAAGGTTATTGAGTAATCCTCCTGCGGCCGTAACATTTACTACGAGCTAAAGTCCAACCTCGCCAAGTGAGTGAGCCCCTCAACCTTGCAACGATACTCTGCGGAATTCTAGAACCTTTAAAGAGGGCACCGTCTCTGTTCTTTTTTATAAAAAGCATTCCATTTAAAGCTGACATTATGGGCCAAACCAAGACGGTGTCTCCACAGAGCAAAATAGCTCAGGGGGCTTTAATTGTAGTAATAATTTCCTAAAATAATTCCCTAGGGGGGCTTAGGGCAAAGGCCACGGGAATAAGTGTGGCCAATTATATTTGGGTCTTAAGATACATCCTGGCTCATCAGTAAAAGAGAGGACCTTTAGCTCCGACCTTTGGCAAGAGGAATTTGAGGTCTTGGAGATGGGGTATAGAGTTTTATCGGCCTATAGGTCCTATAGGAACTTTATAGATTTAGGAAATATGTGTCTTCTGTGAATAATGGGTGAAAGGTGACGGGGAGATGTGTGTTGTTACTTCCATGGTTCCATACGGGCATCTCCTGTGACGGGGATGTGATGGGAAACGGACCAATCACAGACAGGAGCGGTCAGGGAGGTCGTTAGCTACGCGTCGGTGCTGTGGGATGGGGGGAAATGGGTAACTTTTAACAAGGATCAAAGGGGCAGATTCCAAGAATGGAAGAAGGAGAAGAGTATTCACTAATAAGGTTATTGGAGTGTGGTTCCCGATGATTGTATTTCTCAGTACAGGTCAAAGGTTACATGCAGTCACCTGTGGGGTAACACTGGGAATATGCTTGTATGTGAACATGCCTACAGGACGCGGCCGTTCCCCAAACCTTTTGCTTTAGGACTTCTTCTCGTCGTCTAAAGGATCCGCAAAGCAATTATTTTGTTATTGAAGAAACATCTCGTCTTGGGGGCCAAAAACCCATGTTTATAGGCCACACTTCCATACGCTTTATATACCAGGTGGCTCTTCTTTGTAACCCTTTCATTACCAGCACAGGGTATTATGGTGCATGAAGCATTAAGTAATATCTAAAGAGTCTAAAGTCATTTTAAGGGTCTAAATCTCTTCCAGTAACTCGCTGGATACAGTTGTTGTGCTTGTTTTACGGAATACGCTATAAATGGTTAATTCACCTTAATATGAGTTCTCGACTTCTCCGAGGCAGACAGACAGCTCTCTGTGCCCGATGGAAACTGTGAATTGGCAGATACTTTACACACAGTGATACTTTCACTCAACGGGCCAAGGGGAATGAACTCTTTCCAAAAGGAATCCCTCTCTGGCTTCATACTTCATTTTTCTTGTAACTCTCACTGGTTCCATTAACTCAACACATGCTGGAAAGGGGGCACCTCAATAACCAAATCAGCATGGATTAACTCAATGTTCACTGGTCCACGAAAGGCCCATAACCTCCAGTGTTCAAAGGGTCAAAAGTATATTCCTGTTGTTGGGGTTATATAGCAGTGAGGCTGTCGATAGGAATTATTTTATGTGTTGTATTGTAGAGTGGTGTCAAGCATGTCTGTAAACATAATATCACTGAAATGTTTCTGTTACTGTACATGATGCTTGCAAAGGATCTCCGGGTGACAATTCTACCCCCTGCCCTGTCTCTTTTATCCATTCTACCCCCTACCCTGTCTCTTTTCTCTGTTCTACCCCCTACCCTGTCTCTTTTATCCATTCTCCTGTTTCTTCTCTCCATTATTTCCCCTCTCCTTTCTCTTCTCTCCATTCTACCTCCTCTCCTGTCTCTTCTCTCCATTATTTCCCCTCTCCTGTCTCTTCTCTCCATTCTACCTCCTCTCCTGTCTCTTCTCTCCATTCTACCTCCTCTCCTGTCTCTTCTCTCCATTATTTCCCCTCTCCTGTCTCTTCTCTCCATTCTACCCCCTCTCCTATCTCTTCTCTCCATTCTACCTCCTCTCCAGTCTCCTCTCTCCATTCTACCTCCTCTCCAGTCTCCTCTCTCCATTCTACCTCCTCTCCAGTCTCCTCTCTCCATTCTACCTCCTCTCCAGTCTCTTCTCTCCATTCTGCCTCTTATTTGTCCTCCCAGCATTCTCCTGATTCTTCTGTACTTTCTATTTGCCTTCATGCACCTCTTGATTAACCCATGTTTCTCTCATTCTTTTGTCCTTGTTTCATTGCTCGTTCTACCCTCCATGCTATCATTGCCCTATCTTTGTCTCTCCTGCCCAGTTTATTGCCTTTATTGTCTTTCCTGCATTCTCCAATCTCTATATTCTATCCCGCTCTTCTCAGTCCTGGCTGCGTCCCGCAATGGTGGGCTCCAGGTAGCCAGGGGCCACAAATTCCCTGGTACACTCTTAGTGATGTCATCATAGCCTCACAGAATAAATTTATTTAACATCGATGACATCAATACTGGACAAGCAATGCTTTAATAGCAGCTGGAATAGAACTTATAGCATACAGTATACTCGTGCAATTAGCAGAACTAAACTCTATACGGCGTATTTTCTTGTTAGAGGAACCTGCTGCTTGCATAAAACACAAAAATAAATCATGAGTGAATTCTATAAATATCCGAGTTTCTACTAGCTCAGTAACTGCTAGAATTGGTTCATTTTGCAAAATATTATTCTCGGAAATCTTTTTTTTTGTGAAACTGTAACTGCTGCTTTATTTGCACCTGCAGTTTGTATGAAACTAAATTCTTCCTTTTCTTAATAAATGAAACTAATAAATGAAACAACGTCTGGATTTGTGCACACGCGGTGCTGACCTGCGATTTCACAATATGGAGGCCATAAAATTCACTGCGATGTTAGACTGCAGCCTAAAACAATCACATCTACTTATACAATAACATATAATATATAATATATATATATATATATATTATTATTATTATCTTTTATTTATAGATTTGACAGACTAAGACAAACCGATACATTAAATACGTATACAGTATACATATATATATATATATATATATATATATAGTAACTTTCCTGTGTATTGTTGCAGAATATAATATTTTTATCCCAGTACAGATCATTAAAGGTACAGTACTTAATAATATTAATCACGTACCCATAGTCTAATATTCAGGTAATTTTTTGGTATTTACGTTATATTCGTGGATCATGGATCTGACCGGTGCGTTATCCCTACCATAAAAACTACAGCCTGATCTTATTTGATGGCTTTTCTCTTGCGGAGGTTTTAGATAGAAGTCAATGGGCTGGAATATCGCTCATACGCACAACGCACTCTCAAGGTTTGATGGAAGATAACCAAGGGGATCAAAGACATTTCAAAGATTGGAGGCAACCCGGCCCAATTAATTCTGACGCCACCATTGGAAGACCCACTATACCACTGATTGCAAGCTCTGAAGACTAAACTATTGCCCCAAACGGTCCCATCCTCTTTTTATTTGTGCGGCATGCGTTTTTTTTCCCCTTGTTCTTCATTTTCTCTACTGTCACCCCTTCCCCCCCGCTCGCTCCTGCCTATGGCATACTGTGACACGTGGTTGAAATTCACAGCTTGGGACCCCCGAGGACCCCGATCTGCGTCCAATGGAAAAAAAAAAGAAAGCCCCACGGACATAAGAAAAGGGTTAAGATAAGTGGAATTCCTTTCCGAGTGCCTCACTGACAGAGGTTTGAATTAATTTGAAATTCTATGAGTTGTTTAGCGTCTTGACGTAGAAAGCAGTTTCCGAAGAAAAAGAAAAAAAAAAAAAACACACAACCCACAAGCAGAGGAATCTAGAGATAAACACGAAAGCAGAATGGTTCAGCGCCACAACCCCAGTTCCAAGTAACTCGAATGGGGAAGGCGATATGAATATGTAACTCTCGCAACTGTTTCTCGGAAATCGCTCTTCTGGGGAAGTGTGAAAAGCATCCCCTGATCTCATCTACGCCTGCAATGCAATGAATTCATATTATATGCATGAAAAAGCTGCTCGCGTTAACGCTTTGGTGTCCGCGTGCTCAGAAATAGCTATCCCCGAATAGAATCTCTCTTGTTCTTTTTTTTTGTCTTTCTTTCTGATTAAAAATTAAAGGTCTGACAACGTTGGAGAAAAATGACAGAAACACAGAAATTGTTGCCAGTGGTAAATAATCTAGAAAACCATATTTTTGCATTTATTACAGATTTTTTAACTAAATAAAACTGAAATCACACAGTGTTTATGGCGATGCAGTATACAACGCCTTTGTGCTTAACTTCATCTGGTCGTTCCTCTGGTCTGTTTGACCCAAAAATGGTGAAAGTCCAAGATCCAAGAAGGCTCAGGCGCTCAAACGTTTGTGTAAAGATTGGTACAGTTTAGGGAAAAACTGGTAAAAATTGGAGGTCAGGATTTACAAAACCCCCCGCTGTTGACTAAAAAATGTTAGAAGTGAGTAGGTAATATGGGGAAAAGGTTGAGTGGTATGGTCCAAATGGACATGACGTATATAGATGGATATATATATGGTGGTGGAGCCCCCTACTGGAGGACACCATGTTGAGCCATATTAGGTGCAAGGGCTTCAAATGTGAAGTGCGTTTGGTCTAAAGGTCAACCGTATTCTTCAGCTAGGACAGGGGCGTCCAACCTGCGGCCCTCCAGCTGCTGCAAGACTACATCTCCCATCCTCCTCAGCCAGCCCCTTAGTTGAAAGAGCATTATGGGAAATGTAGTCCTGCAGCAGCTGGAGGGCTGCAGGTTGGACGCCCCTGAACTAGGAGTATGCATGGCCCCGTTCCGCTTTCTGTGGTATAGGAGAAGAATTTAGGGGTCTAATGTCCCTTCCCAAGCGTGGGTTAATAGTGGAATTCCAAAAACCACAAAGATCTTTTTAAATACTTCCCTTTATGGGTCCATTCCCAAAAGATGTGGATTTCAGTCCAAAACTGATCAGCAGATACATTTTTTGGCTGTTCTGGAAGTATAGAACGAATGCGGTAATCATGGATCACCACCACGTATAATACGGAAAAGATCAGTAGACTTCATCTGAAGTAGAGACCTCTGAGGGCGTGACAGCTCATGGGACCCTACATCTTTTTCTGTGTTGGCCCAATAAAAGCTATCGTCTTCGACTAAAAACTCCAACTTCTCTCAGACCGACACAGATAAAGCCCTTTTCCCTATCAGAGCTCGCAAGGTGATTGATCACCTTTGAGTTGGAATACCCTGTTTATGCGTTAAAGATTTTTTTCTTCTTCGGGACATTCCCTTTTTTTTAAGACGTTTAAAATAACTATTTATTTTTCAGCGAAACTCGATGCGTATGGATATTGGATTACGTAAAATGACAGTACATTACAAAACAAATCCTGAGCAATAATCCTTCGCTGCAACGTCCCTGAGAGAACAGAGCGTTCCATTCAAGACGGGGAAAAGTGTGATAATTCTATCCGCTTTGTTTACGGCAGATAATACTTTGGTGACATGAAGACACTTCCTTTAAACGGAACGCAGAAGGAATGAGAGTTCACTAGAAAACACCGAATATTTGCCATTGAGAAAGCTGTTTAAATATACGAATTGAGGAAACAAAAAGGCTGATCGGAAATTCTTATTCCCAGTAACTCATCTTACTGGTTAGGCAAACGTTACTCTCGCTTTAGGGTCATTCAGAGTTTGTAATGCAAATTCAGACATTCTCAAGAAGGGGAAAAAGGGAGGCTCCAATTTACTGGCAAAGTTCTCAATACGTTGTTTCTGGAATTCCTCAAAAACAAACATAAACGTTTTGTAATATTTAACCCATAAAGTCTGTAAATATGAAAAATTCCGGGCCGGGTTATTACGCAATCCACAATAGACGATCTTTCGATCTATCATTGTGATGTTCCTATGGAGCCGTTAGTAAAAACATGATACCTTTTATTGGGTCAACATGGCTGAAGAGGTAGAGCGACATACGCTCCGGTGACCTTTTTATCTATGTTGGTCCAATAAAAGGTATCACCTTCAACTAAAGACATCCAGCATCTTCTGAACGCTTTCTGAAGACCACATTCCTTATCATTCTTGGACAGCTGGTTGAATTCATCCAAGAATATTTGTTCTTCTGCTTCTCTTTGGCAATATCCAAACATAAAAATGGCAAGGAGATGATCTGGCCATAAATGGTGAATGTTCATCACAGGTTCATTATTAAAGTGTCAGTCCTTTCCCTCCAGACAAAGCATTCAATGCAATACAAGGCAATGATAATGTTACTTCACTTGTTGACTAAACTATCTCCATGGTGGACAACTACACGCTCATTCATGGCATTGTCTGTGGTCCACATAGTAACCACCAACACTTCTTCATAGATTTAGCTGGACTTCATTTGTAAAAAATAAAAATCCAGAAATTCTCATCATCGGGAGTCGCACCCTCCTAAAAGCCTTTCCCATGAACTAAAAGACAGCTATGTAACATGTCAACAATAACGGGCACGTAGTCAGGAGTGGCAACGCATGGTTTCAGAGTCAAGATTCCAGCAGACGTAATATTTCCTTCATCCGATGCTAAGTGCCCATTAGAGTGATGTTACAAAGTAGCTCTGGACGTATTCCGACGCCCAGAAGACTGTATCCATTGTCCCGATCCCTTTGATGTCCAGTTTATGTATAACAATGCCAGCAGAGCATGTGCCACTTGGTCACGTCTCTCACTACAGAAATGTGGGAATTAAGGACTCGGAGATTGCGGAGTGTGACATCACGAGGCCTAAATAAATCTGGCTCATTTTGGGCTTCTCGAATATTGTACCTTTCGTTGAAGTGCCCTAAACCACCGCCATGATTATTCACATAAAACTAGTCGTAAATTGCCAATAAACTAAACAAAACTGTGGCAAATCAGTTAATCGTTACAGCGACTGAGATGGAATGCGCATGTTCTTAGCTTGAAAGCTGAGCGGCCAAGCAACGTCTTCACAAAACAGTTCATCTCTTGATCATTTTAGTTATTTTTTTTATAATCATTTTTATCTAATAATGGAAGCTTGCTGAAACCTAGGGCAGGGAATCTTCAGCTCTGCAACTTTTGGTGAACTACAATTCCTATAATCCTTCAAAGCCTTCAGAGGCCAGACGACCACCAGATGTGGTTTAAGATCTGTCAGGGTCTGCAGGATTAATTGAATTCTAATTTAATTATACCAGTTTCACAAAACAGGGACCAGATTTGTAGCCCGTAAAGGTTCCGCGTTTCCAGCAGCCCTGGGTCAAAGTTAAGACCTCTTTGTAATTCGTAAAAATTAGAACATTGTCTTCCTTGGATGACATGATCTAGGGATTTTACACCCAACGATTAAAAGGTGGAAGAGGCATAACTTCTGTTTTAGAAAATGTTGAGAAGTTTCCATTCCATGAAGGACTCATCGTATGTATAGAGGGGGAACATGATAAAATAACTGTATAGGCTTGTTATTGTGCGATAATAAGTTACTCCCCAGTGAGAGTTCTCATCAGGGGGCTTCCCCAGTTAGTGCGGGGGAGCGGTTGATGGTGGAAAGAATTAGAAGGATGGAGGAGACATTGGGTGGGACGGCTCCCCGAGTGATTCCCTGGCTGCGTTGGAGCCAGGCAGATGTGTTGTCATTGTTGCTTCTTCCTACGATTTCCTTTACGCCTGGCAAGCACAAAGAGACATCGACGAAAAACAGGAAACCGCTCAACTTCCTGCTCTGGAAGATGGTCTTCTGAAACACTTCCTCTTGGACGCGAGCCACGACGACCACAGGGTCACTTTTTACTGGAAGCGCGGCTCGTTGAGCCTCTGTTTGGTTTGTGAGGAAACACATAACCGATAACTTAATTTAGAAAAAAAAAGGCGATACGAGAAGTCTGCGTCTTACTACACCCCAAGCTGACGGCGAGGTTTCTCGGAAATCCAAGGCGGGAAAAAGTTGCTCAACGATTTTGAAATTCGTCAGCCGCTTGTTTACATACGAAAGGTTCTCTTTTAGCGGTTTCATCAGAAACACGCATTCTGGAGGGTATAAGGCACGGAAACGATGTATTGACGCTCTATTATTTATTACTTATTATTACTCATTAAAGTATTGATACTTTTGTAACAAGCATACAAGACTAATCCGTTTCTAAATATGTTTTTAAATGTATTTAAATTCAATATTTCAAACATATTTTTAATACCAGGTTTTTACTTTATTTCATATCATTTATATCATTATTTATTATCATTAATAATAATAATAATAATAAATGCGACAATAATCTTCCTAGGATAAGAAATCTTATGTTCTAACATATTTTTAAAGCATATTTAACAACAAAAAATCAATAGATAATTCTGGTACTCAGAGTCCTAGATTGTCATACCCCCCAACATTTCAAAACACCAAAGATGGGCACTTTTGTTCTAGGGGATATTAATTAACTAATTGAGGCCCATACCTAAAAAAAGGTAATATATTTACATTTTTATCGCATTTACTTCTGTTTCTCTACTTTGGCTCCTGACAACGGGGCATAGGAGAACATGTGACATCACACGTGGGTCCACCTGTAATGTATGGGTGTTGTTATGACATCATAGCACAGTCCACCCATAGACCAGCCCTTCTGAGCATGCTATGATGAGAGGTGCAACAGATGCTTGGTTGCTGGAGCTGGACTGGCAAACTTGGAACTGTAGATAGCTATGCCAATCAATTCTCCTTGGGCCATGTCTGGAGCTCCATTGGAACCCAGCTGAGCCTGATGGGATGAAACCACAGAGACATCCCCGGTTGGAAGGGAACCTATAGTTCCTTGAGTAGGGGCATTAGAAGAGTTTATGGCGCTCCACTCTGTTGGTCCTCTAAAGAATACAGCCCCAAGGTAAAGGGACCAGGTTCTCTGATGGTGAAAGGGTTAACCCGGCATGAACCTGACGCACTCTCTTTTGTTGGACTTTGCCTGCTCACTGCAGCGCATGAAATCCAAGAGGAAAACAAGTTGATAATCTCCTAGCTCATGCGCTGATCTCCCTCCCATAAGTTACAGGCAAGGTGATTCATAGCACCTTGATAACGTCCTGTTCCCCACCATCACTTATCTCAGGCGTGTGCATGAAACCCGGGGGGCCGCTCCTAATGACACCTCTCTCATTGTATAGGCTGAAAAATATTTGCTTAAGTCCAGAATCTGCTGTGTTCTGGGCTTTTTCCAGTCCCGATTTTCTTCTTTCTATGATTAAACTCTGTTGTTGATGCTATTCTTAGAGATGGGAAAATGGTGCATGTATAATATTCATTATGTGCTGTACAGAGGTCAAGACCCTCTAATTGTTTGGCTGCAAGAAAGGGCTAAATGGACACTTTTACAAATTACAAAAATGTACACTTTTTTGTCCTATTTTTTTTAAATTAATGATTGATGATTATACCTTTTTTGAGGAGCGAGCCCCGTTTTAGCAATAAATAAAGAATTTGATGGAAATTGGGGATAAGACCAACTGACTTATGTCTTCTTAAATAAATATAGTGTGTTTTATGGTTTTACAATGTTCTAAACACCAAAGGACAGGTCAGGCCCAGGGGTTAATGCGGTAAAGGCTCAGTTTCATGGAGTTGCTCCATTAAGTCCGACGCGGTTGACTTGAATGAAATGTGGCAATTTGTGAGTTGGCTAATGTCAACTCAACTCAGAGATGGCAATTTCAACATCAGCTCAGACTCGCTTTCAAGGAAGATGCAAACTGCGGGTAACTCATCGGACATCCACTTGAAAACAAGTTACAACTCAACTTTTAGTAAGATGTCAACTGCCAAGTTGATGTTTCAAGTTTTGTCTCCTCTGGACCTCTAGAGACCACTGACCTTGCCTTTCCAGCTCCATTTATACTTCTGCGCCCCGAAATAAATGCTTTATTCCTTGGGGGAAATGAGTAAGTGGGGCATTTACTTAGTTATGGGACAATTTTCTTTACATGGCACGGCTCACTTTTTTTTTTTCGACCTACACCCTCTGCGTTTCCAGATATAGATGAAATGACATAAGGACCCGGCACTGATGGAATCTGCCGGCTGCTGTCTTGTGACTAATTATGTTATAGACTGACGCATGCGGAGTGACGTCCGTGTCGTTGCCGTATTGTAATACATGCTGCTGAAATCACATGCCTGCGTTCTTCTCGTGTGTCTCCACATTGTCGTAATGACAAATGTGGCTTAAAGAGATGGCATGAAAACCAAGCCACAAATATCCCAATTTTCTATAAATAAAACTAACCGCATTAAAAATAAGAGCTTTAATATAGCGTTTCCTTTTCAAGAAAACAGAATCACGATCTGCGGATCAATTAGGAACACTGTAGATTTTAGAATATGCCAATAATGCATGATTTATTCATACCCAACAACGGTGGTTGCCTGTTGGACCAAACCACTCTTCAAAAATAATCCTATGTAACTCCGCGGCGATCCTGCTGATTTATCCTAGGGTTTTCTATGTTGTTACAATGTAGTTAGGTGATATTTGAATCAGATTTTTTTTGTTTGGGAACATCAAAAGAGGGCTACATAGAATAGTCATCTCATAATAGGAACATGGAAAGGATCCAGGCATTGTGTAAATGCTGCATAATCTCCTTGTTAAAACACAAAAGAAGGCTTCTGGTAAAACGTTCCAACGATAGCAGCCCATGGGGCAATTTTTGTCATCTGGCCCTCCATATGAGATTTAACGTAGCTACGGCCAAGGCTCCCAGCAATGTAAAAGGGTCCTTATTGCAAAGGAATACACGATAATACAATGTAACTAATGCAACAAAGGTGAATATAAAGGTACTGGAATACAAATGAAATAATAGGAATGTGTTTAGATTCCACCGAAAAGACAATTTACCAAATTTGATTCCCAAATACTTGTTCCTTTGCACTTAATTCACAGTACATCCCCCCCCATGGAGTAGGATCTTCTCACCATGGAATATAAGAAATGTTAATATACTTTATGGTGCCGAAAACCCCTTTTAAGTGTGTGCATGGTAAAAATCCCGATGACATCTCAGAGCTTTAACAACCTCAACAAAACTAAGTGCGGTGCTGCAGGAGGAGATCAGTTTTCCCGTTGTCCTCGGTTAGCCTCGGCCGAGAAGAACGCGAGTAATTGTTTGGAGACTCCTGTGGATCCTGTATCTTAAAAAACGAGAGCACAGATCAGATGAAAGCGCGCATAGGATGTAAAAAAAGAAATTTGGCCCAATTTGCCCTGAGCTCTAATGAGAAAAGGAAGGAACTGGATTAACCGTGAAGCGCCTGGAGAATTGGGAAAGCAAGACTGGGATGGAATCATTCATTCATTCATTCATTTTTTTAAATATGTCATTTGCCTTTAATGACATCGCTTTTCGGAGGTAGATAAGCGATCAACGCAATATCTACTTTTGCTCTTTGGCACTTAAGGGGTTAAAGGTTGTAAAGTTCTTTTTAGATCTATATAAAATGTTGTTCCGGACAAAACGGTTTATTTTTCTTGCCATGGCCGTTCTCCCTCTAAGGTAAGTCACCTTAATGTATCAAAAAGAATGTAACTTGTGATACATTTGTTGACTTTGTGTTGCAATTTTGGCAATTTTCCCTGTTCCAAAAAAAAATATACAATATATATATACCGTATATATTATTTTGAATTCGCTAACCCACAAAAGATTTGTTCATTTCCTATTAGATATTTTATACGAAACAAGTTAAAGACCAAAGAAGAACTTTCATTCATGCATTTATGTATTGTGGGTTATGCCTTCTATGATGCCCCTAATGTCAGGTACTTTGCAGAGGATCATGGGAATGGAAGTCCATGGCAAAAGGAGTACCATGAATGGACCTTTTTATCTGTTCAGTCCTTTTGTCCCGAACATACAGTAATGTTCAAAAGTTTGGGGTCACTTCGAAATTGTTTTTTTTTTTTTTTTTTTTTTTTAAGAAAAGCACACTTTTGTCCACTAAAATAACATGAAATGGATCAGAAATCCAGCCCAGAAGGGGTTAATGTTGAAAATGAGTATTTTACCTGGAACGAATGATTTTTTTATGGAATTTCTTCATAGGTGAACAGAGGCCCTTTATCACTCCCATCACTCCTGTGTTCCAATGGCCCTTTATCACTCCCATCACTCCTGTGTTCCAATGGCCCTTTATCACTCCCATCACTCCTGTGTTCCAATGGCCCTTTATCGCTCCCATCACTCCTGTGTTCCAATGGCCCTTTATCACTCCCATCACTCCTGTGTTCCAATGGCCCTTTATCACTCCCATCACTCCTGTGTTCCAGTGGCACATTGTGCTGACTAATCCAAGTTTAAAAGGCTAATTGAGACCCTTTTGCAATTTTGTTTTCCAATATAGTGTATATTCCAGACTATAATCTTTCGAGCCAGGCCCTCGATACCAAAATATATCAGGTTGTCCTAGTTTGCCAGTTCTTCTTTTTTCAGACCCTTTAACTGTAGGGACTGTAAGAAGCGCTGCGCAAGTTGTTGGTGCTATATAAGTTAGTGGCGCTATTATTATTAATAATAATAATGATAATAATATCCCCATTGCTTAATGGAAGGCTGGCAAAAATAAAAGGGGGTCTGAGGAATAAATATTAGGGGATCAAAGTTAAAATTTACATGATTTTTAGGTGGCTCCCTCTGGGCTACAAATGGGTTAAAGGGAGACCTACAGAGCCGCTTCCCAAATATACATCAAAGGGAAAGCGATGTGTACTGCTGGCTTATCACTGAGGCTCAGATAGTAAACAGAGGGAGCGCGCCAGCGAATGCCCTTTCCCTCTGCTGAAAGAAGTTGAAGTCTTTGATGCTGGATCTGTGACTCCGGACACGTCCGTCCGTCCGTCCGTCCGTCCGTCCCGTGCCCGGGATTCCAATCCCGCACCCATACATTGACCAGGAACGCGCTGGTATCACCCCTGCCCAAGCATTGTCTCAGTGTGAACTTTTAATGGTGCTAATGGAGCGTTCTTAGACCTCTCTGAAGCAGTCAGTCGCCTATTGTGTTCTAGTGAGTGCTTTTTGGCAGGAATAACAGCTGCATGAGATCCTTATAAAGGAAATTCTAGGTTTCTGAGGATCTTTGGCTCCGGCGGTAGATAAGAATCAATGGCTGCCTTTGGAATGGTTTACTGTATTAGGCAATACCTAGAAACATTTCAGCGTTAGTCCACGGCTCGATCTCTCCTTCCACATTTTATGACACAGAATAGCATTAAGCGCGACCTTACGAAAAGTCACCCTTCACTTGCAAGATGTATGCTAGACATTGTGATCACCTAACATTGTCCTTATTTTGGGGATCCTCTCATGATGCCGGTGACATTAATGTCACATGACACATCCCAGTATCTCCAGAGTTAAAAACAGGGGTCGGTCTAGGGTTAGTAGCACAGTATTTCTTCAGGACCTTCCCTTGTAACTAAAACAGACGGACATACAAACACGCACGCTCGCTCTAATGTCCACTAACTCAACAACACACGCTATCTCCTCTCCCTCACACTCTAACCATGGGCTCCCTGACACTCCGAAACCATACACTGACACCCACACTCATGCTAACACCCCCCCCACATGCTGACACCACATGCTAGCACACACACTCATGCTAACACCATATGCTGACACACACACACACATAGTCATGCCATCACTGAACAGTAACATGTACACACACTTGTTAACATCATACAGTAACACACGCACACTCTAACACCATACTGTAACTTTATACACAAACTTCCATACTGTAACATAAATTTACTCCAACACCATACACTCACACATACGCACACACACTTTAAAGTGACATAAGGTAAGGAGGGCTCTGCTCAAGTGAGCTTACAATCTAGCATCATGGTCAGACATCTGTGTAGCCAGGGGCTAAAGTACCAGTAAATGAAGCTCCTCCTTGGACCTCCCAGCATGTTTGGACTTATAATTGAGATCCATCATTAGCCAATCCCATTTGCCACCATTGTCCTACGGGGCAATTGGGCAAAACACCATGGCGGGTAAAAAACTTCCAATGAGGGCATACATGGGTACAATCTCAGGGTGAAGATGCTCCATTTACATTTATAAATGGCACCAACGTTGGAGACAAAATTAGGGTCTGCTAATTGCTGTAAATTGAAACGCGGACCCTTATTTCTATCTCTCTGGCAGTGAAATGCAAAGTGATTTGCGTCCAATGTTTACATGACACTGGACGGATTACTGTAAATGGGATGGCCCTTAACACAGATAACTGTTCAGGATTACGTTTCATTCCATTAACCCAATCCGCTTGTTGACCTTCTCCCAGGTTTATGGCAAACACCTCCGCAAATCATGTTTATCTGACCTTTCTCCTCCTCTGCCGGGTAAAGTGCAGCCCCGTCAGAGGATTCCAGTAACTTCCTTCTGCGCTGAAACATCCATTTGGGGTACAATTCACCGATCCGCCGAGAACATGTTATTCACAAACTCCACAACAAGTACATGATGAACGAACAACAGGGGCAACAAGGAGAGCCCAACAAACTTTGGGAACCGATCCAAGTGGCCCCTATCATCCAGAGCTATTTTAGGGCAACCTTCTAATTGTACAACAATTAATATGGAAACCAACAGAACATCCCAGCTAAAGGTTCTAAGTGGAGGTGTAAGTGGAGCAGCAACATCCTTAAGAAAAGTGAAATAGAAGACACACTCAGTGTGGCGCAGACATCATAGCTACTGATTCATTAGGGTTTTCTAATGATCAATTAACCTTTTAAACTTTAACTTGGATCAGTGAACTCGATGCGCCATTCTAACACAGGAGTGATGGGAGTGATAAAGGGCCATTGGAACACAGGAGTGATGGGAGTGATAAAGGGCCATTGGAACACAGGAGTGATGGGAGTGATAAAGGGCCATTTGAACACAGGAGTGATGGGAGTGATAAAGGGCCATTGGAACACAGGAGTGATGGGAGTGATAAAGGGCCATTGGAACACAGGAGTGATGGGAGTGATAAAGGGCCATTTGAACACAGGAGTGATGGGAGTGATGGGAGTAATAAACGGCCATTGGAACACAGGAGTGATGGGAGTGATAAAGAGCCATTGGAACACAGGAGTGATGGGAGTGATAAAGGGCCATTGGGACACGGGAGTGATGGGAGTGATAAAGTGCCATTGGGACACAGGAGTGATGGGAGTGATAAAGGGCCATAGGAACACAGGAGTGATGGGAGTGATAAAGGGCGATTGGAACACAGGAGTGATGGGAGTGATAAAAGGCCATTGGAACACAGGAGTGATGGGAGTGATAAAGAGTCTCTGTATGCCTATAAAGCAATTCTATTGAAATTAGCCATTTCCAGCTATAATAGTCATTTACAACATTAACCCCGTCTGCGCTGGATTTCCGATCCATTTCATGTTATTTTAACGGACAAAATTTGCTTTTCTTTCAAAAACAATGACTCCAAACTTTTGAGCAGCAGTGTATGTGTGTATATATATTTAAATAAATATATATAGAACAGGCTGCTCTAATTAGACATATTTCTAGAGATAAGCACCCTGTATGTTTACATTTTTATTGATTTCCAACATCCACCTTTGGACTTCTTTATTTTTGCGGCTGTTTCCTTTGTAGTTTGCACGCATTTTAAACTTTTATCACATTCGTAGCGGTGAGAAGACATAATATGGTCTTATATTATTGCTCTGTTGTAAGCAAACAAATTCCAGAACCCCTATAGAGATACAATAAGATTTATGTGACCTTCAGGCCATTCACCTCTGTTAAAAATCTAAGTTGAAGAAGAACTGCCGACACGTTTCACACCGCAGTAACATTATTATTTTTTATTTGTATAGCTGGGACCTGGCGTTCTATAAAGGATTCATGGGGATGATGTTCTTGGTTGGAAGTAGAACGTGGAGCTGATATTCTAGGGTTGGAACTCTAGAGATGACTTCCCGGGGTTGGGATTCTATGGTGGTCTCGTGTTGCTTAAAAACATTGTGAATGGAATAGTGTGACATTTGGAGCTCCACGGAGACCCCAAAAGAAGGGACAATGAAAGCCAGATTCCTTCACCACACTGATTGACCGAACTTGTGACTTAGTTAATGAAATGTTTTATATGGAGTGACGTCAATTCCAGTTTCCATCATGAGTTAGTGAGCCAAGACACAACGTGAACTTTTTAGGGTCACTGAGAAGTGTAAAACAGGTAGGACTTAGACGTAGCCCCACTCACTTTCTTACTTACTTATCTTTGGCCATACACAAATTACATATTTGATAGCCGCCTCCTGGAATATAATGCCATTGCATATTCTCGACAGGATACATAGTTTCAGATGCATTTAAACAGTTAATAGAGACACCAAGAGTTAAAGAAGGCACTGTGATCTTAAAGGGTTAAAACATGTTTTTTTTTCTTTCTTCAAGACTAGAAGACGCATTGTTGCCCCCCCCCGAATTAAAGAATAAAATAAGGCTCTTTCACCGATCACAGGGAGGTTTTCCTAGCAATGTCCCGATCTACGTTTTGGTCTTGAGTATTCATTGGAAGGGGCTGATGATCTCACTCTGCGGGACTCAGGTATGAATACTTTCCACTCATACTCTTCCAGACATCAGACGAATGAGGCAGCCAGCTGTTTATCTCTTTAGTCTGCCACGAAGTGTCTTTTTTTTTCCTTATTGTCTGTATAATGACATCACTCCAGACGCTCCTTGTCCGTTCATGTTAGAAAATAAGGGTAACATCTGGACTGATATCAGAACAGCAGCGGGGAAAACCTACAAGAAAATAAATCATTCCCCCAACCCTTTTAACTCCTGCGGTGCGGAGCTCAGTCCACGCTGTTGTTTTGAGAGAACCTCGGCTTTAGTCGACGCCTCTTCGGTGATTTTATTGTTTTCTTATAAAATGTAACAGTTTTAGACCTTTTAGAGTTACCAGTTGGAGATTTTATATAAGCAGAGATGTGTCTACATGATTACCCGCTCAGTGGTCCTGTACTCACAAGCTTCCCCCCCCTCAGGTGCTCCGAGAGCTTTCCCAAAGGTCTTCTTCACCCTCTTTCCTTGGACAAAGGAACCCTAATGGTGACCCAAACAGGAGAGTCTGTGGTGAAAGTGGAAGCCGGTGGTTAAGGCACTTTAAAGTTGTTTAGTCTTGAGAAGACTCACCCACCGGGGCCGCACCACCTTCCATTTCACAAAATAAACCCAGAAGAGGACTTTCCAAGATCCATGAAGACTTTCAGACTTCTCAGCATATTTATTCTGTCAGTTTCTGCTCTTATAGCGCATCGTTCTGAACCTTCATCCAAACAGGTTTCCACGATGTAGAACTTTAGTTTTGTTGGTATCTCCACTTTAATAATATTTCCTTTCAGATGTCGTTAACTTTCTGGAATTTGACATGTTCTAGGATAATCCCTGCCCCATCGGAAGTATACAATGGGTACCATAGGTTGGTAAACCCAATTAAGAGATGGAACGTTCCTGAAATGGACAGCTCTATCCATTATGCGTCGGCATTGTCAAATAGCTCAACTGATTTAGTTTAACGACACTTAAAAAAACAAACTCAAACCTTAACCCAACTGTTCTCAAAGAGGAGATGCTGTTGAGTCTTCACATCTCCCATCGCATTATCTAGAGTTACTTTCAGCAGACTTTGCGGTTAAATGTTGAGATAGACTCTACAGCAGTTCAGGTGCCGTTAAGTTTGACAAGAGTGTGAGTCAAGTTGGATTTTCAGGCCGTTTGGTTTACTCATTCTCTGATCGGGCCTCCTCCCCTCCCAGGTTTATTTTATCAATATTCAATTCTATCAAGTTTCATTACCAAGTTGACTCAACTCAACTTCCTGTGAATACTCAACTCACCATGCCCTCCATTGCAGCTCCATGCGAGGTGGGAGCTGAGTCAAGTGGAGATCTGGTTGAATTCTCAGTTGAGTTGAGTTTAATGGACCTACAAGTTGCTCCGCAGAAGACAACTCAGGCGAGAAGACCTCGGCAACTCAACTCAACTAGAAACTCAATTCAACTGGAAGAGACACAAGAACTTTAACTTGAAAATTATCTCCTTTTCCCCTAAAAAAGCTCCAAGACGGCCTGAAAAAAAATATCATTATGTTAAGTTTACTGTTAATGTCGCTCTTTCATTTGTCTTGGAAATGGCTTTTCCGGTTTTAGACTCTTCTGTGCCTCCTCTCTCTTTTGAGAGCAACTTGTAAAACTCCATTGAATTAGATGTCCCCTTTGAACCGATTTCTTCTTTGTATCAAAGATATGAAGACGGAGCATTTTTCAGCGGAGATTACCCCCTGATAACCTGGAGCAGGTGGTAAGCGTGTCAGGGGACGCAATTTCTCTGCCTCTTAACCCATTCCCCTCCCTGGGGACCCTGCAATTAATTTCCCTGCGTGTTGTTAAGCACGGCTCGGTGGATTCGGTTTCTAAGTGCTGACAGGCCTTCCCCAATGCGGACGGATATTATTGTATTTCTACGCTTTTTCTTTGACGGGAAATCTATTGATTCGTATCACGGTCGAGAAAAAGGCACAGCTGGGCTTATCTGAACCTGAGTTGGCCCTTTAAACCCTCTTTTATTAGCAAAGAATCATCACGGAGGGTCAAAGAAAGTATCATTGCTCTAAAGAGTGCGCCTACTCGTCCAGACTTACACATTTAGCGCGTGGGCCGTGGACATTACTGTTGGTGACCAGGCTCCTCAAAGTCCCAATGCTCCATGAGATGACCATGGAGACCAGAGATCTCCCTTGTAACTGGCCCATAGGCACTGTGCCCAGCCACTTTGTGGCACAGCGCATCCTTTAAACACAGCTCACTGGGGTATGACATCATACGGTTACTGTCCTGGGTCATGCTTAGGTCAGCACCAGACCGAAATATGTCACTGAATGTAATAGAAAAATGAGATGGAGTACAGTGATACGTTGTATCTCTGCTAACCAATCGGGGAGGATTAGAATGTCTTCGAGGAGTACTCTTCATTCATTTGTTAAAGGTTTATCTCCAGCATTGAGTACAGACCGGTAACTTTATTGACAAACCTCCTTTATTATCGCTGACCCTGACAATTCTGATACACAGTCATTCGGTGTAACAGTTGCATCATTGTTTACGTGCCCTGACTCCGGGAGCCGTTTCATCATTCGGATTTGGATGCGGAGAGATCCCTGCGACGCGTTCATCCCGATGACACCGGCTTTGTTATTTTCTTCGTAGTCAAAACCAACGAGAGAATTTTATCTGAAGACAAAACAGTTACTTACCCGCCTCTGGTGAGGTCTATTAATACCACCCAACTGCCCCGAACATCTCCACCCCAGTCCAGACGCCTCAAAATAAAGCATTGATGCAATTACGTGTAAAAGTGACATCAAGAGGGTCATGCGCTAAACCACGGCAGCTGAAAACTATCAGAAATGCTGGGAATTCTCCCTGGATGAAATAAATCGGGATCAACAAAAATATTTGATTTGCATAGATTGATTTATTAAATAGCACCTTCATAGTCCTTAGTGCTGTACAATGGTATTACACTGCGAACGTAGCCTACCTTTCCTGAAAAGCCAAGCATCGTGGAGCCAAACCTCCGCAAAAACTTGGACAGTAGGGACTGTTTTGCAGAAAGCGGGAGTGTTGGGATGTATTAGAAAAGAGGGGCAGGGGAGGAAAGACAGAAGAGATGAGTCTTAAAGAGAGAGAAACTCACCAGGTACGCAGGGATACCCTGGAACGAGACAGCTCCTCTCTCAACGCCTCTCTCTGGGCAGTGATATAACGCGTGACGATGGACAGAGTACAAAAACTATGATCAACAAATTACCCAAATCACCGAAACCTGAATTTTCATAAATATATGTATTTGTAGAAAAAGTATTGTTCCTTATATAGATTTTCTGTATTCCCAAAATACTATCACTTGCATTACATCTTCATATAAGAGACGGGGGGAGGGGGGGGATAATATCTATATATAGGGGTCCATAAAAAACACACTTATTCCCATCAGGCAATGCTGGCTTTTTTGGCACCATTGCCCCTCATCTGGAGGACCCTGTGGCCCCTCTGCCTACCCTCATAGAAACCCCTTCTTTCCTCCCCTGATGCCCCTCTTTTCTAGGAGCTCGGAATGTTTGTTGGGTATGAGGGGATCGCAGGGTTCTACTGCCCTAAAAGCCCCGATAATGTGTATAGAAACAGCAGGAAACGGCTTTATAACATAAACTGTATAAATAAAGTACATTCTTCTTCTGGGATTCTGATTGAGTTCCATAAAAGCAATAATAATTATAAACACCAATATAATAATTCTGCATAATATATAATAAATCACTGTCACGCTGAGGATCCCGGTCTGCGGCAGATAGCTTATCTTAGCGGTTCGTGGAGATATAACTCTAATAACTCTTTGGCATGTAGAGGGAGAGTTTACACGGAAAAATACATACCTTTCACCCACTTTCAGGGGAGGAAAGAGGGACAGAGGGCTTTGGGTACCAGAGGCAGACTTTCTAGATTGTAAGCTCTTTGGAGCAGGGCCCCCTTTTGTTTCTGTAGGTAACAATTGTTATGTACTATTTGTTTACTCATTGTACAGCGCTGCAGAATATGATGGCGCCATATAAATCAATAAATATAAATATTAACTTAGGTACACCAACCATAATTATTAGGAAATGCACAGAATAAAATATTGTTATTTTTTCAGCTATAATCAGTTCGTCTTAGTCGGTCAGTTCTAGTTTTGTCAGACCTTTATGAATGTATGCACTGTGGGAAGCGCTGAGGAGACAAAAATGCTACTCACAGTCATGGTATACTATTTGCAATGATAAAACAGCCTCCCAGCAGAGGTGGTAGAGGGTAATACAGCGAGGGGATTTAAACATGCATGGGATAGACATACGGCTCCTGAATCTAAGACGAGACCAACCACTGATTAAGGTTTGAGTCTTTACTGCAGGAAAAACCGGCAGACGGGCCGAATGGGGCCGATCTGCCCCATAGATGGGATAAGCGGAGTCAGGATGGTGTAACCACTTTCTCTACCATTATTATTCTACATATAATGGCGCCACCTAGTGGCCAGCACCGGAACTTCTTCCTCTACTTCTTGAACAGAAAACAAAAGTGAAAGGGATTCCTCTATTAAACTTTTTTGACCTTTTTGTCCACGAAGCCCACATAATAAAACACGCACAGTACCAGCACACGGCAGGCGGAGGAACCTGTCTTTCCACCACCTTATAGAACGAAAACCAGCCCCAAGATGTACTCGGCGATAGAGCTTTGGTTCGCAAACGTAAACTTCTTACTGAAAATACCCTTGAAAACGCGGATTAACAATTATTTCGAATGTCTCAAACCCTTACAATAAACCAAAGCCAGCCCATAACCTTCTATTTCCATGAGTCGTAATTTGCTTTGTGATGTCACGTTTGCCCATTGTAGAGCGCTACAGTATATGATGGTGCTATACAACTCTACTCGAGTCCATTATTTTTTTTATTGATTATGTTAAACATAATAAAGCTTTTAATAAAGAAAATATGCACAGGAATTAGACTTAGAAACACAATGGAAGGGCTATAATAAGACACATTAAGGGTCGTCCGTAGAAAAAGCATTCGAGCGACCCGGGGGGCATTTGGATCCTGGTTTTTAGAACTAAGAGGGTAGCTGGCGGCTTTTTCCATCACCTTTACCCCGCCACGACTTATGTTTTGTGTTTTTAGAACTGTCTCGCAAAAACAATAGCCCCTGAATAGGCTGTACGGTGGCCGCCATTGCCGCCTGCGCTGAATCTTTCGATGTTTCCTTATTTTTATGGCATATTCTTGTCTCCCGAGAGATAAAGATCCGTGGAATTCAGGCGCCCAGAGAGTTGGCTTCGTTAATCACCGACTTCCCAGAAAACATCTCTCCTTTTTTTTTTTTATCCCTTTGTTCAGCCGGATGGAGATCCAAGGGGCAGCTGCCAGATATCCATTCTGCATTGTGTTCGGGGCGACGAGGGTCTATTAAAGAAAACGCCGCGGACGGAACAGATTTATAATAAGCGAAGAACAGAATATCCAAACCTTAAGTGACGATCTGTACGCTGAGCTAAAAAACACAATCATTTACTGGAATTAGCTCTTTTTTTCTGATAAAACTTGATTTCTATAAGGGCTGCATGAATTGTCGGAGCAATAATAATAATAATAATAATAATAATAATATATAATAATAAACTATAATAATAATAACAATAATAACAACAACAACAATAACAATAATAATAATAATAAAAGATAATAATAATAATAATATATATAATAATAATAATAAACTATAATAATAATAACAATAATAACAACAACAACAACAATAATAATAATAAAAAATAATAATAATAATATAATAATAATAAACTATAATAATAACAATAATAACAATAATTATAATAATAAAAGATAATAATAATAATAGCAATAACAATAATAATAATAATAATAATTATTATTATTATATTCTATGGTATTTATAGGGGGTTCATTAAACCAAATTTGGTTCATTTGGGATTTATACCAAATTGCTGCACCCAAGCTCTTTGGTTGGACTACAGCTCTGACTATCCTCAGCCAGCCAAACAGTTCCGGGGGAAAGCTGCGGCTCCAAGTGATGGGATTTTTATGAGGATAATAGTAGACGGGCAGTGAACAATGACCTTCATCAGGCTCGTGTTTAAACGGAATCGATTGTTTTTAATAATTTTAACCCTTTCGTAAGACCTATGAGACTGGCCAACTCTACCTGTTGGGAGAAGCAACAGCATCGGACCTGACATGGAATTTGGTTCAGCCACCGAAGTGCGTAGCGACTCGTGATGATGTCATGAATGAGCATTGTGGGTAACATTATAACTTTTATTTATATATCGCCAACAAACCTGGGACATTGTAACCCTTTTATAGTCCAATACAGACATATTGTAAGTCATCTGTATTCAAGCAGGGATTCCATCAGATTCAATCAGAATATGAACCCCCCGAGACCCTGAGATTGGGGTGAAAACCCTAAAACAAGAGGCAAAATCTAGGCGTGGAGATCCAACAGCACTTTAGAGTTGAGGGAATACATTGTAAAGACGTATTTAAACAGAAGGTTCTGGTCGCAAGAGCTTACACTCTTAAGAGGAGCTAACCTTTAGTCTGTATTACCAGATGATAATCAAAGTTCCTCCCTGTCCTAATTTGACCCCCACCACACACATTCACCCCCGGCTTGTGGATTTTATCTCGCTCGAGTGGCACGGTTGTGTTGGCAAGTATCTTAGTGGCCGTGCGGAAAAATAAATAGCCAAATTCAGCAAATCTCTTCTCCACCGTGGAACAAACCGGATATTTCACACTTCTACTTCTAGCCCGCGGAAATAACATCACGGTTTGCAGACCAGCACACAAGATGGAGATGAATTTTCATGGTCACGCTCTGGATCATCAAGAGTTATACCCCCCCCCATGGCCTTCCATAGGCAGACAATTAACCCTATCTTGGCCAGCGTGGGGGATGAGGGTTAAAGGACACACGTACAGCCTTGGCGCGTGTTCTTCCCGTATTAATATTACGCTTTGGCGTCTGCCGCCGGCTATCCATTGAACTGTTATGTCCGCCCCCCCCCCCAGTGTCCTGAATCTTCCTCCAGAAGAGCTATTTCTGTATTCTGTAGTAACAAAGGAAACCAGATAATAACTTGGCTACGATGATCCTTAAACCCCTGTGTATTTTTAGTTTAACATCACGTTTGGCAGGGACGGTCCCCTTAAAATAACTCCGATGCTTATTTAACCTTCCCGGTGGCCGATGACGTCTTTTACTGTTTTAGAATGCAAGCTCTATGGACCAGAGGCTTCTTTTATTGACTGCTACATTTATTTTTACTATTATATATTTATTATATATATATATATATATATTAAAGTTATTTCTCAAATGATTATAATAAAAGAGTTTATCCCAATGTGTATTTTAATTAAAAAAATTAATACTTTGCAATTATTATTATTAAGATTTTTTTTATTATTATTTTAATTGCCCGTGCTAATTATTAGCAGAATCTACCTTTACTAAAAATATGTTTAGATATTCTTGTTTTATTATTAAATAATAATGTTTTTAAATGTTAAATGTTTTTAACGCAAACATATATATTTTTTAATTAACCCCTTAAGGACAATGGGCGGTCCCTAAACCCATTGAAAACAATGCATTTTGAGCCCGTACATGTACGGGCGTTGTCATTAAGGGGTTAAAAAGATACAGATATTTCATAGAAGGATGATCATTAAATACAGAGTATCGTATAAGACAGGCTCAGGGGTGGCACCAAGCAGGGCTGAGCCAGACCCTGGACCAGCTCGTAGAATGCGTTCACAAGCCGAATGGCATTCCATGTTGGCACAGACTGGCACATTCCATACATTACATTTATTTATATAGCGCCAGCAGATTCCATAGCGCTGTTTTAATAGGAAGACAGTGAGAATATTTAACGAAGACAATTTGAAATACCCATTACATTAACATAGTTTAAAATATACTTTTACAGAAGGAGAAGAGGGCCCTGATCTTATGGGCTTACAATCTATTGGGTGGTTGAGGTGTAGGTGAGGACTGCTTGAATCTAGTGAGGGCGATATGGAGGACTCTGATGCTCTTTCCGTTGGACGTGGCGGGTGCTGGTTGAACGTTGTAAGCCTCTTGGAATTAGGTGGGTATTTTAGATTAAGATGGAGAACGACTGACGGAACGGGGTAGGTGAGCAGAGGTAATAATGGTGGCACCTAGTTGTGTTTCCATAGACATTGTGTATTACTGATCATGGCACCGTACCCTCCAAACTGTCCTAACTGGGATCATTCCACTATGGGGCAAAGAAGGGCGATTGGCAGGCATGGACTGCCACACTTGGCAAATGTCCGGTGGGCTGTTGGCCAAGAGAGATCCGTACTCACGCGGTCTGCCTCTTCAGCAGCAGATAAGGCGCTGTAGTGTGTGGCGGCCACAACGTGCTGCTGTGCGTATCAAGCTGGCGGCCACACTTATGTAACTTAGCGGCCGCTGGCCTTAAAGTGCCAGGGACACCCAAGTCATCTCATGTTTGGCCTTGGCGACTGGACTGAAAGCGAATGCTGTATAAAATTACATTTGCATTATAAACAGCGCTTAACAGAGTAAAAATGAGTGGAATCAGAATTCATGGTTTATTATTGTTTAAAAATGCCTATTTAACTATTTCTTGGGCCGAACTTCCTGCTACGTCTCACAACAACAGTGTGATTTTGACTGCATTGTACGACGGGACACGACCCCGTCTCTTTGTTCCATGGAACACTTTCACATATAAACATGTTATTTGAATTCTTGGCAGAGGTTCAGACATTCCTATCCCGTGGACTAATTCTGATATTTATTTAATTTTCTCTATTCTTTTCCAGTCTGTGTTTTTCAAGCCGGTTTCCTGTGGAACAAAAACATATTGCGGCGTATCTTCGGTAACCCTTGCATCACCAGGTCACACATCAGAGACAGTGAAGTAAGAAGCAAAAAAACAACGACGGGGATCCTAACAAACTTTTTTCATGTTTCTGTAAATGAATGTGTATTTTAATGTGAATTTAAATAAGATTAAGCGCTCCTGTGAGTGAAACGCGTAGGGAACTTTAATATATTTTCTGCTTCTATTATGTTTTCAAGAAATAGAAAAAAAACTCCTTTTAGCTATATGTTAATTGTTAGAAATGTTAATTTTAGAAATGTTTTAGATATAGGCATAATCAGCAAACTAAAGAATCTCTTCCTATAATGTCTCTCCTGGCTGGATTTTGTTGGGGATTTTCCGTTAAAATAATTTTAACTATTAATCACAAACTGAAAAACTAATAAAGAATATTTTTTTCTATGTGCTGCTTGAAAATTAATCTAACTGATGGGTTAGGATGTGACTATTTAGTAAGTTGCTGTAAAATGAAATTGCAAATTGCAAATTGTGAATCGCAACATTCATCTTATGTTGTTAAAAATACTAAAAATCTAAAAGGTTGTTTTTGTTTTTTAAAAATAGTAGTCCTGTAAAAATTATTATCTTATGTGACGGTGACTTGTTGCCATGGCGCTCCTACAACTAAAAATGTCCAATATTACTATAGAGAAAAACCATGATGGTCAGTACCCCCTTCTGGCCACATGGTGGCAGCAAATAACCATTAGTTCAAATGGACCGTCAGGATTAATGTATTATATCTATCTATCTATCTATCTATCTATCTATCTATCTATCTATCTATCTATCTATCTATCTATCTATCATCTATCTATCTATCTATCTATCTATCTATCTGCATCTATCTATCTATCTATCTATCTATCTATCTATCTATCTATCTATTTATCTATCTATCTATCTATCTATCTATCTATCTATCTATCTATCTATCTATCTATCTATCTATCTATCTATCTGCATCTATCTATCTATCTATCTATCTATCTATCTATCTATCTATCTATCTATCTATCTATCTATCTATCCATCTATCTATCTATCCATCTATTTATCTATCCAGGGCCGTCCCGACAATGGAGCCGAGTGGGGCAACCGCTCCAGGCGGCACTTTTGAAGCCCTTTTTTTTTTTTTTTTTTTTTTTAAAGCGAAAGAGAGAGAAAGGGGTGCCGAGTGGTCAGTACACGCTCGGCGCCCCACTCTCCTCCGCGGCGAGCCTCCCTGTTCGGTCTCGGTGCCGGCTTGTAATGCTGAGTGCCGGAAGATTTCCGGCGCTCAGCATTACAAGCCGGCACCGAGACCGAACAGGGAGACTCGCCGCAGGACTGCTGAAAGGTAATTACAAGGGGGGGAGGGAGAGGAAGGGTAGATAAGGGGGGGCGGCATTTTAAAATTCGCTATCCATCTATCTATCTATCTATCTATCTATCTATCTATCTATCTATCTATCTATCTATCTATCTATCTATCTATCTCTATCTCTCTCTCTCTCTCTCTCTCTATCTCTATCTGTCTATCTATCTATCTATCTATCTATCTATCTATCTATCTATCTATCATCTATCTATCTATCTATCTATCTATCTATATCTATACATAAATACAGACACATGGCAGAATGACATACACTTATTTCAATATGGACAGGACATGTGTGTAAGGACAGAAGGTGTGTCACGTTATGCATATGAAACTTGATGCCGTTTTATAGATGGTTTTAAGCACATGAACCTGAACTTTCTACCTATTTTAGTTTTGTTCATAATTGATCAGTGCAGGAACAACTGAGCCTCAAGCAGGTATACGTAATGGATAGCAATAGTGTATGTCTTAGCCGTATTTATATTGGGATACATTTTTCATTTTATTATTATTATTATTATTATTTAAATTTAAATATTTATTATTTAAATATTATTTATTTATTTTTTTGTTTTATATAGCGCCATCAAATCCCGTAGCGCTTCATTTTGCTTTTTGTGCTCTGTACATTGGAGGGCTTTTGTCACTAACGTAGGCCTAACGCAGGGAGCCCCAATGGCTGCTCCATCCGCGCTGCCCATCTTACTGCTGAGCGCCATCAGGGGAGGGCTGGTGCCCGGGGCCCTTCAAAATTCTTAAAAAAAGGGCCAGTCCAAGTTGCAGAGGTGGAGCAAGATAGGATCTCGCAACATGATGTTATGTGACCCCGCGGTGAAACCGCTGCTCCTTACAATGCCTCTGAGAGGGTGAAGAAATGTGAGGAAGGAGGGAGGCAGGCAAAGAAAGGGGTGTGTTAGTGGGAGTGTGTGTTAGTATGTGAGTGTGTTAGTATATGTGTGTTAGCATGAGTGTTAGAGGGCGTGTGTTAGCAAGTTACAAAACAAATATCGGAAATAATCAAATAACTAACTGAATGACCTTGGCGACCTGAGCCTGATTATTTCACACGGGAGGCAACTGTGGCAAAGAAACACTGGATACATGGTGTCGCTCCATATCGATAAAGTGCTTTTTTACTTGTGAGTACTGTATATTTGTGAATAAATGGAAAAAAGGTTTCATCATTTTAATGCATTCATAATTGTCAATAAAATTGGATTTGGGGTGTGGAGCGAGACATCAGGGAAGATCCCCCCTTGGAGGTAATGCAACCGATTTTTTGCCCAAATCATATCACTTGATTATAGTGATTATCATATAATTACACGACACACAAACATATATATATAAATGTATCCATGTTTTTTCACAACCAGCTCTCGGTAATTGCTATGTCTGCCCTTCTAATACAGCTAACAAAAGGTTTGATACCGATCCGCGTGTCGGTTTCCTTGGTCCGTTCCCCGGGGAGCTTTGAGATTAAATCAGCAGAGCTCCTGCAATTCCTCGGCATCTCAATTTATTTTTTGCGTTTTTTTTTCCTTTGGGCGGACGAGACGGATTTCTCCGGTGCAGAAAAGGAACTGCGGGATTTTTCGTTAATGCGAAGCCGGTAGAGTACAGCATCCGTCTTTACCTACAGTTATAATATTTGTTTGTGTGCCTGCTGGGACTGGAAGGACCTGGCCTATCGGACCACCAGCTTATCCAGTGGAGAGATGCAGACAGACCGGGTGACTTGTCCCGAAAGGATGGTGAATCCTAGTAGGTCTGGCTTAATGTTAAACATAGAACTTGCTGGCAGATCGGCCCCGTCCGGCCCCCGTCTAGTCTGCCCGTTTCTCCTGCTGTAAAGACTCAAACCTTAATCAGTCGCTGGTATCGTCTTAGATTCAGGAGGCATATGCCCTATCCCATGCATGTTTAATACCCTCACTGTATTAGCCTCAGGGGAGGGAAGGTAAAGCCAAGTGGCGTCTATCGGTCCCTTGACCCCCAGGTAACCCTCAGACTCAATGACACGCATGTTGCACACAAAATCTTACACGCTAACACACATACACACACACTTACACATACTCCCCAACATACACTTACACCCTAACGCCAACACACACTTACACACCAGGTCAGCCCTTTGTGTAGACTTTTGGATTAGCCTGGGGTGGGGGTCTTCTGATTAGCCTCTACCACTTCTGTTGGGAGGCTGTTCTACTAGTCTCTCAGTAAAGTAAACCTTCCTTACATCACAACGTTAAGGCTTTAATCTGAGTCTGGAAATCACTTGGTACATACAACCCTTCCCCGTAATATCAGCTGATGTCGCGTCTAGACGATTTGCATTTTGAGGCTTAAAAGAGATATTTTGAAGGTGTTAAATTGTACAGTTCTTATTTTGAAACAGTTTATCTTCTATAGCCGCACACCTGTCTGTTCCTTATTGTGTTCTTTTGTTGGATGGAACTCGGGGGATTTTAGTGACACAAAGCATTCCAATTTACATACAATTTTTTCTTATCTCTCCAACAGCGCCAGTCTACCGCCTCCTTTTTGTTTTTTTTTTCATCCCCAGCATCTTGCAGAAAAAAACCCCTCAATCATCTTGACTTTTTAATAACGCAGCAAAAGAATCCTTATTAACACGAACTTCAAATACAGTGAGAACAATATATTCTAAAATTACCCCAAAAACACTTCCTGCAACATTGGCTTTCTGAATGACTGTTCGGCATCTTGATAAGCGGCTGATCTCGGCAGGGGCACTCATACTAACACACACACATCCAGACACTTGACACACTAACACACTAACATACTCACTAACATACATACACACACTCTAACACGCCCAGACACATACACTCACGAACATACCCAGACACACGCTAACATACCTAGACGCACAAAAACATACCCACTCACTTTGCATATACGACATTGCGTGACCCTGCTGAAGCCCACCTCCTCCAGGAAATCAGGGAAATAAAGAAGTGAGTTACCTGAAATGTCCCGGTTCTCGGTGGGGGCAATTGCCTCGCCCCCCCCCCAGATCTGTCCGTGATCCCATGCGCCTCAAGGTCTGATGCATGTTGAGAATCATCATTAAACCTCTATATGGTCCATCTGGCCTGCCCGAGTCTGCATATCAAAAGCATCCTTTGACCTGTTTTCCATAAAAGGGACCAGATTGTCCACCTACCCCCAACATCAGAGGGCCAAATCTTGTCACCATTGTTGGAAGCATGGTTAGAGACGGGCGGAGGTGGCTCGGGACAGGACCCTAACCCTTACGAAAAATTACTGCAGTTTTTTTCTGAAGTAATACTGCACATTTACTGCAGTTTTACTGCATTTGTACTTCACTGTACTGCAGTATTACTGCACATTTACCGCACTTTTTTTTTTTTGCAAACCTGCAGTTGTACTTCAATGTACTGTAGCTTTATTGCATTTGTACTTCCGTACAAAAATAACTGCAGTAAAACTGCAGTACAGTGAAGTACAAATGCAGTAATACTGCAGTAAAAGTGCAGTATTGCAGTTTTTTCATGTCCACAAAACTGCAGTATTACTTCAGAAAAACTGCAGTAATTTTTTCGTAAGGGGAGACCAACCTTACAACCTCAGAATACATTAAGGAAGAAAATCAGGATATGACGTTATGTCAGGACACAATGTGTGACGAGTAGGCCTCGTTGGATCAGTGATTACAACTTGGTGGGCCGTTCATGAGAGGTTTAAGGATCTATGGATCTCCCTAACCCGTCTGCGTTCCCCGTTGCCCACAAAATCGAGACAGTACCACAAGAAAACGAGACGGCTGGGTGGTTCGCATTCCTCAAAATCAACCCAACCACCCGCCATCGTAGCTTCTTTTGGATTGGGATTGGAGCCGGCATCCTTACAATTCACGATAAGCATATTTAGGAAATACAGCGAGGAAAAAAACACCCAAAATGAGACATAAACATTCAAACGAGCTCGGCAATTCAGAAACCGCTCAGAGAGATGCTGTTTCGGTCTCTTTTCATGATCGCGCTCTATGAAGCAGTCTGTTGAGACCTGGGTGCTCGAATACCTTTTCATTAGATGAAGGTGGTTGTCATGGAGATCCTTTCATCCAGGATAGTTGACTACATAAATAATAACAGCGAGCGGCGCCATCGAAAATTGCAAAGTTTAGAATGCACGTTGCACTCGGAACCCTTCAGAGATACATTTTTAGTCAGTTATTCTCCCGGTTTGAAAGTCCCCCCCCAAAAAAAAAAATTAAGAATGAAACAAACTCATCATTTGTAAAAGTAATATTTTTAATATGTCGCTTAATTCCCCAATATTTTGAATCATTCCAAACCGCAATATGATTTGTTTTGCGTACAGCTTGTGTCCGGTACCTTTTCATACATCACTGCTTACAGTTAAGCAATAAATATTCCAAAAATTCTTAAAAGATTGCTATTTCTCCCAATTCACCTCCGCAAGAAGAAATCCAGTGCATCAGTAACACAAAGCATTGACTTTTTATTTTATTTTAGGGAATGTCGTAACCTGAGCTTTCATCGACCGTGTATTACAATGGATGTGTGCAGTGACATGTAACGCACCCCAATGGGACACCAAGGGTTAATGGGGGAAAAAAATATATGTTTCATATAAGTTTGAAATGGTAGGCTGACTTTAACCAATCAGAATTTACATAGCATAGATCAGGACAGCGCCGCCTAGTGGCTCTTACAGAAACTGTTTCGTAGGGTCAAACGTTCAGAAAGAAACTGATTTAAGAATATTAATTTGGAATAGTTTTTATAAATTATTATTTAACTCTAGAGAAAAAGTAGCAGATGCCCAAGGGTGGGCTTGGAAGTCAGACCAAAGGTACGTCATCCTAGCATTAGAACAATGTAATGTACTGGAAGTGACGAGACACGCTTTCCCAAGTTTCCGGAGGCTAGAAGTCGATGGCGATGTCAATATGTGCTCTTATTCACTTTGTATTTTATACTTATATATAGAATTTTTATTTTATTTATTTTTTTGATATAAAAATATGTTTAAGGAAACGACTGATGAAGAAAATCTACTCATCTATTATAAAGTAGAGCCAGCAGTTTCATGGCTATGATAGTTGACTTGGAGATGTGGAGACGCTTTGTGTGACCACCCAAAACCTTTCAAAACCAACAAATATGTCCAATTCTGGCTAATGCCTACAGCATCCGGAAGGCCAAGAGACGCGGGTGATGCCCCTTCCACCCCAAACTCCCCCAGCATCTTCTTATGTCTTACTTATAGCCATGGGTGCTTGAGATGGAAATCTTACCTGGAATCACGGAATGTCCATTAATGATTATAGCAGCCAGCTCCCTGTCAGTCTGATTAATTATCTAACTCTCCATATTCTTAATGGAAACCAAAGTTTGTTCTAATACCTAAACCATAACTTCCACAGACCTCACAAAGACTTTTATCCCTTTGATGGACACTTTCATACTTACCGACAACCCAAATCATTCCTCTCTTGGACTTTTCTTGGAGGCTGGTTGAACAGACGTTGTGTTAGTCCTATGTGTAACACGTGTGCTTCTGTTTGTCGTAGATCAACCCTCTGCATTCTAGAGCAACGCATTTATCTAAAAGGCAAGATAGGGGCTCGGACCTCGGAATGGTCCACGGAACGTAAGCTGCGACCGTCCTATACGGTGAAATATTCGCGGGACCTCAGTGGATACCCTGGGCTTGCAGAATCTCATTCTGGCTCAGGGGTAAAACATTCTCCGCATTACACCCAAAATGTTAAGTGTTCCAGACAGGTATAATTGTGAGGCATTTAACCTTTTAACTACCAGAGGAAGCTCAACTGTCAGAGCTATTGCTATATACAAACTGTTCCATATACCAACCAGTGCCATTTTTGGTTAAATTACCTGATCCCTTGGCTAATTATTCCTAACACTGAAGTAATAGCCCCCCGTGTTATATATATATATATATATATATATATATATATTAGGTTTAACTCCCAATAACTTGACTAATGCAGCACTCCAGAGGGGTTTTGACAGTAACACAATGACAACACAAAACACGTTACATTGTTAACTCTCTTAAGTATCAGTTCTCTATGATGATGTCATAATCTTTCTTTTTTCTACAGTGAAAACAAAAGTCCGAATATTTGGTAATATATGGCCTTATCCTAAAAAAATAAATAAATAAAAATGTGCACAGTACAGAAATTAAATACTTTGTACAGTTACCATCACAATTTGGGCGATCAAACGGCAAACAGGAAGCGATAGATCTTTTCTTTAAAACGTCTGATTAGACTCAGTGGGAGAGATAATAGAGAACGGATCATGTCTTCTACGGAGACGCATTGTCTTAATTTTCACCGATGATGTCACCGTGACACTTTTTTATTGCCAATTTTTTTTAAAAAAATTTTTTTTACTTGTGCTTCAGCCTATCAACCTAAAAATCTATGACAAAATATACAAGCAATTAATCACCCTTTTTTTCCCATATTGGAACGATGATGTCTTTCTTAAAACATAGAAATCCTACATATTGCAGAGGAGCACAGAGCTAGAGTCGTAACTAATTACTTTTGTATCCAATAAAATGGAAGCTTGTACATGGAGGCTTATTTTTAAAAATGTGGAAGAAAAGAAAAGTTTCGGAAAACCTGCGTCAACCTAACACATTTTGTACTAAAACGTCCCTAAAGAGGTCGAAGCAAAGGTGAGTATTTTGCGTTTTCTATTTTATAATCATTTTTACTAAAAAAAGTTTTTTTTGTTTTTTTTTTTACAACGTCAGTCACGCTGGAATTAAAATGGAATACATAGAATTGTATAAAAATACAGGTTTTGCTAGATTTTCCCAGTTTATTTCCGGGCTCCTCACATCTCCCCTTGTTTTTCAAAGCCAGTAGCGGATCCCGTTATCAGCAGAATCTATTGAGATTCTGATCTCCAAATTCCAGTTTCCTCTTATATGTTTCCATCTCGATGACCAGGCAAGCCATAGAAAATGATACAAATCCAACGTTTGCTTGGTAAGTAGAGGATCGTCACCGATCACCCGGATTTTACTATCCAAGTCAGGTCAGGATGAATGGATGTGTGCCAATCCTGGTCATGACGGTTACGTGGCAGTGCATTCTAACTGGAACTCTGTTATCAGTAATCAATATAACCAACAATATACGCTGCTTATGGTCATTGCTTGCGGATATTTAGAATTAAAAAAATTGTGCACAGTGCATCCAATGTTATCCCTAAACCATGTTGTGTGCCCATAATAGATCATCTCCGACAAAGAAGGGGTCACTCCTTCACTGCATCCGTGAGGCACCGGTCCGTCCCGTCACTGCATTCCAACTTTGACTTCCTAGCCTTTTTGGGCTCAATCCAAGAGTTGTGTATAACAGTCCCCCCGGGAGCAGGGTCTACCTGCAGCACTGATACCACCCTCTTCTTCATCTTGTTCTTTAGAACGTTTCGGAACTTCTGACGGGTAAATGCATACACGAGAGGGTGGAAGATGGTTGTGCCATAGGCCATGGTGATAAAACAGATGCGTAGTTTGACCAGAAGGTCGCTGGGACCCAGGCAGAGGATAAGGAGGTTGACAATGGAGATAGGTGCCCAGCACAGCAAGAACGTGGTGATGATGATGAGGGACATCCTGAAGACACGTTTCTGACGTTCCCGACGGTCTCTGTGACGTTTCACAGCCCGTCTCAATGCAATGATGACTGAGACGGACGCTTGGACCCTCATGGGCGGGTTCTGTACTACTGCGGGAGGAGCCAATCTTTTGGTCTCTCCCAGAGTGCTTTGGTCGGAGGATTTCCGTTTCTTCCGTTTCTTGGTTTTCCTGCGCTGGCTTCTCTTAAAATGGTTTCCGATCCGAATGTTAAGGGCTTGGAGGATTTTGGAGTAGGTGACCAGCATAACTGCCACTGCTGCAAAGAAGATGGGAATTTGGATTACCAGATGGTAGTACATGCCCAGCTCTGTATGATACTCGTTGACGCTGACGCAGAGCAAAGTCCGGTTCTGCCAAGTAGCCATGTGATCGGGGTCCCCAAAAAACTCTACCTCAAAGAACGGTATGAAGAAAACCATGAGAGAGACGAACCAGACACAGGATAAGAGCAGCACCATTCTGCTAGGGGTAAGCACCCGGTTAGCGGGTCTAACTGAGATGTCATAGCGATCTAAGCTTATGACAAGGACGTTAATGGCTGTTGCAATGCTGCTGAAGGTCACGCATGCCTCGTGGAAGCAGCACACGAGGGCAATGTTTTGCTCTATGGGGATAAGAATGATGACTATGGTCAAAGGCACACAGATGACACAGATAATGATATCCAGAACATGGAGGTTCATCGTCACCATGTTGCTGACCGAATCCACCAGGTTTGACTGCATGCAGTAGAGTACCAGCACTGTCAGGTTGCTGCTAAAACCCAGAACAATTTCCAGCATGAGGAAGCTGGTGAGGGAAACCTGGAAGCCCAATGGGTATGGGAAGTACCAACCAGGATCAGAGCTGGATCCATCGTTAGTTTCCAAGATGGCGTCGTACATATCTGTCTCCTTGGCTGACACCATCCTGAAGTTGTCTGCATAGTCCTACAAATTAGGAATGTCTTCCGTGGGTTCCCCTAGGAGACAAAGGTAAAAACAAGAAATTAGAACATATGCAATGGACTCTTCTAAGAATACATGAAATCTGTATTTATTAACCTCATTCAAGTTTAAAATAGAGTTGAACTCGTCTGAATGCATCAACTTTCGGGTGCAATAAGACTGAGTGGAAGTCCGCCGCTAACATTTGAGTGGATAATCCACAGAGGGCTGAGTTTCAAGTGTGGCGCGTGTGTGTGCTGTGTCACTAGATTTCCTCATTATCACAGACAAATCTGGACCAAGAACATGCGCAGCATCGAGAATCCAGCAGGAACACCAGATGACTAAAAACAAACTAGTTTTCACGTGGGAATCTTTCCAGCGCCGCCGCGGAGTGAATCATCTCGCGCAGGCTGTATGCCGGCTAAGTGATTGCTATGCCAAGGCTCACAATGCGTTTTGATGATTAAGGAATCGGGAACACGATGAATGGCCAGATGTTGTAAATTTAAAGCTAAATCTCTAGTAGCGTGAGTTGCGGCTCTGTACAGAAACATATAACTTCTGACAAACGCATTACTCATCCTCCAAGGAGAATGCCGCCTGCCGGCTCTGACAACCTTCCTTGGACATTTTGAGGCAGCCAGACATTTCTTGGCATTATACTGATTTTTAATGGCCAAAGAAGAGGTAAATCAATGAGGTTCTATTAAAATACGCCGGAAATATTTGGTGCCAACCTTTACGGGATCTGCTGATAGAGACGAGCCCAAGCCCGACAGTATTTGATGTTCGGAATTTGGAGAGCTGGAAGAGAACATCATTGATAGTGTTCCTCCTCGTGATCTCTAAAATCCTAAAAATACTTTCCAATTCTTACCCCATGTGACATAACAAAACAGAATATGTCACTTCTGACACGTTCTGCTTCTGCACCGAGACAAGACTGAAACTTGGATTCCGTTCAAAGGACTGGATTTGGCAAACCCAAAGTTTAGCTATGACTTCTAAGCCTAGAAGCCTCAAGATTTTAACTCCCGGTGGGTTCTTTTTACCTTGATGGTTTAGACACTTTTTTCGGAATGTTTGGTTATTGTTGTTTATCGGGTTCCTATATCATTTTAATTACAATGTTTCTTCATCTTAACAAAGGCTGCTCAAGAAACCTGCCAAGCGGGAGCTCATCACTTTATAGTACCAGCAAGTGTTTAGATGGGATGGATTTTTATTAATACCCATGCTCTGTTATTATTTCACCCGAAATTATTTAACCTGGTCCAAATATGCTCCAAACAGAGGCACCTACATTAAATAAATTAAATGTGGGTCCCTCTGAGTAAGAGGACCCTGGACAGTTCTACCTTCTTAAAATGTTACAAAAACAGCCGTGACAACCAGTAGACAACATTTGGTGGTTGAGTGGTTGCTCTGCACCAGGAGCTATGATACCAACTAATAAATAATGCCTTCTGAACCCGACTATAGATGAATAATTATGTGATTCAAAGTAAAACCATCAAGGATACCATAAATGAATATGCTGAGTATGGAATAGGAGCCACTCAGAATTGGAGAACATCTACTCGTTCAACCAACGCTCAAAGAGTAAACGTTTTAAAAGTTATTAATGAAGATCTCCGAGTATATTGAAGGTTTCCCGGGTTATGTTATTTAGCTATTAAGATGCTTTAGTTGTCCACTTGTGTTTATGCCACTAATGAAAGAACCGACATCACTGATCACGGGAAGGGTCCCAGAATCTGGGTGGATTATCTTCTCAGTGCATGAAGGTTACATAGTTACATAGATACATAGTTACATAGGCTGAAAAAGCCATGCGTCCATCAAGTAAAGCCTTTCCCACATCTGTTTATTGCTGCTGATCCAAGTCAAGTTCTTGAAGTTTAAGACTAATAAACATCCTCTTATACACGAAGGAGATTGCGTGTATTATGAATGAGGTCCTCTGTGGACTTAGAAGAGTTTCTGATCATAGGAGTGGATCTTAGAACTTTGCATTATTGGTGTGACCCGAAGGCCAACTTTTGGTCCTGGCAACGTTGTAACAAACACAAAAAGTCCTAATCTTAAACTAATTATGGAAACCCCAGGGCACGTTGGCGAAAAACTCCAGCAAAGTACTTTACAAAACATATTGTACCTCTATGCTACATAATAACAAAATGAAACCTACAATATCAAAACCACCCGATGTTCACTGCCACCAAATGCAAAACAAAGTTAGGCTCAGGGTTAGACCTAATCCTTCTGAGTATCCCCACGGGCGCGGAAATATTTTTATCACACGCGATCGGCTCATTTCGCAGTCTTCTCCAAGTTTTCCAGAGGAAGCAGCCTACTCAGTTTATCTCTGTTTAAACAGTCGCCGGATTAATAGAAGGATTGCAAGGCAACAGAGACGCTGATAAGCTTCTGTCTTTCCACGCTTGGCACAATGCTCTCGTATGAAAAGGCCCGTCTCTCCATTAGAACCTCGTCAGGGCTTGCAGCTGTCACTGCTGTTAACGGAGTACTTATAGGCTTTTATAGGCTCTGCCACTTGAAGATGATTTCTTTCTACTTCTATTTTTTCCTATGTAAATTTTTCATTAAAAGAGAAAAAAAAAATAATAGTGTTTTAAAAACAGCAAGTGGCAGGTGGGGGCTCATGTAAGTGGCTTCTATGCCCCCAATTACCCCATTTCTCACCGTATTCCATACACAGACTACAATGTAACAAACACACACCTGATTAAGGAGTCTGGAGAGACGCGGGAAGCATCTGTCGCCCCCGTGACCGCTTTGATTAAGTAGTCGTTTGCCCAGTTAGCTTTGTAAACCCAAAATCCAATCCAGCTATAAATATTTAATAATATAGCGAATCAGGACGACGAAAACCACGCGTTTCGCAATTCTAGCCAAAGAGTTGTCAGGGAGCTGAGGTGCGGTCTGATGGAGCGCCGGGGACGTCTCTCTTTTGCAGAAGCACCTGAAGCAATCGCTCTAAAAAAAAAAAAAGATATTTGCAGACAGTTTTCAGCTTTCGCTTCAAGGAATTGGAAGTGACAACTCAAGTGCCCTCTGGTTCAGCAAGCAGATCCATGGCGGTGCAGGGAGGCAGATCCGCAGGGCGCGCGCATTCTATTCCTGTGAATGCTTATAGACGGTCAAATACAGACACAGATAGGATTTAACTCTCCGAATGCCAAAGGACACCACCAAATCAGTCTGTGGCACCACTATCCAAATCTTCATGGACTGAATAACTATTTCCCAATGCAGACTCTGCAACATTTTGGTGACTCTTTTGTTTTATTTTCTATATTTAGCAGATTATATGGCGGCCATAGCTCCCAACAGTCCCGGAATGACCAGGTCAGACAGACGACTGGACCTTTAGGCACTTATCACGATGTGTTATGTGGGGGATGAGAAGAAAACCTAAAACTGGGGAAATACATGAGGACTGATCCCAAATACCCCTGGACTTCTCTTGTGTCAAAATAACAAATGAACTCATCACATTAGACATGAGCGTGTGAATGCCCGTAATTTATAGCATTCACTAACACAAACATTCACACCGAACGAGAACATTCCCGGATGGCGTTAATACCTATATACCCAGAGCGAGCTTCACTGCTGTACAGCAACATTTACAACGCACGGTACCTTTAGACCAGACTACCCCGGGCTAATAAGACGACAGACACCGCTACCGTCAGACGTGGTTGTAGATCTGCGCGGATATTGATGTTTTTTGCATTAAAAGCTTTGTCTTTTGGCCGCGGACTTTTCGCAATCACCTCGCTATTATTGAAAGTCATCCTTGGGGCAGCTTATGACGGATACAGACGATTACACATTTCAGTAAAAGGCTCAGAGGATTGTCAGGTTGTGCCGGGCTGAATCTAGCACAGAAGCAACGGAGGAGAGAATCCAACAGGGACCATTACTGAAAAGACACGGACAATCTCGTCTCAGGTCAAAGAAAATTAAAAAGGTTTTTGATTTCTCTCTGTCGCTCACAAAGTTAAAAATTTATGTTTGCCATGAATTTCTGTTTTTGTCTAAGTGGAACTGCATCTTTAAAGTAAAAAAACAAAGTCATTTTTACAGTTAAAAAGGTCCCTGCATTAATTGCATCTATCCAATCAGCTTACTGCATAACCGTGATACAAATGTAATAATACATTGTTTAATTATTTACACATTATAACTAACAGAAATTGAAGGGGTGCCACTTAACACATTGATGTCTTCAAATAGTTCCAGTACGGCTCAAAGGACTCATTTGCTTGTGCTCAGTTGATTTAACTTTAGCCACTCAGACTATGAGAACTGTGATTTGCTTTGCCAAGATGAAATTATTATTATTTATTGGTTTATATAGCGCCATCATACTCAGTAGCGCTGTACAATGAGACGTACCCCTTTGCTTCCAAATGGGCATCACTGATATATATATGTGATATATTGATATACGATATGATATAGTGATATTCTTCATGACCTTGCATTATTAAAGAGACACCGCGGTAATTGATAGGGCTGTAAGAGACTACCCTGTCCCGTTAAGGGTTACTATACAATATCTAAATACATTGGCTTGTCCTGAAGAAAGTAACACACGCTATTATTACATCCAACGAGAAGGGTAAATATGTCTTTGCTTTGCAATCTGGAACACAGACAGAGATTGTAAAATAGGTCACTTGATTCGGGGGCCTTCTGGCTGTTCAGTGTCACTTGACAGATCCATTCTGCTTGGCCTGTTTTTTTTGCCGCAGTGATACACATATTATTGGGCTCCTCTCTGAAAATCATATATATAGACAAACTTTATGCTCAGACCGTACCACCTTCCATGAATAGAACATCTCGGTTGCTGCTCCTGTGTCAACAAAACCGGACCTGGTCGGACGTGATCATTTACAAATTGTTTTGATGTTCTATAAAAAATACTTGATCCATATGTAAGCAAAGATTAAAGAGGTTACTGTCCCTTTAATATCTATTTGCAATTTGTCTCTAGTGCCCCGTGTGGCTAAATGTGGTATAACACGTTCAAAAAGCGCTACTTATTTCCTGCTACCCCTAGTGAGAAAAGATCCCTAAGGATCCAAAAATATTCTACTGTGAAGACAGTGCCTGAAGGCTTCCGAAATAAGCATGGTTGTGACCTACTTAAAAATACATAGCGATAAATAAATTATTTTACAAAATAGCCCTGCACATGCTCAGGTTTAATGTCTATTGTCCACATAAACAGGCAATGTGAATCATAAAAAGAAATGTTTCTTGTCTTTTCAGTACCGATGCAGAATGAGCAACCGATTGCTGCGGGCTTTGTAAAAGCTCTTTGGTGCATATTGTTTCTTTGATTTTAAGCATGGATTAGGGCTGACCTAAATTTCGGAGACACTCAAAAGACGGGAGATACACTCGAGCGAGGCGCATTAGTCAGTCTATTCCGAGATACACAGCATTGCCTGTTGCAGGTAAGAGCTGTCACAATGCTTTAGGATCCAGCTCTTCTTCGGTCTGTCGGCGTCCTCCATGGGCAGGTGAATTGTTTCCCATATTAAAAAAAAAACAAAACAGAATTGTACCCGCGATAAATTTCTGGAGGTGAACAAAAAATTGCAGAGCCAGAAAGATTAAATTAATCAGTAAGGGGCTCAAAAACTAATACACAGTGACATAGCCTTGGGAGTAAAGATGAAATGAATTTGGTCGGTGGGGGACATTTTCATCTAAATCAGAAAAAAACTCATGGGGCTAGGTTAGGTTTATGTCACTTACCTGTGCGACAGGGAACTAGGGTTACTACCATGTCCGGCTAACTCTCAATATACATTAATGGGTAAATGGGATGGTGAGTGTGTGGCTGGAGTGGGGATCCAGGTGGGTGGATCTGGGGTTGGGATGTGATCAGGATTCGGGTGAGGAGTGGGTGGAGCTGGAGTGGGGATGTGGTAGGGATTGTGGTGGGGAGTGGGTGGGGCTGGAGTGGGAATCCAGGTGGGTGGATCTGGGGTTGGGATGTGATCAGGATTCGGGTGAGGAGTGGGTGGATGTGGAGTTGGGATGTGGTAGGGTTTGTGGTGGGGAGTGGGTGGGGCTGGGGTGGGAATCCAGGTGGGTGGATCTGGGGTTGGGATGTGATCAGGATTCGGGTGAGGAGTGGGTGGAGCTGGAGTGGGGATGTGGTAGGGATTGTGGTGGGGAGTGGGTGGAGCTGGAGTGGGGATGTGGTAGGGTTTGTGGTGGGGAGTGGGTGGGGCTGGAGTGGGTGGATGTGGAGTTGGGATGTGGTCCAGATTGGGGTGAGCAGTGGGTGAAGCTGGAGTTGGGATTCCAGTGGGTGGATCTGGGGTGGGGATGTGGTAAGGATTGGGTTTGGAGTGGGTGGAGCTTGGGTAGGGATTGGGGCGGTGCCAAATGCCAAACCCAGAAAGATTTATTCACATATGCTTCTAAGCAATCGTCGGGGCAGACATCAAACCGCCAGCCTCTACCTAAAAGGAACCACAACGTCAGCCAGTATAACGGCATCCACCCCAACCAACCGTCACGCTTTCCGTGTACACAGTTTTATTGTGATATATTTTATACGCACAACAAGCGTGACCTTTGCTACAATCCTGGATACACATCCCATCTCCTGCATGCAACGTGTTGGGCATAAACACCGCTCTCCCCTCGCGTTTTCTATCTTTTCGTGTGCACAGCGAGGGGTCGGCTTCAGCTCCTGCCTGAGACAGAAACGCTTTCCTTTCATTCCCTCACCAGGGATCCTTCTGGCTTTCATGTTCAGATAAAAGCAAGAAAACCGAACCTCCTTGCAGACGGTTATTAAGCTCTAAATCCAGAGAAAGGCCGGTGTTCTCCTATGGCTTGGTCGGAAAGAGCTTATAATTGACACTTTCTCTGCAGGGGTGTTAACCCTTTCCTGGTTACACACTTACACAATTAGAAAGGTTGGAAAAACGTGGATTACGTTCAGTCTTTCCATTATATCCCTAAATGAATGGATCCAGATGAAGCAAAACCCATTCCAAGCTCGTGACAATTCTTCCCACATCGTGGCTTTATGAGCAATCAAAAAAAATAAATCTCTGTATCACCACATTTTGAATAAAATAAACTCAATTGCTTAATTCCAAACCAGTTCATTCATCCACTGTACCCCCAATCATTCACATCATAGGCAGTGCATTATCAAGCTTTACTGCCCTCACTGTCAACCATATTCTTCTCTGTTAACAGACGATACCTTTGGACATTGTGCATACCTGCCAACAGTCCTAAATTTCCCGGGACAGCCTGTCCCAGCATAAAAATACTGCCTATGCACAGTGCATTACAGAGCATCCTCTGAGATCACCGGAATGCATGAATACCCATTATTATTTAGCTTAATAGTCAATATAGTCTAATGCCCTGAAAACTCTAAAGTAATATAAAGGAGCGTTTAGTGATAACCATGGGATTTAAACACGTTGCTAAGCAGCAGCACGCATGGCATCACAGAAGATTAAATATGGATTAAAAAAAAGGGATAAATAACCTTAAAATGGTAGGTGCGTGAAAATAAAATACACCGCAATGTGATACGACAGCATTAAGGGAATAATTATCAGTTAACGGTGAAACATACAAAGTACATGAAAGCATAATGGGTTTGAATGGCCAACACCGCGTTTCTTTGAGATTTGAGTCCCATAGAAACTAATTAATTAAAATCTAACTAACGATGTTACTCAACAGGCAGCCAATGAGCAATTTACTCACTTTCCCCAAATCCTACATTTTATAGTTTATAATATAACTCATATAATATAGATTAAATAATAATAATAATAATATATATATATATATGTATATATACACACCTATAAAGTATATAAAAATATTATATATATATTGTATATACATTAGGAGCAGCAATCTTAACTTCCTGTTTTCAGATCCCGCCTTTTTATTTCTTCCCTCTATATCTCCTCTATTGTTTTTACTGTGTAAAATGTATTATTTTGGTAAATATGTAGGTACATATCACTACCTCCCCTCAAATTTCTATAAAAGAGAGTTCTATGTGACATATTTGTCCAGAAAAGACTCGAATCTAGTTCTCTACTCTTTAACCCTTTAACCCTTTATAATCCTTTCGGCTGCTCTGCTGAATTGGAACGCTGGCCCTGGTGCTGAATGCATTACAAGAATGAGATATATGGAATTATTTCTCTCTCCTGGACTTACCTGAATCCGTTGAGGGAGTTAGTGTTTGAGTTGCCCGCTCAGTCTAACCCACCCGTGGCAAATACTGGCAGCCAATTGGGGGCGGCATGGAGCAGAAACCCCGGCGGATGACGTGCAAAAGACTTTCTCTGGACTTCAGTATCTGCCTTCATTCGTGAAACCTTTAAGATACAAACACAAGACGGAACTTTGAGAATGAACGGCTCTCCGTAGCATTCCGCATGGCTGATCATATCCAAAGATCTAGCACAATATCGCTTCCAATTCACATCTATTAACGCATTTTCACGATGAAGGAGAAATACTGTAAAGTAATTGATGATGATGATGGTGACGATGGACGCTTCTAGGGCCACGGTGCAAAAATTGCCCCGGGCCCCTCCGACTTCACCAAGCAACATGTCCCGCAGCCCCAGCTTTGTCACTAGACATCTTGAGATCTATTTCTCAGGAGTTAAAAGTATTCCGAAGCATTAAGCATTTTTAAGAGATTTACAATAATAAATACATTAATAATAATAAAAATATATTGGTAGGAAGTGCTAGATGATGTAAAATGCATATGCAGGTCAGGGTCAATGCCCGGTCTTGGACCCAATTGACGAAGGTTGAGGGTCTTTTTGGTGCACGTAGCCATCAGCAAGAGTATGTAGAGACCTCGCACCCTGAATAATTTAAGCAAAGTGCTTTTAATATGAAGCGAGGTGTAGTGACACCATCAGGATGGGGGGGAAACAGTAAGGTTAACGCGTTTCGCGCCTTGAATAGCGCAGCTATATAGCAGGTGGAACTGCCGAGTTCAGTGTAATCAGTGTAGTTGATTGTAAAACGAAGGCACCATAAAAGACAATTATGGTCCCTAATTAACAATCCATACAAGAGATAATCACCGTTATTCAATTTACCAGCAAACTATAAGAGCTAAACCATAAAATCCCAATGCTAATAATAATAATGATAATAATAATAATAAAGAGTAAAAAATACAAAGTGTACTAAATAAATATATGATATGTGTCATAAATAGCGCAATTAATCTCAATAGTAACATGGAGCCCCCTGACCAGTAAAGGGTCCCCAAGTGTTTCCCGTGTTTGGCTACTAGAACCCCCCTCCTACTGGATATGGGTTCATCCAAAAAGATTACTCTTTAGCTGATTGGCTATTCATTAATAAAACAACAAAAAACTCCTGTGTGTTTTAAAGGGACAGCGGCAAATAAAAATAAAGGTATCCCTTTCATGTTTGTAATAGGGCCATATTCAAATATCATCAATTTTGTGTTCTCCTCGGAATTAAACTTCCCTCCTGTACTAAATCCCTAAATGTGTCGATGAAGAAGATTGATGAGGACAACTGATACAATGTAATTTAAAATAAAATGATAAATTGCTACATAAACACCTGTGTAAGACCTTGAGTGTCATAAAGTTACCCGCTCCTTCCAAGCCCATATTACTAAATTATAGTTTGCATGAAATTATTCCTCCCGGTACAATCACTTAATCTTCATTTTTTTTTTCTTGTAACCTCGCCGAGAGCTCCGCTTGCTCCAGCGCGCCAGCGAGAGAGCGAAACGCCGGCGTAATTAAATCACAAACAAAAATATAACAAAGACAAAGATTGTAATGAAACTATTCCAGCGAATAATTTCTTGTGCTAACAGTTCTTCCATATTAATCTCGCGGAGACGATTTGCCTGGTTAAGAACGTTACAGCTCAATACGGAAACGACAGACAGCGCTGTATTAGCAGGGAGAAAACGAGAACGCTTTATACAGCATTCGCTGCCACGGGGCTAACAAATGAGTCCAACAGAAGCCTTGGAACCAAGAACATGCGCGTGTAAAGTACCACTCAGCGGTTGGCCCAGAGTCTCAGAGTTCTTGACCCAATCTCAGGGTCTCAGGGTGAAGGGGCAGATTCTCAGGGTCATACCACCTGGAGGTGCCTCTGTTGTATCTGATGATACTTGGAACTCCCAATAAGTCAGGGACTCTAATGAATGCATCTTTGGGAAGTCAATACAGAGAATCTTAACTATGGGCTATTAAAGGGTTAATATTTATTGAGTCTCAAGGTGAGCTCATTTGGAGTATGCTCTTAAGTGGACTTATTATCCAAAAATAAAAAAATCCATTTTTGATAGGTAAGAAAGGTCCGTCCGAATGTCTCTCGGGAGATTGGCACCAGGCTCTGATCACTTAAATCCCTTGCACATGGCATGGGTAGGAACGAAATGCCCTTCTACCTGCAGCTCGGTTGTATAGCGGGCCATATTGCCCCATGTAGCCAAGTGTACATCAAAAGGGTCTTTATTTAATAAGGGTCTGAAAATTACCAGTGGGGTTGATTGGAGAGCAGAGTACTGAAGATACCCTCGTTCCCAGCAATAACCTGATGGGATAATGATGAAGCTATAAATAAATATTACTCATAAAAAATCCAAAATACATGCATTTGCAGTACGTTGGCAAATTTCTTGCCATGCAGCCTATTTACTGCTGATTCAAAAATGTTACATTTAAAAATATATATTTTTGTATTATCATTATTATTATTATTACTATTATTTTCATTTGTTGTTTTATATAGCGCCACCATATTCCACAATCGGTCGACGGTTTGTATTTCATCCTAAATTCAAAGCTTTGAAGGACCCTAAGCTTGTGAAAGTATGTGAATTCAACTGCTATATAACAAACAAGTGGAATAGTGTAAAGTTTATTTCATAAAAAAGTGGTTTATTTTATTTCCGATACAGCAAATAATCTTCTCGCATGTCCCTTCTCTCACCTACAAATATAATAAGGTTTCGGTTTATATGCGTTTTTCCCACCCCTCATATTGTTAATAGTCAAAGATTGGGAAATTTGATTACAAAGCAAAGTCACCAGAAATATATTTACCAAAAAAAAAGCAAAAAATAAATTAAAAAAATTAAAAAATGGCATGACCGAGGTATATGTTATGAGACTTTGGCACAAACGAGAACGGAAATTGATTACATTTGGAAACTCAATGTAAAATAGAACGTTGGGAACTGTTTGAGACGTCCTAGTCCTACCCAGGAGCTTCCTTCAGTGTTCTATGATTTATACAATGTGTTCTTAAGAAATAAAACAAACACGGAATTTGCATAATTCATAAGTACCGCCATGAGATTGAACGGCATGAACAATAACGTTAAAAAAAAAAAAAAGAATTGACTACATAGCGGCAGAGAACATCAGGATGACTTGATTGCTTTATAAATGCTACACAAACACAACACAATGCGATGGCTCTAAAGGGAAACTCGGAATCGAATATCTTCTTTACAAAAGAGATACCGGAGATGTTTCATGCAGAATATTCTGCGTCTGATCAACTCTCCGGAGTCGCGGAATTGATTGGAAGAGCCAATGGTGGCCAGATACCATACGAACATCGGTTTATTTTTGTATGAATGCCAGGCAGTCTCTAATGGCCAAACGTAAAAGGTCCAACTTTTAGCCTCATTAAAATGACAACGCCAGCTACACGCCTGAGATTTAATCTCCGAGAATGTACAAGGCGTCAAAGAATGATAAATTTTTAAAAAAAACACACACAGCTCGGAGTATGATTTTGAAATAACGAGCAATCAGCATTCCCAGGCTGCCGCATGCTTAGTAACAGAATCTAGATGACTGAATAGAAAAGAAAACAAGTTTTCTTCATTTTTTAGTAGTTTTATAGAAATGAAAGCCGGTGGCTGATGATGTGATGATCTTAAAAGGACCTCGGCGACATGGAAATGTTTGGAAAATTTTAACCCCCTACTTTGATAGCGTGTTGTGGTGGGTCAACAGGGTTCTTTTTCCAGTAGGAACATGCTGGTTCAAATTAGAGGACTGTATTTGACCAAAGCCTGAAGAACTCATGCCAATGGAATGGAGCTAGTTTTTGGAACATCTATAAGTTGCTTATGACATGGATGCATTGTACATAGAGCTTAAAGAACATGCTTGCCAGCCATCTTATTGGTGGAAATGATTGCATCACACAACGACCCTTCCAAAATTCCCAATTTTTTTTGTTTTTGTGATTTATCAGTTTTTTTAAGGACTTCTTACAAAGAACAAATGATTCTATTTCACATATGGTCAGAGGACCAAAAGGCCAAACCCAAGGTATCATTAAAATTACCAGTGAATCTCGGCTATGAAGAAAGATGGCCACCATACACGATGACGCCACGTGTAACCTAGAATTTTCTTGACAGGACAGTAGTTAGGGATGCTATTTTCACACCCAGCATACTTGGACACCCTCTACACTTCCACAACTCACAGATGAGTGACAGGTATTGCGTATCCATGGCAACGGTTATCCATTATATACAAGTCTCCCCTAATGAAAGTCTACTCACAAAAGAGTTAATTAGCTGGCAATCTAAAAAGAGATGAATACTGCAATATTCACGCAGTAATTATATATCTATTTTATTTTTTATTGCTAAACATATGGTTTGTTGTTTTAAACCATTATTTAATTCTCTGTTTTATCTATAGAATCTCTTGCGAGCCCTGTCGGCAATTAACAGCCAATCATAAGCACATTAACATAAATCATTTTTACTAAATAATTCAGAACTCCTAAATTATTCATAACTTTGTGGACGGTATCGCTGCGGCACCGACGGCTGCGATTGGACGGAAAATAATCCAATCAGTAAGTGGAGTAAAGATCTAAACGCCACCCCCTGTGACCTGGAGATTTTGGGCCACGACCCGGAGACCCAGAGAAACGGTGCTTCACCCAGAGTCTCCCGGTGAAACCTGTTCCTGTGTATGTTAATATAGAGAATGTAGGCCATGAGGCACGGAAGTATTGTACGGAAGGGGTTAACTGTGAAGTTATAAATGATGCATTTCTGTTGGCAGCGAGCGGCGTCCCCTCTCCCCACCATCTCTGTGCTTGCTAATTACTGAGAAATCCCCTTAGTGAAACAGAAGTTCCTGCGTCTTAACGGAATCTCACAATCTGTAGATTTTCATGCCCCAGAAGTTAAAATAATAACCTCCTAATGAATACCGGAGCTGCTACACCTCCACGGCACCGGAGCCTGGAATAATTTGCCCTTCCTTTTTTTTTTTTAGTTATTATAACAGGGCCACAGCAGCGATAAATATTATTTAACACGGCACAGACGGGTGTGAAATCTGGTGAAAGTCTGCGAATAAAACAGAATATGTGATATCATTCATAAAAGCCACAACGATGTGTAGAGAAACAGCAGAAAATGGGTTTATGAATTAAACTGCGTAATTAAAATATCTTTCTCACAAACAGCTGTCTCTCTTTAAGTATTTAAAATGTTGGGAGATGTACTTATCAAATGTGTTATCATGCTAAGAGGCACACATCACCCAACAGTGATCCAACACGTTTGCAGAACATGGGTAATGGTTATCTAGAATATTGCCCCAAGAGGACCTTTTAGGGCAATAGTGGATAAAAATCTGATTTGCATGCCTGGGTTCTCTCTGGGTTTGACCCAGAGTCTCCGGATGAAGAGCTGTTTTCCCGGGTCTCCGGGTCAATTCACTCTCCGGGCTGGTTTTGGCCACACCCACTCCCCACTTACTTTCACTCCCGCTTAATGCTGTTTAAGGCTAGCCCCGCCCTATGCAAATCTGAATAACCCTGCCTCCTCATGAAGCCACTCCCTCCAAAGAGAGAGCGCTCCAAGTAGCCAGCCGTGGGAAGTTCCCAAGTAATTTGGATTGTAAGCCTTTTTTGACCTATGCATTAAAACAGTTTATACGCTGTGCTTGGTGAATGTATAGATCAAAGATTATTTTACAGTATTAAGTCTTCCAACCAATTATTTTGGGAAGGCTTCATTGGTCCAGATTGGTCGCTCTTACTGCGGTATTGAATAGAACCTTATTTGTTTGCTGTGTTCTAAATCCTCTGGATTTAAAAGGTTAATTTTTTTTTTTCAAAACTGTGCAAAAGCATTCAAGTCTGTCCAAACGTTTACCCATAATCCACTGCGCACTAATTACAATCCAGACTGGTTTCATGGCACTCGGTTCATTATTTTTTTTTCCCAACGACCGCCGTCCAAGGTCAGTTAGTGGTGTGAGGAGCTGATTTAGCTGTGTAACGCTCACACAATTCTAAGTAGCGACCTTTGGTTTCCCATGATGTAGACTAGATAAATTACGTGAGAATTTGCCAAGATTATGTTTCTGAAAATGCTCCTCCGATTAATGTAGATTCTGGCCTTTTTTAGGCAAAAGATACATTTTCTAGCCTTTTCTAGCCGCCATTTACAAATTCTGTGCAGTAAACAGAACATGAGCATCTACAATTTCCCACCAGGATGGTAATAATGTCAAAACGACATGAAAAAAATATTTTGGGAAAAAACAACATTCATTTAAAAAATTTTTTTTAAAACTTCCTTCCTTACTAATGTAAGAATTCAGATCAAAAACCTATTTTTAGTTAGCATTTTTTGTTTGCTGCACAATAAACAAGAACATTTACTCCTTAATTAAATCAGTTCAAACATCTGGTTATTTTTCTACAAATTTCTGAATTTCAGAGATTTTGAAAATCATCTTCCCAGCCATGAGATATACGAGCAGATGCAATGAGTTTCTCAATACGTGTCCTCAGGGTCAGCCCAAGACATTGTCCTGTGTCCAAGAATGAAATAGTGCCCCCCACTAAAACCATGACCCCCAAAACCACGCCCACATCCATTGTTATATCAGGATTAACAAATTCCCTTTTTCTTTCTCTCTCACTCACGCTCTCTCTCACGCTCTCTCTCACGCTCTCTCTCTCAATGTCTTCCTACCTTCTCCACCGACTGCTCCCATGTTCCTGTCTCTTTTCCCACAACTCTGCTTCTTCTCTTGCCTCTTCTTGTTCTTCTTTCTTCTGTCTTCTTTCTTCATCCGCTTCTCTTCTAGTCTTCTTTCTTCATCCGCTAGCTTACAAAAGGGCAGGGCTTTGAGACACACCCTCTCCCCGATTGGAGGTACGGAGGAGAGGCTTTTCTTCGGGGCTCCGACATTTTGTGGAAGTGCACCAAAAAGACAGGATAACGTCGATAGATTCGCGGAGAAAGAGAGAAACACTTCTCTTTCTCCACAAATCTGTCCTGAAAGAACATGCCTTGGGGCAGCAAAGGGCCAGCTCTGCGTGTCCTGCTCAAAGAATCTGTCACAATGGCGTGTTCTGCTTACCATGTTACAATGTGACCTGTCTACACGGAGAGGGTGACAGGGCAAAGACTACGATGGGAACAGGTTTATATCATGCCGAGAGATTCATCACACGGTATCAATTCATAGAGAGGGCATTCAGAGCAGAACTACACTTAATTTAATTAGCTCATGACTTGATGCTCCTGTCTAACATGTAATATCCAGACATCTGCTCCTAGTAAATGAATAATTCTTGCAGAACAATGAATTCCCTGCCCGCAAGAATAAAAAAATAACATCTACGCTAATCAATCGAACATGTGGACTTCTGCCAGCCGGAAACCATTTTAATGACAAAAAGACTGCAATTTATTGCTTTCATATTCCTTACCCCAGGGTTGTACGTCTACGGCTGGCTCAATGGATATGGACTTAAGTACCATGTAGGGACCATACCAGGATGAATTTAAACTAAAAAGTATTTTTTGGTCCTTAAAAGAGAAGTTTAATGGAGAAAATGTATTTTTTTTCCTTAAGCATAAACCCCAACGCTTTATATATCAATAACCCCCAGCGTTACATGTTTTTATCTCGTTTTGCTTCACTAAACTCCCTTTATCTGCAGACCCGGAGGCCGCCATTGTTGTCGGTCATGTGATATTTTGGGTGACTTTTCCTGCTCAAACGGCAATGCTAATAAAGTACGTTCCTCCACAGACTTTCGTTAGTCACAGTATCCGACTGAGTGATTAAGACTGAGCCATTCTATTGTTTACCACAGGCAGTCTAATAAGGAGATAACAGATAAAAATGGCTAATGTGCAGCTGCCTGAAAAAAATGTAACTGCTTTGCAAAAAGGAAGGTACAATATCATATTTTTTTTTAAAAAATTTATGTTTTATGTAATACTAGTAATAAAAAGACATTTGATGAGAAAAAAAGAGAAGGACATTGCCTGGACCACCTGTGCTCATGCGAGGAGATGCCACCACCATGCATGTGATGTCCTACCTTGAAGAGCAATGTCATAATGGTGTGATGGTCCATTGACCATATTAGAGAGGTTTCAAGGGTGTAAATAACGTTCAGTTCACCCTGAATGAGCTCCATAAGCAAACACTTCTCCTTCGTAGCTTCCATTTCCTGAAATGATGTGTTGCTCTGGGGTTATAAGCCGAGGACCGCAGCCATTGCAGTTAAAGACCGGTCGGTAGGTGGCAAACGCTATTGATCTGGATACAGATGGATAATTCTTTCACGCCGTATTATGAATTACATTCGCTGCCAGTGAAATTATCCAGTAACCTTCCGGGCTTGAACAAATGGAGGAGATAATTATTCGAGCGCTAACATATTCTGCTTCTTCGTGTAGCGATGGGGCCACCATAAAAGTAGCATTCGCAAGACCACCAAAGGGCGAGGCTCTGGGTCAAACCGAGAGAGCTCCCAGGGATGTGATATAGAGTCACACCATCTTTTAAGATCTCAAATGTCTCTTTTTCAAGATTAAATCTCAACAAGGCACTTCTCAGGTCATTTTACGCTCTCAACGTTGGAACAGTACGAGGTGGGACGCCATACATATTTTAACCCCTAAAAACCCAGAGACCGCACCGCTCCAGATTATTATTATTAAATATTATTATTAATATTATTATTTTTTAGTTATATAGCTCCAACAATTCACGCAGCGCTTCTCAAAATACATATGTTCAAGGGTTATGACAAGACTAAATTCACGAGCTTGACGTTATTAACTGCTGGCCTGGGTATCGAAAACACCAATCAGTGTTTTTTTTTTTAATATTTATTTCCCCCCGCAGTAAGCGGAATAATATAAAAGAAAAGAAAAATGGCCGGTAGTTTGTGGTGATATTTAAACATACACACGGCTGCAACTGATAGATTTCTTTTAATAAAGTAAAGCTGGAATTTTCACCGACGCGTAGACTTAAAAATGGCCAGCTGGCTGCTCTTAAAAGTGCTGTTTCTCTTAAAACATTAGCGGCATTCTCTTGGATGTTAAGCAAATAAACTTTAGCAGATGTCATTTTATTCTTTGCTCTGAATGTTTAATCATGCAAAACAACCCCAAAAAAACATTATAGTTTGTTTTTTTAGTCCCAGCAGCAACCTTCCTTTTGTGCCGCATGACAATTAAGGTATTCCAGCAAAAAAAAAAAAAAGGTGATATTATTGGTTAGAGATTTAAAGTGGCCCTATGTCACTGGAATTATTTCAGTATATAAGCACAGCGCATTGGGCTTGGTGTCTATGTCATTAGGGAAGTTATTAAATAGGAATTAATCATTAATTATTACCATATCTGGAAACTTTCCTTGTTTGGCTTGGAGTCTCCAGGGGGGTTTCCAAGGGTCTCCAAGTCACATCTCTCTTTCTCAAGCCGGAGTAACGAGTTTAGCCACGCCCACTCCTCATGCCCTTTCCCTTCTACTTATTACTCTTTGGGCCTAGAGGCATCCTTATTCTTGCCTAGCCACGCCTATATGTATGGCTAGCTCCACCCCCTCACCAAACCACTCCTCCAGAAGACCGGGTAGTCTGATATTCCCAAATGTTGTCCAGTTTAATACACGGCTGTAAAAGGTAGTTCAACTTCACTTCAGTTTATTTATGTGTAATATATGCAGCAATTGAGATAAACCACAATATAGAAAATAAAAGCCACGTCCTGGGGATCCAAAACAACGAACCTGATTGATTAAAAGGCAAATGGAATAATCTTGTAGAAATCGCTGTTATTTTGGGGGCGAAAACAATTAAATCTACATAAAATAGCTTATTTAAATACTGCATGTTAATCTTTTGTTGTTTAGTACACTTTCAACCTATAAAAATTAATCACTTCGTCGGTTTTATGGAAAAAAAAGGTTATTATTACATAAACAGGGAAATAAAATAACGCTTTCCATAAAAATAAAAGGAGTATTTGCCGCCAGCTTTGTTATTGTATTACTAAACAGAACACTACAACACTTTTCTAATATCAACTTTACTTTAATTCCAGCATTTATAGAGGGATCCCAAAAATTGGAAATTCAGACTCTCCACACCTAATGTTTTGCTATCGTATTTTTATGCATACATGCCAAGTGTCTCTTGGAGGGACAGTCCCTTGCTGTGATCAAATCCCTCTGTCCTATACCTTTGTAGGTTTAAGTGTATCATTGTATTCTGTAAAAATGGGTTTATCAATGAAACTGTGCAAACTAAACTCAATCAATAGTTACAAATTCTTAGAAAAAGCCTCAGTGAACTTTAACCACAAACATTTTAGAAGACCAAATTGAGTGACATGTTAAACAACCAATGAGAAGCAGACACTCTCATTCACATCTAACGGCATTTAAACCGCAGCCACTCATGATGAAGTTGATATTACACAAGTAAAATGTGTGTTAGGAGTATGTTTTCTACAATAAAGAAATGTAACCATGCAATCCCACCCATGTCGATTAGAAATCCCAGCAGGAAGTGACTGGCCCTTAGTGTTGGTTGCTGAGGGCCACCAGTGCGGGTTCCTCTTGGAGTCCAGACCCCAAACCCAAGGGAAGAGATATGTCAGAGCTTAAAGGCATTTAGAAGAAGAATATATTTAAACAATTGAATGTCTAAAGCCTTTTTCTGTTGTTTCTAAACCAATTACTGTGACTTTTATGGCTGTAGAACCCTGAGATACCCTCAAACCCATCAAACTTCCCGAGCTCCTAGAAAAGAGGGGCATTGGGGGGAGGAAAGAGGGGCATCAGGGGTTTGGGTCCTACTGAGGAACTCTAGAGAAGTATACAATGTCACATGATCTCAGCTACTCTTTTTTTTCTAGATGTCAATGTTAGACTTTAAATGACAGCCTCCAATGAACATAACGCCAGGGGGTTGCTCAATAGCTCGTGCCCATTTAATGTATATGTATTTATTCCAAGTACAATCAAAGGACTCCCTTGGAGCATATGGAGTGTAAAGCTGATTGATATACCAGACAAACTGCTTTGAATAAAGCAATTTAATACCTGACAATATTAAACCCATTACTCATAGGATGCCGGATACATGTTTTCCTTCCATTAATGATTCTGATTTACGGAGATGAGAAAAGGAAGGATACGTCAGCATTGGTTGGTGGCGTCAGTTGGATTGGTACGGGGTTTATTCTGGATTTTGCTATGTATTTAAACATAAATGCTCTGTGATTATCAGTTCTAATGTGAGGTTCTGTACGGATCTGAACCGGCACAGACTCTATAGACTGCATGCCTTGAAGAGCGCCAGAATATAACCGTACCTGGAGACTCCGGGTTTTCACTCCAAAACCCTGGGCCGCTGTGACGTGCCCCACTTTCTGCCCATTTCCCCCCTTAAACAGCGATGCCAGCCGGACTGCCCACCAACGTCAACGGAACTTCCCGTACGCAGGGGGCTCCTGGGAGCTGGAGCCATACATTTCCCAGGTATGGATATGAAGTCTTATCCCTGAGCTCCATATTGAGGATGGCAGCTGCAGAGGGAGCGGTTGAGGGTCTGATCTGTCCTAGGGCAACGCCAAAGGTAAATACACCTCTGCTAAGCAGGCTACTGAGTGACGAGAGTCATACCGTAACAACAGCTGGAGTGGTCCAATTTCCAGGGAAGGTGTTATTGACACAAGGTAAGCTGAGCCGGTGAGGCAGCTGCTTATTTCATGCGTAGTTTCATAGCATTAACGGTCATTACCCCCCGCGCAGTCAGAAAGCCAGCTGCGCAATGTGGGGGATGTGAATGCATTGCATCATTACGACAAGGAATAATAGCGTGAAAGCGATGTCTCCTCTCCGCAGGTGTCACCAGATCTACGAAGCGTTCCTGAATTCCACCAGCATCATATGTGACGGAGAGCACGTGGTAGATACAAACACGCGGTGACATTGACCACACCGCCGCATCACGCTTACCCTGCGACTCATCGAACAGAGAAAAATGTTCCGACTTTCATGTTTCGGGAAAAACACTCTGATGAGGAGCAAGAATGTTTATTAGAGGGTCTTTTAATGTAAAACAGGATGACTTAATTTGGAGGGCGGTGGATAAATGGAAGAGATTTTCACGGGCCTGGATTCGGGATTGGCATACCGGGCAAATGCCCGGTGGCTGAGAGGGCCACATACTTATGGAAAATGCCTCTCATGGGGCAGATGGCGTCCTGCAATGTGCCCTCACTGGCTGGAAACATAGGGCATCACTAAACATGTTCAAGGCTCCTAGAGATTGCAGAACCAGTCAGCTTTAGCATTCTAAAGTACAACAAAGGAGTGTTTTCAAAGGTAACAAAGAGCTGAATGAACGGCAGACACGTGCGTCGGTAATGTGAGCAGCACGGGGTATATAATTACCTTTCTATCTTTCGTGACGTTGCCGCTGATTTAGCGACACGTCAGACATGTATAAAGAACCCGCACAATGTACTTAAACCTTTCAGTGACGCGAGTCCCTCTGACACAGTCCCCGGGGAATGAAATAGCAATTGTCATTAGCGTGTTAGGTGCGTGTTTCTTTCCATGTTTTATTGTATTGTACAATAACCAGCCAACGTCTGTTCTTCTAAACTTTGATTTTTGAGACCCTGGAGGCTCGTGGCGCCCAATGCTTCGACCAGGCATGGATTGAAGTAACCATTCGCATACCGATAACGCGTAAGAAACATGTTTTTCTGCAACACGCATCATCAGTCAAGACCGATTTCATGTAGATTGGCTTTCAGTACAGTGTAGGGGCTTATTTACTAAACAGTGAGTAAAGACTAAGTTGCGTTGAGCGGAAAATGTAATCCACGCATTATTTCTCCTGCGAGTGGACCCTGCATAATGCATAGTTAATGCAGTGAGCTGTTTGTGTATGATGATAGGTACATGGCTGTATTCATGAAAACAGATTATCTCTCTGATGCTCGTGTTTTCTCCTCCGCCGTCTTCTGGAAGCGAAATGGTGAATAATATAATAAGATTTTTTTCTCTCTCATTTGCATACTAGCTGCTTAATCAGGATCATTACAACTTCACACGAGCTGCTGTCTCCTGGCGGCTAATCCGTCCGGCTTTCAAAATGATTTATCCGAAGCAAATTAAAACAACTGACCCGGGAAAGCAAGTACGTTGGCACGAGCAACAAGATCGCTTGTAACATCGAACCTGCCAGCGCTGCATGGTCGCAAAGGGTTAAAGGGAATGATAATTATTGTGTAGACTGCACATGATGTAATAAATGGTACCCCCTTCCCCTAACATACCAGTAATGTGTTAATCTTATCTATTGTAATAGACAAGCCTGGACTGGCCATCTGGTACACCAGGCATTTGCCCGGATGGGCCACTGGCAGACAGCACCACACACTCCAGCGTGTGGCTAGCGGCTCTCTGTATGCACCCCTTGTGTTCGGTATAACCCCAAAATCTAAGTCCTACACCCTGTAGGGAGATATAAAGGATGGATTGAAAAATAATTCTGGATTTGTAGTGGAACAGAGATGAGAACCTACTGTTTGTTGATAACCATTTTAGGTCAAGAGTTAATGCAGGAAGATGGACATGTTCTCTCTCTTTGGATCTAATCCCATTTTCCCGATGACCTTGCAGTTGTGGTTTCTCTGATCACAATGCATATCCCGCATTAAGTATTCCTCAGCCTGCCCCAATTCTAGTAACAGTTTTATAAAAAATGAACATAGAGAGGGGTTGTATAAAGGGTTTGTACCTAAAGGCATCCTCCAGTGGTCCATCTACTTTGACTTCCACCATACTTCATTACATAAACCAAGATAGGTCACAGGATGGGTCGGGCAGGTAGATTAATCCTTCTAATCCAAAATCCCACCATCCCTGTAGGATTTACAGACCAGAGGTCTTTCTACTACCTGTCTTGATAAACCTAATAGGTTTCTTTAACTCGTTGAAAGTGGACCCCTAACACGAGTACACGCCTTAAATAACCCCACTGTACAGCATTGCGGAATACGACGGCGCTAAATGAAACAAAAAACAATAGTAACTAAACGACAAACAATCAGTAGTGCTTTGTGCTCCTCCATGGAGGACCTGTAGGACCACGAGAAGGCGGATGCCGCCTTTGCTACTAGCATCAATGGCGTAAAAAGCCGATAAACTCTTTAAAAAGTCAAAATCGTATTTTTATGTTTTTGAATGTAAGATTTTTTCCCTCACCACTGAAATAAGATATTCTGTAATATGAAGTGTTTATCTACATCCATGCCACGGTGAATATGCTAATTTGGTCACGTCCTGCAGTCTGGGTTTCCACGTATCGGAACGCAAGCCCTTTTGGAGTGAATCCGCTTTTATAACAGTTTATCCGTAAGCGATGTAAATATTGCGTCAGCGAGACTGACGCGGTTTTCAAAACATTACAGGCAGCCTTCAGGAGAACGGGTTTAAAAGCGACCATTACAGCCCGAAATAGAACGGGTTTCTGTATCTTCCTATCGTACGTGCATGCGTTTATCGGCTGGTATCATTCACCGGTAAAGACATTCACATCGCTGAAGATCGAACGTCTGATGAGCAATTTAGGTGCTTGGGTGGATGCAGCTACAATTACGGAGCGAATTAACTAATAAGCTTAACGGTGGCTAATTTTTTATGCCGAGCCGGGGTGCGTAAAAAAGAACTAATTTTAAAATCAGTTATTAAGAAATATCATCAATCTGAGGGATTTGATGAGTATGTGGGATGCGTCATAAGTAACGAAAAATGATTAGAAAAAAATATTTTATGATGACTGCTAAGCTATAAAGGTGAGTTAAATGTCACGATTTATGGAATTAAATAAGTAACACTTCAATAATACTAATTAACCCTTTCACTGCGAAGAGGGTACATACTGCTTACCCTTAAAAGTATGTGTCGGTCAACCCTCTGGCACAGACAGTATACCAAAGATAAAAATTACTATTTAAATATATATATATAAACCACTATTTTTCTCATTAGAAAAGGATGGCCCCATACGGGCATCCGGAGTTGTCTGTATCGGTGGCAGGCAGAGAACGTGTTGGTTGGGGGTCTGGACTGAACTTGTAATGAGACACAGTGGGGGACAAATGTTACAATTAAACCCAGCGGCGGTGAATCTGGTATTCGCGGACCCCGCGTGCGTGGAACTAACTCTCGTTTATAAAGCAATCAACCGCGGGAGAAGCAGGAGCTGCTTTCAGGAAACAGAAGCCAAGGAGGGTCGTGGAGATCCAGGATTAGCAATTATTTCTAATAAATGGAATCTACACCAAAACTACAACAACAACAAAAAAATAGTATAAGGCTGTCCCTTAGGAGACTTCTACCAAAAAGCTAAAACCAGATCGCAATCAGGCATCAAATTGTGTTCTCTGGTGGGTAGCCAACGAGCTACTGGTACTCTCTATGGAGCGTTATCTCTCGATCGACTGTCACCCTCTATGTCTATAGGTAGCGCGTCTTGTATGCTGCTATTCTAGCACAATGAACACTGAAAAACACGTTAAGAAATAAATAGCTAAATCAAATGGGTAAAATATATATTAAACCATAAATCCTACTTTGATTCAAAACATTTTATGGCTATGTATAATGCTCACTAATCATAAGCAGCTCTCATCAAATGAAAGGTTGGAGACCCCTAATAATAATATGCATGCTTATTGGTTAATTGCACTGCACCTTAGTGATGCCCCAAAGTACCCATTAAGTTAGAAACGTAGAATTTGCAGTCAGATCGGCCCTATTCGGCCCTCGTCTAGTCTCTTGTTTTTCCTGCTGTAAAGACTCAGACCTTAATCAGTCCTTGGTCTCATCGCAGTTTCAGAAGCCAAATCCATCCCTGGGGACATCCAGACTCCGGCTACCCCAAGCCCTCCCTTTTCTGAATGCGGGTAGGTGGGCGGTCCCGCTGATGTCGGTGGGGGGTCCTCTGATGTCAGTGGGCCCCGTTCTACTTACAAACACCCGGACTCCTTATCATACTGCCTATGGTAAACAAAAGAATTGCTCAGTTCTGATCACCCAGAGTGACTCTCTGACTAATGAAAGTCTTCATTATCATTGCCATAAAGTGTCAGCTCAGTGTGGTGTTTGTGCAGGGAAAGTCACGCAAAATATCACATGACTGACAACAATGGCGGCCTCCAGGTCCATAGATAAAGGGGCGTCCATTGGAGAAAAATAAGATACATTTATCGATGCCGACCAACATTACTGGATTTTAAGATCAAGGGGAAACATGTTGATGTATAGATTTAGGTGTTTGTATAACACTGTATTCGCAGAAGGATTTCACAATCACTTTAAGACACTTATGGATCCTTATGAGTCAAGGACACATTAACGTCCATACATACATACTGGAAAAAAGAAACATTAAGCTGGGAAAAGGTAGAATTACTGGCATATACCAACAAAAAAAACTTTACATTTCACAGTTCATAAAAGATAGTTTAAAAAAGAAATAGTTTGGTAATTTAACGCTTAATGGTTGTCTTCAAATTTTATTCCAAAAAAAGTCAATTCTGTACATTCTTCCAACAAAACATCTTATCAGAAAATATATAATGTATCAACTTTTAGACCATGAAATTGTTGCTAAGAAATTCATTTCAGGAGTAATTGCTGTACCTTTATCAATGCGACCTCAAACCAATTGCTTCGGTCTCTTTTTATTTTGTGCCACAGCAAATCGAGAGACCGAACTGGGACACTGCGCCGCCGAATAACAAAAATATCCATCGAAGCCAAGACTGAGACTTGATTAATGAGTGTGTTTAAAAAGCGCTGACGCCGTGTGCTATTGTGTGGCTTTGTGTGGCTTTGTGTTCTGCTTTTGTGAGGCTCGGGTAACTCATTTTTGCTGAGAAATGTTACGTGACATCCTATGTATCCTTGATACTTGACCAGTCTGGAGGGCCAGAACTTACCGTACTCCACAACTCAGCCATTTCACTCCTATTGTACCAAGAAACTCATTGACTGCTCAAAGAGTGGTGTGGATTTTGGACTCTCTACCATCTTGGCCTGTCTATAATCTTTATCAAATATTCTTGTTGCCCCCAAGGTCTTAGTCTACTGGTTACCTACTCAACTCATGTCTTCATCATACCCGGGCCAATGGTAGGCTACCCAGAGCTTTCCCTGCTTCGGGGGAGAGGGCAGGGCTAACCATCCATGGGGCATGCAGACAGTCCTAAGTCGCAAGGGAGTTTAAAGGTAAGTGGGTGTGAAGTGGGTGTGGCCAAAAACTGCCCCCCCCCACCATGGAAAGCAGGGCTTCACCCGGAGACTCTGGGTCAAACCCGGAGAGTTTCCAGGTATTGTCTTGATCCACTATATTAATTTCTCGTTTTTGGGTATCTTGCTGGTCCAGAATTGTGACTCCTTTGACCCCCACAAAAATCACCAAAAAGGCATTGGAAGTAATAGTTTTGACCAGGGTAGATAGAGAATGGAAGGTGGTAGCATAACACACAGAGCTACAGAGGTATCAATCCCAAAGCCTCCATTCATCTTTGTACTTGGTTGCCCTGTGGGCAAACTGAATCATTATCCTTAATACTCTGCTGCCGTAGTCTGCCAGGCCTGCCCAATAAAAAATGGAGACCTTCCCGTCAATTTCCCTTGAATGGACATAGGTGACCTTTCAAAAGTACCCCTGCTGCCAATGTCCTTATGACCTGTAAACCGAAATAGCACTGAGAACCTGAATATAACCCGCATCAGTAGATTACGGACGGCCGAGTCCTCTAAATGAGCGGCAGTACTTTAACCTACTAAACCCGTATAAACTCCCGGTATGAGATAAAATTGTGTTATCAGGCTTTCTGAGAGACTATCATTAAATAAAAGCTCCTGACAGTCTGATTTATTTTATGGGCACCATTTAGGAGGGGTTCCTGAGCACTGGGTAGTTCAAACCTGTCTGCTAGGGAACTATAGGACACCCCGAAGGAAAGATTTATAGGTTTCTTCTAGAGATTTCTTTTTTTTTTTTTGTCCACGCACTCTTCACCAGCTGGACAACAAAACATATTCATCTTCCGATGACAGCTTCTCTAACAAACACTCTTCATTGCTACTGCTTGGTATTGATCACAGTTGCCTTTGAACATAACACAGATGAAACACTGCGCATCGCATGCAGCCATACAAAAAAAATCATATAAAACATGCAAAATTCAACTAATTAATTATTCTACCATATTACAAGAAGTTCTCGGGCAAAGACTTAATAAAAGTGGGTTGGGATCATGGACCTTAAGGCTACCGGCATCAATATTTGCTGTATGAGGCTACTCGATTTATGTTAAAAGATATGACAATTTGTAATTGTTTTTAAGGTCCAATTACAAAAAATTATGAAAGGAAATGTTGGTTTTATGATTTAAAAGAATGAATTCTCTCATTTTGTACATTAGAAAGGATACATGTTGTGTACACGTAGGGTATGTAGACCTTGGGCTTCCCATTAAATTACCCTTTGTATATTGGAGTAAAATAAAGAGAATTACCGGTATGTGATGAAACAATGTTTCTCATTAACACAGCAGAGAATGAAATGAACGCTTGGTAAACAGATCTCAGGAGAGATAATGAGCTGAATTAATTTCTGATTTATTACTTTGGTCGGTGATATTCTCACAAGCAGATATTATTTTAACCAGTCATTCAGTTCCACCTAATTTACATTATTATACGCTGTAAGAATCCAAGGGTCTAGTTGCTCCATGGGCATGTCACAAGCCAGACTGCTTTATAGAGACAGACAGCTCGCGGATGATATAACAGCGATTATTCAACCAGATCAGAATACAAATGGCTACTATATTCCCAAACAACTGGGCATATTCTTCAGACTCAGGTTGGCCTTTGGAGAGTCTTTGTAAGACTGAATGTCAGGGTAGCCAAAAAATAAAACATGATATGAAACCAAACCATAGCTCCCATAATAATGTATCAGCAATCTTAAAGCTAAAGAATCATGGAAAGTGCAGGATTTGGGTTGACCTTTGGGCTCCTATATCCTTTTGAAGACTTTAATGAACTTCAGAGGTGGACCAAGAAGATCCAACCCTCTGTTGCTTTTATCAGGGAAGGAAGGAAGGGGCTATATTTGCCTCTGGAGAGTGTGGCCCCAGAAGAAGAAGACTGGAGACCTGATGTTCCTCCATGGCCTTACAATGGCACTGGCACCATCACCAACTTCATCAACATTCTTAAAGCATGACACCTCGGGCTTTTAACTTAAATCATATTATGGAAACTGTAGCTCTACAATTGGAGCCAGATGTTTGCTACCACTTGGTCTAAAATTAACTACCCCATGCATGGATTCTCAATTAACAAACCATTAAAATATATACATTTTTCAATAATGTCAGCTTATCAAAAAAAATGGTTTTACACAGGATTTCCTATAAAATATGGAGCTCCTCTATGCATTGTTTGGATCCTGAAGCTTGAATCATGCTTTGCTTGCAAAATGGAAGGGAAAGAAACGGTAAAAGATAAGAAGGTGATGGTTTTTCCTTTAAAGAAATTTCTTGGCTGGGGGTAGGTTTGAAGACTAGCAATGATCTAGCATCTGGCCACCACTTCAGCCATCCCAATAAAAATAGCCCCTCTGGCCACGCGCATATCAATATAAACCCGTTCCGTGTTCTCGATGTGTATTTCAAGATACAGTAGCAGACAGCAAGTGTCCCAGGCAAGTCCTTAGGCGGCCGTTATGTCTGGGCAGGAGTGAACTGCATCATTAAGTGCTAGCATCTGCAATCTCAAAGCAATAAAAGCAAAGGGAGGTACACGTTTTTATGGGCGAAAAGATAAACGTACTTGTTAAATGCCCAAACTACGAGAACAAATAATAATTCCATGTATTTTTAAAGGGTAATAAGACAAAAAAACGAAGAAAAGGAACGAAAACAAATAAACAAAAAAAACAACACAATTCCTTATCTACTAGGAGTCTCTATTTTTACACTTCGGCTTCTTGGGAGGTTATATTTATCGTTTAATAGCTTCTGCCTATTGGCGCCATTCACTGTGTTGGACTATTGTAAATGTAGCCAATTAAACAGAACATTCTGTGGGATATTTCCTTTCTTACTTAGGGTGATTTAAAACCTGGCTGTCTTCATTTTGTACTCTGATACTCTTTAGCAGATAATACAAAGGAGCATATTTACTAAGTGGTGTTTACTCCAAAGAACACTGCCTAATGCTCAGCTTGATAATGTTGCCACTTTTTCTTACTTTACAAGTATTAGTACCGATAAAGGGTTGGAGGTCCAGCCGCAATGGCTTTATATCAGATACTCAAGTACAAATATAGCAGGAGACCTGTAAGCCCCTCGGCATAAAGAAATATACTTTGGGATTTATTCAGAAAACCAGAAGGTTGCAGGAGAATTCAAGTTTTTGCCTCATCAAATTCCCTCTATATTATAAAGGACCAAGTTCTTCCAGTAAGAATTTTGGCCATTTTTGGGGAAGAGTACACTTCAGCCCTGAGACTCTCAGGTGGTTGAGTGGCTGTCCGACACTTCAGCCGTTGTAATGAAGATCCTCAAACATCATGCTCAGCTAGGTTTAGGAAAAAGTCTTTTTGATGCAGAAGGCAACATCAGTTAACTTGTGAGATGTTCCATGGTGTCATGACATAGGTGATCATGGTCAATGCAAGGTCCGGTCCCAGATTTTTTTTAACCTTGCAATACCCTGATCCCTATACCTCCTTTTTCATTTTTTATGGACAGTACCTCATTAAGGAATAAGTCCCCATGTCCTTCTTTCCTCCCCTGATGCCCCTCTTTTCTGGAAGCTCGGAATTGTTGCTGGGTATGGTGGTATCACAGGGTTCTACAGCCTTAAAAGCCCCAATGAGTTTTTTAATTGTGTAAATAAAATACTTTCTTCTAAATACCTTGCTCATTTATATAAATAATTATTGGTAAGTTACGATCACCCCTAAAACAAAAGGGTCCCCACTACGGGAAATCAGACTCTGCTTCTTCCCTTGGTTACTTTCGTCGAAGAAATGTTTCCCAGTTCTAAAGTCAGAATAAGGGTATAATCTGGGGTTAGCAGGTTAATGGAAAATTCGAACCATTGTGACATAAATCTTGAGATAAATCATTTTAAAGACAAGGCATATCTTCACTGCGTCACCAGAAAGTGCCAAATGCAAAGGCAACATTTGAAGACATGATAAATATCAAGGAGATAACTTCTCAGGGGATGGGCAAAGTAGAAATATACATTTTTGATGCTAATTTGAGCAGCAGGTGAGTAGTTAAAGAAACACTGTTTGTTAAAATAGGAAAGGATTGTCTTCTGCATGATCGATAAAAGAACAGGAACACAAATTGATTATTCTCGACTTGCACGTGCTTGCTGGATAATGTGAACGTCCTTCATTAGGTAAATGTAGAACTCTTTATTTCCTACGGCCAAGCTCCCCGCGGACGTTTCCTTCAGGCCTCCGATCTCATTAAATCCCGCGATTACTGAATAATTTAAACTCCCATTTAGATAAAGGACAGTTGCAGTATATCCGTCAACTTTAAAAGGTTTGACTTATTACAATTATGCTTGCAGACTGTTTGGACTTTTTTGTTTTTTACATTATTAAAGAGCCTCGTCGTTTTGGGGGGAAGTGAATAGGTTATTACTATTTGTATGTTAAGAGAGATGCAGTTTGTATCAGGTTAAATCAAGACGTTCTACCAAAAGGTCTAGTACAAAATTGTGATGCCTGGGAACTTTCTTGGTTTGACCCAGAGTCTCTGGGAGAAGACCTGCTTCCCTGGGGTCTCCAGGTTAGTGTCTCCTTTCCCACTCATATTCAGCCCACTCCTTGCCCACTTTCTTCTACTTGCTTCCCAATAAAGGCTGTTCCCTGGTATGATGACGTTTTACCAGAAGGGACATGATATGGTGGAAATTAAGGGATCATGGAAGCGATCCAGCGGGAATCAAAACACTGCCTAAAACACTGGACGATATCTTATGTATGTGTTAATCCATTGGAATCTTCACATCTGGAGACGACGTCTCAACAATATTCTCTTGTTCGGTAGCCGATTAAGTTTGGAGCACACCGGCATTCACCTGCTAGTCCAGTGCGATATAGAACCTGGCTCAGCTGCCAATATTTTCCCTCTCTATCTCTCTCCAAGCCGTCACTACATTCTTTACCCTAGACCGGCTTTCTGCATCTTCTGCCAAATGTCCTCCCACACTTTCCTTAAGCCGCTGACTGCCTTCTGCTTTCACGGCTGACTGATGATCATAACAGTCAGCCGGGCTTTGCAATCACGTTAACCATTGGCATCGGCGGCAGGCTGGGATTAGGGGTAGCTGTACTTTTTGAAAATGTTCTTTTGGCAGCCAGAGGTGATTTGAACATCATTGACAAACACTAATTGCCTGTGGCTATATCTGCCTAATTAATATTTTACGTCCGCTCCAGGTATGCCAAGTTGATATTCCCTATACCAGTAAACAATAAACACGTTTGTGCCAGTTAACTATATTTAGGATTAACACTTTATTCCGTGATCTCAGCCCATCGTCAAGCTAGATCCTACAAAACCGGCCGTACGACTATTTCCACTCCCAGCGTTATCTATAACGTAAAGCCGCACAGAACAACTAGAATTTTCACATTTATTTTCATGTCCTGAGGTTCTCTCATTTCCTTCACCCACCCGTAAACTGCCTCAACCAATCAACAACCTCTCTGCACCCTAAGATTAGAAACGCTGTAAAAACCAATCAACTTCCACCAAAGTTGGTTTGACTTGGAGTCTCAGGAGAAGATTCTTCTTCTGTGCAGACAGGGGAGCTGTGTGGCCACACCCACTCCTTGCCCATGTCCAGCCTACTTCCTGTCCACTTTCCTCTTCTCCCCGCCCTGTTTCCTGTGAGTAAATGCTCTCAGGGCATCCTCCCCACGCAAAACTACTACTAAGACGGACAGCACTGGGTAGCCTACGCTGGGGTTTGGGTATAGGCGAATTAGAATGATTATTATATATTTAGTATATATTATTTATATTATTTAACACCATTATATAATTTCTTAGAGCGTAGAGAACATAACATGCAGAATTTGGGAAAAGGGACAGATCCACTTTAAGTTTGGCTTGTCCCCGCATGAGCTCTGTTTGTCGAGCCGAACAGAGGATGCCTACCAGGCATTACTTAAATGAATCATGAAGCATCTGCCGAAACCGCCTTCGATATGCTTTAAAATGCAACCCCCCATCCCCTCCCCTCCCAGGCCCCCTTTAAATAACTTTTGCATATCTGGCAGAAATAAGCGTGGTGTTCCTCGTTGCTCGCTTGAATCCGCCATCATACACCAATTATTCTTTATCATTGCAGACGTCATTGCTAATCACTGAACATTATTTAGGGTAATTAAGCTTTGCTCCACTTAGCGTTTTACTTCAAAGCCTGAGGTGTTCCAACATCCGTAATGTCATAAGTCTGCAGACCATAAAGAGTTAATGATGGAATCCTGTGAATTTTGGGGGGATTAGTGAAGTCTATTGTTACCATTGAGTAAAGATTATTTTAGTGGGTAATTTATTATCGCAGATGCCTAAGCCCCCAGCCCCTTCTTACGCAGAAGCCCTAATACTCCAGATACGCTTAAATGGGGACTCCAGCCATCATATGGTCCCTTTACATTTTTGTAGTGGTCCCAATTCAAAAGCATGGGGGTTTCTGCAGACCCCCCCCATATGCATTTGCTCCCTTTCCCTCCCGACTGTTTTTGTTTCGCTGTTAGCTTGGCGAACACTGTCGGGGGGTTTTCAGATGTGCGGCATTTCAATGGGAGGGGTTTCCTGCCACTGGTTACTTAAAACAGCCAATCAGTGGCAAGAGTTTTCAGACCACAGAGAAGCTGGGGAGCTGCAGCTTCCACCTTAGGTAAGTGCATATTTTTTGTTAGTTTTTCAAGAACACACCCAGGGTTAAAGTTACCCACGGAGCACCAAGTAATTAAAATATCATTCCTCGTAAAGCTGAATGTCCAAATCTCCAGATAACCCTGTTATGCAGTAGAGGGTCTGTCACTCAAGGTGTAGGCCACAAAACGCCAGTGGGTATGGAGTGTTTACAACTCCCAGCAGAAGTGGTAGAGGGTAATACAGTAAGGGATTTTAAACATGCATGGGGTAAGCATATGGCTCCTGAATCTAAGACACAACCAGACTTCCATGGAATAGCCGGCTATGGGGGCTCTGTGTGGCCAGGAACGATCCATGCGCCTGACCGGGAACTAGCGGCAAATCCATGGAACTGTGCCGCGGCTAGGAACCGCAGCAATGCCCACCAACTTTTGTTGGCCTACCGCCTCACTCTTTTGGGGTTAACCTGGGCTTGTGGTGGGTCACAATCTGAGGCTGTTACGGAAAGGGAGCACATTTGGGAAACCTGGGTTTTATTACCAATCTTTAGGACCGGGTTTACCCAGCCGCAGCTCTGGAACTCTGGCCAGGCTACCGCACAGACTGTTCCCGGCGACGTTCCCAGTGCTGTGGCTCAGGGTCCCCGACGACGGATCAAGTCGCTTTTTGAACATAACATCCTTGGACCCTGAGCTCTCGATTGACGCTGCTCCCTCGGGATCACCCCGAAATAATAACTCTTTGTCGGGTGGGCATTGCTGGCCATAGAACTGTATGGAGGCTCCAAGTTGTCTGGTAGTTAAAGGGATTATATTCCTAATTATGTTTGTGTGTATAAATATCTGTTCCCAATAAACCCAGTCGTGTTTGCACCCTACACTAAGTCTAAGTCATGTGATTAACCCTTCACAGGAAAGAATGAAAGATAAATATACTACGGTTTATTTACTTAACACACTAGAGAGAGCGAAGATATTTTGTTGGAACTCCCCCTTTAAGACGAAGCATTACTGTTTCTTTAAGCGACGGTCAGCACTGCGCAGGCACAATGATCTAACATCGCTTATTAATGTAGTCTCCTGTTTCGTGTTTGCAGAGGCTACAATAATGGTTCAGATACCATAACAAAAATGCACTTATTCCTCAGTCTCATATTCACTCCATGAATTGCAGAAGGGTCAGTTTCCAAGCTCTTTGAATATCGTTTTACAATTTTTCAGGGAAAAAATAAAATGACTTCCAGGATTGCTTTACCCCCACCTCTCCCCCCCTGCCTCCATCGTCTCATTTTGCTAAAGGGCATTTCAAGGACAATATCTTCCACTGTCTTTCTAGTCTTTACCAGTAAAGCCTGAAATAATCAAGATCCAATACATCAGCCGCTTAGCGGAGGGATGCAACAATTCTGATATTCCTCCCTAAAAAAACACAATGCTGGAAAAGGACTTCAAATGACACCAACTAAGGTACATTCTGCAGAAAAGTCCTAAATTAGGTCCGACAACGTTACTGGAAATATTTCTGTGCACGGAACCTAATCTGGAACAAACAGCAGAATCGTTCATGAAGAAAGTGGAATTTTAGTTATTTGCCCCAAATAAATCATAAGAACTGTGCTTTTAATAAACGTAGATTTCCACCTTTAAAATTGTCTAATTTTGCTGTATTTTTCTAATTATTTTATTAGAATGTCTTCCTGCCAGACTAAATAAACCAAAAAACATTACGTTTAATAATTATGATCAAAGATACACTTTTCTAGTGAGTTGCTGCGAGGAATGAAAAAGCCCCCAAATACAATGATCAAGAAATGTTAAATGTAATACATATGTATATATAGTTATTATTATTATTTTTATTTTTTGTCCTAAACGAAAGAAAAAAGCCCCAAAAACTCTACAATAATCAAGAAATAAATGAATACTCAATACAATTCAATGTTATAATTGTAATATATATATATATATATATATATATACTGTTTATATATATATATATATACTGTTTATATATATATATATATATATATATATATATATATATATATATAGTCTTTTTCCTAAAGTTGTTGGCCGAACGACTTTACGGCTTCCACCAATGTACTACAGCCTCTTTAAAACACGCAAAGTATCAATGGGTTAAACCCGACTATTCCAATTTATTTAACGACCCGAGCGTCATTCACAGTATGAACATACCCCGTCCTCCCCGATAATTAGGTTTCTGCAAATGAAAGAGCACCCTGACCTTTAAGGTGTTGTAAGGAGGCTCTTTAAAAGCCGTGTTTCTGTCACCCTCATTAAATTTGGGGAAACGCGGACATCATTAAATAAGAGCGTTTTGTTCCGGTTTAAATGCCAACACGTTCTTTCAGTTGCTTGCCTGTAGAATGGGGTAAAAAGGACCAGAAATCTTCCATAAGAACCATATTGACAAAATTACACGGCTATGTCGGAAGAATCTCTTTTGTGACATGCATAATACATAAAAAAGAAACTTCTTAACAAATTGTGGATACTTATCTTTTCAACCCATGTTGCCATGAAGATCTTGGAGAAAAAACCCAAACAAACAGGTTTATCCTCAATCATGTATGTTGAAAAAAACATTGGATTAATATTAACAATTTTATTTGCAATTTATTTATATTTTGTCTAAATATATATATGTGTTTGTGTAGAAGTTTATACATTTATAAAAGTCTGGAAATCAAAGAGACCGATGAGTAATAATGAAATCACTAATGGGGAAAACCAATGGGAACTTTCAAAGCCATCAAATTAAATGAATTTATGAGAAATTGACTCTTTTTAAATTAAGAAGGGAAATAATTATAAGAAGTGAGGGTATAGTCATGTTTAGGTAAAGCAATAGCAGTTTAAAAAAAAAAGAATGAAAAAAACTAATTTAAGATTGATTATATTTTTTATTTAATATAATAATAATATTGTAAAATTGAAATATATTTAAATAATATTTTAATACTATAATAATTTAACATTTAAAGTTTTGATATGTGGCTCCTTCATTTTTGTTTTTGGAAATATGTATAGATTGATTTTAAAAAGAGTATAAATGTGAATCGGTCAATATTTTATTTCAGTTTTCCCAAAAAAAAAAAGTTTTTCCCTATTATTTTCAGCAAAGTGAGTTTTTGGATCGGGGAGGTTATGCGGGGAGAAGCGGATCGGGCGCTGTACGTCAAATACCACTTCGCGATGCCTGAGCTTGCCTCGGGCAACTTTCTGAATTCATTACAATGTCCCGCTAGCCAGAGTGCGGTCAGACTCGTCAAACAGACTGACAGCTCACCGGTATAGCGGGTGACTGCTTTCAAGATGAAACTTAATTGGTTGAAAGTAAGAGGGGCGCAGAGGACCAGAAGCTCGTTCTCAGCCCACCCCAAACTATTTTCTAGCACCCTAATGGAACCTATTACACCTTACTCCAAATCCCATCTCATTATGTGGTCGGCTAAAGAATTTCTTAACATTAAGACCCGCGTTAGGGCCGGAAATGTAAGCGGCAGGTGTTATACAGCGTGTTATCACCTAAGCAACACCCTCCAACAATAGTGATACATTTACTATTTGGCACATTGTGTATTTTGATTTAAAGGGACACTTCAGCCACCATACTCACCTAAATGCATATGACAGCTGCGTGGTCCCTTTAAATGTTTTTGGTGTCCCCCTTACCAATGCATGGAGGGATTCTGCAGAATCCCCCCCCATATGCATTTGCCCCCCCCCAGCTATATCTGTGCAGGTATTGCAGGTACTCCCTGCACCTGATGCGCTTACTGCAGCTCCGGTGCTGACTTGGCAATTGCTGCCGACAGGGGTCTACTGAGACCCCCGGATGTGTATGCATGCAAAGTGCCCCCCTTGTTATCAGTGGGAGCACGTTCCTGCCACTAATTCACGGCTTCAAGGAGCTAATCAGTGGCAATAGTCGTTGGACCATGCAAGCTGAGGGCATCTACAGCACCAGAGCTGCAGCTTCTAGCTCAGGCAGGGACTTCATTTATTTTGCTTTCTGTTTGTTTTCAGAATGCGCATTAATGAACTCACAGAGGGTTAGGGTTACTTTAATATCCATTCTTCTTTAGTGACAATAAACTGTCCCTTTCTGGGTTTTTTCTTTCGGTGTTACAGCTGTTTTTTGATAGCGGTTGTAGGATGAAGATGACTTTGTCCAGAAGAGGAAAACATAACAGGACGGTGTCTTCATTAAAGCAAGGATAGCTCCAAACATGATTTATAATGTGACAGGATTTTCTATAGATCTTTGCAGAATTATGGTTGACAATCTGTAACTATTTTGTAAAAAAATATATATATTTCGACATTCTACACACGTTATTTTTAGAATGAATTTCCTTCCCTTGGTAATACACCATTTATTGTATCGATTCCCAAATAAATGTATTCCCCAATTTACAGGGAAAAGAAAAATGTCGGTGCGCTAAGCTAGTCACAGGCGCAAATAATATAAATGTGTAATACGAGGCCTACCAAACAGTGTGAGCATGCTGCAAAAACAGTGTATTGGCTGTACAATGTATACAAGAAACAAAAACTGTCTGCGCTTCTTACCCTAATAAAGTTGGCAACAAATATATAAACATGATATACATGAGAGGTTTTGGTTATATGAATTGGCCAAAGCATAATTAAGCTCACCCGCCACGTCAATTCGTAGTTTTTTCCAGCTACGACAATATATTTATATAGATATATATAGATATAAATATATAATATATATTTTTTTAATTTTGACTTGTTTAATTTTGTTTCAGTTTCATGCTTTTAGAATTTATTCATGGAGTATTGAAATATAAATGAACATTAATGTGAATTGTTAATAGGCCCCCCCCCCTAAATTACCGATACATGTTTAAACAGGAGTTTATTCAGCCGCGCATTACTATCCACGGGCAGCGTTCTCAGCTTCCCAGGAAATGTTTAGACACAAAAGAAAAAGTGTACGTTAGTAAAAAAAAATCTAAATTCTACACGTTGAGGGTTTTTTTTTTGGGTTGTTTCTTGCAAATCACCTTATGGGTAATTTTATGGAAATGCACGACTACATTATTCAAATGATAGACTCTCGGCAGGGGAAGCGATTTCAAATTGTGAATACAAGTATCATTGAATGAATGGCTTTGTTTCTGCTAGCGTAAGCTCACAATCTCTCCCAGCAGTCTGCTCCTGGCAGCAGAGCGGTGATCTTATTGGAGCTGGAAAATACACCGGCCCTCCATGAGCGTTTTCCACGCATCTCGCTCACTTGGCCGTATAAACGATCAACTCATTTTGGGTCCGGCTGTGTCTGGCAAACAGACGCTCGCTGATCAGTGCCAGAACTGTAGCTTTGTAGCTACCAGCTGGACGAGAGATGTCTATTGTCAGCTATTCTGAGATGACACCAGGTAATCGTCAGCTTCTGGGGCAAGAGGCATAAAGAGGGAAGTGATTCTGCCCCTTATAGGTCTCTGGTAAGAGTATCGTGTACAGTTATGGAGAACCCATCTTCAGGTTGATGGTTTGCAAGATAAAATGTATCAGGAAAGACTAAGGGATCTCAATATGTCCGGCTTGGAGGAGAGAAGTAAAAGGGGGGGGGGGATGGGAGAGACATTAAAATACTAAATAATATTTTTTTTCAAAGGAGGAGAAATGTTAGAACAAGAGGTCATAATCTAAAACTGGAGGGTCAGATGATTAGATTTAATGTAAGGAAGATTTACTTTACTAGAAAAGTGGAACAGCCTCCCAGGAGAAGTGGTGGACGGAATTCGATCATGAATGGGATAGAGGTATGGCTAATGAATCTAAGACACGATTAAGGAGTGTTTCAAGAAGAACGGGCAGACATAAATATAACATAAAAATGGCGTTTAAATGAATGAAAATACATGAAAAACTTATGCCTGGGTAACAATTTCGAAAAAAGATCTCCAATATGATCGGTAAACCTACTGAACTCCAGCAAGCAACCTGCAACAACCCGAAGGAAAACGGATTGGAATCGCTTGCCTAATACAAAATTAATTTCCAGGTACAGACCCCATTTAAGCGCTGATTTATAGCTAACGAGGAAGCCTCATCAGTTCACAGCCTTCCCATTAGCACTCATCGGTTTTATGATAAAGGAAGAGCCATCGGCCCTCCGTGTTTCGTTCTCCATGAACTATGTCACGAGCGATTTGTCTCACCGCCGTGATTATTGCTGAAATACTCATCTAAACGCTGCGCTCTCGACTACAGTTCAGATAATCGCCGGCTATCAATCACACATCGATCACATCGGGGGGATTTTTGAAAGGAGACACCCAAGCAGTGTATCGGAAGGTTTGAACGGCATCAAAAGGAGACTTGTTTGCTTTTCTGTCAACAGATGTTTCCAAGTGATGACTTCATGAGGTTCCACTGTGTAGTAGTTACGTTAGATTTCATGTACATGTTTGGACAGTTGATACATATCTACACGCTTGCCAATAATTCCCATCTGTTTGGGACAAGTCTGGGAACAGAACTCCTGCCCAGGTTGCCCAGACAGAAGACCATAAATATTTAATGTAGGCTTCGTAGAGGAGATACATGGGCATCACTATTCTTGGGGCATATTTACAAAGGGTCAGTTTGACAGTAGAGTCCGGAATTGGCTTAAATTCACAAAAGTTGAACCCAACAGCACTAAGCTGAATTGAAATCGTACTTCATTTTTTGTGAAAGCACAGATTGCTGTTAGAGTTGGCTCAGTCTAGAACCTTTCAGTTAAGCCAAATATACCTTGACGGACAACGCAGATCTTCTCCGATCGACCTGCAACAAACCGGCCCTCTCAGAACACCTGTGCCGTGCTATATCCAGACCAAACACCCCGAAAGATTGGCATACACCATAAAAAAGTCTAGCGTACACTTGTGTTTATTAGACATGCTTCATTTACAAATTCCTTTTTAAGGGAAAACATTACGTAGATGTCATCTTGTGTAGAACACTCACCCGGACTTTTTTGTCTAATAAAAAGTATCATGTATGTGAGCCGCCGAGGAGAATGCGTTAAACTACTATTTGGTATGAATAAAAAAAATTACATTCCTAACAACGACCTATTTAATAACATGATATATTAGTTATAGTTATGAAGAGCATCACACATCTGTATGCCAACCCAAAACAACATTACGTGTTACATGTGGCATCTTCTGTGTTTTGTAGTTATCTCGATTGGGATGTTCGTTCAATTCGTTGTATGAATGAAAGAGTCAGCTATGCGTTCCTCCTGTTCTCGACTCTCGATTAAATGTTCAGAGCCTGTGTAATAAACTGAAGACAAGGGGGAAAAAGTCCGATAACACGCTCATTAACATTAATGCGGCGCTGATCTCGGAAAATCAGTGCTTTTGTAATGACTTTAAAACATCAGAAAATAGTTATTCGTCTAAAATTGAATTAAACCTTTTGCTGCAGTCTTGGCTCGGCCGGCGGTTCTGTTGAATGATTTTGTGAGTTTCCTGGGGCTCAAGAGAATGACTTAAAAAGGAATGGTAGCCATTCAAAGGGATATTACTAAAATGTATAGATAATACAGGGAATGTATTATTAAATAAATGTATTATTAAATGTATCTATTTAAGAGCTCATGTAGGTATTTAATATTACAGGTAATAATCTATATCGCAATGAAATAGAAATTTAAGACACTATCAAGCAGAAAATATTAGGTTTTCACAAATTAATCAGCTCTGGTATTGATCAAGAAGATCTATTTCAACAGCTGATGAGCAGAATATTGGAATCTTGCCATTTTTTTTTTTGAAGAGGTGTAGTCGTAGCCATCACGCCACAGGTCATTAACCCGAATTTGAATGATGGCTTTGGAGCTACCTTTTATAATTGAAATACCTGGAATTCACGTCAACGCTCAAAGCATTAACTGAAATTTACCTTTTTTATACATCTTTTTGCTGCTCCTGGAATAGGGATTGTTAGTTAAATATGGGTCGTGTAGTTTTTTTTTAAGCCATCTAATGGTTTCATGTGAAATCAGGCAGGTAAAGAAACCTCAGTAAGGGGAAGGCCAACGCACTTGAAAGCAACGTAACGAGCGGGTAACGAGCTCTTCGTTGGCCAACAATTCAGCTTTGCACTTCACTCTGAATTAAATGGAGGGCCATTGATTGTAATTATTCTTCGTAGCACGACGCTGTGTATAGCTCAAACAGTGTTTCCACAAGAAGGGCTGTTATAAAGACGATGTGCTTTGGCAGGTATATTCAGGTTAAGCTTAATAGAGAATGATTGAGGACTCAGAGGCTGACACACTCCTGCAGAAGCTGAAGATAAATACACATTTTCCTCCTACACTTTTTTCTCCCCCTCTCTCGCTCTCTCTCTCTCTCTCTCTCTCTCTATCTCTCGCTCAGTATCCCTCTTTAGCTGCCACTGTCTTGCAATGTCTGTCTTGCAGGAGTCATTCTCACCGTCTAGAAATATTTCACATATCTGGGGTGATTCGTTTTCATGTGTTTACCCGTAAGGGCAGGGTAACCAGCCCCATCACGGTACCAATCTCAGGATGAAGGGGCAGATTCTCAGGGTCATACAGCCTGGCAATGGCTCCTTCCTATTCTACCCTGCTGTGATCATATATAAGACTCTCAATGAGTCCCTTTGCTACCAGTATGATATGATTGATACCCCTGCTTGCGTGCAGGTGACTCTATTAGGTGTATCTTTAAATAATGAAAAGTCAAGGTTTCCTTGACAGTTGTCATTGCAACAAAGTAAATAAAACATACAGGTTCTGAGCTGAAAATGTGATCTCCTGGATGTCTCCAATGGCCAACTGACCTGACAAAAAGATTGGTGGCAGCCTATGGCAGAGCCAGCATTATCTAACTAAATCCCTGTCCTGGAGTTATCTGCCTTCTCCTCCTCCACCCTTACAAAGGCTGCCTGAACCAAGAAGCAACAATCAGCAACACAGAGGAGAGACAACTTAAAAGGGTTGAGATACCTTTCCTCCCGGGATAGGGTGGATTTTAACTTTAATCAACTAACATGGACCCTATGTGGACTATGATGCCCCTGCTGCAGCCATAGCTGAGTTGTTGGGTCCTTTATGGTAGAGATTAAGTGAGTTGTTGGGTCCTTTATGGTAGAGCTGAGTTGAGTTGTTGGGTCCTTTATGGTAGAGCTGAGTTTAGTTGTTGAGTCTTTTATGGTAGAGCTGAGTTGAGTTGTTGGGCCCTTTATGGCAGAGCTGAGTTGAGTTGTTGGGTCCTTTATGGGAGAGCTGAGTTGAGTTGTTGAGTCCTTTATGGTAGAGCTAAGTTGAGTTGTTGGGTCCTTTATGGCAGAGCTGAGTTGAGTTGTTGGGTCCTTTATGGCAGAGCTGAGTTGAGTTGTTGGGTCCTTTATGGTAGAGCTGAGTTGAGTTGTTGGGTCCTTTATGGTAGAGCTGAGTTGAGTTGTTGGGTCCTTTATGGTAGAGCTGAGTTGAGTTGTTGGGTCCTTTATGGTAGAGCTGAGTTGAGTTGTTGGGTCCTTTATGGCAGAGCTGAGTTGAGTTGTTGGATCCTTTCCCCACAAACCATTCTTGGTCAAATGTATCTCTTGGAATCCAGACCAAGGCATTCTATCTTCTGACTCATAAAGCTGTGGACAGGCTTATAATCTCCCCATCTCACCCTAAATTTTAAGAGTGATATTTGATGGCGGATGGAACGGTGTTCCATCTTAAGACTTGGCTGCAAACGAACAAAGTGAAGACAAGAGATAGAAAGAACGCCGCAAATCCCAAATTATTCAACAAATAATTTTACAACGGGATCTCTGCAGGGAAGAAACTAACAGCAGACCCAAAAGTAGGTCATCTTTAATTCCTTAAAGATCAAAAAGATATTTCTGAAGAGTGACAACACAAAGCACGGAACGAAAAGGCCCTGTTTACGGTCTGACACAAGAATATTCTTTCTGATGCTTTTTATTGCTTGCATAACGTAAAAAATTATATTCTTCAATATTTCCTTCTTTAGAATTGGACTGAGAGGAAGTATGAATTAAAGGGAAAATGGTACTTTCACATATTTTATGATAAATACATATATTTATTAAAACTACCTGTAGCTTGTGTGTTGTGTCATTGTTTTGGGGAAAAAAATAAAGAATTATTTTAGCTCTAGAAACAGTGACACAAATAAACAGTTTCCTGAGTTTCCTGAGGGCAAAATGATGGCGCTTGCTGTGACATCCTTTCCCCCTATTGGAGGACCGGGGAGAGGATGTCACCACAAGCGCCCCCATATTGCCTCAAGTTCAAGTGAATCGAAATGCACAAGTCTACTTATAACCTTGCGGACACCTCATGTCATTGTGCAGGTGTATAAGCACCCCCATACTTGCATATTACACGTATGTTGAGTAGTCGCTGTCAGTATGTAGCACCAATGACAAACCGCCCGGGCAGTAGCCTCATTACCAACCCCATGGCTCACCATCGACCGACGATAAAAAAACTGAGAATACGTTTCCATCCCTTCCTCCCAACATTTATTCCTCATTCCAGAGACAAGGTACGGAGGTGTGTCAAGTCCTTATTATCAACAGTCACAAAGGGATTCTGTAACCATGGGAGCAAAGACAGCGATTCTTCCACAGAAAACGACAGAATTCCCTACATCCCTGATGAGATTTCGTTATGTTTTCTTTTTTTTATTTAAATATACAGTATATCAAGCCGAGCGAGGAATAGGTTTCCTTCCCCTGTTACGTCCGGTTTATCCACTGCACAACGCTGCGGCATATGGTGGCGCTATACAATAATAGTGGCGTTTCGCAAACGATGCACATAACAGGGGGCTGTGAAGGAACGGGGGAATACAGGTACAGAGAAGACCACATATACGTTCTGGATGTGGCTACATGTATCCCATAACCATTATATTACTCTATGCAATGTGTGGGGTGAAATAAATCATAATGCAGCAAACCACAACATTCCAGAATGCTCCCTGTGTAGCAAATATTTAAAATATATTAAAGGGCGAATAGTTTGGAATCTCAATAAAAGTTTGAATTTCATCATAGACTGACAAATACAGAAGTAGTCATTTTTTTTTCTTGCGGTTTTAAAAAAATACCTTATAGCGATCTAATCTTTGGGTTCGTTACCGTCACTCATTAATTGATCTATTGCCTGGGAGGGGGTTCTTGTTGCTCAATGGGGTCTCTAAACAGCTGTTTAAGCCCCTTTTATGATAATACCCTTATAACAGAATAATAAGCCCTCTGTGAGCAGGAAAAGAGTCATAATCAAGAAAATGGATTTTGGACTGGCTTATCTGTAAATTAAGTATAAAATAAAAAACAGAGATTGGAAATTTACTTATTTTAGGGTTTGTATCATATCAACCGCAATATGTTCAATTTCCTCCCTTGATCACCATTAAGTGTAAATTTAAATTCAATCCTAGAATTAATTCATTTATCCATCTTCCAAATGCTAAACGGGCATTAAAATTACACTCAATTTTCAAATAATGCAGTTTTTATAATTTTTCACCATTTCAATAACTTTTGGAGCCACCTCCATACATTCGAAACGCGGAGAGGCTGAAGTTCAGCTTCCATAATGCGTCTTATTAAACACCCGGAAGATCGTTACAATTCGTCTGTAGGCAATTTATTTAATCTTTTTTATTTATTTTAAATGAACAACGGGCAGATTGCTACGTCTGCAAATAAAAAAAAACAAAAAAAACATTAAAATTGAAATTGAATTGAATAGTATCTTGTCTGAATTATTTTAACATGATTTGGAGAATAAGAGCTTGGGTAAAGGTAATTGATTCTGAAGGTCTTCACAAATTACCATAGAAACTCCAGATAATAAATTGAAAATTACCATGACTATTCATTCATGTTTCATAATATTAGGAAAAAAGGTCTCGATGCGAAAGTCGTTGCTTTAACAATTTGCCCCTAGCTTGAAATCTGAATGATTAGACTGTTCAAAGCAGTGTCCATCTGACGGGAGGCTTATTTATATATAAAGTGTATATATATATATATATATATATATATATATATATATATATATATATATATATATATATTTTTTTTTTTTATTATTATTATTATTTTTTTTTCAATAAACCCCAAAAAGAAACGTTTTGCTCTTAACGGTAGTTTTCAATTTCTTTGAAACCGCATTAAAATAAAGCTGTCTATGTCAAGTTTGGATTTTTAAAGTCTATTACAATATGGATTCTGCCTCCTCTGTCTTGGCTTTGATGATTCGGTTTCAAGCAAGAGCTACGCCGCCGGCCGCGCATGTGCAGTGCTGTGTTTGGGGGCGAAAGCACCACCAAGTGGATGATCAAAGGTTTTCCAACATCAGATACAGCCACAAGATGACCACGGTGCCTTATTACACCATGGCAGGCTAAAGGAGCTTACATTGAATCCATACATTGTGCCAGCCAAGTTGCTTTCCTATGTATCTATGGAATGGTATCTCATGGACAAGGTGTGCCGGTCCACATCCATATACAGTCTATCCTTATTCATGTAAAGCAACTACATTATTTGATATATTTAGACATCTTTCATTTAGAAATCTTTTATTTCCTAGTGATTTCCAACGAAAGGTTTATAATTACAGTGTTACGCAATACATGTTGTTGTTGTCATCCAACTCTTTGGGGACGACGGGTTACTTTAAGTCACTGGAGGTATGGATTTCTATGCTTCATCTGACTTTAACCAGTAACGGAATGGTTAGAAAAATCAATACAGGCATTTTCTGCCGGGTCTCGGGTGACCCGCGAGAATTCGTATCCCAGGAATTACCGGCAAGTGCAAGGAGCGTGGAAAAAACAGGAGACGCGCCGCCGAAGTTGGGTTTTGTATGGAGCTACCACTACTCAACCTGCACAATAAAGCCTTTAAAGAAAAGTTCTGCATTATAGAGTTCATAGGGCATTGGATAAATGTCAACGATAGGAAACTATTCATGCTTTTAAGACTTAACATTACTACTCAACATGGATAATCTTAACCAAGTGCTTAGAATTGTGACCGTAATGGTGTGTACTGGTTCTTATTTGTTTCCCAGCGAAAGAGTTAAACACAAACAGAAGATGCCGCAACTTTTTTTTATTTTTCTCCGAAAGCTCCATTGCCCTTCTGAGCCTAATTAATGACTTGTGTTTTAGCTTACTGGAGTCCAGAGGGATTGAGGTAGGAAGAACAAGGAGTGTATCTCATCTTCAAAGAAGAGCGATTTCTTCTCCTCTCTTTCTTTCCGTGGATCAAACGTTAAAGAGAAAGTATCCCGGAAAAATGACTTTGGTATTTTGTATTCTTAAGTCGATGGCGGTGCCATCTTTTTCATCAGGGGTAGAGATATTGCAGAAGGGACTGTTGTGAGACTCGGCTGGCGATGGTCATTGATCAATTATACTACGTGCACAAAATGTTCACAGTCGGTTATTGAAGCGCGTGGAACATTTACTTCATGGATGGGGCTGAACAGATAAAAATATCAAGAAAGAAGAGAAAAAAGAGAGTAAATCCTGAAAGTGGAGATGTGGGACGTTGAGGTCTTCCAAGGAGGTTTCCATGTTATTGAATATGCTGACGGGTGGGCCTCGAGGTACATTGCAACGTTTTCATCACGTGACATGGCGTTCATTCTAGAAGTAGAGTTGTTGTGTGTGTTTCCAGATGGGACTTACAAAATAAGTCCTAAAATAGGTGAAATTGAGAGGTTTTCTCTGTGTCGCTAATGCCAACAATCCATGTTCTTCCAACAGGGTCAAGGAACACATAGAAAGTTTATATCTTAAGAGGCTTTACCATCCCTCAGTTCAAAAAATAATTACCCGGGAACAAAATGTATCAATGGGTTCTAGAACACAGAGCACGTGCTCATCTATAAGCATGTGTCACATGACCGGTCACAGGCCCTTTAAATGCTCCTCCTTAAATGAGAGGCCCTGGAAACCGAAATGCTCGCTAAGCCAACAAACTCGCCATCAAAGTCAGCTGTCAATGTGTCTGCAGACACGGCCAGCCCAGCGCTATTTAGTGCTGTAACTATTTTAAAATCTGTAATTAAGTTGCACACAGCTGTGTCCCGTGCAGCTGGGGATTATCCAACGCAATTTAGTCGATGAGGTCTAATGTGTTTTAGAGATAGTGGTAGCCTTCTTGGCATAGCAACCCCCAAATAAAGAGTTAAATGTAAAACGTAACTGAACGTTAGACATCTGAATCACTTCTAGGGGCAAACATGGGGTTAAATTAATAGGACATTTGAACTCTAGATAATAATTTATAAGGCTGAGCACTGGGGTCATTAGGCGCCCACTGGCCTTAAAGAGCAAGAGCCACCTCCTCATCCCCTGGTTGGGAAGGATGATTCCTGGCGGTCTACTGAAGGCCCTCCAATAACAAATGTAGGCATATAATTATTACCTACACATTACAAAACTATAATTTTATGCAGCTATATACACGCTTTTAGCTAATGAGATGGCTCTGCGTGGATAGGGCTTAATGCTACGTGTCAGTCCTATCTGTGAAATCCAACCAACCTTGCTCTGAATTTAGTTAATAAGATGCCGGTGAAGAATAAAAGCCACTGAGACCGGACTAACATATGCAGCAAAGATGGAACAGATCCGCGTGTTTACTGCATGGTTACAACTGAACCGCTTCGGCTGTGGAATAATATGTAATCATTCTATATGTGAATCTCGTCCCATAATCACAGATATATATTCACTCCCGTTCAAAAGTTTGGACCATCATTCCTGTGTTCCAATGGCCCTTTATCACTCCCATCACTCCTGTGTTCCAATGGCCCTTTATCACTCCCATCACTCCCGTGTTCCAATGGCCCTTTATCACTCCCATCACTCCTGTGTTCCAATGGCCCTTTATCACTCCCATTACTCCTGTGTTCCAATGGCACGTTGTGTTCGCTGATCCAAGTTTACGTTTAAAAGGCTTGTTGGCTGTTAGGAAACCCTTTTGCAATTATGTTACAGTCAGCGATGTCCTTGTTTATCATGAAAAAGTGACCCCAAACTTTTGAGCGGTATATACAGAAAAATTTCTGTGCTCTTGATTTAAAAAAAACTAAAAAATACACAATAGCCAAAAAGTTGTGCAATATAATTGATAAGTTATGTAGATATATGGGTAAAATGAATATTTGACCTCTTGGAAAGCTGCTAATTATTATTATATTCTGCTAATGACTTCCCGGCAGGTATTTGACTACAGGTAGGGATGTATCCCTGGTTAGAATGGTTAACTAGCTCTGTGTATCTTTCTGGTGTGAATTAATAAGAAACTGTAATGTTCTGCATTTTTTTTTTTTTTTTGCCACGGCAACCGCAAGCAAAGTCATTATTCACCCAGCAGGTTCACACGAGGACATATATTACGCCGCTTCCACACAGCGTCACCTTTTTAAACTTTTGAAAGTTAGGGAAAGTGTAAGAGGCAAGGAAATGAAGCGGCCATTAAAAAGGGGCTCGATCTGCTAAGCTTGCTAGGACCATAACGATTAAAATAAGTATGAAGAGTGCTAGAAGCCCAGTTTATGGGTATGCCACGTTGGCACCAATCCTAAATTCCTGTTCTCAGGTTCTGTTTAAATGTTACATACCTGGGAACGCTCTGGGTTTAACCCGGAGTCTCCAAGTGAAGCTCTGCTTCCCCAGGTCTCTGGGTCATCTTCTTCTTTTCTAGGGAGGGGAGTGTTGTTTGGCTACGCCCCCTCCCCAACCATTCCCCTCCCACTCAAGACTGGCTAAGCCTGTGTGAGGCCTACATAGCAAGGGAGACCTGCCCTCTCTTGAGGAGAGCTCCGGGTAGCCTACCCATTAGGTTACCGCGACCCTTAAGGCTTATTTTATTTATTTGGGACATTATTTTATTATTTATTAGAATTTAGAATTCCCGGTTTATTCTTAAAGGCGTCAATCAAAAAAGAAATCAAAAATCGAAAAAGAGGAATCATTAGATCAGAGATGAATTGTCTTCTCCCATAAATCGAGGTGAAATTCTGTAATGAGGAACAAGCAATTCATACGTTATCGGAATCTACATACAAGGAAGACATAGCGCTCCTCGCGTCCAGACAACTCATCATCCAAACTTAGAGAAATCCTTTAAGGCAAAGGTGTAAACTCTTAATCAGTTTCCTGTGTCAGGTCTCATCTGAGCTGCTTTGTAATGAGTTCATTATAAAATTCCCAGGGCGAAACACGCGAAAGATCATCCGCGGATAAACTCCCTCTCTGAATCGTGACATTCAACAATACAGTGTCACTATATATATATAATATATACAATATATAATATAATATATATATATATATATATATATATATATATACATACTGTATATAAGGCAATCATGTACATCAGCAAACACAACGTGCCATTGGAACCCAGGAGTGATGGGAGTGATAAAGGGCCATTGGAACACATGAGTGATGGGAGTGATAAAGGGCCATTGGAACACAGGAGTGATGGGAGTGATAAAGGGCCATTGGAACACAGGAGTGATGGGAGTGATAAAGGGCCATTGGAACACAGGAGTGATGGGAGTGATAAAGGGCCATTGGAACACAGGAGTGATGGGAGTGATGTGTCATCGTCAATTCAGGGGCCCGGATTCCCACAAACCCACAACCCCACCACCTAAATAAAAGACACAAGATGCTGGGTAAAATTAGCCACAGAGTTAAGATGCATCCGCCAATAAAATTGTTAACACAATCCAGTCATCATCAGAATTACCACCAAACATAATACGGTACATATTTCCCCTTCTATTTCCAATAACACCCTGGCAATGCCCCCTCCCCAATAAATATAACACCACGATAACCCCAACAACATACCCAACCGGGAAAGAGTGGACCGAGATGCCCCTTTCGAGGTTATTCCACCCCCTACCTTACACTGACCAGCCCTGCCACCAGCATTACCAAATAAAAGGAGGGGTTAAAAAGAACTAATTTAATGTGAGAAGAGTAGTAAGTAGAAAAGCCTCCCAGCAGACGTGGTAGAGGGTAATACAGTGAGGGTATTAAACATGCACGGGATAGGCATACGGCTCTTGAATCTAAGACGAGACCAACGACTGATGAAGGTTCGAATCTTTATGGCAGGAAGATACATCTGTGGGTTAGTATAAAGAACAATGGAATCCAGCAGAGACATTCCAGCTGTTGCCATGGCGATAGCACCACTTAAGCCACTTTGCACCACATAACCCACCTAATATAATGATTATTCTAAAGTGCTATTTTCAATATCTTGTATTATAATACAAATTACGCTGCTATTTTTTGGCGTAGCGTTGTAACATATTGTGCGATACAAATAAACCATTTGTTTTGGTTAATGAAGGAAACTGCTGAAGTGATTAAAATGTAACGGCGCGCAGAAAGTCTTTCACGCGCTAACGATTAATGTAAAGAAAGCTTTTTTTTAAAGGCTGCCAGGTCCGCCTTAAAGGCGCAGTACCCCTTAAAACCACGTTAAATCCTGCTTTTTTGGGAATTGTGTTCATTCTTGTTCGGCCCGCCCCTCTCAGCTGTTAATTGCTTAATTTTGCACGGTAAAAAAACCCAAAGCATTTGCATTTTGAATGCAAATGGAAAATATACCCCCCGCCACTGAAACCATTCCATTTCTTTAATTATTATTATTTAATTATTTTTTTTTTGCTGACGCTAACGCTCAGGGAATGCGTCACCGACGCCATAGGTTTTCGGGAGAGACACAAAAGATTTTTTTCCTGCAGGTTTCCAGCAATGACGACTGTCAGGCGGTTAACCCGATCCACCCTGCTGTGTAAGTGAATAGATGTTACGAAGAGCGGAGGTGGCGATTTTTATCTCATCGGCGCTTGGCACAGTCAATCCAATCATCTGAATCACCGTGTCACCTCCACTGGAGGACATATCACGCCAGGATCGGCTAACACGGCTACACGCCTCTTGAAACACGCATGGCGATATAGTAAAAGCACATGGCGACAAAAGAAAACGGCGAGATACGTCAGCGCATCATAAAGAAAACACTAGAATAATGCATGTTAACATAATAAACCCAGAAGGGTTTTCCGAGGGAAACATGGATCCACTTTGAAGATCAGAGGGTTGAGAAGGCAATGAACATGTAAGATAATACCAGGTGGCGAAGGTAGATAACTGGTTGAGGGCTTCTGAAGTTGTGTCACCCCACACTCATAGATACATATACCGTGTATATGGTCATCATGGTCGTTATAATCGCCAGGTCATTATACTCATCTCTCCACCATCCCTTCCTTTATGTCGCTAACAACCTTGTAGGAACCTTGAGTCATGTAGGACTTCCATAGCAGTCAACCTCGTAATGGACTTTGTTGGCCGAATGACTGCCAAAGACAATGGATTCCCATCTCCACGCTGGAGAGCAACCTGAGACATTCATTAATTAAAGCTTTTTTTCAGATCTTATCAGACTGGGATTAAAAACTGATTCCGTTGGCCGTGTCTACCCACCTTGTCTTATTGAAAGTCAGGAAGCTGATTTAAAGACATAAAGGCTACCATTTGAAAAGGTAATTACACCGGCAATAGGGAGACCTTTCCATTACATTCATAGCTCGTCGAGGCCGGTAAAGTGAACTAGAATGATTTCCTTTTCGCCTTCCACATTAGGACTAAACAGATAAGGATTAATCGAATACGCTCTTTAAGCGAAGCATGAAAAGAGTTAGTGTACGGTTTGATAAGGGCTGGGAAATTGCCAAACTGGAGGAGATAGCGCACTGTAAAATCTCTCTCCCCCCCCCCCAGCGAGGGAGGCCGACCGGCCGCCTATGGAAAGCAATTTAATGAAATGTTAATCGTAATATGATCAGGTATTAATGCAACCACCTCTGGGGCGGTTTCGTGGTACCTCCTCCCTGATGCGATAACCATTTAAAAGAACTAAAAGTGGAAAAAAGGAAGATTTTAAGAATATGTCTTAAAAGAAATGAATTTTTTAACAGTTAATGTTCTTTAATTGTTATATGAAGGATTTTCAGTTTTTGTCGTTGGGTTATAATGCAAATGGCGTAAAACCATGAGGGCATCATGGTTGGGTGACCTCACTACATCACGCTACGGATTTTGTGAACTCTATACCTAGGTATCAACTATTACACATTTTTATGAAGTTCCCGAGGGCCTCTCTTTAGGAGAGTATCTCCCTCTTTGGGACCCAAAACCTTCTTTGCCGTGAGCCTATTTCCTCTGTTGATGTCCCTCTTTCCTCCCTTAATGCCCCTCTTTCCTCCCCATGCCCCTCTTTACTCAGAGCTCAGAATGTTTGCTGCGTATGAGGGTATCACAGGGTTCTACAGCCTTAAAAGCTCCAAAAACATGTATATAAAAAACAGAGAATGGGTTACATAAACAGCTAGCAAAAGGTAACAATGTAACAATAAAAAGGCCTGAAAAATGTCCATTCGTAGTCAAACCTCAAACCGCACACCCTAATGCAAAACAGTCCCTTTTTGGCCATTTTATACATTAAGAGTTAACGTTCTCACTCGAGTTGGCCATTCTAACTACATACAGAAGGCCACTGCAATTATCAATGGGCAACAAAGGCATCAGGAGCCCCCTACCCTAAAGAGAATATATGGGCCAGCATTGCACCTCTTATTAAAATGGAACATTACATTTAAATGTTACCTTTATGAATTAATTATAATGATAAAAAAATAAATATATATTTTCCTGCAAACTCCACCAATTTCTGCTTCAAGCGGGGGGGCAAAATAAGGAATTAACTGGCATGGGGAGTGGAAACAAAACAGACTTATTTTAAGACAGAAAGATTAAAGCAAATATATTTTGTAAAGTATTGGGTTACCGTGGTAACAGTACACATTAAAAAAACTAAAATATAATATGCCACTGCTTTTTTTTGAAAATGTGAATTCGTTTTGAAAGCAAGCTCACTAATCTGGCCAAGGTTTGTTCAGTTTTGGGATGAAACATTCTTTGCTACAAATGATAAAATACGAAGGGTGAGTCTCTATGGTACCTTTTTGGCGTCAACAATAAACAAGACCAGCCAATCACAGCTGGGAACTAAATAAGATGACCCTTTAATACCCCGCCACATTCTAATGTAGTAACTCCACCAGCCTGTACCTTCACAATAAAAAGCCTTTGAGTTGGGAGCCTAGATTTATTTATAATCTCCCATTCTAGATTTCTTCCATGGTTAATAGCCCCCAATCTACCCATTAAATACCCCCCCCAATACCCCAATTCGGGACTGCCGGTCACTCGGAAGTTCCTGCTTTCATGTTTTTGAGCCATAAGAGACAAGTAGCTGATATGTTTGATACATAAAAGGCTATTTATTAAAATTTGTCCATTAATGCCCTTTTTTTACACATGGCTGCTAGTGTTCACCGCAGCGACCAGGCAGAGATTATCAGACAGCAGAGGAGTTTATGGAAGCTCCCTGTGAGCACAGAGGAACGGAGAGGAATCGTCGTTTAGATCCGCTAATTGTACTGCAATCCCAATTAGCTCTGTGCGGCGCATGCTGAACGGCGCGGTGTTTGCTTTGCTTCGATTAGATGTAACATTCGCTATCGTCTTCACCAACCGTTAATCTGTTTGTTCTCAAACAATACTAAACACGTTGCCCAAAACACTAATCCATTTCTGGGAGTATCAAAGGAAAGGCGATCGCTCTGTGTTCTCCGAGGATGACCACTCCAATTTGTTAAAGATTTTAGCGCTGGATGGAAAATCTCAGCCCATTCATTCATTTACATTTAATTCACGCGGCTCACAACGTATTCCACAATGTCTATGTTAATGAACAGATTAGATCTTTTGTTATACGGAGTTTGTGACCAGAGAAGCCAGAAGGAAACCAAACATTCGGAGCTCCTTGAAAAGAGGGTCATAGGAAGTGGAATGGGGCATAGAAGGATCCCAAAGGGACTGTCCCTCTGAATCCGAGACATATGGGAAGTATGCGAAGATAAGGGATCCACAAAATCTAAGAAATGTAATGAAAAGCTATAGATTTATACAATAGCAGATTTTGCTACTGAAATAGACACAAAATTACATACAAAGTATTTGTGCTATCGGCCAAAATGATTTTTAGAGTGTGGTTTCTGGAACACATCATACTGATGGAATTAAACTAAAAACAGAACCACCAGAAAATCACCAGTCGTTCACTAATATTATTTGTCTACCGAGGAAAATGTGAAGAACCCGAGCGCATGGCCGGGGTATTGATCGTCTATACATCCGTCAATGGAGTTTAACTGGTTTGCCTTCTGACGGAGTGGAACGTAAACGCAGGGCAGGCAGGTCTAAAAGTGGCCTCCGGCGTGGCTCGAGAAAACAGAAAACAAGCATATTATGCGGTGTTTTAGGTTCCCAGAAATGCAGATTATAAGCGATGTTCAGTATTTTCCAGCCCGGCTACTTTTGTGTGTGCTGACAAACAGACCAGGGGTTATTAATAAGGGAAAGGGGTCTAACAAGAGGGGTTTCAAGGGGTGTGAGTGTTAAATGAGGAGAAAGCAGAATACAATCGTCAAGCAAGTAGGCTTGGAGTAGAAAGTCCATGATTCTCACCATGTGTATCCAACATCGTAGACACCGTAGTAAAAAGAAATCATCTTAAGAGGTAAATGTATCTCTATACAAACTGGGAAAAGGTGCCCATTACTGCAGAGTAGTAACCGGGAACGTTGTCAATGGGCCAACCATGAGAATCGTCAAATATATTCCATCACGCTGTCATGGTGGCAACCAAACGGCTCTAATAATGGCCGTTATGAAATTTTGACATGCCTGGAGGTAAAGATTTTCTGACTGAGGAAACCTGTATTCAAGCAGGAGTTTCAGATGGGATAGAGCAGGGAGAAAGGCATCAGTTATGATACCACTGTCTGAAAGGAGAACACGAAGGAGTCGGCTCCAGGTTTGAGGGGGATCTCAGAATTCCCAGAGCATTAATCTCATTGTGACTCATTTGGCTCCTGGGTCTAAAACGAGACCGGTAGAGTCAGGAGAAACAGACAGTCTAGATGTGTCAAGACTGTCTTACGTGACTGTCAATTTCTATGGAAGCCACCAAACCTGGTGTCACCAACACGGGGTGTCACAGGGTTCCTTATAAGAACAACGTCAGAGCTCTCCAGATACCCCTCTGCCATCACCGCCATCAATGAATCGGTTACCGTGGTTATCTTGCGCTCTCTTTAGCCCTAGATTCATGGAAAGCATTAATTTCTTGTATTTAGCCTTTAATTTTCATTCAATATTTCATACCCTAGAGTCCCGGAGACACATATACGATAAATATATCAACCGGAAACAGACATATAGAGATTCTCCTGCAGTAAAATCATTCATATTTACTTTCCCGATATCTAGACTGTTTCAGGGATCAGCTGCCACCACAAATGAACTCCAGATTTTCAATGCATTGGATTTTCTGCTTTCAGAAATAATAAGGGTTGGATTTTTTTGGGGCGTTTATACATTCAGAAGCAACTGAGTTTTACTGTAGGTTTTGTATTATTAAGTTAAATAAATGGCTTGGTTTGTAATTGATACCAAAGATCACGTAAATGGTCACATACTAAGGCACTGTGATAGGAAATTCATTTACATAATTACACAACACACCAAATTAATATTTATCACACATTCCATTGAAATGGGTAGCATTCTTCAGTTATTTGGCATTTTTGTTTTGGCGATACCTGATCAGTTTTAGGCTTTTATGTTTATTACGTTTTATTTCATGTTGTATGTGCAGCAGTTCAGTGCTCAGGTAAGCGTGTGTAACGGTATGACGGGTTTGGAATGGTGCATATCATATCTACCTGTTTTGTGGGGCTCATAAATGAACGTTTGATCTCCTGTAACATTCCCGGCGCTTTGCCTCTTGGTGTAAACATTTTCCTTCCAAACAGATACCCCAGCGCCGTTCTGCTTGGCATAGGGGCAAATGCCCCCTGTCTGTAACGTTACATTCGGCTCTCAGGCCAATGGATCTTCCATCCACTGGCTCCTATTAATAATATTTTGAAATCAATGGGATTAAAGTTCACCAACCGCAATGTTGGAGATGAGCTGTGTGATTGTTCTTTAACCCCTTAAGGACAATGGGCAGTCGGACAATGGGCAGTCCCTAAAACCATTGAAAACAATGCATTTTGAGCCTGTGTCATTAAGGGGTTAAATCCGCATGGTCGATGGGGTATTAATTCCTGGAGGTCGGAAACTGAGACGTACTTGAGGTGAAATAGACGGGTGCGAGAAACAGCGAATCAAAGGATAACTGTCCCTTTAAAGATAAATTCTAAAAGTTTATTAAACCCCCAGGTATTTTATCAATGTGATAATGTGGTACGGTACCCCCACCCATACTCAACATATGCATTAGCACATTCATTTACACACCTACACTAATACACATGTCCAAACACACACTCACACTAACACACACTTACACATACACATTCATACTAACTCCTAACTAACAACACTAATATGTCTCCATGTGCCTTATTAAAAAGTCGAGCTCACCTTTGTTAAATATTTCCAGTGTTGGTGGCACTATATAGAATAAATATAGTATAAGGTCTTGCTGACGACTTCCACGTTCCATAAAAAGTCAGTACGTTGTGATGTCATCAGGTGGAAAATAGCAGTTTCTACTACCGCCAAAAACGTGATGTTTGTAGAATTCCCACGCCAGCGTTTTTCAACTTAATGCCTCGGCCAGACGCGGATACCCCCCCCCTCTGTATATACATCATTCAGACGTAAAATTGCGTGAATATGAAAAGACTTTAAATTACGAATGCACACGCATATAAATTATGTATACAAATGATATGATTCTTAATGTGACTACTACATCAATTTTTCTTCGCAGCAGAGTGGACCGAGATGGATTACAATGATCTGCTGTAATGATTTATAATATAGATGTACATTATTCCTTCCGCATGATGTCTTACTACCCCTACGCCTGGATTTCCTTCCAAAGTTCAAATACTACAGGATCACCCTAAAAAAATATACATTTAAGATACAAAGAAAAATGAATTTGGGGATAAGAGCCGTGTTGAATTTCTATACACCGGAGCCCATTTCTGGTATCAATTGTTTGTTCTCAAGCGCTTCGTTAAGGTAATGAGCCGAGAAAGATGCAGAAAGGGTTAAGTTCCAGATATTTCCGTATAAATCTGTGTAACTAAACGACGTGGACAAGAGTCGTCAAGCATCGCCATTACACGGCTGCATCATATGGACAGCGTGTTCTTGACAATTTTTACCAAAAATACAAAATTCTCCTTTGTTACAATAAATACACGTTTTAATTATAGCTCAATGAAAGGCTTTTGAAAATATAAGAAACTGTATCAATATGGTTACACATCGGTCAGAAAATGCAGAAAGAATTAAAGGGCCACTAAAGCCATCACTTTAATGCATGGTGCCTTTACATTTTTATGGTGTCCCAACACACAGAGTCTTTATTTGGTGGAAGGTTTAATTAATTAATATATTAATGTCTGGGACTCTTAAGGTGCCCCTTTAAGAAAAGAAGACAGTCCCAGATAGTCTAATAGGGAAATGTGAAGCAGCGTGTGACTTAGATCGCTGCTCTCCAGCTATTCCGCGGGTGGCTAGTGACTCAAGCGCACAGTTATGATGTCATAACCTGGCGCCTGACTCCCTCGGGAGAGTTGCGGCTCCTCTTAGATGAAATATTACTTTTATGAAGGCTGGTTAGCTCCTTCATACTGTTACCTGGCCATAGAATTAGTATCGGAACAGTTTGGACCTAGATTGTTAGAAAGCATCCAACGGCATCTAGTAATGGCTGAGACGTTGGCATTGTTTGTAGAATTTGCCATTATTCTTTACAGTTCTGCCAAAGATTGTCACTGATCCGACTCCCGGCGTTGGCGGGCGGATCGCCGCTCGCGGACGTCGGGTTCTCGATCCCTTGGTTCCCGGTACCGGAGGACGGGCTACCGTCCACGGTAACCGGGAGTTCGAGATCCCTCCCCGGAGCTCCGTTGCCGGCACGGAACTCAAGGGATAGAGTCTGAGGTCCCCCCGGCCTCCATACTTACCTCCTCCTCTGGCGGCTACCGCAGGAACTCTGGGGGCGCGGCTATGCCGCGTGGGTGGCATCGGGGTGGTGACGGACGGCTGAGGGCTCGGCCGTGACGTCAGCTTGGAGGCGGGGTTTCAGGTTGGCGCCGGCTTTTAAAAGCCGGAAATCCGTTTCTCCTGCACCCTGTTGTGGTCCTAAACCTCGTATATTGCTGTACTCCAGATCTTCGTTGTTTTGACCCTCGGCCTGCCTGTTTACTCTTTTGGATTGCGTTTCTGTACCTCTGCTCGGTGACTTGTGTACCAGTTTGGCTCGTCTGACTACCCGCTCCGTGTCTCGACTCCTGGCTTGTGTGACTTCCAGCTCTGTGTACCAGTTTGGCTCGTCCGGAGATTCCTTCACCTGTTTACTCAGTACCTATATCTACCTGCCCGTACTAGGCCTCCTTACTGTTGGGATCCTCTAAGTCCTGGTTCTCTGTTACTTGGGGCTTCTCCCTTTGTATCAGGGGACTGGGCAGAATAACTCCTGTGGTAAGTGCCATTGTACGGGTAGTCCTGACATTGATACTGCTCTTCGATGATCCAAATTGCTCTATGACGAACTAAGGGGTTAATGCACCACGCGTGAAATATATTTATCATACGGGACTGCACTGTTTACCACCAATATTTTAGCGTCGGGGCATTAAGGTAGAGTGCGCTTATTTTGCTTCTAAAATGATCACCTGGAGGCTACCATCCATTCGATTCAAAAAGACCATTTACTGTACAGCAAAGTGACTCATAACCCCTCTTTAAGGTATGAATAAAACAATGCATACTAACGGCCATGGCAGCCCTGCAGAATGAATTTTTTATTAACCCCCGAGCACTGAAAAAAAAAAAAGGTCTGGTCAATTTAATAAGGGGGCAGGCGTAACAAAGTCATCAATTCCATAGATTGCTCCGTGTGACTCTTCCTCAAGGTCATGTGTGTTTCCTGCTCGTGTTTTAGAGAAAATTACTCTCGGGGAAGAAAAAAAGCCAACAACTAGAAAGAAAAAACTAAATAATCTCGATTATGTTTTCTTCCATGTCGGCATTTTTTTTGTAACATAAAGAATTAATTGTAGAATCTCATCAATAAAAGAGTGGGCATCTGGCTTTAACTGTCTGTGTGCCATAGGTGAATACTGTATTGTGCCTCACGTTAAAGGGTTAATAAATGGCCTTTTTTACCATAAGATGCTACTTGTAGCACGGTCGTCACGCTACGAAAGAACAGAATTTCACAGCAAGTAATAAATGTCTGACTCAAACTGTTCTTCTTTTCACCACCTACTGTGATGGCAAATAACCCTTTTAACCTTTACAGGGAGGTGAGCAACACACAAGGTAGGCGAATGCTCCTCCGGTCATCCAATAGTTAATTTGGGCTTATTCTAGTAGCAAAGCCTTAAACCCTATGGTTTCTTAGAAGAAAAGGTCTAAAACTAGATGGTCAGAGGTTTAGATGTAATGTAAGGAAGGTTGACTTTTACTGAGAAGGTGGTAGATAAGTGGAGCAGCCTCTCAGCAGATGTGGTAGAGGCTAATACAGTAAGGGAATTTCTAGGCATATGGCTCCTGAATCTAAGACGAGAACAACGGCTGGTTATGGTTTGAGTCTTTCCAGCAGGAGAAACGGGCAGACAAGACAGGGGCCGAACAGGGCCGATCTGCCGGCAGGTTCTATGTTTCTATATTTTAACCCAGTTGTCACACCATACTGTCACGTAGAGAACGCTGATACTCTGGTGTAATAAACAGCTGATACAAGTTGGCCTCTTGGTTATTGCCTAAAGCCCACGGCCATGCAAATGCCCTGGAAGGCTATATGTGCTATTATAACATGAGCGTGCGCGTAAGGAGGCCGCAGAACCAGACAAAGCACCCAGCCTGCGGCCCGATCTGTGTGAAAGATGTCTATTAGGGCAATTTATGCTAATAAAATCCAACGGCATAAATCTCATCCTTCCAGTTCAGAAGGAAATGCGGGAATATTAACGGGTAACGGCAATGTGTTTACTGCAGCTGTGGATAATCAAAACTTCAATTACATCTGCAAATATGCCGTATATCAAATAGTATTAAAATATCATTAACATTTACCGTTCTGCCTCCACGTCTCTACACCGGGGTATTACTGCAGGAGTGTAAGGGGCCAAATAAAAAAAAACCCTATGTCAACAAGCGTCAGCCTGGCTGTGACCCCTCTGTGTTAGCACAAGATTCCCCTCCACGTTATAGCCGCTGGGTTGTAACACAAGTGTTTGTATTGTGTGCACGCCGGTAGAGATGATACTCGCCACTATGCTCAACAATGAACACAGGGTAGACTGGTTCGTCTGCAGAGCTCGCAATCTATCAAATAAAATCCACGTATCGTATTAAGATATCCGGCAACATTAAGCAAATACAAATAAAAATATATCATCATATGTGTGTATATATATAGACAGATATTGTGTATACACACACATATATATATGATAGATAGATAGACAGATAGATAGATAGATAGATAGATGATAGATAGATGATAGATAGATAAATTGATTGATAGACTAGAAAATAAAACTATAAAGAGTAACATTTTAGAGATGCAAATGCTTAGGTCCATCAAAAATTGCAGCTATACCTTCAACTTATTCTGAAGAGCTTACAATCTAAAAGAATGGATATTGCCATGTATCTGGAAATGTAACAAATGCAAACATATAAATACATCACACCAGAAGAAAGCCTGTATTTATAAACATGTAACAATCATGTGTGTTGATTGAAATAAACATTGCCTTTGCAGTATAGAGTGGAACCTCTGAGACCTGCTGCCCACATCCAGCCCCCCCCCCTCCAGCTTTCTAAAATGCAGATCTCCCATCTCCTTGTGTAATATCACTTGGTTATATAACCCCCTCATCTAAGGTCATTTCCAAAGCATTTTCTTTTGCCTGGTATGTTTTTTCACAGCTGCATGATCACCCAAGTCATTTCTCATCAATAATCACACAAGGAACTGCATGCTGACAAGAGGTGTAATCAGCACTGCACTGACCCCCAGCACTGCAGAGGTTAATTCTTCATCTGAGCAGAACATTCATACACACACATAAAAAATAAATAAAAAATCAACATTTGATATTTAAGCTAAAAAATAGAATTCTAACTTTTATTTTTTGACAGGTGGTATTTCTTGCTCTGAAGGGGTTAATCGTTTCAGAGCCATAGGGGTATAGACTCGGAGGTCCTAGTACTCCAGCAGGTAGGGTGATGTCTGGATGGGTTAAGATGCAGCAAATGCTAGGATGCTCCCTCCAGCAAAATAAAACCAGTGGGAGCCAACTGGCTGGGAGTGGGAACTCTGGATGACACACAGGTGATCTGGAGTGTAAATAAAAGGTGTTGGGGGGCAAATGCCACTTACCCCAGGGATGCTGCACCTAGCCCCCTTGTCCTAGAGAGGTGCTGTGCAGGAAGTTTGGTGCACTGGGGGGCTGCATGCTGGCTCCTGCTGCCTGCTGCCCGGAGGTGAGACCCTTAAGTGCATGCTGGTGACATGAGTGTCCTTGCTGGATTGTCTCCTTTGCTTCAGTGTGTGGGGGCTTCCAATTTCCCTCTTCTGCTGGGATCCAGCCCCCTGCCTTGCTACTGCAGGTGTGTGAGTGTGAATGCTGCAGCCTCCTTCTCTCTCTCCCTGGATCCCTCCTTCTCTCTCCTTTATTCCTTTCCCCCTCTTCTTCCTACTCCTTCCCTCCCTCTCTCCCTATTGCTACCTCTTCCCATCTCCGGTTTATTTGATCAGTTCCCTCTCTCTTTCACTCGCATTCTGTGTGTGTATTATTCCCTCTGTGTTTGTACATCATCCCTGTCTCTCTTTCCTCTCCACCTCTCTATCTCTCCGAATTCTCTCTGCATTCTCTGTGCCATACATTCTCACTGCCTCTGCATTCTCTATTTAGTGCCTGTACATTCTATATGGTAACCCTACATTCTATGTCATGTGTTTGTGGATACTCTGTGTCCCTGCATTCTGTCCACCTCTGCATTCTGTCTCTGAGGTCACATTCTACCTCTGCATTCCCCCTCTCTCACTCTGTGTCTCTTCATTCTAATTCTGCATTGAATTCCATTTCTCCTCTACATTCTAGAATTCTATCTCATCTCTCCCATCCCTTCCATTTCCCCATCCTCTTGAATCTGACCCATCAAGATTGCTTTCTTTCCGCTAGTTTAATGCATTCTATTACTTTCCTTCCCCTCAACCTATTTTCTGAACAATTTCCACACAATGTGGATCCCCCTTTCTGGGTGTTTGAACTCTCAGATCCCATTCCTCATTCTCCCCCACATTCTCCCCCACCTGGACCTTCTTTCCTCATAGCTTCTTCACCCTTTATCATCTGCCCTACCTTAATATCTGCCTACAGCTTATTCTGCCCCATCACTTTTATCCACTCCCATCCAATTATTTGAATTCACCTAGTATTAACCTTATTTTTATCATCTGCTGCCTCCTAATGATCATCAATATTCTTCTCCATCCTCATCATCCATCAGATACAAAGATACCATTTGCCTTTTTAGATTTTCTGTAGCCAGGTTAAACAGTTCATCTGTTAGATGCACACCCTTCCTACAAGCCGCTTTAACCCATGTCCCCTTTTGCCCTTGCCCTACCCAGGACTTGGGTGAACTTAGACCCCTTTGATTTACTCTTCATTTTTAATGCCTGTGGGGTGGAGATAGCGTTGATGTCCAGGAGGCGGTAAGTATGGGAATTCATTCTAGGGGTTAAGAACTTATACAGCAAATAGATCTTCAAATTAGTTTCTTTCTGGTGTCAAGTGTGAAAAATCACCGACTCCACACCCCTTCGCTGACATTTTACATTTCCCAAATATTAAAGAATCTAATCAGGTATGAAATGTATTTGTGATGCCCCCTGTGGCAAGATATGGAATTGCAGCTAAAACAAAGATTCTTCATGCCAGAGCACCCAGCTTCAGTTAACCCCTTGTCAGTTTTGGTGTGGAATGGGGAGTTTTACTACCGGACAAATAACAGAATAACTCCAGTATCAGGTGCAACGTTCCAGGGTAATATAACCTACCTTGCCCTATGCGCTTTATGCAAGGCGTATATCAGTGGTATCACCCAATTAACTGGAAATCCATTTTCATTATCCTGGTGCACATGACTTGGTAATTTCTCCAGGCCACATGAGGCCAAAATGAATAGGCTGCTGAACAGATCAAAGATTGGGGATCTCAGACTCGTAGAGCGAAACAAAAAGAACAAGAACTGGAAGAGTCACTGGTGTTAACCCTTTAAGTAGCAGAGGGTAGGCACAGGAGTCACATGAAGGTTTAATGCTGGCGATTCAGTTACAATAAGTACCAAATCTAGATATTGAACCCTAATCTGGAATTGGTGGATTTAGAAATTGGGGTCAATTCAGAGAATGTCATTTGTGTTATTAAGGTTTTTCTACGTAACTGAGAAGGTAGTAGATAAATGAAACAACTCACAGCAGACGTGGTAGAGGATAAAACATTGATGGACTCGAAACATGCATGGGATAGGGATATGGCTTCTGAATCTAAGACGGGACCAATGACTGATTAAGGTTTGAGTCTTTACAGCAGGAGAAACAGGCAGACTAGACGGGGGCCGAATGGGGCCGATCTGCTGGCAAATGCTATACTTCTATGTATGAGCTTATGGTTGTTATTGATGAGGAATCCATATGGGATCAGGCACTTGCGACAATACCAAGCATTCAATATGTTGTGGCTGTTATCTGCCTATTACTGGAGCCTTCGATTAACCAACACATCGTGTCAGGTCTTCCTCATTAACTGTCATTCGACATCACTTAATGGCTTACAGCTGCCTTCAACCGCAAGCCACCAGCCGAAAGGAGGATTATCCCCGTACAAGAAACCTTCTTCCTGAAAACGGACCATTTCTAACTTATCCGGAACTGGCTGAGCCAGACATGATCACTAACATCCCCCGAGATTGGGGTGACCACTTAGAAAACACTTTCCAATGTTCTAGAATGTTTGCTCATGGAACTCAAGTAGTCAAATCGCCAGCAAACGAATGACTAAGAAGTCCTACTCACGTACATTTTTCACGCGCATGCATTAAATTGTGAGACAGGGAATGTTATGGGAGTGCGTAGACCGCCCAGTGGCCAGATTTCTCATTTTTCTGTGTGCCACCAGAATACTGATTTTAGTGAAATCTTTTATCTAGGAGAAAATCTAGATGCTTTCATGTAGAAACCACAGTTTATCTTCATATATTATATTATATATTTTTTTTGTTTTGTTTTTTTGTAAATATAAAAGAAAAGAAACTGTTACTGTTAATAATTTCCTTTGTCTAAGGAATATGAAAGATTCTCTACGGAATTTATCTGGGGCCTAGGCGGTTCTAGAAAAATCAGTGCATTGATGACAGGCCACCAAAATGCGAGACACTTGGCAAATATAAAAATCCGACGTCACCGCTGAAATGCGCCAGGAGTCTCTGAAACGAATGGTTTTGAAACACACCAAACCGATCTTAAATCGTTTCCCTAAACCGTTAGTCTCGGAGCGTATCCCGAGACATTCTTTTTTGCAGAAAACCCTAGTTTAAGATGAAATAGGATCAGAAAAAAAGGATTATTCTTAAGCTAGTAAAGAAAGGGTTAATGTGTGTCTTCTCTTTGGATCCTTGCTTGCTTTCTTGTCTCCATGCAACTTCATGCTCCCTGTTAGCCAAAGTCCCAGGGGATTCTGGGAAATGCATTAATTAGCCGAACAACGGCAATGGTGGAAGAAGAAGCCGAAAAATGATTATATTGTGATTATAAAATATTTATCTATTTTAACATTCGCTACTTTTAATTTTTATTCTTTTCACCAATTATTCCGATTACATAATCTTTCAATATATAATATTTAATACCATGTGAGTTTTTTTTTTTTTTCTTTTTCCGTGCATCGATGGCTCTTCCCAAACGACATCAAACATAAGCAGAGAATAATGACAATTAACGAAATTAGCTTTTCTGGAAGGGGAGAATGGATTTTTTTATACAGCCGTGCGGTGAATATTTTTGCATTCCAGCAGTTAAAAACACAACGTGTAAAAAAACCCAAAAAACAACCACTTTTTCTTGCCAAAAAACTTCCAATTAAGTCGTATTACGAGCCGTGGGAGAGGATGGTTTCAGCTTCGTAAAAACCAATACCTCTCCTGCGTGATCTGGATTCGAGCCGACGGAGATCGATCTCCGGAAAGGGCCGTCCTCAAGTGGCCGCCGGAATTCCCTTATCCAAAATTTGGAGTCAAGCTCTAAATTGAGACATTTAGCTTTGTTATTCACAGTATGTTCACAGATTTTATTTGATTATACATCGAATAGCGGAGTCGTTTACCCAATCGGACTCATGATCTTTCTAGAAAATAACCCAAAGAAAACCCAAGAATAGTTAGATTGTAGATAGGTCAGGCCAAATCAGAGCATAGCGAATAGTCCACATAGAAGCCTGTTGCTAAACCCCATGTTTTGGCTACCATGTTCAGGCCCAGACTTGCCATCTGGCACACCGGCGAATGCCCAGTGGGCTGCTGGATGATGCTTCATACTTTGCTCCAGTGGCAGATCGGGTGCTGCAGTGCGTGGCTACAAGCTGGATTTTCCTAGCCGCACGTCACATGACCGTTCGAATGTAACGTGTTGCATCTTGTATCGAGTTGTTGGCTGCACTTGGCGGCTGCTGGCCTTAAAGTACCAGGACTACCTTGTCATCCCCTAAACATGTCCATCCCTGGGAACTTTCTGGCTCCGGCTACCAGGAGTCCCCCCCTTTGCGGGAGTAGGAGGTCCTGCTCATGTCAGCAGGCAGTACCGCCGTCGTCAGTGGGCGGTCTCTCCGTCGTCAGTGGGCGGTCTTGCCGTCGTCAGTGGGCGGTCTCGCCGACATCACAGAACACATGCTACTTTAATGAGGAAAAGGGTGGGAAGCGAGGCGCGCCACATCGACATTCCCACGACCAGGAGTCCCCACTCAATGACCTGGAGACCCCGAGAAGCGACGCTTCACCCTGAGTCTCCGGGCAAAACCCTGAGAGTTCCCAGGCGTGACCACGTCCCTTTTTTAAAGAATATAAAAACGCCTCTATGCAGCAAAACAGGTGGTTCTAAGTTCTTAGTGGCCCTCAGTAATAAAATATTTAGGGGCTCCATCTTAAGTATTTTTGATGAAAGTGAACAAGTATTCATAAATAAAGACACTTTTTTTGATCACAAGTTTGTTAGTGACCAGGACAGTATCTGACGCACGTAGCAGAGGGAGAGAACGGCAGACATCGGGGTGAGAAGGGTCAGCTCTTGGGCTCTGATCAACTCAATAAACCAATAATGAATTGTCTTTTTTTTTTGATAAACGTTCTCTTTTAACTCCCTGCCAGGCATCCGTTAAACTGTTGATCACCTGTAATGGAGCTTTTGTTTACAGGCAATAAAACCGCGCATTAATGTTTTGACATCAAACCACACGGAGCTGCGTGATTAACCACCACCCAAAAGGGCATGAAAATTCCTTTTAATAATATGTTTTGTGAAGTGATAATTAAATCATACGGCACTTTTGCTGCTATTGTGAGTTCTGTTTTTGCATCGCAACGTGGCTTTTGTTTCATTGTGTTTCTCGACTCCATGGTCCATGCCGTTTTCTGCTTTGATCCGTGTCCTCGCTTTGCCCTGTTTCAGGTAATACAAGGGGCCTGATGAAATAGGGGCTTGCTATTGGTGGAGCACAGTAATGTAAGGTAGTTTGTCTTTACTGAGAGGGTGGTAGATAAATGGAGCAGCTTCCCAGTAGAAGTGGTAGAGGCTAGAGGTAATTTAAACATGCATGGGATAGGCGTATGGCCCAGATCAGAAATTCTACACATTTAGTTTAGTTTTCCCTTTTTTTGTTTTATTTGACACTCCTAACCAGTGACTTATTTACGTTTGGCGAGCCAGCCATGGCCGTCCTTACTTCTGAGCACTGGGATACGACGTTATATCCTGGCGGGTGGAAACGAACTATGGAGGGCTGTGCCGTCACGGCTGGTCGGGGAGATCAGTGATCTCCCTTTTTACTGGCCCATTGAACGGAGGCCCTACAGGGATCCTGATGAACCAAGAAGGTGATTGGCTCCTTGTTATGCAGCCCACCTGGACCTTCGCCCTCGGCCTATGCCTAGTCGACACATTCTGGAATATACCGCTGTTGGGTCATCAATAATTATGAATAAATGATGTCAAGAATCCCCTTACGTTACCTACAGCGAGGCTACAGACATCCCCGGCTACTCACACAAACAAAACGTTGAATTTGACACGATGATAATGAAGCTTTTAAGCTCCGCATATTCCCTTTTGGCAACTTGATAAATGACTTTAACGCCTTTATGCTAAACAGGTGAATATTTTTTTAAATATACTGAGAAACCGGTTTTATGCCAGCTTTTCTTTAAAAAAAAAAAAAGAGATACGCTAAAAAAAAGAATAAAATAAGTTAAAATAACTTACAGAAAGCCGGCAGTAACATTCGGTAACAAAGTAAATATTGGATGTTTGTAATACATTAGTCTGTTTAACGACGGATGTGTTGACTTGTAAAGAAGGAAAAGGCCGAATGCGGTAACTTGTTGATAGAATGATTCGAGTCATCAATTTACCGGGCAGCGATTCAAAAAAGACACCACGAGGCAGCGGCGCAGGGGAGATTTCAGATGCACAACACAGGAAAATTAGGCTCCACGGCAAATACATCACAGGAGAAGACAGCATGTGAACCGCTGGAACATGCATGATTCATGCGGCGCGTTTTATGAAGTTTGCCGGTTGCCAAATGAATGCCATTAAAGATTTAGACTTGCCGACGGGTGCTAAATACATCTTACAGTGGATCTGGCACGCTGCCGAATCCTACCCTTTATAAAACAGCACTGCAAATAAACCAATCCGATGTGTTTACAGATTATAAGAATTAATAAATATGTATTAAAACATTTATTGTCTGATACCGTGGGAACAGCCCTCTTAACTCCCTGTTTTGTATGAACTCTTGTGGTTTTGCTCGGAGTCTCCGCGGGACGTGCCACTTCTCTGGGTCTCCGGGTAACTAATGGGAAACTCCGGGTTGGGCGAGCGGGGTTGCGGCACGCCCCACTCCCTGCCCACTTCCCCGCCCACCAGTCATCAGGACTGCCCACAACATCAGCGGGACTGCCTGTCAGCGTCAGCGGGAACACCCGCCAAGGTCATTGAGACCCACATCCCGCAAGAGGGACTCAGGGTGGCCGCAAGCGGTCAAGTTACCCTCCTGTTCTATCTTGATATATATGTAACTCATTTGCTCCACTCTTCTTCTTTAGTTAACTTAGTTGTTGTTTTTTGTAATCTGTGAATTCCTATTCTCTGAACCCAAAGTCGTTCACCAACCAAATCCTTTGTAATTTCCAGCGTTAATCTTCCTTTCTCTTACTTCATGCAGACAATGTTTCATGACTGCAAGAACAGAGACTTCTTGAGTTCTCCTTGACCTCATTGCTGTGCTGAGTTTCTCAAAGTTCACTTCATATAAGCACCGAGGTTCAGTAGGACATAAAAATGACTAATACAGGGTTCTACTAAAGCAGAAGACTGTTGTTTCATCTCCTCAACTTTACTATGCATTATGAAGGACCAGCCCCGGCGGGTTTCTCCTTCAGGAAAGGTTGAGGTGGCCACGTATAATGTACAGTTAAAAAGGAGAGGAGTCTTTTAAGAAATCTCTCTGATTTAATAAATAAGGCAAACTTCCTGAGACTAGGCCTTTTATAACACACCTTGAAACAAATACTGAATAATTCTCCTGTAGAACCTTGACATAGAACCTGATTGTTCTCCGAAATGCTCGATGTAGCCAGACAACGGAAGAGTGGATTCAGTTCCAACAATTACAGGTTCCCAACGTTCTCAACGTCAAGAGGCTACCCACAGCTTCTCGACAGCACCTTCCCTTTATCATCATGGAAAATCGTACCAAATAGGAATAAATGACGCATGGATAAAGCATGACGAGATGAACCAGCTGCGCTCCGTGCATTCCCACTAAATGCTTTAGGTTATTTGTACGCCGTCTTCATTAGATCCTTCGACTGGCCTACCAAGCTTCATAAACTGCGGCTGAAGCTAAGAGAAAAGCTCTTTACCCCCAGGCAGAAATCCCACTGAGGTTAGGAGTTTGGTAATTAGGGGACAATAATACGCAAATAGTTTGTGTCGGCCCGGAGTACAACGAGAGAGATAAAGACAGTGATACATACGTGCCTGTAGACCGCTCTCAGACTTATCATTCCCTGGTGTTTGGGATATGAGGGCAAACCATTATATTTTTAGGTATGGGTGATGCCTCTGGATAATATGGAGTTTGCATTTAACATCTTCTCCACTAGCAAGAAATCCCTTGTGTTTCATATCTTAAAAAAATTATATTCATAACTAAAAATAAATATTCATGCCTTTGGTGGCAGGAGTTAATCTGCAGACGGAAAAGACATTCATTTTGGATAAAATGCATCCTCAGCTCTGTTTTCCATCGGATGCACGGAGAATAAGATTAATACTTGCGGAATTGTCACTTTAAAGAACAAAGACGTTAATTTGTAGGCAGTATTATTTGGCAGATTCATGGAGGAAACTGTTGGTGTCTTTCATTGTTTTGCGTGTCTGTTTATCGCTGTCACTAACAGTGTATCTTTATCCGTGCCAACTTCTCTGGGTTTTTTTTTTTTGGAGTTCTTAGATCTCCTTTTTTTTTGGGGGGGGGCTTCCAGATTAAGGCTGAGACATATGGCGTTTGGTATGAAGGTTGTGTGATTGCTGCTTGTAGGTATCAACCGAAGAGGATTGGCGCCAGCTGGATGAGGACAGACAAGGATTCACATAGAGCGTGTGCGGAGGACAACAATGCTTCATGGCTGGCCAAGGTGATTCCATGGGGGGGACCTGCAGTGATATTGGGGTGCCAGTGAATTAAAGGGAACCATCCATTGCTAGGTTCATATAACAGCAACCTCTATATTCAGATACCTTGGGGTAAGAACATAAGAAGAAGTCCTACCCGTAAACATACCATAGCTTACAGGCTCCGGCAATTCATCCAGAGCCAATAGGCGAATTCCCAATTACGCCCCTTTAAGAACCAGTAGGTTATATCCAGCTCATGACTTTATCATGGCGGAGTCAATGGGGTGAACCAGTGTGGTTCAAAGGCAGCTTCCACCTTCTCCCACCACCAAATTGTCGTCCTTTTCGTTACTCTGCTCACATCTCAGCCGTCATCACGACAGATTTCAATAGCATAAAAATCCTTGATGATGTTAACGGAACTTTATTCCGAGAGCAATCCATCATACAGAAGAAGCGAGCTCCCGTTTATTAGGCTTAAAATGTTTCCGGAGCCGGGGGATTTGCTTGTTGTAGGCTGGAATGTGTTCTGCATCCCATGGGCAATTAGCGGGTGAAAGTGACAGATTAACACGCGGCTTTCTGAAAAACGCAAGAAGACACGGGGTCTCCGAGAGGGATCTGCCGTGTGTCATGTTACAAAATGTATGTCTTTATAGACCAAAGTGATAGATATTTTAATCAGCTTTGACAAGTTTATTCTATGAGAGATGGCGGCAGAAGGGAATGATTTACTTAACTCTACCAGTGCTGGGTTGGGGGAGTGGTCGACTGCTGCTGCACACCAATACAGTACTCATAGGGTTAACCCCCCTCCTACTAAGAACCCCGTTGGAGATACCAACCTTTGTTTTTGCATTTCACGACTTCCCGTTAAACTGATTCATTTGAAATTATCCATATTAAATATTTATAGTTTTTGTTATTAAAGCGCAGAACGAACATTTCATTTTTCATTCCCCAAATGCCAACCATGTCTGCCGTAACTGGTTTTATTGGAAACAAACATTTTACATTATTTTGGACTTCACCCAAAAAAATACAAATAAGGAGTTGTAGCAAATCTGGCAGTGACTTCAACAAACGTAGTGACATCACACTTGAGTTAAATCGTTCCATTGGGGGATCTTAGGCCGTAATTATTGAGAAAATCGTGGGGTCGCGGGGTCACGCAAGGCATACAGATGTTGCCTACATTTTCCGCTGCAGCAATCAGGCGCTCTAGTGTGTGGCCCCCGGCTGGATACACGGGGCCCTAAGTATGGCATATAGCGGCCGCTGGCCTTAAAGTTCCAGGGTCTCTTTTCTCCTCCAGTCCGCTCCTGGAGTTTATGTTTAATAATAACTTTATGGAAGCAATCACGGGGCTTGTCATTATTTTATCAAGGATTGTAGCGACTGCGGAGGGCACCGATCTCTACTTCCTCAGCTTATCTCCCATAAAATCTTCTCGATATTTAGCTGCGGTTTCTCGGACGGGGCCCCAAATGTACGTGCAGGGAGAGACCCTCTGCATTGTAACGGGGGGGCCCTGTTACGTCCGTCTTCCAGAGAAAGTATTTTTAAGGTTAAATTGACGTCAGTAGACGGGGTGAAATATACGGTAACAGTAAATAAACACATTGTTTCAATGCTACGCTGCAGATCGCACCATGTTTAATGTGGGAAACTTTGTATCTCCCCCTTTAAAGCGAGTGTAACTTTGTAACAAGGCCAGTAATGTTTTGAAGCGGGAGACAGCTGTGTCGTGTTACCTGTCACATTTCCGGTTCTCTACGTGCGTCGGATCACTGTGTGTCTGCAGTGTTGTGTAAGTTGTAATGGAAGTGCGTTGGGGTTAGAGTGTGTGATAGGACAGCTGTTGGAGGCATCCGTGAAGCTGTTGGGTTTGTATACAATGCCCGGCCTTGAGAATTGTTTATGTTCAGTCTGTTATGTTTATGTTTTGTGACTTGCCGCCCCCCCCATCGGTCCCTTTGTGTCCTCTGTGGGACTGGAAGACCCTAATCGGAACAGTTATACACCCCAGTTTTAAGAAGGGCAAAAGGGATGCCTCTTTACCCTTATGGTAAGTAATCGCTCCAGGTATGAATCTAGTTTTAATTCCAGTTTCCCAAATCCTGACCCAAATATTAAGGTGCCGGTGTCATGAAAAAAGCATTTATTGTGAGTTTATTACATTCACATCAACCAGCCGCTGGAATGCGGAGGAATGCAGAAGTAAGTCAAAAGTTTGGAGTATCTGCTCACTGACATCACTAAGCAAGCCGTGACTCTATATACATACATATGTAATCATTCCGGGACGGAAACGGCACATGACTAACCGGTCGCGGGAACTATGGATGGAAATGGGGTGGAAAGCTGCCTTTTCTGCAATTTTATAATCTGTGCGACCTTGTTTTCCACTTAACAGTGGATTCTGCTGCATGGCAGTGGATTCGTGCAATTTAACCCTTCTGGATACGCTACCAGCCGTTCTACCAGTTCTAGAATAGATAACGACGGTTACGGAATTTGATGGCGCTGTGTAAAACAATAAAAATGTCTTCTCTTCTACTAGCAAGTACTTTAGAGAGTGTAAAATGTAAAAATCCAATATTATCTTCCTTTTTCCCCAAAAATATCTGTTGCATATTTCACCGTTGGCTGGCAGCACGGGGGTTAAAACTCATATCAGAAACTGTATCATGAAAGCAATTTGATACGGCTTTTCCACCTGGACCCGGTGGAGATGGGGGTCTCTCCCTGACCTTCCGAAAGGGATGCAGGCAATTAACGGAGTGTCTGTTTGAATGAAAATCTTTGTGCTTCAATGTGATGCCTGGAGGATTCCAGGCTCAGACTGGGTACATTTTCGTACGATTACCTTGTTGAGGACGCTATTTTCTTCCCATTAAATTAGTAATGAGGTGTCAAGACCTGGTAGGGCTGATCCAGAAAGTATTGCAGCCTCTGTGATATATTGAGTGGATAGAAGAGAGAGATTTGGTTATCTAGATGTATGGGGGAGGAAAGCAGAGCAACATGAGTGATGGAAAAAGACAGAAGAAAAAAGGGAAGAAAGATGGAGCTTGTTAGGGTACCCGCTGCAGCTCTATTTTATTTTTTTATGAATGAGAAACACGTTTTAGGCTGCAATTATCATACAATGTAGTCGATAAAGCCAGACATATATTTGGCTAAGATTTTGGATCTTCCCTGCAGAGAAGCTCATTCTTCATTCATGCGCACAAAGCTCCACGAAGAATGACAGGGATCTGCAACAGCTAATTCATGAGCTACCGGCAGGTCCCTGAGTAGCTCTCTATTATCTGACGCCAGGACAGGGCAGAAGGACTTGCCACCCCGGGGGAGCCTGACCCTAACCGGCACGTAAATATTATATGCGGGGGGGGGATGTATTTGTCTATTCTACTAATCTTAACAAAAAAAATTAACTCAAACCCTAAAATAATGCATAAATAAAATATTTAATCCTTAAATTGCCACTTTTTGCAATATATTTTCATGGTAGCTGATAGATGTTTTTAAATCTACAGTTGGAGAGCGTTCAAGGAGTGTCCCGGTGTTGACCAGAACAACCCGTAAAGCGTGACTTTTATTGGAAGGGGAAGATATATTTTCTTCTGGGAATGACCAACCTTGTCCCGGTAGAGATTCAACATGGAAAATGTATCGTCCTAGAAAGTTGTGGCCCTTAAAGGTCCTGAAATAGTTGATCTTTTGCGTAGGTAACCTTTCCCTAATTTATGTGATTTTTTATATATATATATATAAATTAATATTTTTCTTATGGGTCTCTGCGGCCAGTTAATCGTAGGAAACGCTCAAGGTTGCCACCCTAAACACCTACTGCCGGTGGGCTTTCTGGCTAGGGCGAGAAGGCTCATGGCAAGCGCAGTTTGAGCCCCACCATCTACTCCTAAGTGCGAATGCGACAGTGCATTTTATCGTTAAATGAGATATCCTCCTCGTTCAGACATTCAGCCAGACGCATCCCTAAAACAAAGCCTCATCAGATGGAATGATACAATCTAACCGAAAGCCGATGTGTTCCGGTACCGATTCATTACGAATGTTATACCCATGCAAAATAATTGCTAAGCACATCCCTAATTATACACAAAGTAATAAAAATAACACCCCAGGTGCCTTTGAATTAAACGTTCCCCTCGCTTCAGGCAGTTGGAGCCTGAAAGAACCTTTGATAAAAATAAAGCTTAGGCGGCTAAGACAGTTTGTTGCGAACAAAGCCGAGCGTATTCTTTCCTCTCCCCTTAGTTAGCTTCCACGACTGTGTTTTGCAATCAGAAAGAAGCATCACAAAAACTTTAAAGGCTGTCATAATGGAAGAAGCCTCTTTTGTTGCGTTTTTTTTTCTTCTCATCTCGTCTGCGGCAAGATAATTGCAGATTTTCTTTATTTTATCATGCGGCGCAGAGGAGATTTGGTGGATACAAAAACAGGACATCTAAACGCGGATCTAGGATTGAAATGCCTGCCGTTTGCACGTGCTCAGGTCAAACAGAGGTCATACTGTCCTTTCAGATGAGTTACAATGTATACATGTTTCCATCAAATATTCTTACTGTCTGCTCTTGTTTCGCTGTACGTTTCAAAGGCAATTGGATTTTATCCTGGATCAAAAGTCTACCTGCATTTGGTTCTGGCTTTCACTAGAAGGCATCTGATTTTATATTTGTAGGTATTGATGGAATGTGAAATCACTACATACTTTGTCGGTGAATTCCTCACCTTAACTGCTCTCACTGCACCAAAACTCAACATACTGTACTGATTGATATCCTGTAGCCTTCGGAAGGGTGTCAGTGGGGCATTTGATGACATATTCATATTGCTCTTTAGAAGAGACATTTTGAGCCCCAAATCCCTGCGCCCCTTTTCTCTACTGATGTCCATCTTTCCTCTCCGGATGTCCCTCTTTCCTCTTCTAATGCCCCATTTCCTGACTTGATGCCCCTCTTTCCTCTCCTGATGCCCCTCTGTTCTATGAGCTCAGAATGTTTGCTGGGTATGAGGGTATCGCAGGGGTCTATAGCCTTAAAAATCATAATAATATGTATAGAAACAACAAAAATAGGCTTATAAATGTAATGTTTAAAATAAAATTTGATTATTGTTTATTATTATTGTTTTATATAGTGTCATCATATTCCATGTACAATTCTCTTTTAATTCTTCCTCTGTTGTATTCTAAACTTTTAAAAAATAAGTCAAGCGCTGAAGTTTGAAGCCCACCCTACCCAGTGTTAGGGTCACCACCAGATTTCTCATTTACTGTAAATGGCTTCCAGCGAACAGTCTTTTAATGTATTTGCTTGTCTTTCCGGAATTTAACCCCTTAATGACAAAGCATGTACATGTACGGGCTCAAAATGCATTGTTTTCAATGGGTTTAGGGACCGCCCATTGTCATTAAGAGGTTAATGTGTTACGGCTTTAATTTATAACAAAGCTCTATTATTTATTCATTTCATGACTATTTTTGAAACCAAAAAGTCACTTCAGGACGGAGCGGTAAGCAGACTGCTTCCTGCGTTTAGACCTCCGCAGAGGTCGTGCCCCTGGTGTTGCTTAGCAACCATTCCAGGAGAATACATCTGCCTGTTCCCGCGCTCGCAGGACAACATATGGTTTGGGATGTATTTTGTAAAACTTCACACCCGCATAATAAAATAATAATATATAAAAAAAGAAAAGTAAAAAAAACTCAATGAAAATAATAAACAATATAAATAAATAATATAAAATAATATAAAATTAAAATATAATTAAGTAATTAAGAGGAATAAAAGGGTTGAATCCCTAATTTCTCCTTTATATGGTACAGAAGCAAATTGTCTTTGTGTGGATTTTCCGCCAGCATTTGTCGTTTTGTAAATAACATGTATACAGATGAGCTGAACGCCGCCGCCGCCGCTCGCTATTTCACAAGCCATTATTTTCAAATGTTGCATTACCATTTTTTAAGCTGATAGCGGCCATTATTGTATTTGAACAAACATCTTTGTATCAAAGATTCATTCTCCGCAGATCCGATTTAAGATATCGCCTCTTGTTTGCTCAGGAGAGCTCAGAGTACAGCGGTAATGCGCATAGAATGGGAAATAATAAACGGTTTTTTTATGGATCAGACGTGGTATTAAAAAAAGTTGAGAATCGGTATAGAGCTCATGAAACCTGAACCGTTCCCCCATTTTGGGGGGGCAAAGACTTTTTGTATAAGGGGATGTGCTAGAGGTATACCCAGTGGCTGCCATCCCAATAGGGCAATCTGTGCCTGGCAGCTACCCCCCTAGACCCTGCTACCCCCCCAGGCCTTTGGTCCAAGTTGACCTAGGAGAGAAAATGCCGTACTGAGCTCCTAAGATGGGATATGGTACCAAGTGTTCCTGGTTAGGAACGACAGTCCCTTCTTGCAACCGTAATCTCTGCGCCCCTCTTTCCTCCCCGTTTTATCGAAGAGCTCAGAATGTTTGCTGGGTACGGCTTTATTCTATCTAAACACATCCTCCTTCCATCTGATCGGGGTGCGGGAGAAAATGTCTCGAATAATAATACTGAAATCATGACAACGTGTCCCGAGGAGCTGCATTAAGAGGTTCGTGTAACGGGACTGGCTTTACGCGTCCCAGGTGGAGTCCGTCGCCGACGCACATTGGAAGAGGCAAGCGCTGCCACCTGCTGCCCATCGGCGGTATTGCAGGTTTTTGTAGGAAGATTTCTGAAACACATTTGTCACTCGAAACTGAATTCCATGTCACTGCAGCCTTATATAATCACAGCATCCGGGGGGGAAATTACCCTTTTGGGATATGCTTAAAAAAAAAAGGGTTTTATGAACACAAAGTGAAAGCGTGTGATAAACACACACAGAGACACACACTCACATCTTGAACCACTCCTCGTTCGCAGCCATGTCACGGTTTCCATTGTTACTGATGAATTCAATCTAAAAAACGTTATGTCATCAAAGAGCCGTGTTTGTGTATTGAAACAAAATCCAATTATGGAGACTATCCCGGAATACGCTACAGTCCAAAAGTTTGGGGTCACTTCATGGAAAACAAGGACATTTCTGGCTGTAACATACCGTATTTGCTCGATTATAAGACGACCCTGATTATAAGACGACCCCCTAAATCTGAATAATAATTTAGGAAAAAAAGAAAAAGCCTGAATCTAAGGCGACCCTATAGGAAAAAAGTTTTACCAGTAAATGTTAATTCATGTAAACTATTTTTTTTAATAAAATCTATGATTGAGAAAAATATTTTGGTTTTATTTTCTTATATTTTCCAACCTGCCCCCCAGTTATGCACATCTGCCCCAGAAATGCCTTATACCCCCTATATGCCACTGTGCCCCATCGCCACCAAATTTCCAGATATTTATTTGAACAATAAAAAAAAAAAAACACACAATTGATTTTGTTTTTGTAAGTCTTTTATTTTGATGTTTTCTTAGTTTATTTATACAGTTGATATTTAAAAATATGACGTATAGAAATACTTTATAGAGGCAGAAAACATAAGGTGTGAATTTCACCCGTGTTGGCAAATGCGGATGTTATACACGCTGGGACAAAACATATCACGTGAATGCGGCTTAGCATGTTGCGATGAGAGAGCTTTGGCACACGGAAAACACGTAATCTAATACAGAGGGCCGGAATTCCACCCCAGGCACATAATACAAATGCTAACCCCGCCCCCAAGATAATATACATTATGGGTGGGGCTAATATGTAACCACACCCACTACTAATCTCACATAGTGCCCGTCAACCACCCCCTACGTTGTATGCGAGTGACTTTGCTTGTTAACTAAATGAGGCGTTACGGGCAGGAGATCATACAATCTGCAAACAGCTCTCGTTCTATCAGACCTTCTCGAGCTATTTGCCACTGAATTGGGTTAAAATGTGCAATTACGCTATTTAGGGAGAATCCAAAAAATGCCATTTATATTTTTTTACTACTTAGTAATATTTCCTCGAACCCTTCATGGTGGATTGTAATTAGTGGCAAGAATAATATCAGTTTATCGGCATACAAAGAGTTAAAATAAGGTTGGCCTTATGAACTAAAATTTGGGAAGTAAATTAAAAAACGCTGGATTTATGTATCAGACAATAAGAAAAAAAATCTTTTTTTTACTTAAATATTAAAAAAAATAATTAAAAACAACAAAAAAAATCATTTATTTTGGCTACTGCGGGTTGTACATTAACTTGCTACTTAATATCACTGAAATTATAGGAATAAACAGAAGAAAAAGTGAATACAATAATCTGATTGGATGAAAGATGAAACGTCTCTACAGAGCCAGGTAAAGATTAAGAAACGGCCTGGAGGAATGGAAAGGAATCAGAGGGCTATCCTCACACAAAAGCCGTACCATGGAGATGTTTCTCCATACAAGGTTGACTTGTGTGATCATTATTCGTATATATTGGCCAACTCTCTACTTTTGGCAAACGTCCCTTATATTGGACAGCTCGGTGTCTCTCAGCATGGGTATTTCCGAAGTGCCTATTTGCAAAAGTTCAAGGCATTGTAGAGGTAACTCACCTGACTTAACTCTAAAATAAAACTCGAAAGCCAACTGGAACAGTGAAAAGTCAAGTGACTGTCCAGAAGTCCAGTTGAGTTCTACTCGATTGCCGTTGGGTTTGTCGTCTAGTTGAGTTGCTAATGTGAGTTGGCTGTCAAGACGTCCATCAATCCTATGGTTTTAGTGAACTTCTATGTTCAACTTGAGGGCGCTCATACTAAGTTGGACCTGTCGCCCATGCGTATGTGACATCTACAAACTCGGCTGTGCTTGACCTTTGGTGAATAGACCCATGAGAGATACTTCCATACATGCTTCATTTTGGGTTTTAAAAGGACCTGCCATGATCCATTTGGTAAAACAGGGCATTTCTTGGTCAAAAGTAGCAATTATCGGCAGGTGACTATAAAATGATATTTTTAGTGCTACTTTGGAAGAGAAAACCTGAGAAGCACTGCTTGAAAGTATCATCCTCGCCATTCCACCTGTCCTGAAATTCTGCTTAAAGTCCCTCTCTCTCTCTCTCGTTAAATAGGTGTTGGTATAAAGGCAACGCGGCCTGGGTATTTATCTGTAGACAGCCAGTCTCTGCTGTCTGGGTCAAGGTAGGACGAGGCAAATTATTTTAGTTTTATAAATGTTTTGCCCCATTTTCAACCCCAAAAAAAGACTAGGACTATAACCTCATGCGCAGCTTCCCCGATGGCCCTTTAAACGTTTTAATGGCTGTATATTCTTTTAAGACACTATCAGTATCGGAAATTCTTCCTTTAAGAGGACAGACAAATCTCCAAGCAATTAAGATGGCGCACGGCTTGTCTTAGCACACATGCAAGGACATTAACAGGCGACGCTACAACAGACACGAGCGCTGGGTCTGAGGAATGTACCCCCCCGTATGGCGAAACAGGGGGCACCGCATCTGACACCCAACACGAAAGGGCAAAGCGTCATGCTTACAGAGTGATGAGTAACAATGTATTGTGTCTCTACACGCATGTGCATGTACACATTAACACACGTCACGTGACCTCTAATCCTAAAAAGACGGGTGGAATGCTACGCAGCCAATGGGAGCTGGGATCTCTGTCCAGCTTCGCTCCCATTGGCTCGAAGTTGGAACACTGATGAGCTGATACGGACTCTTCCCATTCAAAATATATATAATAATAAAAATAATAATAATAATAATAAAAATAATAATAAATTCAAGGTATAGACTTCTTATTAGCAAATCTACGCCTATAAAAATACCAGTCTATTCCGTTTAAAAAATAAATTATTATCTTTGTTATTATCGGTTTAAATCTATTACTGTTACGAAAATAATAATTCCAGATACTTCTGACGGAAAATTGTGAAAGGATCCTTGCGTTTCGATTGGGCGGTGTATTCATTAATTAACGGAGATAGAAAAATACAATGTTACCCCGTAGTTAATCCGGGTTAATATAAATGCCGGGTTATCCCCAAGACAGACGTTTTAACTAGGAAAATATTATTTTATTTAATTAGTCCAGTTTTATCCAAATTCTGAGAGGTAGGGTATCCATTATTCAGATTTAGGGACTACGGGTTGTGGATCCTTTTTTTTTTTTTTTTAACTAGGGGTGTAGATTTTGTGAGCTTTGGACCTAGCGGTGCACAATATAAAAAAAAAAATATAAAAAATGTGCAAATATTTATCTGGCTGAGCAGGATAGGAGTTGGAGTCTGCAGCACCTTGGTTGTCTCTCAGTGGGTGGTTTAGTCGGGCTACTTAAACATTTTTGGTTTTGAATCCTCAATTTAAATCATTTTAGGAGATATTTGTTTAATAATAAGGGACTGTTCAGCTCTTACCAAAGAGAAAAACGGACATTGAACGGGGAGGAATAATGATAATTATCCCAGAAGTTAATAGGGATACTGCCACGATTTACAGAAAAGGCAGGTTTATTTAATCTCTGGTTACTATTGACTACGGTGATCCCTAAAACATAGGATTTGGGAATTTCAGCGGCTGTGGCCTCACCTCTCATGAAACTCAAACTGGGGGCCACGCGCCGGACGCACGGTCACCGGACGCACGTATGCAGCGCTAACCTGTGTGCATGCATGGTTAAAGCAGGGGACCCGTGGCATGGCTTATCCCGCTGCCAGGATATTGTTTGATGGGGTTGGGTGAAAAAGTGCCGCATTTTGCCCTGAAAAGAGACGGTCAACCTCTGGTGCTTTCGTTTCTATGACTACAACTCCCATGATGTGTATCCGGCACTGATCTCAGGGGTTATCCAGTCACGTGTTAAAGTTAGAGTGTCCGTGATATGATTTCAGAGCGCGGGCAGGATACGTTTGGAATTAACCCTTGGTAACCCAGCGCCATCACTATGGAACGCATGTTTACATGTACGGGCTCAAAATGCATTGTTTTCAATGGGTTTAGGGACCGTCCATTGTCCTTAAGGGGTTAACACTGGGATGCTCCGGCATCCCATGTATTGTGGACTACCAATCTGAAGACTCCCAGCCAGGCACTAAGCTGGCAGTTGCACACAGCACAGCTAGAGGCTCTGTATCACGGGATGTGTGTTAACCCTTTCTATCCTGCCTTTTGTAAATATTGCATCAACCCTCCCAGGCTGAAGCATGCACAGCCCACCATACTTCCAACCTTGGCTTAAGGGGACCCTGTTACTAAACAGCCTGAACAAAGCCGGTCAGGTCTTCTGGACTTGCAGGACTGCGAGGATCTGTTTTGGTCAAGTGACTTAAAAAAGCGCTTTAAAAAGTTTAGTTCCAACTTTTTAGAACATCTTCACGGAGCACCGCATGCGGAGGAAAGACGATGGATTCCAGCAGCTCATTTGCATGCGTGGGCACATAGGAATGTCATAACGGGCATGGGGTCAAGGAACATGATGATGATCTACGTGTAGGCTTATAGTTTTATGGGTGCGGATAGATTAGTTAGGATCTACACTCTCACTGTGAACACTGTTTATGGAACAGGATCCCTTTAATTCATCAAGATAAGATCCGGATCAATTACAAGAATATTCCAAAAATGTTACTCTTCACGATGTCACCTTATCAGCTCTGCGGCATTTTGGAAAAGCTGCGAACGAACTAAATGGTAGGATTGGCACAAAAGACAACAAGCAAAACCGGGTGAGCCGGCGACGCGCTCCAATCAGATCACGGTCTCGAACAGGGTGGCTTTCTCTTTGCTGAGCGTGATCAGGGAATCCGGTGGGAGAAGTTTGGTCTCGGCCTCAGGAGTGAGATATTCCAAATGGTGGTGACCCCAAACTGGGGTGGTCAACAGGTGCCAGCGCTGTAACGGATCAACAGGTCAGACTGACTTCCGCACACATCAGGGACATCTACATATTATATATATTATATATTATAACCCAAGCTCACCTCCCGCAGGGATCCCTTCGATCGAAGAAGCTTGATCACCACGGTCATCGGGATGCACAACATTGATGACAACGCGAGGCCCCAGCCGATTGCTTCTCCCCACCAAGGGTAGACATAGGACTTGTTGTAAGTCAGCGGCTTGTAGTTGACAACATGAAACAAAAAGATACCCTGGAGAGAGAAGAACAAGAACAGCTTCAGCTTTATCCAAACTTTATTATTATCCGGTGTCTTCTGCTGCCAAATCATCTCGTCCTTCCTGACTTTCCATTCATGGGGCAGCTTTTCACAGCTAAATAACTTGGATTATAAAGAGGAAATCACCTAAAATGTCCAAAGTGCCCCAAGAAAATAGAGTTTGTGGTCCCTCTCATGGTTTTACCTACTATGTAGTTTTACTAACTGTATCCTACGCAAAGTATCACGAGAGTTCCCAGGTATGGAACTGTAGACCACGGATGTTCTTCTCCAATAATTCTTGTTGGAACCTTGACACAAAGTGTATCATTTCTCGCGAGCGCCTTCTTCAGGCCGATTGCCTCTGGTGGCTCGTACCCCCTCTGTACCATTGGCAGCACCCCCTTAAAACATCTTGTTTCTTAAAGGATACATTGTATGGAGTGTGTAAATGGTGCAAATTGAAAACAACCTTACCACACAGACTAAAGGTGTGAGCACTGACCAGCACCATTTCATGTAAGGGAGAGGTCTGTAACCGATCATCCGGGCAATGTCATCCATAAATCTGTCAGCACCTGCAACGGAGAGCGACAACTTTTAATGGAAATCCGGATATTAAACCCAGAATCCCGGGCATCAAATAATATTCTATGGGGTTAAGGAATACCCATCCCATTGTACAGCGCTACGGAATATCATGGCGCTATATAAAACAATAAACAATAATAATGACACAAAGGAACGACAACCAGGGTACGAAATGTGTTTCTGTGATGGCAGATACAATTATTGTTGTTGCCTGATTGCCTGTATAATTGAGGTTTGTGATTTAGTACATGATATACATTATAGATTAAATATAGCATACGGATACTAATGTATGGAAATATTATGTCGTCTTTTTATTGTATTTTTTATTGTTTAATATGGTATTTTTTTTTAATAAAATATATATATTTGTTACAAGAAAATTGTATTAAATCGTACTTTTCTGAGCGATCTTACCATAAACCCAGGCGATGACCACACATTCCCAGAATGCCTGCCACAACAAAGTGATGCCGCTCGCTGAATAATAGTCGAAAAGCTGGAAGACGTACATCCCGCCCTGACGTGAAACATTCACAGAAGAAGACGTGTCAGAACGTTTCGGAGGAGACGACACCGAAGGCTGACGTGGGACATTGTTTTGGACTCTTAGGGTCGCCGGATCAAGTTTTAAGGTCATAAACCAAGACTTTGGGTCTAATGGGGGCTTCAATAAGTTGTAGGGCACAGTTTTGAAGGCCATTTTTCACACTCACCTCGGTCACCATGGAGAGGTCAATGATGAAACATAAGAGGCAGCAGAGTGCAGCGGTGACCTCCCTGCGCACAAAGCCATTAATAGGGTGAGGAAATAAATCCATAATCCCGGTTAAGAATCCCTCGACCCCCACAAACTGTTTAGGGACAGAAGAGAAGATTGCATTGCGTTAGCGAGCATGGATAATCCAGATAGACTACCTAGTTCCCTAATTCCCAAAGCTCCTCTGCAGGGGCTGCTTCGTTGAGGTCTCATCTTTTTCTCCACCTCTGCTTTGTCAGGCTTTGCCCCGTGATGGGTTCAATATCTTCTCTGCCAGAGGTCCACATAAGAGTAGAGAAAGAGTGAAGAAAAGAGATTTTCCTGGAACGGGGCAAATTCTGCTCAGCACATAGAGATGTTAGAAAAAAATCAGAAACGTACGTCAGAAATGCCTGAATTCGGACTCTGAGGGCCAGAGAACCTTCAAACGTTATTTGGGTAACCGTATGATATCTGAAAACTTAGAACCTCAAGGATAGACATGGACACCCACGTTCTGAGTCCTACAAGGTCAGCATTTGTTGATGTTTGCGAGAATTTGAAAGCTCAGCTGAACTGCTTCCTAAAAGTGCTAAATAAAGCTGAGTTTGGCCCAGGAAGACGTTACGGACTTAACAGATATTTTTGGGGAAGAAAACTCTAATATCCCATTTTGAGGTATCCTTAGAAAAAAAAAGTGCCTATACCCCCACTGGGCACATCTGATGGAGTAAGGGGTTAGTTTAAGGTGAAGAAGGTAAAAAAGTTAAAATCTGGGTTACCATAGGAACTAATTGAAACCATAAAGTATATATATATATATATATATATATATATATAATATATATTATATCCTAGTCGTCTGGGAGGTGGAATAAAAAAAATGGAAGGTGGGGAAGAAGCAACTGGTTACTGGATCGGATCCTGACCCAACGAGCTGGTTCAGCAGAATGACAAATATTATTCTACCCCGCTCCCAAATTCTTTGTACCTACCTGGCTATCTAGGCCAAGAACTAAGAGCATAAAGAAGAACAGAGCAGCCCAAATCGGTGCAAAGGGCATCAAGGTGACAGCTTTCGGGTAAGCAATAAATGCTAGTCCTGGACCTGGGAAATCAGACCAGCGAAAACCAGTTACAAAAGTTAGAACTGTTTGAACACTATTAATATCTCGCTAGGACCATAAGCCTGATAATAGATTCCCAAATATCTAGTTTTTTAATGTCTAAGATTAGCTTCATGCATTTTTCCCAGGGTATTGTCAGTTAAAAAGATTCCCCGTTTCGCCCCGTTCCAGCTCGGTTACTGGGTTGCTACGACCTCAACTCAGCCAACGGAAATGGAAGGCCGCCAGCTGCAAAGCTTAGCTCCTCTTCTTTGTTCTCCATCTCCAGAACTCACCGGACTCTGCGACTTTTGATATGTCAACTCCTTGCTCAGAGGCCATGAAGCCCAGGACCGAGAAGACGACAAATCCGGAGAAGAAGCTGGTGGAACTGTTAATAGCAGCCAGTATGAAGGCATCTCTTTTTGGGAAGAAAGAACATAATATATCAGAATCATGTCATCAACACCATGAAAATCAGATACATATTCTGTCTTCGTGGGCTTACAAATAACCCAAATAACCCAATGAACCCAAGAACCTAAGAACCTATTGTTCCAAAACATCTTCTCATTGCTATTAAATCCTAACTATTGTCAGGTCCCATCACACGCTTAACAAAGTAATGATTGTAGGGTGGACCTACAGGTTCTAATGATTACTGGAAGCTCTGTCTGCAGCTATGATGAGTACAAGAGTGGTGGACCCTTTGAGATCTACCTGGGCATCTATATACTCTCAATACCCTTCTCAGACAAAATGCAAGAGAGAAGACAACTAGCCGCTTGTTCCTGAACAAAGACGCTCTAACATTGCTACATTGTTTGGTTTTCATCCTAAAAGCAAAGCAACAACCTATAAAAATTTTTTGCAGAATTTCTTTTAAATTCTTGGATCTAAGAGATTCCTGGACATAATAATCAAGAATGTTCCTTCTACATCTAACCTCATATGGCAGCGAATTCCACATCTTAGCCGCTACTTTTTGTATAAAATAGACAAGTAGAAACCTTCCCTATGTTGAGTTTGTTTTATCTTGTCTTCGCTGATGTATTTACTGACCTGTAGCAGTTATTGTGAAATCTGTTGTAGCTACCGAGGGCTGTCAGGGCTCCTAACCCGATAGCATAAGAGAAGAATATCTGAGTTCCAGCATCAATCCACACCTGCCGGGGAGAGATGGATGAAAAGAAGCAAATTCTATTTTATTATTTACACTTCAACCAAGAATTTGCAATGAATCCATCTGTACACTAGAGGGCAGTATAGCTCCAGAATTCATCTACAGTAGGAGCATAATGTAAGGAATGAATCCATCATTCATTATCTTAGCTCCGAGGCAAAGTCATTCAAGGCATATTTCACTTTAAATATAAAACATTATATATATATATATATATATATATATATATATATATATATATATATATATATATATATACACATTTAGGTTTTTTATATCATTTTATTCATAATAAAAATGATTCCGTTCTGGGAATTCCCATCTAGAATTATGATAATCACAGCTGGGATAAGTGATGTGTTTAAGTAGGGAACTGTCCAAAGCCTGACCCAGGAAAGTGCCCCTTTGCCACCCCTAAGGAATTGGAGGGTCTTCTCCTACATGTAGGGGAAGAGATAATATGGAAGTCAGGGCCGGCCAAGTTCAGAAGCCGTGATGTAAATTGGTTACAAGGAAGATCTGAGATCTTTCTTGCTGGCCCGTCGATCCCCAATTGGGCGATATGCCCCTTCTCTCGTCTATCAAGAGACATAAAGTACTTGGGAAGAGAGTATAAAGAGAGGTAAATAAACAGATAAACACATAGATGATGGGAGAAAAACGAGCAGACAAATGGAATTACGAGACACAATTTAAATGTCATTCCATCAAAAAGCTCACTTTAAGACCAGATTTACAACTTGTCCGAAATCTTAGCCGTAACTTACCTGAGCTTCAGCAAGCTTAGACCAGTTAGGTTTAAGATAGTACACAATGCCGTCCAGAGCTCCGGGGAGAGTGACTCCATGGGCCAAAAGGACTATCAGGACAACATACGGGAACAAAGCGGTGAAGTACACGACCTTAAATAATACATAAGTAAAATGATCACGGTTGGTTAAATATTCATTTTTAAAGGCCCTGACAAAAGATATTGCAAGCAATTCAATAAAATAATAATAAAGACTTTTCAGATCTACAAATTAAAGGGTATTTTGGGTTTGAGATCCATATTTTTGACTCTGTGGTGGTTAGAGCGGAACGTGGATAATTTATATGAAATTTTGTTGCTGATGTAAAAACTCAATCAGTCGTCGGTCTCGTCTTAGATTCAGGAGCCATATATCTATCCCATGTATTACCCTCTACCACTTCTGCTGGGAGGCTGTTCCACTTACCACCAGCAGGGTGACTGTAACAACCGCCGTTATTTTTCCTTATGACACAAAAACGGGGCTCAATTGATTTTCTTCATTAAATTCGGTCAGCGTTTTAATACGTTTGCATTTTTACAGTTCCACCAAACTAAACAATAAATCAAATAGATGAATGAGTCTCGTCGGGACTTTAACAGACCCAATACTATTAGATTTAAACATATTTTAGAACAATTTTATTATTCGTTTCGTCGGGCCCTGCACTACTGTCTGTGGTGTAACTTTGTATCGATCATTGCGTTATTTCAAGCAATTGAATGAAAATGGACTTGATCCTCTTCCCGTCTCTGGTCCTTTGATAAGCCCATTAGTATTGGAGGCAGAGCTGCGGAGATTAAACTCCGAAGCGACGTGATTAATCCTGCCGAGGAAAGCTCGGCTCGTGACCTACATGACAATGAGCGCAGCGAGCTGAGAATTGCGCCTTTGGGGAGGTTCAACAACAACAACAAAAAAAAGGGCTAAAATCTTCAGTACTTAAAGAGATTACTTATCAAGTATGATTCTCCCTCTTAGCACTTATTAGACATAAACCACGGACCGACCCCTGCATCGAGAACAAACAACAGTGCGGTTCGTGTATCAGTAAAGCTTTATGAGTGATACATTTATACATCTTCATGGCCGTCCACAGACGGGGAGAGGACAACCTCCTAGCCCTATCCAACGATCAATGATTAAGATGCTTTATTAAGATCTTAAATAATGGGTTAAATTTTAAAGTAGCACTTTATATAATAATTTGATACCATAGATATATAAGAAAATGTATCTGTTAGGCTAGAGGGCTATTATAACATCATTGGCACAGAGAGATGAGGTTCAGGGTAACCTCGCTCCATTAGTAAAGGAAGCTCCCGAGACACCTATAATTAATTCATTTTTTAATTTATTATGAAAATGTATTAAGAAGTAAATTAGGAAATCATTTTAAGTATTGTTTTGAGTTGTTCTAGGATAGATAGCTTCTTCTCCAGACATGGGGGTATGCTGGTCTATCGAAGGTTAGCCATGAGCTACATGTTGGGGTCTACTGATTAGGATGGTGGTCTATCATCCCTAGTACATTGCTTTTGAGGGGCCCGCAATGTCTTCACGTGTTATAATTATGGATAAGACCGAAGATACTGCTGTTTGCAAAAGTTCTATTAAGAAACATTCATTAGCGGAATATACCGGGCTTTATCTATAAGAAGCTCCGTTACCTTTCCCGTGGATTTCACTCCCTTCCAGATACAAAAATATACGATGACCCAGGTCGCCAGCAGGCAGAGTATCATCTGCCAGTTCAATTGGCCAGGTTCGCTCAAACCACTGGAGATCTGTAGGACTTTGTTCCTGGAAGAAACGCACAGGGTCAAGGCAGATAAGAACCGGTTGGCCCACAGAGGGTTGCTGGGTCCACAATGGAAGATTAGTGCCAAACGCTAGCAGGTCCATAGAGACATGGCCCAACCTTGTACATGGACCACGAAGGTCAACAAAACGAAGACCTCAGATCTACTAATATTAATGAGCATGTTTACTACTTACTCCCAGAACTCAATGACAGGCGAACGTTTGTTCACAAGAGCATCACAGCTGAGGTTGTAGACATTTCCAGAGCTTGTAACGTTGGCTGACGTCCCATTGATGCAATGGTCCAGACGGAAGACTTCAGTGCACTCCTTGGTATTCCACGCGTGGCCGCACGTGGCCCAGGGCAGGGTGTCGGTGAAGGAGTGCACCAGGTAATAGAGGCCCCAGACCAGGATCATGATGTAATAGGTGTTACAGAAGAATACAATCACCATTGAGGCAAAGCCGAGACCTGGCAGAAAGAATAAGCCGTCAAACCTCATACTTCTACCGATACAAATTATTTCCCAAAAGAAGGACATCTGGAAGGCATGTTAAATACAATAATACATGAACATTTTAGGATTCAAGTATAATTCTTACAAAAATCTTGCTGCAAGCCTTCCCAGATGAGGGTTATAGCCTAGGGGAAGGGGGACAACAACATATTAATGTCTACGGGTTTGGAATGGGGTGTGCAACGAGCTCATATAGGTGTGATGGTCAGGTGTCCACATACTTTTGGCCATATAGTATGTAAATATATATATATATATATATATATATATATATAATAAAACCATTCCTTTATATTATTGTTCACATGGCCTCGCGGTTTGCTTTGTACCGTCTGCTCCTTTAGTTATTGCGTTATTGTGTTATTACAAATGTTCTCTCTTACATTTAAAACAAATATATAAAAGGTTACAAACATAATGAAAGATTGTCAATTGTCTGCTTGCTCTCACAAAGCAAGATTTGGGTGAAAGTCAGGATCAGATGGAATTCTTTTAAAGAACTCAAACCCCGCTGGCTTCTAAAAGAAAATATTACTTTTAATCCAGTTCTTCTGTAAGTTGATATGCTTTTGTTAAACAGACATGCCCTCAAAAAAATATTTTAACAGCTCAAAAGTATTATGAAGAATATACAATAATATTGTGAGTATTATATATTAACGCACGAGCACCATGGGGGTTCCGATCATTAACAGCCAACAAAAATCAATGAATAAAAATGGTGTCAAGAGATTTATAGGGTTCAAAGGGTTAACCCTAGTGAGTTTCTCTCGCAACAAAGGCTGAGTTGACCCTATACACCCGGTACAAATTCCCCAATCAGTCACATTTCCTACGTGCTTCTGCCAAATAACCATTAAAATTAATTAAAAAACACAAATATGTCACTTAAATAAGCATTTGTTTGTGAGCTAACCATTAACCTTTACTGTTCTATATCCTTATCATCGAAATTGAAAAATTTGTCAACCAGGACAGCTATCGGAAACGGCCTTTGTGGTTTAATCATTAAACAAATCATAATATAAATAAAGGATATTGCGTGTAAGAAAACATTGGTGGATGTAATATTTATGATTAATACGGGGTAATAACGTGTAATTAAACTATTATAACAAGGAGACAAGTGGACGGGCTGAAGCTAACCTGTAGCTTTCCGGCTAATAAAAATAAACTATAATTCATAAGGTTTCGCCGTTCCGCAGCTACGCGTTGTCCCCCGTCTAAGCCGGCAGTCCTCCCGTCCCAAAACCCTGGTGGATGGGGGGGCATTTGCCCCTTATGGTGTGCTGAATGGGCCAGGTACAAGGGAGATCTCTGATTTCCACCAAGGAAGCTGTACCAAGCCCCCTCCGTCTCTGTATAACCAATTTGTGCCTTTAGGTCACCCAGCGCCGTAATATGACGTCATATGTGACCGTTGGTTACCTTTAAATAACGGGGCGATGTTCCACGCTGCGATGCCGCCTTGCTTCATGAATTGACCCAAAGCAATTTCCAGGAAGAATACCGGGATTCCTCCAACAAACACAATCAACAGATACGGGATCAGAAACACGCCTGCGTAGACAAGAAAGCAGAGTCCGGCCATTACCGGGGAGCAGAGACCACCAACCTTCAAACAGAATAAAGACACAAAATCCACCGGAGCGCCTCGGCAACCACCTCTCCGGACGCTCCGTGCTTTTAACCAGAATAATTACCATTTTTATATATATATAAACCTCATTAAACACACATCAAATTCATGTGAACCGCTATATTATAAATGATTACACCCATGTAGATCTTGGAACACGCTTACTTACAAATGTTAAATAAAATTATAAATTAAAGGACCGATCAGGACTTCTTATCACGGCGCATGTCCAATCACTACCTTGAATCTGACAAATCCTGATCCACAAACTAATTCAAAACCTAGTTTTTCTCTAAATTCTGCTCTTACCTGTTATTTGTCCTCTTATATAATAAGGGTTTTAATATTCTGCTTCCATCATCTAATAATTACTGATATAATACTTTGACCATGGAGGAACCTGACAATGACTTTCCCCCATGGACACTGCTCCCTGAACCCAGGAGATCCGCTGCTGAATTCTTCCACATTCACATAAACCCATTACAGCGGAGTTCATGAGCTGTAGGTAGCCGGGGCTGTCATGGGGGGGTGGGGGGGATGGGAAGGTCAGTCAGAAAACAAGAACAAAAAAAAAAAAAGGAAAAAACAAACAAACAAAAAACAGTGAATGAGAACATTATTATAAATTATACGCAGTCTGTATTATATACCTAAGATCACATTATTTCAGCACGATTACGATATCACAAGGATAAATACACGGTAATTAGGCTAAATAATTCATTAAAATAGGGTTTGATTCATTGGGTTTGGCAGCCAATCCTGATCAACTGTTATCGTTCTTCTGATAAGGCCCGTGTGATACGAAGGAAGAATATTTATAAAGAATAGAGACCAAATGGACCAAAAAACATTACAATTTGTCCTTTCGTCTATTTGATAATGAATTCAGAGGGTTTTTTCCATCTTGGTACGGAATTCATTGATACTGACCCTTAATCACTCCTCATTCATGCTCATGCTCTCTAACACTCACGCTCTCTCGCACTCTCATTCCCTGTCTCCTTTTCCGCAGCTGCACATCTTGTCTTCTTGTCATGGACAGGGTCACGGAAGCAGACAGCGGAGAAGGTAGAGAGACGCTGAATGAGAGCATGAGAGAGAGAGAATGAGAGAGAGTGAGTGAGAGTGTGAGAGAGAGAATGAGAGAGAGTGAATGAGAGTGTGAGAGGAAATGTGGAGCTCTCTCCTTCATTTTCATTTGTTTCCTTGGGGGTCCCTCCTCGTTTTCAGGGAATTATTATTATATATATATTATTTATTGTTTTATATAATGCCAACAATTACACACATTTTTAAATGTAGGCTTTTTGTTTGTTGAATTTCTGTGTCCTTATTGGATTTGGTTTTTGAGCAAAGCATTTATAATTCTATCATTAATAGAAAGTCACCGACGCCTGGTCCTTGACGGACCTTTTACTGTGGCTTCTTGTCCATGTCCCACCAAGGCCACCTCAGTTGGGTTGGTGAACTGAACCTATTCACTTTCAACAAGCCAAGAAGAAGAAGGACTTTTCAAACCTGAAGCAATAAGTGGAGGTTCAAGGTCCATAAACGGGGTATTCCGTACTTCAAAAGGTGTCATGGCCAAGAACCAGCTGTGTTTATGAATCTTTTCTAGGGGATTATGGAGGACGCTTATAGAAGACCACTGAGACATTTTATGTGGACCCACCACCATCGTTTTTCTCTTTCAGAATCTGATGATGGTTTTCTCCTGTCCTCCTGTCTCCTGTCCAGGGGAGGCAACACAGCATTGGCGACGGTTACTTAAACTATCTAGGACCCTATCGTGCAAGGGGTCTCACCTTTCAAGGCTCGTCGTAGAACGCTATGAAGCAGACACTGCCCCTAATTATTTCAGGAATATAATGTTTATCAAATTGTCTTAAATTTGGACGACATAAAAAACTGTCATCCTTCACGTGACTCGACACGCCAACTTCACGCGTGTGCAGCTATGTGTTCCATACATCGCGTCTGGCAGCTGCCTATGGGCTGAGCCAGTTGGGTTCTCCTCTATATCACTAATAAGCAAGTAGGCAGGTATCTATACACTTACGTTACCTACGGCACCAGAAACCCTAAGGTGGGCCCTGGGGACAACTCACCCCCCCATCTATAAGGTCTGCATGCTGGCGAGGGGGGGGGGCAGCATTTTGCGCTCCTCCATAGAATAAACGCTGTTCTAGTATTTGATGTAACGATATTCTTTTGTGCTTTAGCAGCTTCCGGGGGTTTTGCAAATTACCAGGAGGGAACAAAGTTGCAAACGAAATGGAGATACATTGTAGCAAAAATGTATAATTTATATGAGCTGCCATATCTGGTTCTCTGATCGTCCGCCCCGTTCCGCTCAGATCTCGGCATATTAGCTCCGACGGATGGCACTCCCCCCCCTTCTTCCCTCCCTCTTCCCTCGGCAGATTTCCATTTTTAGAGCGTGTGACTCTCTGTAAGTCTACGAAGTGGATGGGGGGGAGCGGAGTGGGAAACGGGCTCAGATTACTCATTTTTATATAGGTCATAGCGTCTTATTAAAGAAACACAAGCAGCGATTGCCCAGAAAAAAACAAAAAAAACCCCTGATTAAGGCGAAAAAGGCTGAAAAATAATTATTGCCCCAGCAAAAGCAATGATATACCGGATAATTTGGGATCTTTATCTTTATCGTTTGAAATTTCCATATTTTTACAGAAAGAAGATCGGAACTTCAGTTTTTTTGTTTTAATTGGGGTGGGGGGGCACATCGGTTAAATGGCAGATATTAAAGGGCCAAAAAACTCAATGAAAGTAACCTTCAACGCTCCATCGCGAACACGTGGTTTACCTCCTCCGTTTTTATAGCAGAGGTACGGGAACCTCCAGACATTCCCAAGTCCGACAGCAAATCCCACGCAAGACATGATGAAGTCCATCTGACGGGTCCAAGTCTCCCGTTCTGGGATGGGTATCTTGACTGGACCCATGGCAGGCGCCACCAAAGGGGCAACAACTGCCTTCTCGTCCGGGATCGCTTCCCCCGCTCCCGTCCCCTCCATTTCTCGCGCCTGGGAGCATCCATCTTTTTCTGAAAAGGACACAAAAAGACATTTTATTCTACTTTATATAGATTATCTCGACAACAGATACAACCCGCGACTTTCCACTAATAAATAATATGCTAATAATACCATAATTTTTTTCTCCTCTGCATAAACCCCAGCGCTGTATACAGTAATATAACCCCCCAGCGCTGTATACAGTAATATAACCCCCAGCGCTGTATACAGTAATATAACCCCCCCAGCGCTGTATACAGTAATATAACCCCCAGCGCTGTATACAGTAATATAACCCCCCAGCGCTGTATACAGTAATATAACCCCCAGCGCTGTATACAGTAATATAACCCCCAGCGCTGTATACAGTAATATAACCCCCCCAGCGCTGTATACAGTAATATAACCCCCAGCGCTGTATACAGTAATATAACCCCCCAGCGCTGTATACAGTAATATAACCCCCAGCGCTGTATACAGTAATATAACCCCCAGCGCTGTATACAGTAATATAACCCCCAGCGCTGTATACAGTAATATAACCCCCAGCGCTGTATACAGTAATATAACCCCCAGCGCTGTATACAGTAATATAACCCCCAGCGCTGTATACAGTAATATAAGCCCCCAGCGCTGTATACAGTAATATACCCCCCCGCGCTGTATACAGTAATATAACCCCCAGCGCTGTATACAGTAATATACCCCCCCGCGCTGTATACAGTAATATAACCCCACAGCGCTGTATACAGTAACCCCCAGCGCTGTATACAGTAATATAACCCCAGCACTGTATACAGTAATATAACCCCCCCAGCGCTGTATACAGTAATATAACCCCCCAGCGCTGTATACAGTAATATAACCCCAGCACTGTATACAGTAATATAACCCCCCCAGCGCTGTATACAGTAATATAACCCCCCAGCGCTGTATACAGTAATATAACCCCCAGCGCTGTATACAGTAATATAACCCCCCAGTGCTGTATACAGTAATATAACCCCCAGCGCTGTATACAGTAATAACCCCCAGCGCTGTATACAGTTATATAACCCCCCCAGCGCTGTATACAGTAATATAACCCCCAGCGCTGTATACAGTAATATAACCCCCAGCGCTGTATACAGTAATATAACCCCCAGTGCTGTATACAGTAATAACCCCCAGCACTGTATACAGTAATATAACCCCCCAGCGCTGTATACAGTAATATAACCCCCCAGTGCTGTATACAGTAATATAACCCCCAGCGCTGTATACAGTAATAACCCCCAGCGCTGTATACAGTTATATAACCCCCCCAGCGCTGTATACAGTAATATAACCCCCAGCGCTGTATACAGTAATATAACCCCCAGCGCTGTATACAGTAATATAACCCCCAGTGCTGTATACAGTAATAACCCCCCAGCGCTGTATACAGTAATATAACCCCCAGCGCTGTATACAGTAATATAACCCCCAGCGCTGTATACAGTAATATAACCCCCAGCACTGTATACAGTAATATAACCCCCAGCGCTGTATACAGTAATATAACCCCCCCAGCACTGTATGCAGTAATATAACCCCCAGCGCTGTATACAGTAATATAACCCCAGCGCTGTATACAGTAATATAACCCCCAGCGCTGTATACAGTAATATACCCCCCAGCACTGTATGCAGTAATATAACCCCCAGCGCTGTATACAGTAATATAACCCCCGTAGCGCTGTATGCAGTAATATAACCCCCAGCGCTGTTTACAGTAATATAACCCCCAGCGCTGTATACAGTAATATAACCCCCAGCGCTGTATACAGTAATATAACCCCCAGCACTGTATACAGTAATATAACGCCAGCACTGTATACAGTAATATAACCCCCCAGCGCTGTATACAGTAATATAACCCCCAGCGCTGTATACAGTAATATAACCCCCAGTGGTATAAATTAAAATTTTGTCAGTTTGCTGCTTTATAACTATAAAGAAATAACCCAGCATTTTTTTTAAAGGTGCCCCCAGTAATTATTCAGCTCTGCTGAGTCTTCAGTCCGAAACATAAAATCTCCACTTAATTAATCAGACGATTTTGCACAGTAACGTCAATTTCTCCTCCTTGTACAGCCAGGAAATTACTTGATGTCATTATATAGCCGATTGGTTAATAATTATCTCCTAATTGGCGCATGGGTAACAAGAATCCGGTCAGGAAGGCTTTGGATGTGAAACTTAATCCAACTACAATTTACAGTAAAACTACCCAAAATAAATGTAGAACGTGGATGTGTTTTATGAACCCATTTTCTCAATGGCCTAGTAAGAAAACTCAGTATTGGTGTCTTCCGCACCCCACTCTTTGTTATAGAATAACAGGTTATGACATCATATGTCAACTAAATTCCTTGGCTTATGGTGGTTGTGGAGTCACATGTTGATTGGTACGATCGGGTCTATGTCTTCTCTGGGACCAACAATGTAGAAAATGGCAAACCCACACTTGTAAGGATCCTTTCCTTAGGTTACTGCTGCTAATGTCCTCTGTCCTATCCAACCTCCATAGAAAGAAATGGTATGGCCCACTCCAAAAGTCAAGGTGCATTTGTGCCGCGTTTACTCAATGAGTGCTGCTAATGAGTGAATGTTTTGAGGGCCAAGTCCCTTTGTTAATGAACATATGCTGACATGAGTGGACCTTTATTGTTGGACTTTGTGAACCCTTTCTTTCAGTGGATCTTGTAAATAAGAGACTAGGCTGCTCTGGGACATCTTATACCACATCTTGGACCAAATTCACACGGAAAAACCTAAATTATGATCACACTTAAAGTGTTGGAGTGTTATTAAACCATGAACTGTTTAACCACAAGGGCAATATGTTCCTCTAGGCACCCAGACATGTTCTCATTGTTCTTCTTTGCTACACTGTAGCAGATACATCTTCCTTTTTGCTTCTTTGATTCCTGCCTTATGGTCAACTAGAGCTTTTACTTTCCCGTAGTAGTGAATCTACAGGAAAAGGATCCTAGATTGATATTATAATTATAATATATCATAATATATCATAATAGACTTCATAGTGACTAAAATAGTGTGGCCCTTTATTTAAGAATGACTTATGGCATGTGCGCTTTGAGCAAAGAAGATCTGGGGTTAAAGGGGTTCGACTACATTTCTCTGCGGTTGTTTAACGAGCTCCTGTAGACGCTACATTTAGCCTCTTGACCAATCAGCAGCCTCAGACATGCGCGATATATATATATATATACGTCGACTATGTGATAAAGTGCCTCCCGGGGCCTGCTAAGAGGATTCTGTAAAATGGTCTTCTGCTGGCGTAATTGATATGAGTGCTCGTTTAATCATGTAGAGCCTGGCCATGCCTGTCTGAGCCGGGATTCCGCACACCGTATTAACGTACCAGGGGACATTCGAAATAAGCAACTGGAACTGGAATTATGGGAATTATGGAATCATTTGGGTAACAAATCTTCCTTTCTATGGTAAAAGATCGGAGGTTCTCAACTACGGTCAACGCTCCGTGATTTATCTATATCAGGTTCACTATGTTTTAGGAGAACATCATGAAATGATTCTATTATGAAATTACAGAAATGGATGGAGAAATAACGCAATTACAACCCAGAATCTTCGCTGTCGTTTCTATGCCCGCCGTCTCTTATTAACCGTGAAACACTCAGAAGGGTCCAACCTGGGGTCAGAAGTCCTAAACCCAAGCGGGGAAGAAAGAGAGCAAATCCAGGTTTACTTCACCAATCCCAACAGGGGAGGGGGGGGGGGTTCGGGCATCACCCTTTAATGGGTTTAACCCTTTAATTTCCAGGTGAGGCAAAATAATCCCATTCTCTGAAAAAAAAGAAAACGCAACATTCTTCTCTTTTAATGAAACCAATGGCACAATGACAGATTTTAATTACTGAGTAGTAAATAGCAGCGCAACAGGGATCTGCTTCCAAGCAACACATATCTTCTGCTTCCTTCCCAATCTCCTGGTAAACAGGCGTTCCAGATACGGGCCGCAGCTATCCTTGGCTTTATTACGCTCGTACTATATCACTAATATCACAGCATCTGTCATTACACCAAATATCAAGGAGGAGGTAATAGTTTTGTCGATGAATTTGGCAAATGAAGTGATGGCGCCTAATGATCTCAAAGTAAAGCGTGGTTCCCTTTAACTCTGGGAATATCAGGTATCCCGCGGTATACATCCTTCATTAATTATTATTATTACCCTTCATAAAAAAGTCAAGGTTTCCATGATATTAGAGCCGTTTTGAGAGCTACTACATAAAATCTCAGCTATGGACTATTAAAGGGTTAATATTTCGTAAAACTCAGGGTCGGCTCATTGAGAAAGTTCCCAGGTATGACCATGAGGCCCCAAAAACGGACACAGTTTCCGCAGTTTGCGTCAATATTGTTGAGATTTTTAGGGTTCTAGAACCCTGAGCTCCTGGAAAAGAGGGGGGGGATCGGGGGAGGAAAAAGTGATTCGGGCATCAAAGAGGGAATCAGAATAAAAAAATGTTCAGTTATTTCAATAAATGCCGCAGTTACCTAATTACTTATCAATAAGTCACAGGGTCATGTAAAAAGATCTTGCTGAAGACCATAACCCCTGAAGCAGAATTGTCCGTCTCCGTCGGGTTGGGAGATGATCATCGTTTTCCGGGGAAGTATCACAGGAAAACATCAACGAAAACATGGGAAAAATCAGAAAGGCTTCGCAAGCAGAACAATTAAAAAAAGAAGACGTGGGCTTCGGTGACGACCGACGTTCTGGATTGCAGGTCATCGCTGCAGCCGACGATGACCTTGGCAGCTTTGGCTATGAAAACGGCCTCCTTTCCCCCATCATTTGTATTCAAAGCTCGTTCCAGGATCAGGCTTCTTCTGACATCACAATGCAGAGAAGTGACTCATCATTCAAGCCCTAAATCATGGCACGCAGCCAGCCCACAGACACCTACACACGTCGGGGGAGGACTAAAAAATAAAACCCACTGCAGAACCAACGTGAGCCTCGCCGGCAGGAATTACGAAGGCGATTATCAATTCACACACAATCCGTCCAGAGCCAGGAGAGAATATTATCACGGCGGGGGGGGGTGGTGGTGAATTGGATACATTTGTCTGCGCCCTCTTGCCGTCTTTTGAATGAAATTATCTCAAGGACAGCGTTAATGATCGGATCACCTTGAACGGATAGCAGGGTTTTATATATAAAAATAATTGCCGGACGGAACGGTTTGAAAACCTTGCGGGCTGTGCTATCACAATATAACATATATTATATAATATAACACGATAGAACAAATAGGATGGAGAAGGAAAACAGATGTAGGCAGCATAGTGAAATCACTAGGACGGAGGAGAAAGGTGGTCTTGGCCATCTAGAACATCCGCGCTATAGAATAACCAACATGGAAGGGAAGAACTCAAACTCACTCTGGCATACTCCACACTACTCTAGATAGAGGAGGCGAAAGGGATCTAGAAGAAGGATCTACAGGTACCTAATAACATTCCAAGATTCACACGCTTCGCTAATGATCGACATTTTTGTGTAGTCAGGGAGATGACATGGTGGCCCTGGCACTTTAAGGCCAGTGGGCGCCTGTGTGGCCGATGGCTATATATGCCCAGCTGCACGCTATGTTCTTGCGCTCACGTATATCCAGTTTGCTACTGGAGTGGGAGAGGTAGGAGTGAGTGGCACCGTCGGCCAGCAGCTCACCGGGCAGTGGCCAGCTGTGGCAGATGGCCAGGCTGAGCCTCTGTGTTCCTTCCACTTGGGATCTGGAACCAAAGAGAATGAGGGGTTCTGGTGCCTGCGATTTGACGCCCCGGTGCACATTATATGAGGAGATAATGAGATGATGATGGATAAGCCCCCTGGATCCCACCATTGAATTCTCAAGCAAGGAACCCAAGCTGCCATGAGTTTTGCAGCAGGCAAACATTAAAATTACTGAAATATGGTAAATCCAATGTATCCGCTGTTCCAATTATTATTACAGAGTGATCAGTTTAAGGGTCAAAAAAAGATGCTGGGGATGCATAAGGTTGCAGGAGGAGAACATTATCATTGGAAGCTCCTCACATCCAGTTGTGTCCTACGGCATCATCCTACTCAGGAAGTGCTCCAGTGAGCAGGTGCGAAGGGAAATAGCTTCCTCCCAGGCTGGAAACAGCAAATATATACCAAAGATATAAGTCCGAAGTCAAATTTTATGCACCTTTGCTCTTGCATTCTTTTTTCAGACATGTCTCAGGAAAATGAGCACACGTAGCAATGTAGGATGCATTATAGAGGTCAAAATTCAATTTAACATTTTGTTTAAATCTCTTACGGCACTCGGCCAAGACATCATTTCCCACGGGTAGGACCTCAAACAAATCCAAACTGCATTACCAGCAAGCACACGGAAACGGCGCATATATCGCAGACCTTTACACTAAGACATCCTTCCTGGTAAATAAACGAATGATATCGCGTTAGTGATTACAGGGTCATTATCTGTTTAAACCCCAAGCCACCTACAGCTGTCGGGATGACCTAGACACAGCAACGAGTGCTGACGCATTCCGCCTCCTTAATCAGGTCCACGCAAGGCTTCTCAACTTTGACTTCCTTTTCTTTTTAACTCTTAATCCCAGGATCATTTTCCACTCCTTAGTGAGTTGGGACACCGTTAACCGGGCCAACATGTTCACGATCATTCATCGATCGCGCTCATTCATGAGCATTTTTTTTTTGTGCTAAAACTCTCTGGATCTCCAAAGGTTAAGTGTATCGGTGTTGTTTCGTAGAGGAACAATGGCCACTCAGTGAGTGAGAGACGACACACACTGTTACCCACCTCCTATGCTCCTAATACAATGAGGACGTTTGTACATGCGCCTCCTGACTGTGGTCTCAATGCAGTCCCAAGTGCCGAGCTGCAGTGTTGACCATCGACCTTCTGACTTTGGTGGAAGCTTGTGCTTTGCAGTAATAATCATTAAGAATCTTTGGGGACCGCCAGCCGGTTACATCATAGTTCTATTTTGATCTGACGGTTAAGAAAGGACAATAGCAGTAGGTATAGACGGAACGCTCTTTCCAAACCACGTCTGAGGAGGTATGTGAGATAACCCCGGTTGCGTTGCATACGGGGAATATCCTTTAAATGAAATTATTTTAAAATCAGCAGTGGCATCCATGGCACGTCCAAACCTTGTGTCATTGTTGGGTTTGATTTGGTGACCTTGAGAAAGCCAACGTCCTTCCTACAGGGAAGATGACTACAAAGCCAATTTTGGGGACAAAACATGACGACCTTCTTAGAGCCCCGGCCGAAAGTTTTTTAGATGAAAAACACCTCCGCACTTCGGTTAAAAGGCTCTATGGTGCCCGCCTTGCCCGTAGGGGCCGAGGCTCAGCGGAGAGTCAAGCTTATCTACACTGTATTTTTAATAACGGTTCTTAACATCCTTGGGAGGTCACCCAAAATGTTTTTTGGCTCATTAAATTAGTTGGTGGTACAAAAACCAAGAACGATTCACTCGGCCAAACAAAAGGGGGACAGAATACGACAGGTTAGGATTATACCTGTGGTGCTGGCATCCAATGGGTTAACCTGATAGGATTCTCGGTAATTACAAGGCTCTGTCGCAATGCACGTTTCATATGGACATGGGGTTCATACCCCGTAACATGCGCAATACTACGGGAGGATTTTTTATGTTACATTAAAAAAAGAATATTTTGTATCCGTCGCAATTCTTTCATAGATCAATTACCTCCAGGATGCGCCACAAGAGTCATTTGTAATAATTGTATTTATTTTAAATCACGAAAAAAGAATGTTTGTTAAATGAGAATCAGCAGTTCGATTACCGATTACCGGTGGGGATTACCGGTGTGGGGGGGGGGTTGGGGTGTTAAACACTATAGTATGTTCATATTAATAATCGCCGCCGACAAAATAATACAATTTAAGATCCAATCCTTAGACTCCAGAACGGGGAGCGGATGACATGCGCATCCAGGCGTCCCACCGTTCCTCTGAATGGAGTCGTTGGGACACAATACGTGCGTACGTGTCTATCCAGACGTAAGCAGCCCCCCCACCCCAAACACTAATGCGGACTGCATATGCGGAAACGGCCACCAAACTGGGAGCTTTGCGCATGTACTGCGCTGCTAGATAACGCTCCGTAGAATCTCCTTTATCCACACACAAATCAGGCTGGAGGCAAATCAGATCTACACATCATATATATATAAATAAATATAATATAAATCAGATATCGCATTTCTTTACACCAATTCCAGTAATTAAATGCTGTTTTAACGCAGATGTCATAAACCACGTATACAAAGACCATATATAATATATATATTATATGATATATACTATATACATATTATATATATTATATACTATATAGCGTGCCACGCCGTTAACGGTCATGTTACGTGATGGCAGAATCTCTGATGCACACAGATGACCCTTATTTATTTTTATGTTTTTTTATTACTGTATATAATTATTTTATTACTTATATATATATAAGGGCATTGTAACATTGTAACATACCTGCGTGCTTCTCTTTCGGAGTCGTTGGTATACTTCTCATTTTTGATGTTTAGATTTCTTCTGTTTTTTTTTTGTGTTTTTTTTTTTTTTTCAAAGCAAATAAAAATTGGTTTTACTTTTCTTTATTTTTTATTATTCAGTCTTAAGACAAAAAAAAAAAAAAAAAGATAGAGAGAACCTCGATGAGCCGGGGAGGGGGTTCAGAAGCAATCCACAAAACACTTAAACGTGAGTCTGAAGAACCGCATTGATGAGGTTTCCGAATGAGGGAATGAAGCGTCAGCAAACGGACCGCTGGCGAGGGGAGAGCTTCTTCAGAAACGGAGAAGAACGTCCATCGCACACGGCGTCTCACGAGCCACTGGATACTCGTCTCCAAATAAAGAATGGAAATAACGGTGGTGAAAAAAAAAAAAAAAAAAATCCCAGCTCTCTCGCTCGCTCCCTCCCGGCTGATCCTGATTGGTCGGAGGCTTGTGCTGTCGGAGCGGCATCGACAAAGGGAGATGCACCTGCCAACGCTCTGCCGGAATCACAATCCTCTTAATATTTATTCTTTCCCTGCCAGACAGAAAACAGAGACCCCGCACCCCACCGCCTCCGACGACAAATCGCCAGCCTGGGGGCTCTCACACGCCCCGCTTTATTATCCCCGCATACATTATATCCCCCGATTTCACAACGCAGAGACGGTCATTCCAGACCGTAGCGAGAATTAACCCCGCGTAGGCTGATTTAGAAACATTAGACTGTGCCGGCAGATCAGCCCCCCACCCGCCTAGTCTACCCGTTTCTCCTGCTGTAAGGACTCAGACCTTAATCAGCCACTGGTCTCGTCTTAGATTCAGGAGCCATATGCCTGTCCCATGTATTAGCCTCTGCTACTTCTGCTGGGAGGCTGTTCCACTTATCTACCACGCTCTTGGAACAGTAAAACCTCCTTATATTATATCAGCCTCTGACTCTCTAGCTTTAGATTATGGCTTCTTGTTCTAACATTTCTCCTCCTTTGAAACAAATATACATTTTTTTAATTCCCTTTAAGTATTTAAATACTTGTCACATGGTCTCTTTCTCCTCCAATGTGCCGCAGTCTTAGATAAAGCTGCGATAAGTGCCGTTTGAGGGTAGCCGCTTTTCCTTTTTTTCTTTACATTTTTATTAGTTTTATTGTTACGATTTTGCAGGGAGTGATGCAATTTTTTAATTACTTTTTTCAGATTTTTAAATATCTTCAATTTGCAATTTTTAGACCGTTTTAAGCTTATAGCCAAGAGACCCCTCTGTGGCAATGTTGCTTATTTTGCACCCCAAATTCCTGTACCCCTATTTCCTCCCCTGATGCCCCTCTTTTCTAGGAGCTTGGAATGTCTTGTTAAAGCCACGCCCTCTAAAGCCAACCTATCCATATATGGTTATGTGGAATGTGGGGATTTACGATGATCTATTCGGATGCTATTTTGTTTTACACTTATATACCCAAATTCTTTCCTGAATCAGTTACCTATAAATATATTTTATTTATTGGTAATTTGGGGGATTTGTTGCAATTATTGCAGCACACATACTTTAGTTACTCGAGATAGAAAATGATAATTTTATGTAACTCCGCCCCTCGGCTGCCTCATCTGAAACCAGGAAGCATTTCTATGTACACTTTCTGCACATGCTCAGTAGCGCTCCCATTGAGAACGATGAAGCAGCAGCGAATTATACGTAGGGTTAGCAAAATACTCAAGACAGCATGCGTGTGATTGGCTGCCGGCGCTCCATACGGTGGGAGTTCTACCGGGCATGTGCATCAGGCGTACTGCGGTATGCTCCCTGCTTGCCGTAGAGGCGGCTGGGGGAGGAGTTAAATAATTCTGCATCTATCTGTGCGCTGGAGCCCACAACGAATAGATTCAAAGATGAATTTTACATAAAAATACGTCGAGAGAGCAGGAATGCGTAACTACAGCAGGATCTTGTTTCAATCAAGATAAACCAATGACTACGGGTCTTACTGAAAGATCCTCCGAATAATCGAAAATGAACGGAGTGGTTAAGGTCACATGACTTTTTTTTTTTTTTTTTTTAGTTCGGTCCTAGCTACTCAGTTGGCTAATGACAGCGAGGCTTTCACATAAAACAGTGTATTGTGTTAACAATATGGTGACAACCCCACTTTAATGCCCCCCGAGGGGATTTAAACATGCATGCCACGTGTTTTCCAACAGTCTTACTTATACAGCCGAGCCTCCTCGTATTGCCGTATTATCAGAATGTTTAGGGGTCAGATTTCTTGAGTTTCTCTTATTCTTGTGACTGTAGTAGATGCAGGGATGATAGTCCCTGTACCTGCTTCTTCAGGATACAGGTAGGTTACTGGACAGAAAGCCAAATCCAAGGGAATCGCCAAGGTAGTATACATTGTACGGTCTGTAGGCAAGTCAATGGTTTCCATGGGATGGGCAAGAGACAGTTTCTTAAGAGGTCCATCTGAAGAAGAGACCTCTGAGGCTTAAAATGCAAATCTGTATTGGTGATAGATCTCTATCTGAAGCCTCTAGATGTGACCATGCGCGTGTATCAGACACCAAAATAATCTCACACGCTTCATCTCTGAGCAGAATTTAATGATTCTTTTTTCTGAAGACATATACCATATTTATAAACCAAAACCCTGTGTACCCTTGTTCAGCCGGCACCCACCATTCCTCCGAACGCATCTCATTAACTCATCTTCCGCAGGGGACGGGGGGGTCCAACCGCTAAGGCAGGGACCTCTTACAAGATAGAGTGCACATGCGCATCCAACGAGAATTAAGGTTTCTTTTTTATTTTAATACAGCAGCAATTCTCATCACAAAGTGGAAATAGTTAATATGCATAGAAATCCGACTAAATCACATCCGGACAAAACCCAATCCATGTAAATACCGGTCAAAAAAAACCCCAAAAGACCCCAAAAACACTAAATAAAAGACGTCATTAATAGCGTGCAGAGGATTTTACTTACTTTATTTACAACTTGCTTTTACTGGGTCAAGAGGCGATTAGAAGCCTCGATCGCTACGAGGTCCGCACGGCGCGGCGGATTAGCAGCTCTTTCTAGCATTTTTTTTTTTTTTTTGTTTAATAATCGAGAAAGATCTTTTGAGCTGAAAACCGAAAATCATGTGTTTCCAGGAAATAAAATGCAAAACAAAAGAATAATCTGATCTACTCGGGTGAAATATTCATTGAGAAATCGGCCCTACAGCCATGAAGGTGTTAACCCCCGCACTACGCACTCATTGTTAATGTAACAATGTTACAGCAAAATCATTAAGTTACTGTAACTCATTCAGAACCCCACGAGCGACACCATATGCAAATGAATTAATCTCTGCTGTAGCTTCTCATTTGCATATGAGGGTGCATGTCTATGTAACAAAGAGAGGCAGAACATTCCCTATTGACCTTGTAATCTCACTTTATTACCTACTCTGTATGAAGCCTCGTTTAGGTGACAGAGCCTTTTCAACAAATTCCCAAATAAGCTTAACACTCGAGTTAATTAAAATGCCAGCATTAAGGTCGCCTAGCCCCAAAAATACGTAATCAAAAGCAGTTTATGTTTTTATGTCAAATTTTAAACACAATTTACCAAAATATCATTATTTTCCTTGGTATTTTGTATTAAGGTTCTTATCCCCCCCCAAAAAAAATTAAGGTTCAAGATGACATTTGTCCGAGTGTTTTATTTTAGGTTACGGTTTGATAAGGAAACAGAAGACTGTATTAACAGATGTATATTAAAAGAGATGACGGTAATTACATAGCCAAGTGTCTGGAAACGAAGTTTAACCCTCTAAGCACCAGGGAAGCATGCAAAACCTGGTAGGCAAAGCCATGTCACTCAAAGGGTTAAAAAAAAAAAACACACCCCAAAAATAAATCAGTCGATGCGCTGAGCGTTTTGTGCCGCGAAGGAACAAACATCTCGATGCTTCCTGCACTAAGGTAACATTTGTATTAAATCAATAGACGACCATTACAACGCGTTTCCACCGCGAGCCGGAGTGCAAAGCCGCGAAGACGAGAGCTATTTACGTTCAGTGCTACGAAACTTATCCTCTTTGGGTGGTTTTAACGAAGAACACAAGGTTCTCTCCGGAATCGGATCATCAAGGTCGACGTCGGAGCGAGGTCGTCTTTAATCATTGGAACGTTCTTGAGACCTCGCGGCCCTGGCTTCCATGTATTCTTTCATGAACCAAAAAAAAAAACTAACGTTTTAGTCTTTTTTGCTTAATGCCATCATTATAGAAATCCGGCGTTATCGATGAGCCCCAACCTAGCCATGGGGGGAGGGGTGAATGCCGCAGAAAGCACCTCTGACGGCCAGGTACGGATTTCGGCACAAGAGCGCCAATGGGTTAGTGTAAGTGATAGGAGGCCGTACGGATGACAAGCACATGGGCGATCAAAATTAACTATTTTCAAGCAGAGTGCATTAGGAGGGGGTCCAAACCACAACATAAAACAAGGTGCATGGGTGCATTAACCCCTACAGTGCTTAAAGAGAATACAGTGGCTTTGATGGGCAACCTCTGACACTGCAGAGATTAGGGAGGAATTCTGATATGGTTGCGCAGAAAAAACAAAAACCTAATATGGGTGAAAGCTATAAGGACGGTGGTTTAAGACGTCCTCCCGCAGATCCCATAGGAAAGAAAACAAAATACAAAAAAAAGCATAAAAATATTCAACAAAACGCTTTTAAACAGATATTTACAAATGTCCCAGATGTGCGATTCTAAGGACAAAAACAATGAGCTTTTCCTGTCTTCCAGCGCTGCGGCTAATCCACGTCCTCCATGTTGCTGTAAGAGGTTGCGGGCTCTGCGGGGTGAGAGAAGAGATCGGAAACTGCTCCTGCCGTCATCGGGGGGGCATCGTCTGAGGCGACGTTGGGTCCAAAAGCCACCTGGCTCCCTCCCTAGAACGGATTTGAGAGAGAGAGATTGTTACATCGGATCGTATAAGCCAGGGGTAAGCAATCTTCGGCTGTCCAGATGTTGTGAACTACATTTCCCTTGATGCTTTGCCAGCATTATGACTGTAAGAGCATTATGGGAGATGTAGTCCACAACATCAGGAGAGCCAAAGATTGCCTACCCCTGGTATAAGCGGTTTGAACGGTGCTCAATTAATACAGGGGACACTTCATACGACGTCTGTGTGGACCCTTTAAATTTTCATGGCGCTCCTTTTGCAAAGCCCCCCACATGCATTTGCCCCTTTACCCCACTCCCCAAGCATATGCCACGCAGGAGATGGGTTTAGCTGGACACTTCTCCCTGCGGGCGAGGGTCTATTCATGGACCCCTGTGCACGTGCTTGGCAAGCGCCACAATTTATTTCAGTTGATGGAGTTTCCAGCAAACGATTGGCTGCTTGGAGCAGCCAATCAGTGGCAAGAACTGTTGGAACACAGAGGAGGAGGGCAGCTGCAGCTTCTATCCTAATGCTATACTTGGATTACCATTTAACAAAGATTTCTATAATGATCAATGCACCTCAAAGAGGTCTGATGAGGTCTTCTTCAATTGCCATGAAGAGTCAAGTCAACAGTGAAATCAAAGGGCACTTAACACCCAGACACGGTGTTACTTACTGAATCCCCCGATCATTCCTTGGCCCCCCAATGACACCGAGTTCTAGCAAAGTTAACTTATTTTAGTAGACAATCGCCATAATGATGCGAACAATGAGGGGTCAAGCTTTGTAAGAAAAAGCATGGATTTTCTCAAAGAAGAGAGAATTCAAGATGTAGAAAAAATTTGTTTTATGACTTTTTCAATTCACGCTCATTGCGGACAGATTTAACCCCAGATCAATAGAGAATACGGCCCCGTGTCCTTAGAAATGGCCCCGGTGTCGGGTCATCTCGGTAACGGAGAACACGTCTACCTGCGTCGAAGAGCGTTTTAGAGATGGAATCACGTAAATAAGTCTTTACTCAGACTGCTGCTTTTACATTAAATTTATTCGTTTAAACAAGATATTTTCTTTGTAACGTTACACGGTATATATATATATTTTAAACGCACCATTTAACACGGCATGAAAAATAGAAGACAGTATTTTAAAACAGTGTTGTGCAGAAAACTTGGCTTTTTATAAATACAAAAACACACACACATTATATATATATATATATATATATTATCAGATCTAATGCCCGTCTGGTGTTAACAGTCAGAAGTTATTGCAAATATAGGTTTTTTTTTTTAAACAACATTGGACAATCATTCAAACACTCAGCCTTCAGCCAACCACTTACTACTAAAGGGTTAACGCTCCCAAAGACAGAAGTTACTGTGCTGTCGCATTGCAACTCCCATCACACGCGGTCATTAAGTTGCAATCCAGAAGCCGGAGGTGTTAATTCCTAGGAATGCATGAAATGGCCGCCTCGAACATATTACATGTATGTTCTGAAACCGACCTTCTCAACAATGTATCTTCCAAAGTCCATTTGAAATACAGATCACGCTAAAGTTTGCCCACAAGTAATCATGCGCGTTTGCTTGTTCCCGAATATATGCAATAGGAGAAGTATATATATACACACACAAGCGTTTGGGCTCGCCGAGGTCATTCACGCATCTCGCTGCACGAGCGTGAGACTCGATAAGGTTTGGTTTGCCCCAAGACTTCCCGCATCGAGAAATTACTGGACGGTAAGAGCTGAAAGGGTACGCCGAGGGGTTAAATACACAGAGACTACAGCAGGGAATAAAAAAAACCCCGCAAAACAAGAGAGCACACTAGGGGTTAACTACAGCGGGTATTTAACTCTAGAATACCATAGAAAGGGTTAAAGAGCAGCATAAGATCAAACCATGTGGACCCCCCATGATAAAAAAAAAAAATATATAAAATCACGCTAGGGTTAATTATAGCCGCCACTGGGCCGTGACAGGACACTCGAGGGGTTAAACATAGTGGCGATTCTTTTAATGTAAGAAAACACAGGTTTTATCTAAAATAAATACACTTTTATATTAAAGTTTGAAGTCTTTCAGCTCTGCGGCCGGAACATCCCGTTTTAGAGCATACGGGAGAAGAACATCAGAACGCGGAGCTTTATAAAGAGTTAAAATAATAATGTTCTACCCCTTGATTGGTGGAAATACGGACCCCGGCCAGGTTACCCTGAAGATAGAGTTAGACGGAGACCGAACACGCGTTCTAAAACAATGCTAAGGTGGGAAAGCGTGCGCAGCCAAGAGAACCGGCCCCCGGGCCACACCGTTTATACACATATATGGTAATGTTCGGCAGGAAAAGAACACGTCGGCAGGCGAACGGCCTTCGGAGAACAAAAAGTCACAAGACTCCTTCAGCACACGAGTCTCCATCGCAGGAGTCGTAACTCGCCAAGCGCATTCATTACGGGATTTCATTAGATTAATAAATCTTAAATCCCGGCAATTTAAGAAGCGGGGCAAAGAAAAAAATAAATTAAAAAAAGATCAAAGCTGGGATTATTTGACACACGTGATAGAAAAATTCCCCTTTCTCACAATAAATCTCATTACAGCCAGCTTGCTTGCGTCGTTGGTGACACCCAAGTGCTAATTTTTTTTTTCGATTTTGTGATAGAATTATTTGCATAAAAAGAACGGGCGAGATATTAACATTTACACTTATTTTTATAACCAATATGGCTGCTCCGGCTATCCATGCTCAACACACGGGGCAAATTAAGAAGAAAACCCTAAAACTTCTCTACAAGAAGATTTAAGACAATAAAAATAAAACAAAGACTTCTCCCATTTACCAGTGAAAAGAAAATTATAGAAGAATAAAAAGGTCAAAAATGGACACTCCGCTACATGACGCGCCCCACCGGTATACGGAGAACGTATTACTATCCCTGCTTTTTCCAGCAGCCTACAGATGAGGTAGCCGGTCAAACAATATGGCGGCTTAGCCACAAACTATTCCCTACGCACGATGATGTCACTAATGGCTTCCTAACCAACACTCAACTCAAAGAAGGTCTGAGAGAGTGTCCTGAAGTCGTTCCTCAAACCTACCCTTACGAGCCTCTCCGGCACCCACAATATTGGCTACAAAAGGTGTGCGTTGTGGTTCAGTAGACACAGCCATGTCCCTCTCAGAGCCCGCGTGACCAGGTGATGCCCTACCGTGTCGGAACACACGTCAACAGAGTCTGGGTTCCACCACAAGGAGTAAAAGGTCCACCTTCTGGGTCTACCTGCTTCACAACGTAAATTAACGGAGTTCGGTGCTTTTAGGGTATCGACGCCGGACACGTCACGGCTCGCCATGATAATATAGCCATGCGCGAGTTCAGAGAACCACGGAGGGCTTTCCACCCAGAGTACCGGGTATTCTTTTAGTCCTCCCCTTCCCTTTAAGGGGCTAGGGGGTAAATGCTTAAAGCCCCTGCTATAAGTGTTTGAGATAAAGGTGTAGGGACAAAAACTTACATCGATATCACAGCAACGGCTCATCTGCTATCAACGTGGAGGCATTAAATATCACGCGGCTCGGAGGAGCGGATATTAATGCTTCTTGTGGGCTCTTATTTTCTGTGAATAACATGTAAATTGTGTTTTTCCCGGAACGGACGTATCGCTTTGGGTTGGTATCCTGCGAACAAATCACTTTTTTTTATTCTCCAAGACATTATTTGCGCACGACCTTGCCCAGTTACATTCAGAGAGATAAAACGATAAACATTACGGCGGTTCCAGGAAAATATTCGGAGCCGGGAGATAGAGAGCGGCCATCCTTCGGAATCCACAGAGGGGAAAGCTGATATTTTTTACGTTATCGGCCTTGGGACTGGTACACGAGGGGGTAGAAAATATTCAGGAAGAAGGCAACAATGGCCGCCACGGTGCCCAGCACAAAATATCGGATGCGGGTTTCGTCTGAGTAGTCCGAAAGCTGGAGGTCGTTGGGGTCGCGGGCGGACGGAGGTCGGAAGCCCCGCCGTAGGTTCGGACGCAGGTGAAGTTCCTCCTCTTCGTCGGCCTCTAGTTCCTGCCAGATCAGAGAAGCCTGCGGTGTGCGGAAACCTGTGTCAGAGCCGTGGGAAGATACACTGCGACGACACAAACTACACACTCATACACACAACACCTTGGAGAAGCGCGAGCCACTAATGCCACCAGGAATCGGTTTGGCGGAGGGACTTCTTCCGACCCCCCCGGCTATTTCCCTACGAGACGGAGTGCGTGTGATTATTGGCCGTCTAAATTATTCTATTTATTTTTACACTAAAAAGGTTAAATATTCTCCCTTAATGACACCGCATTAAGTGGGTGAAGAATGTACCCTCTGAACAGAGAGCTGATCGGCTTTAACGAGATATCATGGTCTAGCTCCGGGGCGTCCAACCTGCGGCCCTCCAGCTGCTGCAGGACTACATCTCCCATACTCCTCTGCCAGGTCCTTAGCTGAAAGAGGATTATGGGAGATGTAGTCCTGCAGCAGAGGATGACACATGAAACAAAATAAAGATTGCCGCGGGATACTCACATAGTTTTCCTCTCTTTCCAGAACATTTCAGCCATTTTTGTACCAATATTTGTTATAACGAACAATAAATATCCACCATATTTTAATGATTTGCGGTCCACCGCGCTCTAACATAAAAACTATAGATACTCCCCACTAATATTTTATTGATCCGCGCAACCGGGGACCTGCATCTTCTCTAACAAAATCACTTGGTTAATCTGATGACATCGCCAACCCGAATGGCGCGAACTCTTCTCTGAGACAGCCGATTGGCTGCGTTCCTTCAATGGCGCTGTGATGTCAGCAGAGTGCAGCCCATCCCCCACCAAACAGCGCTTAAAGCTTTGAACAGGTGGCGCGGGGAACCAAAAGGCATTAAAAGGTTACTTGAAAGGGGATAGAGGCGAGCGCAGCGCTCCGTGCTTGTCTTAAAAGTATTTTTGGGACGTGATGTCATACTTGCGCTCCTGTACAAAGCCCCCCCCCCGGGCCAGCACACATTCCTACGCGACTCTCCAACAATATGGCATTCATGGGACGGCTGGGATTAACCCACGCTTTCCTAAACTGCCTAGACAGCCGCAAGAGCTGTTCCGTAATAACCTCCTGCAGAACCCCAACCTTGCATTTACAAAGGGGACCCCGCAAAAATGCGAAAAGGGACCCTCAACTATCACATGCATTAAAGTGCATATAAGGGCTGGAGAATCCCTTTAAATATGGCGGGTCCAGAAAAAACTGCCCTCCTCTGCATCCATAACGGTCTCACCCGTCACCGACCTCCTGAAACGTTCTGCCAGCCCGTCTTCGACCAAAAACCTAACGACGGTTGATCCGTACTGGAGATCGTGAATACAACCAGTAAAACAAACCTACAGGGCCACCCCGCTTCCAGAGAACGCATTTACCAGTAATGACTACTCATCTAAAGTGTTCAGGCGCGTCCCACCGCATCAAGGTCAAGAGCGTATTAAAAAGGACTGAGAGTTCCTCCGATACTCGCTAATGTCATTTGAGCGGCGGCTGCCAAAACGCAAATAGCTTTCTATTTTCAATTACGTCGAGGAAAATAAAAGAATTGATCCATAAAATGCACCGAAATCAGCAGCTGCAGATAGTCCTCCAGAAAATAAATGCAGTTTATATGCAGTACTCCGTGGAACAAGCGTTTGGAGGAACTCGCATCGGATACATTGAGGCAACCTAAAGCTCCTTAGGCTACGGAGAGGTACAAGAGCCTAGAAATATAATAATAATAATAAAAAGATACTAGGAATCGGCTGTAATCAGCTTTATGGCTCGCTGGCCAAGTACAGGACGATCTATACGCTGCCTCATACACAGTAAACAGCTATAAATAAATAAAATGAATGCAAAAAATATATATATTATAATCTATTCTATTAAATTCTAATCTCTCCAGGCCTGCTCATTATAAAAGCTTTTATTACAATGCAATAGCTATTGTGAGTTGGGTCACCTTATCTAGGTAGTCGCATTGCAGCCCAAAATGTGTACAAGCCAACATTCTTAATGCTCATGATCCACTCCACACGATCGCCAATAAAAACAAAATCCAAAATGATTAAAATAAACGGTGTATATTATCAGACTAATGTCTTTTCTCTTCCAAGCCTGAAGAAGAATATACATTTTTGGAATTGAACCAACGCATTTCTAACAGTAGACTCTGGCGCCCAGAGCGTCCCAAAACATTTTATTTTCTTGGCATTTCCCTGCAAGCTTGAAAATTGTGAGATGCCCTCAAATCCTATTGTACATTTATCCAAGAACCATTCAGTTTTGCAGGTTTTCTGGTAAAACTATTTATATCTCTATATATATTGTGATGGGTAGAACATCTACATACAAATCACACAAAAACCCAGTATTTGAAATCTAGCCATTTGTATGGCCTTCACCAACCTATTTTACATTCTTTCCCAAAGCCCAGCCTTCTCTAAACACAAAAAGTGTCTCTAAACACAAACAAAGCACAAACATCCCATTATTTATTCCCAAATTCTGACCTTCCAACGACACATCACCTGCACGTTATGCGATTACCGCAGAACCATAACACGCACGATTGTCTGAACTGCCATAAACCGTTCTGGGAGCGTTTGCAGGAAAAAGGAGGTCAGAGCTATCAGAATCTCCATTATTATGGTTTCTACTCTGTTGAACATTCCGATATTTATGGACCAAATCATCAAATTCAGATAACGGCCTCAAATCTAACCGGTTTACATGCTATCTGACTTGTAACATAGGATATGCTGGCAGAATCCAGACGTCACGTCTGATTTTCACCAAAAGCAGTGAAAGAAACGGAATAATGCAGCAAGTGCAGCTAACGTCAGCTGGTGTCTTCTGGAAGAAGACGATGGTCACCCAGCTGTGGGTTAAAATGTGACAACTTTGTGAAAGGAGAGAAAAAAAAAAAAAATCACAAGAACTAGGATAACGGTCTCGTACCACCTGCCTTTAGACAGATATAGGAATAAATTCCAAAATAATCATTTTCTTCAGCACATGAACGCCAATTATCTCATTTATGAACCCCCCTCCCTGCGGCACTAATCGTCTGCTCACCTGACTCACAGAGCCGTCAGCGGATGCCCCCGTATCAGTTCTTCGATCCGTTGGACGTCCCCGTGTAGGTCTCTCCACAGGCGAGTTGCGTCTTCTATAGAAGAGCACGTACGCGTATCGGGTCACCACCTGACTCTCATCTACAGTGGTCACCGTACTGTCGTCAAACAACCTCCAGCCTGAGAAGACAAGGCAACGCGAGGCGGTTAAAAGCCGGCAAGTTCTGCTGTCTAACGTACAATGATCCCAACACCTGTCTGAGGCATTTAGACAAAGTTTGCACAAAAGGATGTTTAGCGGCAACAGAAAAAACCTTTTTTTGTAAAAACAATATTCTTAATACTTTAAACAGACTTTTTTTAAGGTTCCATTTAAATCATTTACCTTGAAAAACACAACTAAGTCAGCTAGGGGATCGGTTATTTGGGTTATACCTGAGCTGGCTGCTTGGGGTAAGTCAAACAGAGACCTCGTGGCTTAACGAACAGACCCTGGAAATGTTGTTAGAGGAGGATAACTCTGGAGTTTCCGTTTCAGTAGAGAAGAACCAAAAGATTCTGAGACCTGAAATCATCAACATTCTTCCCCCGTATTCAAAACATTTGTTACGTACCCACGTCGCTGCGCTGGCTGTTTTTATCATTGGGAAGCCTGGCGTAAGCCGTGTAGTGTCCTCCAATCATACCCCCGTAATGATTAATCACAGCATAGAGGTCATAAATAGGTTGCTGGTGGTCCTCTTTTTGTCCGATACAAAACGTACTTAAGTCCAGATTCCTGAAATAAATGACATCATTGATCTTTTCAACATCTTTTTAAAAACGGACACAAGCACAAAATATCTCCCACTGCTTGTTTCCCCATTCATGTGTGCTACATACTGTACTTTTTCCCTCTTAATACAGATCTTTCAAAGCAGATCCCTAATTCTTTATTTTGTGCTCTACCATAGAGTGTGACATCATCGTGAGCTTTAAAATTCACACACATTCTGTGACGGCTCTTACCAGATGATCACCGTAATAAAAACGTGATCTGTCCACCTGCCATGCATGGTGTAGAACCAACGGCAGGTCATTTAATAACCAGTACAATGAAAAGGTTTTTGGGGAGAATTACAAAAAAAAAAAAAAAAAAAAAAAAGATTCTACCGCACAGTAAATTAACTTAGTGATGAAGTAAGCATATGGTGGGCTATTTGTAAATATATATTGACTAGCTTATTCTTAAAATAAGACTGGGCAGAGATTATACTATTGTTCAGGAGAGCTGTTACAAGGTCCTCACCTGACGGGGAAATCCACCATATCGTTAATCTTGTCTCTCCAGATAAACGTGCGGAAGGAGAAGCGCTTGAGCTGGATGATCAGAATGTTCGGGAGCCTCCAGAGCATCAGCTGTTTGGACGCCTCTCTGTGCTGGTTACATTTGGGGCAGTACCTAGATTACAAGAACCGCAAAGGAACATAAAGGTCATCAACGGAGCATGGAAAAAGAAACAGATTCCAACTGACAGTTTTTAGTTTTGTGAAAAAAAGCAGGTTAGTCTGAATTGGCTATAAGCATGGGTTTGTAGACACCCGGGTGTTTTCCCATTAGCTGGAGCTCGAATCTAAGCTTAGCTTATTGACATAGGGTATTGTTATGTCAGTAGGATGAATCATAAGTGCATCGCTTGGAAATTCCATTGAAGATTCAGGTCTCCATATCCCCAGATAGCTCACCATGCTTCTTCGGGGGCCAAGACCTCAGGCTTAGTAAAAAGATTGAGGCATTGCTCCAGCGTAAAGAGCCCAGCCCTAGCAGCTTCACTGGCCGATCCCGGATCCTCTTCATACTCCAGGTCCTTGGACTCAACTAGAACGAACTCCTTCATTCGCTCGTTGTTCTTCCAGACTAGAGCAAGTGAGCAGTCATCACTCAAATCCAGCAGCGCATCACCTGCAGTATGTGTAGATCACGTTAAAAAGGTAACGTTTTCCCCCGCCAGAGTCAACCATATAACATCTGACAATCTTGGAAAGCAGATACAAACTGCAAACAGATATGTCAGCTTGTACCATATACCTTTAAGAATAACTATCACTACTTTAAAGGTGCTGTTCCACCTACGGTACCCACCTTTATCTTCTAGCTTAACTTCTTTGTTGGATGAATCAATAAGGTTGATGTAGAACTGGGAGGCATTAGAATTAGGGGACTCTGTCGACTGTTGGTAACCCGGGACAGCAGCTGAAAACAAATGAAGACGTTTAGCTCCTTCACCGATAAGATAACGTCACTTCGCTGTGAGATGTATAGGCCATTATGTCAACAGTGGAGGCTTTACTGGAGATTTTTGTTGAACAATCAGAACTTTACATATACACATAGTCTTGTAAATGCAGTTTAAAATCAGCAAAAAAAAAATAAATCATGGCTTTATATGAAATCTGGAACAAATAATACCTTCAGGCTTTAGTGATTTTTCATATGATGTCTCCTTCTCACCCCCCTCTGTCTCTGTCAGCGTCTCTGCGGGATGCTCAGAGAAACCAGAGTCTGTGCTATGCAGAGAATGTCTATCCACAGTCTTTCCTTGGACCGCAGCGGGTTCTTCCGAATTTGGATGAAGTGCAAGAGATTGTGGAGCAGCACGGGGGTCTGGCTGCGGCTGGCAGTCTCTGTTATCCTCACCGGCCTCTCCTGAGCAGGTGAAGCTGGATTGCGCCGTTAAATCCGGCTTCTCGGGACTCAGTGGTTGAGGAGGGTGATCTGGAGAAGTCCTTCCATGGAGGAACGGTGGCTGGAACACATTTACAGAATACCTTTGAGAAAAAAACAAAAGTGAGAATTTAAATGCAAGATTCAGCAGTTGGGGACAATTGTTGTAGTTCTTCTGAAAGCAGAACAGCGTTGGTTCTGTTACTCAGGGACAGACGGACCTTGCGTAGCCCTCTAGGAGCTGAGTGAGGCGAGAATACGTCAGCCGGGACTCTGGGACGCTGATGAGGAATGGATACCCGATGTTCTCTGGTCGGCAGGCAGCTTTATGGTCAGGCCAGTGCAACTTCTGACAGTTCCTACAGGGAAAGAGCATTAGCAAGAATCAATGTAATTCTGTATCAATAACTCAGGACACATATCGACAAAAGGACTTGGAAATGTAGTTAGCTAAGGGGGGGGGGGATAAATAAATAAAAAAAAATAGATAACTGCACCCAAAAACGTTATTTAGGTGATTTCATTTGTTGTACATATGTAACCATATTTTGTGCAAAATTAACCTACTAGACCAGGGGCGTCCAACCTGCGGCCCTCCAGCTGCTGCAGGACTACATCTCCCATCCTCCTCAGCCAGCCCCTTAGCTGAAAGAGCATTATGGGAGATGTAGTCCTGCAGCAGCTGGAGGGCCGCAGGTTGGACGCCCCTGTACTAGACCATACTTTTTACAGAGAAGAAAGGGCACTTACTGGTTGCAATACCCCACACGGTAGCACCGAGTACACCGCTTCAGCTTTTCTTCTTCCGACACCTGCTTCTTCTGGCAAGCTGCGCACTTTGTGATTGGGATGTTGGTTACCTGGGGTCGCTGCACACGAGGAAGATGACGACAACGGTAAAATACCGACTTCAGAACATCGGTGGTACATAGAGCAAGAACATTCAAGATCAAGAGCAGCGCCACAATTTGCATGTAAACTGTTAAAACCCATTAAATTAGCAGACATGTTCTTCAATCTCCTTTAAAAGGAAACCTTTTGCTATGATTAATCTTCAGACACCTTCTGAAGACTATATGTGTTCCCTCATACCACACTGACCAAGCCTAGAGTTACCCTCTCCGACAAACCAAGTCAAGACTAAAGAAAGGTATTGTTAAATTAACATCTTCCACAATAGAATAGGAGAGACAATTAAAAGTGAGAGATTGCAGGAGATAATGGTGAAGAATCTAAACAGGATACTAGATACTGACTTTTCAAACATCTAGCGAAGCTTTGTGTCTTGTATGTTTCGAAGGGATTGCTTAAATCAGACATACCTTCTAAAGAAGTCAAACATAATGAATTCTGGGGCTCATACCTGCTGGACTTGAAGCACAACCACTCGTTCCTTGGCCAGTTCCACGGAGAGCAGCTCGAAACAGAAGAGCAAGTCTGAGGGGGAGACAGAGTCCAAGGAGCACGACGGTCTAAATATGCGGTGGAAACGATTCTTCGCCACCTGCGGCAACACCAGAGAAGAGTGAGAGATAATCGGCAAGAGACGAGTTGATATTAGTACAATGGCCTAGTGTTTGGATATGATTATTTGTATGTGCCAGTTCTTCAATAGCAGAAAATGAGCCACACAAGACGGGTTACCCATAGCACACGACTTGTCACTGATATTTTGGAAGTCAAAATTAAATTATTAGAGATGGCAGCAGGCCTAGTTCGTCACCTGTGGCTTTCAGAAACATAAGGAAAGTTCTCACCGTGTGGAAATCCTAGCAAGATGAGAAATTTAACCAGCCTGACTGGTATAAGCTCTTGATGAGCCAGCCCCCCCCAATAAAAAATACCAGACCAACTTCTCACCTCCGCCAACCTCAGATTTTCAGTCTTCACCCTGACACTTTGAGAGATGGATCCAAGAACATCAGCCGCGCAGGAGTTTTCCTTACTTATACTAACCAAGAACTAGGGAAGAGACGCAAGGGGTTAAAATGCACGTTGGCATAATGTTAAATCGATGCGACGAAACGATAAGTAAAACAAGAATTACCTTCACGGGTTTTTTGTGAGGTTCCTTGGCAAAATAGTACACGGTTAATACCTTCTGCTTCTGGGGTAGGGGAACGGGCAGATACAGGAAAGGGTCAAAAGTAATGGAGACCTGTAGGAGATTAAAATTAAAAATTTATTTTCTTGACACAGCTCTGTGCAAATGATGTATTATATCATATAAAAGATCATTGTCTAAGTTAGGTTTATTTGTACCATTAAGTTTAAACAAACAATAGGAATAAATAGTAAAATTACTTTCCTAATATTTTGGAACAATGTGTTCCATTTTACTTTTAAAAGAAAGAAACAATCTCTGGATTTCAACTGTGAGATCTGGTTTGAAAGCAGAAGCCCTCACCTTAGCACAGACTGGGCAAACCAGCTTAGACTTGTATTGACCTTGGAACAAATCCACCACAAACGAGTCGTTCCTCATCTTGTGTCGTAGCCAAGCTTCGTCTGCCACTTCCTGACCAGAGAACGCAGAACAGGGTTAACGCATCACAGTCAAGGGCATTTATCACTTTTATACGATGAGAACCATTATAGGAAGAATTATACCTCGTCGGGTCTCCCGTCCGAATCCACTGTCTCGGTGTATGGCTTATTTTGAATCCTGTTTAGATCTTCATGGAGTCCATCGAGCAGAAAAGCCATGAACTCCTGGGCATCGTGCTGCGCGTAACCCGTGAACTGACTCGCTTTGCTTGCAACTATCGCCTGTATGGGGGAACACAGATTTTAACTCTGCGATTTACATACTGTAAGGATTACATTAAAAGCCCGGCACCAATCAGCTGTCACAACTATATGAAGTGTAAGCAGACAGGTATTGTGGATACCTTGAGTTTCGATGGCTGAAAGGCATGATGAGTCCCTTTCCAAAGGGCACTTAACAACACCGCAAAACTAACTGCTAGGCGGCCATTGGTTCCGAGCGGATTGTTGCAGTTTATGTCCGATTCAAAAGAACGGTCTATTGAAAAGTAAAAACGAAACAATTCAAAAGAAAAATAGCGAATATAAGGCTTAAAATCTCAAAACATTGTGTTCAGGTCTTTTAAGCAAGGTGTGAGGCGGCCGTTACCTTGGAAGTAGTCCCTCAGCTCCCGGGTGTTAGAAAGAGACTGTATCACGCTGTTCATGAAACAGGTATTACCCAGGTTAACCAGACCGGTAAATCCCGGAAGACACACTCGTTTCTCCTCTTCTTCCTGGACGCTCTCGCTGCTTACAGAGCTGTGCGTCATCGGAGGCACCATGCACGTTGGCTTAGCCTGAGAAAAGAAGGCTGGATTTAAAGGGGTTGCGTTGGGCCAGGACAGCTGTAGCAATAATCGTGTATTCCCAGGTATTCTGATTCTGCTCTTGGGGGATAGATAACCCATTTCAGTACACAATTCTAGCTGGATATGCCATTCTGATCAAGTCTTGTAATGGCCAAACTGGGATCAAAATGATAATCCCATCAGCCTAGTGGCCCATCAGCCTAGTGGCCCAGCACCCAGTGGTCAGTCCAGTAACATATTTCAACCCAACACAATCAAAGCTTAAAATCTTACTGATGCCATGAGCTGCTCTGATTTTACAGTCACGTGTTCGGCAGTTGTTCTTGATGAAACCTTATCCAGGGTCGTATCCTGGGGTTTCTCCTTCTCTACTGCCCTGGCCTCCTCTTTGTTGGATAAAGGATGCTGATTACTCCCAGGCTGGGTTTTGTCGAGGGGAGAAGGGCCTGAAGGCATGGCCACCTTCGCACCACCCACTGCACCTTAAAAAGGGGGAGATACGTTTCTGTTTAGCAACAGACATTTTTAATGAGATATTTACATAACACGGAATCTTCCAGTTCTGTTCCAGATATGAACTTCCTGACATGTGGGATGGGACTTTTAATCCCCGAGTATTAAAGTAGTGTGATGACTCCACCCACCAATGAAATTGCCTGCCCACTGCCACGCCCAGGAGGAACAGGAAGGACAGCATGCTACTGATTCTGTTACCACGTGTTGTCAGATCACTGAGAAAACATACATTTGTCCTGTGGAAGGTGACATCTGCAGTCTGATTTGGATGCATTAGCACAGTATCAAAGAAAACTGAATAGTTAAGCTAGAAAGAAAATGGCATGTTTCAATAAGAAATTAGATTTACCAAGAGAAAAACCCATGACATCCCCATAGAGTTTAGATGTTGTCTAAAAAACATTTAATTTACTCAAAAGATAGAATTCAGGGTGCAGACCTTGTGCAGCGGGGGCCTCCAATCCCCCCCATCTCTGGCACTGTTTCTTCTGCAAGGAAATATCAATCCGAGAGCCCGTGAAATTGTATCGGCATAAATCCGGTTCTATAAGGTTCCTGAAACGCAGTAGAAGGTGGAGAAACGCAGGTCAGACGCAAACACTTTCAAGGGGATTTGGAGAAAGTTTGAAACATCTCATGAAACATTAAAAAAAAAAAAGTCTTCCTTACCGGAGTTTCACTTGCCACCTAAACACAGTATCAGGTCCGCAGCCGGGATGGAGCCTCAGGAAACTTGGATCGCTGCAAAAACACACGTTATTCTTGTTACAGCATCCACCAAACCACAAAGGAACTCAACAAATCTTAACAATGCAGAACCTCTGGATATTTGAATTCCAAATCATAGCAAATAAAGTATAAGCTTTGCAGAAGCATATAAAGATATTTTAAAACCTAATCTAATGGTGACTTTAGTATTAATCTTACATCAGGAAGACAGATGTACCTAAAAATGAAAAAAATTACGAGGCACAGTTTGGGGAACAGGTCTGAAGCCATTGAAGGTCTTTAAAGCGGCTTGGAAGGTTTTTTTCCTTATGTGTTTATCCATCTTTCCTTGGCCCAGATTCATACCTTGTCTGAAAGACCAGGGTGAAATCCTGTTCTCGAAATAGCACTCGAGAAGTTTGTTTGCAGATCTCCTTCACGTACACGTGGACCACCACTACGTCGTTACCCTTCTCGTAGAAATCATTTTTCACAAACGTCAGGTTCACCATCGGCTCCGGATCTAAACCAAAAAGAAAGAAAAATACCACGTAAATGTCACGTAAAGGCAGAAAACCAATTACACAGCGTGCTGTAACTTTATCTGAAAGTTGAAAGGAAAACTTTAAATATTTTTTTTCTATTTTGTTCTCTAAAGTATAGAAAACCAAAGCTTTCAGAGGTTCTAGTATCTAAACTAATGATTGTCCATCCCATGGGGTGTTCGTTCTTCAAATCTCAAAAAAATATAAAAGTTCCGCTTCCGATACCATCGATTAGATTAACAATCCCCAATCCATGCTTTATATTATATAAAAACATTCTGAGCCGTTTACCTGGAAAGAAGGGGCTCAAACTGCAGACCGAGGAACAGGACATAATATTCCAGAACCAAGACAGATTCCTCCAACTACCAAAACGTCAGTCTTTAAATTCTTAACGTGCCCCCATTTACAAAAAGACAATTATAACTCAAGAGAACGTAAAAGGGATATAATAATAATAATAATAATAAATAATAATAATAAAAGTAATTTGCTCTTCAGGCCCTCAAGAAAGTCATGCAGCTTGTAACACAATCCGAGAAGGGAGATGACTGGGGGTGGGGGGAATCGTAACCTTTTCGGCTAAATCCATCTGCGACACGAGGTGATTCGTGATCAAGGGCAGACGTCTGAAAAACCAGCGACAACACAGCCACCCCGGTGTTGATACGCACATCAAGCAGTGTGGTACATTTACTACGTTGTATATTTTTTTTTTTTTAAATAGTTTAGCATATTAGGATTTTTTTTATTAATCATGCATTTACACTATTGTGTACTGTGCTACAGGGGAGGAAAAATTATTACATAGATTTATTTAGTGTAAACAAGTGCAAGATTTGGACATTACCTTCAGCTGAATCCTCCAGAATAAACGCGTTAGAAGAATCCGCTCTGTGCGCTGAATGAATATATTGATGGGTCGTAGTTAACGATGGCGGTCTCGGGAAGGTCTTACCGACTTCTTCTTTATCCTCGAGCGGCTCGTTAGTTATAGGAAGGTCCGGCTGCTGTTCGCGGTCTTCTTCCGGGTTCGCTGTGGGGACTTCTTCACTTGGCTGGACAAGTCCAGCATCCAGGTCGACCTGCATAGAGTTGTCGGTGGCAGAGGAAGACACCGGATGCACGGGCGTTTTAGCCGATTGTAGCAGCAGCTTGTGATCTGAAAGGTGCCTTTTTGTCTCATTTGAAACACAGGGCTTTATAGACAAAAACAAACAAAAAACTCATGTTATCCCTCCACAAAATATACATTTTCCAGTTCTGGGAGATTTATCCAGTTAATATATCTCTATTAAAAACAATATCTGCATTCAAGCCAGAGCAACACCATGGCCTCTCCTGCTTCACCGTACAAAAGAGGTTAAAATATTCCATCAAAGACTAAGGAGCTTGCAGAGCGACTTCTTCGGTGAAAATTACCTAGCAGGATTTTGGGTCCAAACCATACATTATTCGTGATACACAGTACATATTCTAACCGTGGTTATTATATCTGCCCCATAAAACATAGGTTACTATATGTTGCCTAAGCAGCTGAAACGTACATTTGGTAACCAGAGCTTGCAGCTGTATTCGCCGACGGCTAATTTTAGACGCGCAACCCCCAAGCCAGAGCTTAGTCACCAAGCACCTCCTAACATGCTTACTGCGGGACCCTTCTGAAATACGGCATTTAAAAAGGAACCGAATGGTAATTTTGAATGTATTTAACAGTGAAACGTTCCGAGGTATTGTATCGGGAAGGGCTGAAAATATCCCACTAAGGATTTGAGCTGTAATACGCAGTTGTCAAACAAGGCTGGATTTGTACAATTCATTGTAAGTGGTGCGAGACAAGAAAAGCATCTGAACAATACTAAAGAGACCCCCCGCTGTCACCGAGGACAGAATGGAGAAAAGCTTATTACTGGCACTGGATCAGAAGTTGATGGTGTCTTGCAAAAACCTAAAAAATAACTTAAAAATTGATGGTGATGGGGGGGATGTTAGGTTAGAAATACTATAAATACCAAATGGCCAAAATCGCACTCACAAGTAAGAACCAACAGCCGGCAGGACTCAAACTAAACAGGAGCTGGAGGCTCGTTTTGCCGGGGGGGGGGGGGGCGAATGTCAAGTGCCATTATTTGCTTGCTGAAACATGCATGTAGGGTTTATAAAACAGAACTAAAATTGTTAATAAATTCAACATAAACAATATGATTAACGCTCACCTGGTCTCCTTTGGCATTGTGTTGTTCCACACTTGCAGCTATGGGTTTCTGTGCCGTTGGGGCGTCCGCGCAGTGGATTCGATCTATCCTTTTGCTTTGACCTTTAACACACTTCGAGCCGTCCTCGGAGCTGGCAGTTTTCTGGCTCCGAGGACTGGCTTCCCTTACGGACGCTGCACCGGGGGATCTGTGAAGTCCACCTTTTCTCCCCTGTATCCCGCTTTGCCCGGCAGACGATGGCGTGTTTTTCCTCGCATGGCTGTTATCCGCTCCCGCGCTTGAATCGCCCTGGCCTCGTCTTGTGCTTCTGAGATCCGGCTTACTACTGCGGGTCTCCACGGACTCAGACTGATCAGAGGCTTTTTCCGTTAATCTTAACGATGCTTTAGATTTCTCATTCTTTTTTGGGATAGTGGTCTTGACCTGTTCCTTCAAGATATCTTTTTTCTTCTTCTACGCAAAAAAAACCACCAAACCCAAACATGTAAGATGAGCAGATCCAGATATACGACGGCACAGCAATCCTTTTTATTTAAACCAAATAGTAAAAGTTTTACCTGTAGAGACGGCCATTTGTTCAGTGGAATTTTTTTCTGCAGTATAAGCTGTAAGAAGTTCCCTTTTTCTTTATACTGCAATTTACTACAAGAGCCTTCGATTTCTTCGTGAAAGCAGCAGCTCCATTGACCCCCTTCTGTAAGAAGAATAAGCCCCCAAATGTGCGAGGGGGTACAGTCTTAGTGTTGTTCCTAGCCCTGGCTTAAGGAATGAACAGAGTTTTCATATAAATATATATGGACTTAAACGTATACGAGTTTTATTTGACTCTCCTGTCCATTTCTGAAATGGAAATCCAAACTGCCAGTGCATAAACTTTCAGCCATCCATGCTGGGAAAATGAGACATCGCTGGTTCACCGGACCAGCCGACAATTACCTGGAAAGTTGATAACGCAGTCTGTGTCGGTGAACTCGGCATCCACGTCTTCGATGTTTAATGCTCCGGACCCGGTATTCAGCTTCACGATAACCTCATCTGAATTTTGCTTCCAGTCAATAAGCATTTCTAGGTACGACAACAGAAAACGGCGTTAGAGGGTCAATGAATAAAGTTAATAACGTATCAAAGAGATAATTTACTACTTGTACCCGCAGAGCGGGAGCCCTTCGTAAATACAGCGCAAGACCAATGTAGGGCAGAAGATAGGGCAATTGCCCCAATTGCAACAGAAAACTAATTACCCCAGATTATAGAAATTCGTTATTCTACTAAAGGTACACTATTGCTCATAAATTTGGGGTCACTTAAAAATGTCCTTTCTTCTATATCCATTCAAACAACATGAAATGGATCAGACAGGGTTAAAGTTGTAAATGACTATTGTAGCTGGACACGGCTGATTTTTAATGGAATCTCTTCATAGGAGTACAGCGGCCCTTTATCACTCCCATCACTCCTGTGTTCCAGTGGCCCTTTATCACTCCCATCACTCCTGCGTTCCAACGGCCCTTTATCACTCCCACGTTCGAATGGCCCTTTATCACTCCCATCACTCCTATGTTCCAATGGCCCTTTATCACTCCCATCACTCCTGCGTTCCAACGGCCCTTTATCACTCCCATCACTCCTGCGTTCGAATGGCCCTTTATCACTCCCATCACTCCTATGTTCCAATGGCCCTTTATCACTCCCATCACTCCTGCGTTCCAATGGCCCTTTATCACTCCCATCACTCCTGCGTCCCAATGGCCTTTTATCACTCCCATCACTCCTATGTTCCAATGGCACGTTGTGTTCCCTGATCCAAGTTCAAAAGTCTGATAGTTATAAAACTCTTTTGTGATTATGTTACAGTGAGAAGTTTCCTAGTTTTCCATGAAAACAGCTCATTGACTCCAAACCTTTGAACGATAGTTTGTCCCCAGCATAAAATTGAAAATAGCCATAACACCCTTGGCAAGATCACAAGAGCCCATTACTGCTGTGCATTATAGCATACAACTTACCCTAAAGCCTTATATAGGATTGACCCACGGAAATGTACATGGGCTATAAAGCAGGTATTCCAGGAGTCGGGGGACAATGATGATGTCACATAGCAATACATTATTTATAACACACTTAAAGAATCATGGACTGCAACAGCCCTTCTAACACCGCGATACATAAACTACTGCCCAGTCCTGCTATTATTATTATTATTCCCCTTTAAATTTACTTCAGGCAAAAAAAGCAAAAAAAGAAGATAAAATACAATTATGAGGTTGTCTGTCTTTTACAGAACAAAATCTGTTCAACTAGTTACTGCGCATGAAGTCGAATGCTTGTCTAATCAGAAAGGAGCAAACATATGTTAAAGATGGTCTCAAATTAATCGGATTTCTCAGACATCAAAGCTTTGTGTACATAAAGCCATGGGAACGTTAATTCAGGATGACGATGGCTGAACGGTACAGCGTGGGTTGACGGGCAAATGCATTACCGGCCATGCTTAGCGAATTGGTCCTACCCTTAACATGACTCTCCTGGTTTAGTTCTGCATTTACAAAGGAGAACAAGAAAAAAAGTCCACGTGACGAGCTCTACCGTATAACACCTGCATCTGTGATCCTCACTTATATTCAGTCACAGTGAGCCAGAACATACCCTGGTGATCGACATGCCACCAAGTAGGGGGCCTCTGACTGAAGAAGACAATCAGTGGCTGGAAATCACGTCTACAGAAACCAATAGCAGAGCTCCTGATACAGGAGGTAGATGTAGATGGTACCAGCAGCGAGCTGACTGGTGGAAAATTGGGGGGGGGGGTTTGAAGGGAAAGGAGACAAATGCATATTGAGTAATTCTGCAGGACCCCCTTATATTTGCATAAGGGGGACACCACATCAATTTAAAGGGACCTCTCAGCTATTGCATGCATTACAGCTCAGATAAAGGCTGGAGTGTCCCTTTAACCAGACATTAAGACCTTTTATTCAATAGAATGCATTTTCCAAACCAGAGGCTTTAGCTTAATAAAGCCAATCCAGAGACGTAACAAAGTGTCAGCCAACCAGAAGTAACATTCTATATTTTTCACAACAATAAACAGCGTTAAGAAATGTTTATTTATCAGACACTGATAACCACCTTTCTTGGGCTCGCTGACGACGGCCGCCCGGCTCTCTTTGCTCTCCTGATTAACTCTGTCCTTCTGCTTCTTCTTATTAACGGCATCTTCGTTTCCGCGGGTCCCTCTCCTCTGGCCGGTGCCCTCGGCAGACTGCGACATCTTCTGCCTCTTGGTGGAAACAGAAGGGCCCCCGGGGTCTGTAACGGAGTCTGGGTCAGGGGTTCTGCGTTTTCTACCTGGGCCAGCTATCTTGGCGACTCTTTGTGGGTAAACTCTTCGCCAAGGAACATATAGTCTGCGTTGAAAAAAAGCAGAGATGCCGTTAAAATCGAGTAAGTTGTGTTTGTAATAAATCACAATCTAATAATAAAGTAAATTAATCAATTATAACGATCTACTGGTTTTAAGGAGTTTCTCCAAGGAGCGAAGGTTTTTCCATAGAAGTCACCTAAGAAACATCAAGAGGAATTGCTTCCTTTTGACGGCTGGTTCAAATAAAACGATTAAATGTGCTGAAAGGTAGAAAAGTGTGTCAAAAAATTTCCTGTTTACCCATTGTACACCGCTGCAGAATATGATGGCGCTATATAAACCAATAAAATAATAATCAAGGAAATAATAATAATGGCAAGCTGGTGTATCCAAGCACTTAGTCAACGCCTGGGAACGGAACATGGGATGCTTTTGAGTTGTCTCGATGTTCAAGCACTCGGTGGCTACATAAGTGAAAGAAGTCTCTCCGAGAGAGGGATTTGCGTATTCCCGACGCCCTGCGCAGACCGTAACCCCAAAAAGGCTTTCCAACGGGTGGGCACGGCCATTTAATGGCCGTATGAATTATTCACAGCCTCGTATCGCTACATCTGCTGCTTCCCGCATCGTAAGAAGACACAGATGTGAGCTTCGGGATTACGTGGTGACCATCTGTGCCGGATAAGTATAAGGAACCAAACCCAGCTACAAGTATTCGCTTTCCGAAAACCAGACGGCAAGCAATGCGTTCAAAAGGAAATTCGATTACCGAGACACCGCGGTCTGCTGTACGGCGGCAACACCAAGCCCAACCAATGAAACGCGCGATCGGGATTCATATTAAACGTACAGATCTACATCGCACACAATGTACTTCTGCATTAGTGCCTCATAACCTAGTAGGGAGACACGGTCGTTTGCACGAGGAATTCTATTCTTTAGTAATATCAAACTTCTGAGCTCATTAATAGTGGATATACAACTAAATTTAACATAACATAATATTTGTGACACATCAAGGCACAAGGATCCAGCAGCCTGACTAGCCCAGGGTATAATTATTAGCCACCCCATATTTAAATTGTACAGCGCTGTGGAGTATGTAAGCACTTCTTAAATAAAGAATAAGGATAAGAATAATTCCACTGGAATTGTAGATCCTTTACTAATTCCGGGAATACCTTTACTTGGCATTTAAAATAAAAATGTCGTATTTTAACTCAATCACCATACAGTTTGTACGTTTATCGCTGTTGTAAATCAGTTAAAGAGTTCTACCTTCAGCGGCAAATATTGTGAAAAACAACAACAAAAAGAAACCAAAGTACATAAGATACATAAGTAACTAGAGTCTACAAACATCCATGCGTTATACTGTTTATAAGACAGTAAGATTGTAAGATTGTTTGAGCAGAGCCCTCCTCAGCTTTGTTTTGTTATATACTACTTCGCGTTATACTGTTTATTGATCGTAAGATTGTTTGAGCAGAGCCCTCCTCACCTGTTTCTGTTATATATGACTTCTTATGTCCTGTCTACCTGTTGTACAGCGCTATGGAATATGAGGGTGGTATATTAAAATATAATAACGACGCTGTATGAATCGTGTTTTCCGCTAAGCGGATGTATTAGACGGGTCACACAGCCGAGATGAGCTACGGATCGGCGTCTCAGAGACTTAAGAAGCTCAGTTACTGTAACTGTCCCCAAAATATAAAAGCCGCTCATCATCTCCGCACGTGAAGCGTCTCATAAGCTAAGCAAGTTCATTAGCGAACCCTAAAACTATCTCTGGCCCCTAAACATCTTTCTATAAAGTGGAGAATAGGAACGATTATAATATACATATATTTATAGCCACGCGCATTCCCAGAAGCGGGATCCTTGCGCATGGACGCAGCACTCCTGGCCGGACCATGTTTAGTGAATGATCCTGCAACGTGTAAAGGATTTAACCCCCGACAGGCTCCGTAACACTAAGCTGCTTCCGGCCATAAAGCACAGAAACGGAAAAGTGTTATGACGGCCTCTGGAATCAGGTATATAACGAGACAAAGCATCACAGGTGAGAAAGGTACGCAGATATTCTCATAGCACTTTTATTTTCTCTCTCAAATATATATATAACGGTAGGGAGAGAGGGAAGGGTCATGTTTGATGTCTGCATTAAATAAAGACGCTCATCTGTGACAGTGGGAAAGCTGCTCTGCTGGACAATTCCCATCATGCATTGTTGGATGAGGGTGCTGGGAGTTGCAGCCGGCAGCGGTAATCTCCTGCCTTGTCAGGCAGGCCTGCTCACCCTGGTGGTGCCCTATGCCCGTCTCCTTGATGCTCGGGGGGCTGTCTCCTCTCCCGGTCCCCGCAGGCCCGGCTCCTCTCCCGCTGACTCACCCTGCACTTGCTCCCAGCCGGTTTCCTGTCGCTGGGCCGCGGAGAGGCCTCTCCCATGCACCTACCAAGTGCCGGGGCCCAGCTGCCGATTCTTCCCCTACTTGTCACCCCGAGGAATTGGTGCTGAGTTCGGCGCAGCCTCCGACGGCCGCTTCCGGCCTGACAGAGCCTTTTTTTTCCTTTCGTTTATCTGCTTCGATCCGAACGTTTCCCAGGGCCCCGCGAACATAAACAGAACACTAGGACGCACTTCCGGAAGCCGGAATGGCGGGGCACGTGACCGGTCGGGATGGGCCATGTGACACGGGCGACCCGGAGGCAGCAGTCACGTGACAACGGCAAGGCTCTCGCCTGCTGAGCCTTGTAACCATGGCAACATTGTCAACCATCAATAAGGCGATTGAAGTTGGGTTTTTTCCAGCGCTTGACATTGAGTTGCCCTTCAGGAGTGTGTGGCTGGGAGTTGTAGGGTGTGGTGATATCATAATGGAAAACACTCAGAGCCAGGGCAATGAAACAAAACAAGCAGTAAAAGTCTGACACAAGCACAAAGCCATACTAACCAATCTGCCGGGACTGTGCAGGCTCCATGTACTTGTGTATAGTTTTATTTATTTAGCACTAACGGGTATTCTTAGCACTTTATAGTTTTCCTCATATAAAGGGAAGATATAATCCATCCATTCAGTATAGGACGTTACTGCCATTCTCTATACGAGGGAATGTGGCTCATACCACGGGCTGGTTGGCTGCCAAAACAAGCTCAGTTGGTTCTGCCCTGGTAAATATGTGACAGTCGGCAGGTATTAAGCATCAGACGGCAGCCACTTGCATTCACTCATCCAGTTACTATCCTGGAAGCTTGTACGCAGGGTTTCCCCCCCCCCCCCACGTACCTCCCACGTGTCCCTATCTAAGAGGGACCCAAACCCTCTTTCCTCCCCTGATGCCCTCATTTCTAGGCGCTCGGAATGTTTGCTGGGTATGAGGGTATCGCAGGGTTCTACAGCCCTAAAAGCCCCGATAATGTGTATAGAAACAGCAAGAGATTGGTTTATGAATAAAACGGTGTACATAAAATATGATTGTTCTGTCTTGCTTTTGCTGGGTATAATAATACCCATGGTTTGCCCCCCCCCAGTCTCATGGTAAAGGGGCAGATTTTTAGGGTTGTGCAGTTCGGATCTGCCTTCTTCCTATTCTACCCCGCTGTGATCATATACAAGACTCTCAAATGTTGCTTTGCTTCCAGTATATTAGGGTTGATATCCCTGCTTGAATGCAGGTAATTTAAAAACGTGTATCTTTAAACAATGACGCGTCAAGGTTTCCATGGCGACCGGTGTGACCTTTTTTGGGTGACACGTTGTTGTAGAACAAGCTTTAAAAACCCTCTGCTAAAGAAATGAATAAATCCTGAACTTTTGATTACAAACAGAAATACTCAGATTTATAGAGCGAGCAAAACATTTATTTCTTATATTGTTAATATTTTTAAAATAATAACGTAAAATGTGACATAAGAAAATATTTTTTAAGGTTTTTTAAAACACTGTGTGCTGAATGGAAACTGTTTTTTAATATTTTGCATACATTCCTTTGATAAAAAAGTAAAACTATATTTTCAAGTTTTGTTTGCTTTTTTTTTTAAAATTATTTTATTATTGTAGCCGTTAAAAAGTTAAAACATTTGTAGGTTGTGAGTTTTTTTGTTACTGGTACATTGTTATCACTATAGCAACCAACAGGTTGGCCCAATGAGCAAGTATAGTCCATCAGTTGCTAAGGTGATTACACCAATTTGCATTAGAATGGCTTCTTTTACAGTGATTTATTTATTAGGTAAATTTTTTAATATCTGGTACATGTGCCGGCAGCTTCTGTGATGGAAATTAACCAAAAACAAGAATATTTGTGTTATATTTATATTTTATATTAATGATATCCAGCGGTATATTTTTAATATTGAGCTAGGGATATTTTTTTAGGAATCTGTGATTTTTGCCTGGCAGAAGTAGAAGCAGCAAATATGATTTATTTGCTAAAACATTGAAAACATCAGAAAACGCAAAAAAAAATGTAACCCTTCATTTAAGATGACAAACAAAACTGCTGTTACCTATTTAAGAAATCAACGTGCCGTTAAGTACTGTTAAAAGAATAAAAAATAAGTAAATAACGATAAAGTAACTTTTTTTTATACAATTAGACAAACCTTACTTTTATCAGTTTTAGAATTTTGGGTTTTTTATGAGTAAAAAAAAAGTTTATTGCCACGTAAGAATCTTCTGTAATAGCATAAAAGTTTTTCAGTGTTGAATGCTGTTTTTTTTGTTTTTTTTTTAACAATTACGGTGTTTCCTATAGAAAAGTGTTATTTATTGACCTTTTGATTTAGGATTGAGTATTATTGGCATGTATTGTAGATCTGAATTTGTTGGTTTATAGTATTCAGAATATCTTTCATTTTGTCTTCCAAGCCGTCGAGCTGCTTCGCCTTCTCTTGAAGAATAATCTCGTTCTTCTCATACTGAGCTTCGAGTTCTGCGAGTAAGAAAAGAAAGAAAAAAACCAACACGTTCACCATGATTAAAATATGCAATAAAATAAAAATATGGGTATAAACAATTAGCAAATTATTTATTAATATATTATTATATTATAATATTAATTTATTAATACGGCTCCAAACTATGTAAAGGTTGTATTGTCCAATTGGCTACAGCTATATTTTATATATATTTATACCATGAGCTCTACTGTTTTCAAATAAGGATACCAGTGAGGTCCAAACTTCTCACAATGCATTAACCCTTTGTTAGAGAACAGGGGGCTGGCTTTACCCTGACTTTAAGATTTATCGAAGGAGCTAGAATGTCACCCCGTTGGGTTTAATCCAGTGTACTGATTGAGAATGGACGCACCTTGTAGCCTTTTCAGCTTATCCTGAGCATTATCCAATAAGGCCTTTGCTTCATCTCTTAGTTGATCTGCTTTATTCTTTGCTTCTTTGATGGTTTTCGCTTTCCGTTCCACGTGATTCTGAACCATTTTATATTTGACTGCAAGTTGCCCATCCAGTATCTTTAAACGAAGGGCGTAAAGATTTGTGTTAGTCTCCGTACCGTACAAGATTCAACAACGTGAGGGTATATTTAGACACAGTCTCACCTTTTTGGCATCGTTGGCTTTATCCAGTGCCGCGCCGGCAGTCTCCTCCGCGCGATTGGCCGCCAAGCTGTTGCTGGCCCTCTTGACCTTGAGGGCATCGATTTGTTTGTCCAGCTGCCCTACTCGCTCCATGGCGTCGTTGAGTCGATTCTCGGCGTTTGATGTGGCCGAGTGGATCTATAAATGAGAGTCATGAGTGGTGAATATTTCTTAGTATTAGCTGGGTTGGTATTCTATTTTCCACCGCGTTCTGCTTCACTTTAGGTAGAAAAATCTGGACCATCTTTGTTCAACTTGGTGAACGGTAATTCCTACGATGAGGTGAATGAGGATTAGTCCATCAGTAGCAACATGATCCAAAAATACATAAAACCAGAAGCATAGATTTGGTATCAGACGCCATCAGCGGCCCATTGGGTCTAAAATCTAAATAATGGAAAACCTGGGAGATGGTTATACGTAGGCTGTGCCTATCCAGATCTTTGAAGATCCAAACTCTGACCCTATTGTCAGTAAATTTGCCATAGTTACAAGGTTTTCTTGTGATGGATGTTTTAGCGCGATGGAAATTTTTAAGGGGGGGGGTTTATATATTCAGGACTTGTCAGTGAAGGGTAAGATTTCCGAGGGCCGGTTTAAGATATTACCTCCGTGAGCTTCACTTCTGTGTCTTCAATGTCGTTATTGGCGCTCTGAATAGCCCCTTCGGCAGCACCCTGAGCTCTCTTGGCATCTTCTAAAGCCCTTTTTACAGACTCAGCTGTGTTTTTCACGCTCTCTGCCCGACTCCTGCGAAAGTATAACAATTAGACTTGGGCACCAGGGGGCTCTTCGTGTTCGTCTTCGTGCTCGTCTTCGGGGAAAAAAAAATCTTCGTATTCCGCGAATATTCGCCCGTTCCTGTCTTCTCTTCGGGCGAATATTCGCGGACATTCTTCGTGCTCGTTTAATCTTCGTTTTCCTCCTGGTTGCCTAGCAGGGGTTAATACGGGGTTAATAACACATCACAGCAGCAGCAGCTGCCGTGAAGGTACGTGTGTGCAGCTCTATTGGTCGTTTCGGCAGGGGGCTGGTCTGGCATCAACGAGTGAATTGCAGAACTGCAGAATGCACTTCATTCGTTGATGGCAGGCGAGCCCCCTGCCGAAACGACCAATAGAGTTGCACACACATACCGAGGTGTACTGTCCATAGATGTTTAATAAAAGAATAGGGAATATTTTACATTTTTAAATTGATTTTGGACCACTTTACATGCCTAACATTTGCTACCTATTTACAATGGCATACTTTGCAACAACCCAACTTACTTATTGGACAGGACTGGAAAATAGCAGGACTGTCCACCAAAATCTTGGGTGTGTTGGCAGGTATGCTGATGGAAAAATGTTGGACAAGAACTAAAAAATAGCTTAGGGTTAATGTACGGTTATGTTTAAGATTAGTAGCAGTGCACTGGTTTGGTTAAAGATGGATTATGTCTAAATAATAATAATTTAATTTTAATGTTTTTTTTTTAAAAAAAAATAGGGGTTTATTTAAATGTATTTTAAAGTTAGATTTATTATTTAGTACTTGATTATATTTATTAAATGTTTATAGTAGCGTTACCTACCAAGCTATAACTACCTATGTGTATTTGCATTTTGCATACCTAGTTTAGCTAAATTAGATGGGACAGGACTGGAAAAAAGCAGGACTGTCCCTGAAAAAGTTGGGTCTGTTGGCAGGTATGTGGATGGAAAAATGTTATAGGGTGAAGTGTGAGTTATAGTGTTAATGTAATGCTATTAGTGAGTGAAGGCCAGGGCAAATAACAAGGAAAACGTCCTTGTGTTTTGTGCATTGTAAGTGTGTGTGTATGTGTGTTATGTGTGATGTCACTGTGTGTTATATGTGTTATATGTGTTATTGTGTGTGTTATGTTTGGTTGGTTGTGTATCAGAAGGAAAATAATGAAATGGAAAAGGAAATGGGAAAGGCAAATGAGTGGGCAATTGGCGACCCGCTCACCTGTTTCACCCCAGGGCAAAGCACCCAAACACTGTCAGTCTTAGACGTTTGGCAGCAGACTTCCAGAGCTCAGACACAAGGCCCTAGCGTAAGCTGGCCACTCCGGCGGAGGTAGCAGGCGTTGCCACACCGCAAACAGAGGCAGCCAGGGGGGAGAAACTGCCCTTACCATTAGGGACATTTTGGGCATGACTCTAGCCAGGAAGCGAACTGGCAGAGAAGAGATGCTGGCACCACCACCAGCAGCAGCATTGAAAAGGCGAATGAGTGGGCAATTGGCGACCCACTCACCTGTTTCACCCCAGGGCAAAGCACCCAAACACTGTCAGTCTTAAACGTTTGGCAGCAGACTTCCAGAGCTCAGACACAAGGCCCTAGCGTAAGCTGGCCACTCCGGCGGAGGTAGCAGGCGTTGCCACACCGCAGACAGAGGCAGCCAGGGGGGAGAAACTGCCCTTACCATTAGGGACATTTGATTCATGACACTAGCCAGGAAGCGAACTGGCAGAGAAGAGACACTGGCACCACCACCAGCAGCAGAATTGGGAAAGGCGAATGAGTGGGCAATTGGCGACCCACTCACCTGTTTCACCCCAGGGCAAAGCACCCAAACACTGTCAGTCTTAGACGTTTGGCAGCAGACTTCCAGAGCTCAGACACAAGGCCCTAGCGTAAGCTGGCCACTCCGGCGGAGGTAGCAGGCGTTGCCACACCGCAGACAGAGGCAGCCAGGGGGGAGAAACTGCCCTTACAATTAGGGACATTTTGGGCATGACTCTAGCCAGGAAGCGAACTGGCAGAGAAGAGATGCTGGCACCACCACCACCACCACCACCACCACCAGCAGCATTGAAAAATTGGAAAGGCGAATGAGTGGGCAATTGGCGACCCACTCACCTGTTTCACCCCAGGGCAAAGCACCCAAACACTGTCAGTCTTAGACGTTTGGCAGCAGACTTCCAGAGCTCAGACACTAGGCCCTAGCGTAAGCTGGCCACTCCGGCGGAGGTAGCAGGCGTTGCCACACCGCAGACAGAGGCAGCCAGGGGGGAGAAACTGCCCTTACCATTAGGGACATTTGATTCATGACACTAGCCAGGAAGCGAACTGGCATCGAAGAGACACTGGCACCACCAGCAGCAGCAGCAGCAGCAGAATTGGGAAAGGCGAATGAGTGGGCAATTGGCGACCCACTCACCTGTTTCACCCCAGGGCAAAGCACCCAAACACTGTCAGTCTTAGACGTTTGGCAGCAGACTTCCAGAGCTCAGACACTAGGCCCTAGCGTAAGCTGGCCACTCCGGCGGAGGTAGCAGGCGTTGCCACACCGCAGACAGAGGCAGCCAGGGGGGAGAAACTGCCCTTACCATTAGGGACATTTGATTCATGACACTAGCCAGGAAGCGAACTGGCATCGAAGAGACACTGGCACCACCAGCAGCAGCAGCAGCAGCAGAATTGGGAAAGGCGAATGAGTGGGCAATTGGCGACCCACTCACCTGTTTCACCCCAGGGCAAAGCACCCAAACACTGTCAGTCTTAGACGTTTGGCAGCAGACTTCCAGAGCTCAGACACAAGGCCCTAGCGTAAGCTGGCCACTCCGGCGGAGGTAGCAGGCGTTGCCACACCGCAAACAGACGCAGCCAGAGGGGAGAAACTGCCCTTACCACTAGGGACATTTTGGGCATGACTCTAGCCAGGAAGCGAACTGGCAGAGAAGAGATGCTGGCACCACCACCACCACCAGCAGCAGCATTGAAAAATGGGAAAGGCGAATGAGTGGGCAATTGGCGACCCACTCACCTGTTTCACCCCAGGGCAAAGCACCCAAACACTGTCAGTCTTAGACGTTTGGCAGCAGACTTCCAGAGCTCAGACACAAGGCCCTAGCGTAAGCTGGCCACTCCGGCGGAGGTAGCAGGCGTTGCCACACCGCAGACAGAGGCAGCCAGGGGGGAGAAACTGCCCTTACAATTAGGGACATTTTGGGCATGACTCTAGCCAGGAAGCGAACTGGCAGAGAAGAGATGCTGGCACCACCACCAGCAGCAGCATTGAAAAGGCGAATGAGTGGGCAATTGGCGACCCACTCACCTGTTTCACCCCAGGGCAAAGCATCCAAACACTGTCAGTCCTTGGCGTTTGGGAGCGGACTTCCAGAGCTCAGACACAAGGCCCTAGCGTAAGCTGGCTACATTGGCGGAGGTAGCAGGCGTTGCCACACCGCAGCAAGTGCAACCAGGGGGGAGAAACTGCCCTCACCATCAGGGACATTCGAGGCATGACACTAGCCAGGAAGCGAACTGGCATTGAAGAGAGACACTGGCACCACCACCAGCAGCAGCAGAATTGGGAAAGGCAAATGAGTGGGCAATTGACGACCCGCTCACCTGTTTCACCCCAGGGCAAAGCATCCAAACACTGTCAGTCCTTGGCGTTTGGGAGCGGACTTCCAGAGCTCAGACACAAGGCCCTAGCGTAAGCTGGCTACATTGGCGGAGGTAGCAGGCGTTGCCACACCGCAGCAAGTGCAACCAGGGGGGAGAAACTGCCCTTACCATAAGGGACAATTAAGGCATGACACTAGCCAGGAAGCGAACTGGCAGAGAAGAGATGCTGGCACCACCAGCAGCAGCAGCAGCAGCAGCAGCAGCAGCAGCAGCATTGGAAAAGGCAAATGAGTGGGCAATTGACGACCCGCTCACCTGTTTCACCCCAGGGCAAAGCATCCAAACACTGTCAGTCCTTGGCGTTTGGGAGCGGACTTCCAGAGCTCAGACACAAGGCCCTAGCGTAAGCTGGCTACATTGGCGGAGGTAGCAGGCGTTGCCACACCGCAGCAAGTGCAACCAGGGGGGAGAAACTGCCCTCACCATCAGGGACATTCGAGGCATGACACTAGCCAGGAAGCGAACTGGCATTGAAGAGAGACACTGGCACCACCACCAGCAGCAGCAGAATTGGGAAAGGCAAATGAGTGGGCAATTGACGACCCGCTCACCTGTTTCACCCCAGGGCAAAGCATCCAAACACTGTCAGTCCTTGGCGTTTGGGAGCGGACTTCCAGAGCTCAGACACAAGGCCCTAGCGTAAGCTGGCTACATTGGCGGAGGTAGCAGGCGTTGCCACACCGCAGCAAGTGCAACCAGGGGGGAGAAACTGCCCTTACCATAAGGGACAATTAAGGCATGACACTAGCCAGGAAGCGAACTGGCAGAGAAGAGATGCTGGCACCACCAGCAGCAGCAGCAGCAGCAGCAGCAGCAGCATTGGAAAAGGCAAATGAGTGGGCAATTGACGACCCGCTCACCTGTTTCACCCCAGGGCAAAGCATCCAAACACTGTCAGTCCTTGGCGTTTGGGAGCGGACTTCCAGAGCTCAGACACAAGGCCCTAGCGTAAGCTGGCTACATTGGCGGAGGTAGCAGGCGTTGCCACACCGCAGCAAGTGCAACCAGGGGGGAGAAACTGCCCTTACCATAAGGGACAATTAAGGCATGACACTAGCCAGGAAGCGAACTGGCAGAGAAGAGATGCTGGCACCACCAGCAGCAGCAGCAGCAGCAGCAGCAGCATTGGAAAAGGCAAATGAGTGGGCAATTGACGACCCGCTCACCTGTTTCACCCCAGGGCAAAGCATCCAAACACTGTCAGTCCTTGGCGTTTGGGAGCGGACTTCCAGAACTCAGACACAAGGCCCTAGCGTAAGCTGGCTACACCGGCGGAGGTAGCAGGCGTTGCCACACCGCAGCAAGTGCAACCAGGGGGGAGAAACTACCCTCACCATCAGGGACATTCGAGGCATGACACTAGCCAGGAAGCGAACTGGCATTGAAGAGAGACACTGGCACCACCACCAGCAGCAGCAGAATTGGGAAAGGCGAATGAGTGGGCAATTGACGACCCGCTCACCTGTTTCACCCCAGGGCAAAGCATCCAAAAACTGTCAGTCCTTGGCGTTTGGGAGCGGACTTCCAGAACTCAGACACAAGGCCCTAGCGTAAGCTGGCTACACCGGCGGAGGTAGCAGGCGTTGCCACACCGCAGCAAGTGCAACCAGGGGGGAGAAACTACCCTCACCATCAGGGACATTCGAGGCATGACACTAGCCAGGAAGCGAACTGGCATTGAAGAGAGACACTGGCACCACCACCAGCAGCAGCAGAATTGGGAAAGGCGAATGAGTGGGCAATTGACGACCCGCTCACCTGTTTCACCCCAGGGCAAAGCATCCAAAAACTGTCAGTCCTTGGCGTTTGGGAGCGGACTTCCAGAACTCAGACACAAGGCCCTAGCGTAAGCTGGCTACACCGGCGGAGGTAGCAGGCGTTGCCACACCGCAGCAAGTGCAACCAGGGGGGAGAAACCAACAAAACCAACCAAAACCAACTTCAACTTCACAAAACCAACTTCAACATTGGTGCCCGCCTCTGCTCCCACCCAAAGGCTAAACATTTTCCTAATCGCATGCAGAATATTTTGGGAAGTGTGCTTTTCATCCATCACTTCTGCATGGAGAAGGAATGATCGGTAGCCTGCTGCAGCAACTTCCTTAGACACACCGGGCTGCCACCAGTGTGCTGTCAAAGAAAGAAAGGCATGCTGGGCGCTAGGTGCACTCCACAAATCTGTAGTGAAATGAACACACTGACCAGCAGCCTTGGAAAGCTCCTCTTTCACTGCTGCAACACAGGACCGATACAGCGAGGGGACAATGTTCCTGCTGAAAGTGGAACGTGACGGAACTGTGTATTGTGGAGCCACAGCCGCCATCAATTGTTTGAAAGGCTCCCCTTCAATCATGGAGAAGGATGCCCCTCCAACAGCAATGAACTGACCAATAAGTCGCGTTACTTTATTGGCCTGCTGTTTGGGCATCGTTCTCTTGGAGTGGAATGCCCCAAATTCTTCCAGGGTGGGCTGGGCATGCAGTGCTCCAACCTGCCTTGGTCTCTGGCTGCCAGCACTAGTTGCTGCTGCTGCTGCTGCTGCTGCTATTGGCTCAGAAGAAGAAGCTGTTGGGGTTTTTCCACGGCCACCAGCTATGCTGCCTGCACTAAGTTTTACCTCTGCATCTTTCCCCAATAGCACAGCGTTGTGTTGAGTGCTGAGGTGATGCTTCATGCTAGCACTGGTAAAATGGCCAGACACTTTCCCTCTGCTTATTAGCTTCCCACAATGTTTGCACTTTCCATAGCGCCCTTCTTCAACATTTTCAAAGTGCTCCCAAATTGGGGCGCGCATAGCCTTGGAGTGTGCCTTGGGTGCTGCTCTTACTGCTCGGGGTGGATGAACAGAGGCAGAACTAGTGGTGGTGGGACTGGTGGTAACAGTACTGGCCATAGTGGGACTGCTAATTGCTTTAGATTTGCTAGGTTTTGCTGCTGCTGCTGGTGGTGGTGATGGTGATGATCGTAGCGGAGAAGGTGGAGGCTCAGGGGAAAATTGTGCACTAGTCATTTGGACACTGCTCCCTGAGGAATCTGATTCCTGACCACTCATCTCCTCTACTTCCTCTGGCTCATAGTCTAGCTCTTCATTAGCCAGATCGAATGGAATTCCTGCTAGGCTGGAGCTAAGACTGATATCGTCGTGAGACTCGTGACTAGTAGTAGTGCGAGCAGGAAGAATAGACTCTGCACTTGGCCTCTCAGTCTCAGGCTCCTCTGCTACCTCGCTAGGTGGAGTTCCACTATGTGTAGCCCTCTCTCTAACTGTCTTTACAAAAATTTTGTAAGGACTTGGTGGCTTGCTAGAGGTACTAGGAGGACATGGCGTGGCGGTACCAGTGGGAACAGTAGGCGCAGCACTAGTGGTGGTAGAGGCGGTAGAGGTGGGGGTGGTGGTGGTGGTTTTCCCTACAAAGGAATGAGATCGCTTTGGTTTGGGACCCCTCTGAGTCTTGCTGCTAATTTGGCTCTGCTTGGTACCTTGCATGCTGCTGGTGGATGGGGAAGATGCTGCTTGGGGCAAAAGGCACTTCTTTTTAGTCACTGGGCTGGTACTACTTGTGCTACCCTTTAACTTTGAACGTGCTTCTGGTGCTTTAGGCTTTCCGTAAAAAACCATAGAGCTTGTGGGCCTAGCCGCACTACTACTGCCTGCTTTTGGTGCCTTTCCTTTACTTGATGATCCTTCAAGCAATGCTTCCCCAAATGATAAGCGAGAGCTTGGCCTACTTGGCCGACTAGACTGACGCAAAGGCTGCATCTTAGAACTGGTGGTGGTGCTGGTGGTGGTGCTGGTGGTGGTGGTGGTAGATGGAGCTTGTCCCTCCTTAGTCCCAAAAGGAGGATCCATTTCAAATTTTGTGTTGTGTGTGTAGTGTAGTGTAGTGTAGTGTAGTGTAGTGTTTAAAAAACTATAAAAAAAAATAAAAAAATAAAAATAAAAAAAAGGAAAAACGAATTAAAGACAAAAAAATTAGAGGAAGTTCTCTTCAGTGCTACTGCTTAAAAAGTAAAACTATGCACTACTGCACTGTGCTGTGTGCAATCTGCCAAAATCCTAAAGTTATTTAAATTATTAACTCAAGATTAACTATTTAATAACTAGCAGTATTTTATTTTTAATTTGAATTTACACGGGCCTAAGAGCTTAGCCTACTACTATGCTAGCCTAAAGCTATATTTCCTTACTATAAGTCTACCTCTAGGCAGACGCTCTCAAACCCACTAAGCTAAAGTGAGGTTAAATCAGATTCAGTATATGATTTATTAATTAATATTAAGTTATATAATATTAATAGATTAGAACTAATTTACTTATATATTATGTATTATAGATAGAAGAATATAGATTATGAATTAGAATTTAGAATTAGAATTACTTATATTATAGATTATGAATTAGAATATTATTATTTATAATATATTATAGATTAAGATTAAAGAAGATTAGAATTATTTTAGTACTACAGCTAGTAGCTTGAAGCTTTGCTTAGTACAGCTCGTCACAGTCAATTTTTCTTGAAAAGAATTAGAAATAAAATAAAATGTCACAGCAAAACAGTTATCTTCACTGCTTGCTGCACTCACTAGCCCAACAAGTTCACTTCACTGATGGACTGAGGTGAGCAAAACACTAAGGGTACTTTTAATAAAATTGAAATAAAATGTAAAATAAATGAGAAAATCTTTGCAAAACAGTTAACGTCACTGCTTGCTGATCAAAAAAAAACACAGCACTTATGCGGCTGCACTCACTAGCCCAACAAGTTCACTTCACTGATGGACTGAGGTGAGCAAAACAAATGAAATAAAATGAAAGATTAATTAAGAAAAATTGACTTGGTCTCTTACTGTTGCTAAAACAAAGCACAAACTATAGAGCTGCAGCACCAGTACTAATAAGATTAGCTGAACTATACGCTAGTAGTAATTAATTAATATTATTACTTTTATTTATAGCTAATTTAATTAACTATTAAGATAAGAAAGAATTAGAGAATTATTGATATTACTGATTTTAGATTAGACACTAGTAGATGTTCTGAATGTCTACAGTACACTCTACACTAGTATACTATTACTAACTATAACTGACAAATATATATATTTTATAATGAATTCAATTATTAATTATATTAATTAATATTACTGATTTTAAATTAGACACTAGTAGATGAATGTCTACAGTACACTCTACACTAGTATACTATAGTATATATATATATATGACTGACAAATATATATATATATATATTATAATGAACTATTAAATTATAGATTCTATTAAATTGTAATTTATAAATTCTATTTAATTTATTTAAGCAGGACAGGCAATAGGCACTAGTGCCAGCCCAGGGCAAGGGCACCCCAGTGCCACTGAGGCACTGGGTGCACTGTCAACTCAACAGCACTTACACTAAAGTTGATGACAAATTAATTTTAAAAAAATTAAATTAATCAAATTATTATTATTAAATTAATTATATTAAGTAGCACTGAAGTGAGGATGAAGTACACTGTGAGAAAGGCTTACCAGTCTCACACAGAACAGAACAATCTCTCTCTGTAACGCTCGGATGCAGCACAGCAGTGTTGCCAAAGCAGTCACAGCGAAAAATGAATGGATCTCTCAGGCAAGCTCTGGTCTTATAAAGGCGCCTTCAGAATTCAAAAAACAGCAGCACAGGCATTGGACGAGACCCTTAGCGTTACGTCACAAGAGTGAGCTGATTGGACAGACGAGGATCAGCTCACTCCTGTTTGAAATTTTGGCGGTTGCGCGGCAAAAACGAAGACGATCACGAAGAATCTTCGATTCTTCGTGATTGTGAGTCTTCGTCTTCGCCTACGGTTTGCCGGCACTGTATTCTGTTCTACGTTCCTTCGGAACGAACAAAAAAACGGCCTCTTCGTGCTCGTTTTCATGTTCGCCCGAAGACGAATGCACAAGTCTAATAACAATGCTCCATGATAAATGACATAAAATCAAAAGAGTAACATCGTCTTGGATGGACATGGAGCTTTGTTATCTGAGTTACTTTCCTGTCCACTCTCCATACGAGACTTAAACCATGTTTCACATATAGCTTCACCTGTCCTCGACTGGCTAAGACAACAGCCCGTACAAATCATGTCTGCTGTCCGTATTGACCCTGGGCCGTCTAGCCAAACCTTTAGTGAGTTTAGCACAAGAGCTTGCATTCTTTTTTACAATGCTCTCATTGGCGTTTAAAATCTCTGTATATTTTATATATGAATACATATATTGCAAGAGCAGCGTCCCCTGCGTTCATGATATTGCTAATTTTGAATATTGTTCATTTTAATGTCATTGTTCATTTTGTTTTCTAACTGCGCTATGGAATCTGCGTGAGCTCTTTAAATAAAATGTCAAAATAATCGTTTTTAAAATTGCTAATTTTTGGAAAACTGGAATTTAATTTGTGCTAAATGAATCATTTATTTAATGACATAATCTCAAATGATTGTTGCAGTCCTATACGTGCACTCACTTGGCTCGCTTGGCTTCTAGTAGCAAGTGTTCGGCTTTCCGGACGTCATCTGCTGTATAATCCAATATGGCATCCACGTTGGAGAGGGTTCTCACTCTGTCTTTGATCTCCTCTGCCAGACGTTGTATCTGCTGTGGGGTGGCAGGGATCGAGAGGTCCAAAACACGGCTTGCCACCATCTCAATGCTGTCTGGGTCCGCACCTTCCTCTGTTTCGGAAAATGATTAATTTAATGATTAAAGAGTCTTGGTACGGCAAATGCCAGCCTTATTTTCATTAAACAATCTGAATTCTATTAAATGAAAGAGCTTTTATAAGAATGAAATATTTGCAGAACTGAAGCTCGGATGAAAACATCAAAGCTGTGGTTTTAAACAAGTGGGTAAAGAAGTTCCACAGAAGAGGGACTATCTGTGATTATATTTAAGAACGGAATCCGTATTTATTTTACCCTTCCTTCTAAAATGTTTGTCCCAAAGCAGTAGAGACTAGTTTTGTATCGGGGAGGCATTCTAAACCCCTTGCTATTATTTATACCCTTGCTTTCTATTGGGTTTCTGTTAAGAGAGCGTGTACTTACGGCTCAGAAAGTCTTTGATTTGCTGGATGAGTTCCCTCATTTCTTTGTTGGAGCGCTCTACTCTTGCCTTTGTTTCCTCTGCTCTGTCGAGAGTGGCCTGGGCTCTCAGTTTGGCTCTGTCTGCCTTTGCCTTGGCATCTGCAACCTTCACAAATGATACGACAAACATCTCTTACACATCAGTGTTTTATTAAATTCTTTATGGATCACTCCGGTTGGGGAGATGTCTACTCTACCTTCTGGAATAGGACTTCCACCTCTCCCAATGCTTTCTGGAGCTCTTCTTCTGCGTGACGAGCTCGGTCCAGGGCATTGTCGGCGGTGGCCGCTGCTCCATTGCAGTTCAGGCCACCGCAGTGTCTTTTGCCCTCATCATCCCGACAGCCTGCTCCACCACAGGGACTCTCAGAGCATGGAACGTCTCCAGGAGCTCCGCAGACCTGTGTTTAGAGCGCATTGATAATGTCATGGTCACAAGGTACATATCTTACAAAATCACATAGACCCCAGAGGTCCGATCTTCAGATGTACTTTAGATTACACCTAAAAAGGGACCTTTAATGTCTTGAAGGCTCACGTGACTCTACATCTTACCATATGAACACTGGTCTGCTAAAAAGTAATCACCTAGAACTGACCTTTTCATTAATCTTTTTTGTATCAAGGGTTTCAGCTCTAGCCGACAGATCATTCAATGCCCGACGGTTTGCTGCATTCTTGCGGTTGAAGTCATCCCGACTTTGTCCCATCAGTTTCTCCGTCTTTTGCCGGATTATTGCAGAGTCACTAACGGGGCTGGGGACGTCGATGGCAGATGCATTGGCTAAACTCTCAGCCTCTCTGGACTTGGTATAAGACTCATGAATGCTGTCATATGCTCCTGTAACAACACACATTTCAAACATTTAAGGGTATAATACATGTAGTGTGCTCAATGTGGCTTAAATGTTTATATATAATAGGGGACCCAAGACTTCTTAGTAGTACCGTGTCACCTAGACAAAACAAACTGACCACAATGATTCTTATTAAATCTGTAATTTACTCTTTCCTCAAAAAGAAAACCAAGAAAACGTAAAAAAATATACAAATATTTCAGAAACTTTTTAGAGAAATCACTGTCCCCGTACCTCTCGACCTTCTAAAACTTTCCATCTGTGATGAGGCTGTGTATGATGATACATTAAAACTCTAAATTCTAAACCCTCGTACCTAGAAAGTTGGAGTTCTTGAGGACATCGAGCTGATGAGAATGCTCTTTGGCAGTCATGTTCAAATTTCGAACGTCCCTCTCCAGCTCTGAAATATCATGGTTGGCATCAAAGTTTTCGTCCTGAATGCTGGTCAGCTCTCCTTCCAGCTGGGTCAGGGTCTCCGTAGACTCGTTTATTTTATTCCTGATTAATAAAATGTGTTACCAGATAATAATGAAATCATTTTTACATAATTACATAATTACGGCATTGAAAACAGACTTAAAGCCCATCAAGTTACACTGTTCTAGGTGCCTGTATCTGTTGGTCCATTATTTAGGGAAATAAACCTGCTCTTATAGACATTTAACTTCCATTCAGGATCCAGGCTAGGTCTTCCCTGAATCAAATTAGTTTATATATGACTATAGGTATTTGTGTCTACTGACCGAAGGTCGTCCATTATCTTCATAAGGTTTGTAACAGACTCCACAGTGGCGTTACGGGCATTCACAATGGCACGAGCTTTGGCTAGTTTGGCCTCAATGTCACGGAAATTCTTTTTAAAGGTCCCTGCTACGCCAGTCTGCTGGACATCCTTGCTCCGACGTACTAAATCCCGCGTGCGGGTGGCCAGATCTTGAACAATCCGATCCCAGTCTCCGAAGCACTGGTGGCATGGCTGACAATCCGGAAAGTGGCCGGAGAAGCCGCGGGCACACTGATCACAGCGAACACCTGATACCCCCTGGCGGCAAGTGCAGTGACCGGTAGCCCTGTTACATTGTGGCGTTTCGATGCCTCGGCCGTCACAGTCGCATGCTACCAAAAGAAAGACAGCAGGGTGATCAGGACGACTAATAATTTTTATTATTTATTAATTTATTTTTGGCTGCTCTGTCGAGTCATTCAGATTCACAGTAATGGAGGTATGTTGATAATATTTACCCCTGCATTGAACATTGGGATTTCCCCAATAATTCTCTTGACAGTCGGTACACGTCAGTCCACCAAATCCAGGCCGGCATTGGCACTTCCCTGTAAACTAGCCAGTAAATAAAGAGGAAGACAAGTTATTTGGCTTTATTTGTCTATGATTCCTATTCAGTGTTCTGTTATTGTCTATTTTAATTGGATACGCTATGTCCTTATAGTTGATGTAAAACAATGGGGGAGTTGAGTTTGGAAGAGAGCTATGCGTTGTACCTCATTGCAAGCCAGGCTGAAGGAGTTGTGGGGGTCACAGTTGCAAGGGACGCAACCTTTGCCACTGGCCAAGTTCCAGAAGTTAGGACCGCATCGATCGCAGCTCAGACCTGTGACGTTGGGCAAACACTGGCACTGGCCGGTATTCCTGTTACAAACACAATCATCTCTGGAGGAACATTGGCTCCCATCTGTTCCAAGGAAATTGCAAATGCACCCTAAAACCCAAAGACAGCCATTAGATTTCTAGCCAACAATTCAATTACAGATCAGTGAATGAATCTTCTAGAATCTGCGTCACTTACTTCTACAATTACGTCTTGATGCATCACCATAGTAGCCAATCCGGCAGTGCTCGCAAAAAGTCCCTTCTGTGTTGTACTTGCATTTGAGACATTGTCCGGTGCGGCGGTCGCACGCCCCAGTATCTGTCATATCGATGTTATTGTTACATTGGCAGAGAAGGCATCGACCTCCGATCTGGAATGGGTTCCCATAATATCCCGGAGCGCACTCGTCACATCGTGAGCCTGGAGAAGAGATTCCATCGTTACTCCCCATGCACGTCTCTTTTCAATGAATTAAGGGTTCTGTTCCACTGTGACAAATCATTCATTGCGCTCTGTAGCGTGTTAAGAAAATAAACCTTAGCAGATCTGTCATTTTATCTTTTCCTTTGAAGATTTGCTCAGATTAAAAACAATCAAGATGCCTTTTTAATTTCAACAGCATGCGAGAAGACATGTTCTACCCCTTGATGGAACTCCGTACATTTGTCTAATTGCTGTTGTCTCAGAGTATCTGTTCACATGGAATTCTTCGGTTTCATGGTTTTAAATACTTCCTAAAGGCTCATTTCTTCACAGAAGCAGAGACGATGAAGAAAACGTTCTTATATAGCATTTTGTAATATTTGTAACCATGTTTCCCCAAACTGCAATGGCCGCCATTATACATTATTAGATAAATACTTTATACGGACTTAGAAACAGACATGTTCTTTACGCTACGGCCACTTCTATTTTAACTGCTGTTCCCTTGAGGCATAACGAAGTTATCCCCATTATGGAGAGAGATATATATTTAGATTTGATTCTCTACATTTCGGACACTCGAGAGCTCTCCTATATTGGCAGGAGCTCTTGGTACAGAATCCTGGGTTAAGGAGATGAACGTTCTGTGAGTTACAGACGACGCGCCGTGATGTTAGGAGATCACCAAGCACTAAATGCTCATTAGTGACATTAGCATGAGTATGAGATGCAGCCGTAGCTTTGTAGTCTTTAGAGCATGTAAGTGCTCACTTATCCTTGACTTTGAGAGTAAGAGAAGAGTCCTTACGTGACACATAAATGCGTTGGCTTGAGTTGTGAGCACCAGGACCTCTAGGGGTTCCACGATGATACTTACCCTCATGCGAAGATATTAGAACCGAGCATTTCAATAAATTACCAATGGGCACCAGGGATCCGTCACTTTTGGTCCTTCTTCAGTCTCTCAGAGACTGGGAAGGGGAACCCCTCGCTAATTTACAAACGCTACTAGGACCTCCTTGTGCCTCTAGATGGGACATTGGGAAGAGGAGGGAGGACATTATAAAAAGATGGGTTTCCCATACAGTATATCCTCTTGAGGTAGCCATAAACATGTGCTCCAAGCAAGTGCCGAAAACATGTGGAAAACTCCAGCAGTGCTAATTCATTTTGCCAAACATGTAACCACCTTTTTGAACAACCTTTGGGCTGATTAGATACACTAACGATATACTATCCCAGCACGAGTGGGGTGAAGCCATGCATGGGGTGGTTGAGTGATCGTGAAATCATTTACTCACGTCGTACCCCTCCTGACCGCTTTACCAGTCCTGAGGAGAAAAAATTGTAAAAGACACTAGACACAAGCCGTTCCTAGTTACAGGTAGCCAACGAGAAAACAGGGCCAATGCCAGTCGTATTCTAGAAAAGAACCATAGTGAGTAAATTCCTCTACAGTTCCATGGTTGGTTGTACACGTGGGGTGGAAGAATAGGTGTCAGGAGAAGGTTTCTTACCCCCAGTAGAAGTGGTAAAGACATATGGCTCCTGAATCAAAGACGAGACCAACGACTGATTAAGGTTTGAGTCTTTACAGCAGGAGAAACAGGCGACTAGACGGGGGCCGAATGGGGCCGATCTGCAGGCAAATTCTTTGTTTCTATGCTTTGGATAACAGAATTAACCAGCCTTTATCTCTAGCTGGACTATTTATATTAATTATATATATGATAAAGTATAAATATGATAAAGTAGTATTGATAAATCTTTGAGTATTTTGATTTGTTAGTGTTCCTCGAAACAGTAAAATATTTCCATTTATGAAATTTTCATAAAACAAGCTCTTCGAATATTTATAACCTTTTATTTTTAAATAAATAAGTGGGAATTTTCTGCGGATTGTTCTTGGTAAAGCCTGAAAAACAGATATTTATTGTTATTGGAGTGATAGCTGCCCGGCCCAGCCCGAGTCTCACCTGTATAACCCTGGTTACAATTGCAGATGACCTGCTTGGAGCGAGGATCTTGGTGGCAGGAGGCGGCAAAATGTCGTCCGCTGTTAGGGCCATCGGGGCAAGGACAGGGCCGGCAGTGATCGCCGGAGCCGAGGACAGGGTTCCCGTAAAAACCAGAAATGCATCTGCAAAGTGAATTGTGTGTTAGACCTTATTAGAGGATTAATTAAAGCAGATCGGTTACTTTTACCAGTCCTACATTTTATAGTTTCTGCTATGGGAACGACCAACCTAACTTCCTATGATCAGCATCAGCATGATTATTCCTCCCCTTTATGGATCCCTTTTAACATTTTTGGGAATTTCCTACCAATGACACTATTCTCGGTAGCAGATTGGCCATTGACCCCGTTTAGAATTGCCATTTCTTGGATGATATTTGCTATTCTTTCTTCTACATGGAATGGATGCTGTAGGCAATGGATTACTCACAAGATGTTTCTCGAAAAGCCAATATTTCCCAGAAATAAACAGCTTTGGTTCAGACGGTAACAATAACCGAATCACCTTTCACATCTGTCTCCTGTGCTGTGGTCTCTGCAGTTCAGACAGACGCCCGTCCTCTGGTCGCACTCTTCAGAATGGCCGTTGCACTGACACCTCCTGCAATTTGGGAAGCCCCAGTGCCCAGGCTGGCAGCGATCACACCTCGATCCAAATGCCCCGGGCCGGCAAGGGCACTGTCCGTTGTACTGGTCACAGAAGTTATGGAAGGAGCCCTCTGCGCTGCATTCACAGGCTGAAACAAGAGATCAACATCGAACAAATGTGTATGTCACCGAGACCTATTCTTCAATAAATGTCCCATGATTCTGAAGGATACAGAAAATCTGTCAATTAAAAACTTAAAGCAAAAAAAATGTATATGTTCCATTTTATAACACTCTAAATAGCATTTATAATCAGAAATGTCTATGTAAATAATACACTTTACATGTTCTGTCTCTTCTTCTGGATCCCAACCAGCCTTCTTAACTGGCTGATGATTTAGCCGTTTTAAAATAAATATATTTTAACCTTATTTTTCAAAAGTTGGTTCAAAAAACAGGGTAAGGGAAGTGGTTTGGATGCAGTACGGATACTTTCATGACAACCACACAATGTTTAGTGTCATTCTTGGATCCATAGCTAAGCTTGTGGTTACCTTTGCATCCGGCTGGTCCAAAGCCATGTGTTCCGGGAGCGCATCGGTCACATCTACGGCCAATAACGTTGGCTTTACACTGGCATTGCCCACCATTGGGGTCACATTCTGAGCTCAAGGACCCTTGAGGATCGCAGTTACAAGCTGGAGAGAAACCGGAATTCAATTGACTGTAGATCGTTGTCCCTGCTAGATCGCTTAAGAATAAAATTAGCTTCTTCCATGTTTTATTATTTTTTTGTTATTTCTGGAGAAAAAGTCAATATTAGATAGATCCAGTGTTATACTGTTACGTAACATCTAACCATGTTGATTGTACTTGGGAAATCCATATGGTGTGAACCATATGGTGCCAGCATTAGCTGTAGTTCTCCTTTATAATCAGAAGGTGGCGTTATATCCATTCATACAGGAGAAAAGCTACTGATTGGTCTCAGTCGTTTGCTTCTTAGTGGGTCACAGAAAACGTTAATAAGTATCAGAAGCTTGAAGACTCCGAGGGCCCCTCTCTTGATCTCCTACGGCCTGTACAAAAATCCTATGGAAGGTGACAAAATGATGACCTAGCCCTTTATACTTATGTTTATTTATGTGTGTGTGTATATATTGTATTGTGTGTATGGTAGTTACACATTCCCAAGGGCATGAACAGAAAGACATTATTTCACCCACAATCTTAACTCACCGAGCGCTCCGTCATGAACGACGGCTGACATGCTTGTGATTAAGTTGGAGCACACCTCCGTGGTGGGGGATTTTATTACACTTCCGCTGTTACCATGACAATGATAGCGCTCAAAGGTCTCCTTGCGATGAATGGAGGCTGGGTCGCCTCCTATGAACATTTCCAAAGAAGAGTAGCGAGGAATCAACACAATCTGTGAGAAGAAAGAACCAAAGATGAGGTCCTCCTTAAGACACAGCGTCGTGAGAACATGTTATTATACCAAAATCTTCTCCGGTTATCTCATATGTATGATTCTATGCCTCCATCCTCCATGCCTCCATCTATGCCTCCATCTGGACTGTTGTAAAGGTTGCCCCACCACAACCTAGAGAGCTCCTGGTTTAGCTGTTCCTCATCATCTAGTATCTTCTTCACAGCTACCTTTCTGCATTCACTAACACCCAAGCTATTAATACAATGTTTCTTTACAATTGTTACTCTTATTACAATGTACGTGTATGTTGCCGTCAGAAAATTGTGTGGCTAGCGGGAAACACGCTCGCAATGGCGTCTCTCGTTGTCACCTTTTTGTTTCTTTATGTCTAAATTGTTATGCGATGCGCTACTTTTTATGTCCCGTTTTCCAATCGTACAATGCTGTGGAATATGGTGGCGCTATATAAATCAATAAGTAATACTAAACTCTGCTTATTATTACAAATAAGTAGAATAGACGATCGAGGCTCTCACCGAATCGATAAGGATGCTGGCTCCCAACACCTGCTCCCAAGAGCTGTACCTGATGAATTCCAGGCGGATTGTGTAGCTGACGCCGCGTTCCAGACACACGGGCTGCTCCAGGATAACATACCTAGAAATCACAACCATACACGTGAATTGTGATATCTTATTCCTATCAGACCCTGTTGTGTTGTTTCTCAGAAGCATTTCTAAAGCGTTACCCTACATCTCAAGTTAATGTTTTGTGCTTCTTGTATTGAGTTAAGCGAAGAAGTCTGTATTATGAGATAAGCCTAACAACACCTTGAAGAAAAGAACATTCTTGGCAAAACCAACGTGGGCATAAGTCACCTACTAAACTTCTCCTAGAAGAACGTGGATGCTGTTGAGTTGAAAGCAGTAGCAGCTTATATGACCTTGAGGAAATCATGGCTCATATACTTGGGATCAGTCAATGAAATATCTAACAAAGTCATCTATAAGGTTTCTAGTATTTAATGGCAGGCAGCTTCATCCCTATAAGAATATGTATCTCACCTGGAGCCTGCGGGTAGAGATGCAGTTAGGAGGTCATCTGATGGGATGGTGTTTCCACAAGGGCTACTGGTTGGGATAGCTCCGGGTCTAATCACAGATATCTTGACCAGCTCCCACCTGTTTGGAAGCTTTCAGAAAATGCAATGATGGACATTTAGACTTCTCACTTTCATTGCTCATATTCTGATAGGCTTTCTTCCTTTCATGTTGTATTCAGGGGCCCGCTACCACCTACTGCCATCACAGAATCAGGTTAAGATTTGACTGTGCCATAGAGAGAGCACTCAATAGCATGAACTAGAGCACTGGGACATCGTAGTGAGAGTAAACTAGTTGTTGGCCATGGCAGGATATCACACGTTGCTTTAAACCCCTAGACAGGTGTACCTAGTACATAATCTCCGGTGGACCAAAGGTTCTGTTACCAAACGTTGGGTATTTGAGAATACAGCCCTATGTCATTTATCTGTCAATTTCCGTCCAATTTTCTTATATAGTTGTGGTTTACCTGGGGCTCGTAACGGATGACTAAGTCGTACTCCATAGAATATGGAATGTTGCTGATCTGAAACTCTAGAACCCCTTCCTCCGGGACAAGCGCAAACCCAGCACCGGTCCAAGTAGCTGGACGACCCTGTGGATGTTCCCTCTCTGACACCGAGCATCCCTGTGTTAAAAAGACAAAAGGCAGAACAGCTTTTAAAACTTACAAGTTAAATCGGGAACAATAACTATATTTGGTGGGGGGGAAACAATAGATAACTTCTTTTATATATTTTTGGGAATATGTTATTTTGTATCCTGAGAGTTGAAACTCCGCTTACATGTCTGTGCAAGGCTGTCTCTGCCTCATAGGTATAATGATCCAGGTTGATACGGTAGTGACCAGACTTTACTAGGTTACACTGCCTTCCGACCATATGACTTCTGCAGCGACACTGTCCGGTCTCTGTAGCACAACTGGCATGGAAATAAAAACAGATTGTAAGCTCCCAAGATCAGGCCCCTCTTCTCCCTGTGTGCCAGTATGTCTTAACGTGTATCAATTTGAATGTTCTTGTTCATTTTCTTTCTCCCTTATTGTAATAGCGGTATGGAATCTGCTGGAGCTCTATTACTACAAGTTATTTTAATAGGCACAAGAAGAAACGGATTATGGCATATGCTCTTTCAGTGCATTACGAGCCATCTAGAACCAAAAGGGACCATAATCTTAATGTTGTTCTTATACCTCTTTAAGGTACTCCTCATCAAAGATTAGAGGGGTTTGTACTCACTTGTTATCCCATGCACCCCCAATGTCACAGTCGCACGCCCGGCATCCGTAGACATCATGGCTAAGAGCCCAGTATTCTGGCTGTTAACATCAAGAAAAAAATAACTATAAGACATTCTACAAGTCAACAAGACCAGCTATTCCAATAGGTTATATGGACAACTGCGTAGAGTGTTGAATTTGGGGCAACAAAGCTCGGCTCAGGAGGCAATGGTTGGCAAAGGGAGTCTGTTCTGATGTTCTAGAGCTGGGAATTGGATTCATCAATGGTTGCTTGTCAATATGGACATCCCTTCGGGGATCAGAGCTTTTAAACTGGTGAAGTGAGTAGGTCTTGATGTCTCTAATAGAAAACACCATAGAGATGCATGGTCAGCTTCAATAAAGTATTATATAACCTCATGTTTCTTCTCTATATGATGTTCTCCGTGGGGTATTAGTTCAGCCACACAAAGACATCTCCAAGTAGCAGGAAGCGGGACAATAGAAGAGGATTTATCTGCTACGCGGCATCAGCAAAAACAGCACAAACGCTGAGTGCATATAAAGTTACGCATTCTATAATAATGGCCATAAAGTCTACTAAAATACACAACCGGTACAGGCTTTGTCTGCGTCCGTTCCGTTATTACAAAGACTCCATAAACCACTATAATTAGGATTAAAAACGATTGTAGATGTTTTTCTCATGTTGCGTAGACCACACACTTAAGGTAATCTTAAAATTACAAACTGGATTATGTTGGCGGGGGGGGGGGGTGATTGGCAGCCTTGTTCCTATCAGCAAATTCTCTACATTTCCATTCGGAGGATGGATGTCGTTACCAGCAGCTGCTGTCTGGAATGCCCAGGAGGATATGTGGAGGAGACACACGGAAATGACATTTCCTGCGACAGCCCTTTAGGTGCGTGAACCGACATAACGGCCCCTGGATGTTTAGAGCTTTTCATTCGCTGTTATTGATTCCATTAGTTAAGTATCTCCCTTCTTAAAGGTAAACAGAAGACCTTACACTTGTTGACTCTAGATTGTAAGCTCTTTGAGCACGGCTCTCCTTACCCCTTGCTTCTGTAAGTCATATTACTACGTATTATGTTCCTGTTTATGAAACAATAAATAATAATACGCATAAAAAATAAGTACAGTATAATGCCTCATTCAAGTGAAACCAAAGCAAAGTTCTAAAAAGAGAACATTGAAAGAACAAGCCGTGTCCATCGTTCATGCCCTGAAATTAAATTGTTGAGCTATACAAGTCATTTATATATTTTATTCTTTTTTTTTTTTAAACATTTTGCTTACAAGGCACTGATTGCAGCTTCGTCCGGTCACAAAGCGCTTGCAGAAACAGTCCCCGCTGATCGCGTCACACTGGGAGCCATCGGACACGGTCCCTCTGGGGTCACACTGGCATCCTATGTAAAATAAATAAATAAATAAATACAATTATTTAAAAACAAGCCATTTCCTGTAGTACTATACCTGCCAACTGTCTTGGATTTCCAGACAAAATCCAGTTATGGGCGATTAGAGAGGTTTTAATCCGACAAAAATATTTAATATAATTCGGGACTGTATATAATTATATTACATTTCAATAGCTATATGGATTATGTTATTGATCTCCTATAGAGTAATGTAAAGAATTATGGTTCTGTTATTTTGTGCTTTTCCCAATCATCCACCGTTTCTCACTTACGTTGACAGCCTTGGAAATTATCTGCACTGAGCCCGAAGAATCCAGCCTTGCATCTATCACAGCGTGGCCCTTCTACAAAATCCTTGCACCGACACTGTCCAGCAATGAGTCCCAAACTTGGGTTATCTTGAGAGTCACACAGACCCCCGTCTAGAGAGCCTTCCGGGTCACAGTCACAGGCTACAAGTGAAGGCAAATTTAGAATGAAACCATGCAAGTACAAAATATTAAAATACCCTGCCCTCCTTCCATTGCTAAAGTCATTGAAGATCAATGTTGGAGTGGCAGTTCCAACCTCACTCTAAATGTATCTCAAATATTTGAAGGTCTCCTGTTGAAGAACAAAGAAAACCCATCACGCTGAGTTTTTTCCGCACCTCTGCAGACAGCACTGTCCCTGATGTCCTTGGCCGGATCTTTGTAGAAGAAAGGCTTGCAGAGCTCACAGTTCCGGCCCATAGTGTTGTGCTGGCAGTCGTCGCACACTCCACCGCTCACATTCCTGGTGGACAGGTACACGGCCATATCAAAGTGACACTTCCTCGAGTGATTGTTACAGTTGCACTCTGAAAAACACAGGTTACCCAGTGACAAGTTTTTACAAGAGGATGGCCTAATATACATAAAGTTTCTAAAGATCCTTGTAAGTTGAACAAACTTGGATCTTTTCCTAACTTTGACTCATGTGTTAGTCTGGACCATATCTCTTACTCTTATTTGACAGTCTTGAGTCTCTTTAAGAAGGTAAAGTATGACCTCTCCATCAGTGAAGACAATGGATGTTACAGCCCAGTAGCAGGCCAACTATTGTCTACTAGCAAGAGATAAGGTCAATACTAACAGAGGCAGCTAAGGAACCATTATACGCAGAATTTCCCCATCTTTAAGGTCATGTCTTATAGTTCAACATCCTAGTGAACTCACTTTTACAGGCGTTGGTGCTGCGTCCCTCAGCTGGTCTCCAGGGAACTTCATTGAAGAAGCTATCGCATTGCTCACAGTTGAGCCCCTTTGTGTTGTGTTTGCACACGCATCTCCCATGTACCTATTGGACGAGAAGATACGTTGTTCATGATATTATAGTCACCAGGAAACCGCGGAATTCCATTAGGTATAAATGGAAAGTAGGCATCTCTTCTTCTCCATCCGCATAAACTATAACCCACCTCATCTTCTGCCAGCATCAAGGCTGATAAGTAGTTGCCCAGGAAGGGGGGACACCTCCATAAACATACCCCAAACATTTAAAAGTAGGCTCTGAAAAGCTCCTATGATCATTCTGGCTTTACAATAATGGCCTTCATCAGGATGGAGCTGATAATATAGCAAAGATCAGCTTCAAGGTCAGTTCATGGAGATTTTTTTGTTGTTCTACTTGGTATTTTAGTAATGAGGCTGACCTCGACTCTTAGAAGAAATGCATACAATGCATACCAGGAGATTCACGTTACATATTTTAAAATGGCAGCGAGACATCAAAGAGAGAATTGCATTCGAGGTATGCTGCGTTTTATCTTTTCCAATAAAACACGGCTCGGTGGATTTCCTTCCTTAGTAATTACTGAGTAAAGCGGGAGATTAGCAGGGCATGTTTTCAAGAGATAAATATACAGGATTCCATACATGTTCACGTTGCTGAAGTCAGGTTTGGATTGGGAGGTTGAGGAAACAATGAATTTGCTTCCATCTGAATAAGAGACCTCTTGGGTCCTGAAAACTTATGTAATTTAACATTATTTTATGTCCTTTTTTAAAAAGATATCTACTTTAACTAAAGACTATTTTTTTCTTGGGCTCATACGGCTATATACATTTTTCTTGTGTACAAGTAAATCACAAAGACACATTTGGGTTTCCATACCATGCCCTCTGCGTCTTCGGAGAAGCCTTGAATGGGTGCGCATTCCGATGCGTGGCCATAACAGAAGCAGTTTCCTCGCACCACCAGCTCATACAGGGCATAGTAATACTTTTCCTTAATCTCCAGGCGCGAGTCGAGCATGTTGTCCCCCAACGTGTGCAACTTGGTGAAATTAATCCTGAGATTGGTGATTTTCAGGAGGTCTAGGAAAAAAATCAGACAGTTCAGAAGGAGAGACCAGTCAGAGAAGAACACCTGCTGGTTTTTTTTTTTTTTTTTGGTCCCTTTCTTTTTATGATGCCCCCCCCCCAGTTCATTGTACATGACTATTGTAGCTGGAAACGGATGATTTTTAATGGAATCTCTTCATAGGTGCACAGAGGCCCTTTATCACTCCCATCACTCCTGTGTTCTAATGGCCCCTTATCACTCCCATCACTCCTGTGTTCCAATGGCCTTTTACCACTCCCATCACTCCTGTGTTCCAATGGCCTTTTACCACTCCCATCACTCCTGTGTTCCAATGGCCCTTTATCACTCCCATCACTCCTGTGTTCCAATGCACGTTGTGTTTGCTGATCCAAGTTTAAGTTTAAAAGGCTGATTAATCATTAGAAAACCCTTTTGTAATTATGTTACAGCCAGAAATTTCCTTGTTTTCCATGAAAACAGCACAGTGACCCCAAACTTTTGAAAGGTGGTGTAAAAATGTCCAATAACCCTAACATGGTTAACCCATTCAGTATCAGAAAGGCAACAAATGCATTTAGAGCCAGTGTCATTCAAAGGGTCCATGTCCAATAATACAGGTAATGTCACCTGCATGGATCAAGCGTAACCCAAGATTGATGTGTTTGGGTTTTAACCTCAGGTAATCTATCAGAATAGGGTTGTCACTTATTAACTCGCCCATGGAAAACTATAAATATCATTAGAATATAGTCTTATTGCAGCACTGAACAAAATAAATTGTGTATTTCTGTGTGACATGAATGGGATAGTAACTTTGAGTCTTGATAAATTCACTTTTCCACTTGAATTCATAATTAAATTATTTCTAATAATCTGGTAAATTACTGACAAAAGTAAATGTTTTTTAAGCTACAGTCCCACTGTGTCATGTAAAGAGCCGTGGAAAGACATGCTGTTTAGCCCTCTAATAAAAGGTTATTATGTGTTGTGTTAGCGGCGGCTTTGATAATCGGGGGGTCTTCAGAGTAACACCTCTACTAACACAACCCGCCGAGACTTGTTTAAAGGTTTTAAGTAATCTGCTTTTAAAAGTCTACGCGAGGCTGGATAGAAGCCAAGAGTAACACTCAGTATCATCATTTAAAAAGAGAGCTGTCCTTCTATGGCAATAAAGATCAGCACTTAGTGGAAACACTGAGCTAAATCAGTAACAGCCACAGGCATCCTTACAGAGCTATATTCCGCTCACAAATAACTCTCTCTTCTTTTAGAAAGAAATCAGACCTCTCTCGAGCTGTCAGGAGCCGGAGGAAGAATGACAGTCGCTAATAAAAAGTGGGTTGCTTGGAGCCAGGCGAGTCTTATGAACAGTGTGTGGAAATACCCCTTCATTTCTAAATGTAAAGCCTGATCTCCACCGTTAGGTCTCCACATATATATCTGAGTTATTACAACCTTGTGTGCATGTCCTCGTTTCCTTAGATGGTAACCGCTAAAAGGAACCATTCAGCCTGTCTAGCTTACCCATTTTTTAATCAATATCCTAATCTCAGGATCTGCATGATCATTCCTCTCCGTTAAGTTATCTCGGAAGTTGCGGATTATTTTTCATTGGTTCAGGCTGGCTTTTTTGAGAGTTGGGGAGAAGAAGTGAGAGAACTTCCAGGACAGGAACCTAGACCGTGACCGTGAGAAGCCAATGCTGGGTCTTCTAGAGGCTACCATAAATCTCAGCTTTTCAGCAAAACATCTCTAAAAGACTCCCAAGCAAAAAAAGCCCAAGCTATAGGTAGTGTAATCACTTAAATTAGTATAAAAGGTCAGGTCATCATTAAGACCTATATTTCGAAGAGTAGTTAGACCACCTCTGCTGTTTAGAATACTGGCAACCTCAACAATCTACAGCTGGTGAGATATTCATTATTTGGGTTGGCATAAAACCCATTATCTGCCATGACAAATGTGTAACGGTTAACCTTTTAAAGCACAATGGAGTGATAAGCTCCGCAAAACCATGTCCCAATTCAAGAAGAACTACGTTAGGATTTTACATGGCGTCAGTGGAATAACATTCCTTTTCCCAGCATTGGCCCGAATACACAGCAAACGTGTGATGACTGTTGATGACATGATATCCGCGCCAGTAAAATTTAATTGGCTTGGAGAACATCCAGCCTGCCTCCAGGCTACTACACTTAGAAGTTTTGTTAAAGAGTTTTAGAGACTCACTCTGTATATTGGGGCTGTACGGATCTCGAATAGGAATGGCTGGATCCAGAACTCTGTAAATCACCTGAAAAAAAAGATTTCTGAGGTTATTTATTGCCCAATTAAAAATATACAAATTGAATCTGAGAGGGTTCACTAGCAGTACTAGTTATACAAGTGGCTCTTCAGGCACAGCTGGACTACAACTCTCATGATTCTTTTTCTGGCCAAGACAGGGACATAGAATATTCTATATGTCAGATATTAAACCTTGAACTCCACGGAATGCACTTTTACAGTGGGGCTTAAAGGATTAATTGAGCTTTAAGCAGTTGGATTCTGTCGTAATATTGAGTTGAAAGCATCAGGCAACACCTACACGTAGTGACTTGCTAAGAGAGAAGAAAGGGGTGTGTCTTATAGAGACAAAATGGCTCCGTACAGGGAGCTCCGTACCGTATTTAAAATTACCAGATGCTCAAAACCATTGTGTGCATATTTAAAAATACATACTAAAATAAAAGATAAGGGGTTTCTCTACTTTTTTTTTGAGGTGGCAGGTTCATAAATGAGCAATCCTCCTAATTTCTTCCTTTGGCTGTTTTGGCCTTCATTAATAATACCTATTTTTTTTCTCACCTCTCCCTCAGTTGACGGCTCTATGTCAGAGTAACGTGTTTCACAAATAACATCGTCGACCTTCCGCTGTATAGTCCGCGTCACATTGGGGAAGGAGCCTGCACAATCGTGAGCGAAGTACCTGTACACCTGCCACGTACGGCCAAAGTCTGAGGAACGCTCCACCAACATAGCTGCTGGCCTGAATGTCTGAAGGAATAGAACGAGTAAATATGGTCCACATTGCCTTAAATGTAACAAAAATTACCTACTTTTTCCAATACTAATCAATGGTGACATTATGTTTACCTTGAAGGTCATGATGAGATGAGTAAAATGAAACTCAGCCTCCAGATCTAATTGAATGCTGACTTCAGAAACACCTGTCCAAAAGAAAAGGGTAAGAAATGTTTTATTTATACTTTATAACACAATGTTTAAGGTTGTTCACACAAAACAGAAAACCTTTTGACTGGGCATACCCGTTGAGCGAGGAATTGTGCATACATAGAATAGGTTTCCAGAAGTGTTGGTATGGGCTCACACAATGGACGGTTCCAAGGGCTCTTAGGATATATATGGTTGTCTCACCGTGGAGATAGGTTTGTGATTTTGCAGGTTGACAACCTTGATCCCTACTTGATCCTTATTTTTCTATCAGCGCCTTCAGGCCCATTTAGTATAATTTTTGCATCCCCTCCAAATGCCAACAGTTTCATCATCTTCAGTCCCCTTCCCTAGTGTTCTAAGACTAGAATATTACTCGGGTGGCAGATCTTATTGAGATACATTTAAAGACATTATACACTGGGTCTCCCAGACAATGATGCACCGACCAGCAAGATGTCAGGAAAAGAGAGATCTGGACTTTTGGAGGATCTACATCCAGTACAGAAGACCATGAGGAACTGGTCACAGGCGTTCCATAGCTTTCTACCTCCTTTAGACTTGGGTCTATGCCCAGATGCTTCTACTGGGACCACTTTACTTACGTCAGCAGACAGCGCACTCCAAACACCCAAGTTATTTTGACATATTAAAAAACATGATGCAGGGATCCCTGCTTATGACTGAGCCGCGTATTTTATTACTCCTCAGCCTGTCCCAGCATCAACGAGTAGGACCAAACCTAGTGATCATCACCACCCCATGGGACATATAGCCATTGGCATAAGTATAATAAATAACCTCTGGAACCCAAACGACAGAATAGAATGTCATCTCCTTGTTTGAAACATCAGGTGCGTAACAGGATTTTCCCTGCAGCTCGACTTCAGCAGCTGGGGATGGGTGGTATGCGAAGCGGCAAATAACTTGGCAGTCAACAGCGATCTATGGAGAATTGACCATTGATTTAGTGCAAACGCGCACCTGCTTTAAAATAACCAGATTCTTTCTGCTCGAACTTTACGCCTTGGTTTGTAGCCAAACAGAACAGTTATCTTGACACATGCAATATGTGTCTAATCAAACTCCGTTTAACTGCGCTAGAAGAATAGTTTAGGATACGGCATTTTTTACGGAAAACTCCGATAAGTGAAGTATTCGTGGGAGAGAGAAGTTTTTCTAAGTTTTTCATGAGTACGATGGTTGGTTTTGCCTTTTTTTTTTTTGTCTCCCTGTTTTGTGTTATTTTTAATCATTATAAAAAAGATGAATCAGAAGGGCTTGTGAAAGCGAGGGATTCTGGAATGTTTTAATATGATTCTTTTCATGGTGGATGATAATGGGCAGATGAGTCAGTATTTCCTCTCTGTACAATGGGAAAAACTGAGAAACGCTTTCACAATAATATTTTTTCCGCTTCCCTGCGGGATTGAAGTTTTCGCCGGAAGATAGAATTTATACAACTAGTTTTTATTTTATTTTTTTTTTTACTTTTTTTAGAAAGCTGTAATGTGTGTAATTAATAATAATATTTTATTATCATTTTTCTTTACATCCAATCTTTAGGAATAAATAAATACAGGTAGAGATAAACTCCTAGGGACACATGGGGCTTTCAGCAACAGATATACAAATGTTACCAAGACTGAAATTAATAACTATGGAGTGATGTCAGGAAGTGGAGACCAGATGCATGCTGGGAAATAGTATGTGGTGGGGTTAAGCCGGCAATGGCACGTGTAAAATGCATTTGGCATCCCAAACGTCCAACAGGAATTAGCCCCATATGTTAATGACAAGGTCTAATTGGCCATGAAGCGATCCACCTTATGGAGGAGGTCGTTTTCCTTGCACTGTGTGTTTACTTTGTGCAGAGCACCAGTGCCATATCTCAACGTTACCTCTTCAGAAGGTCGCACAACATGAGGGTGAGATGCTATGAAGGTCTATGCAAGCCAAAAGCACAGTCATCCATTGTATAAACTGGATGGATGCAACAGAGATCACAACGGGACCACTGAGCTGCACCCTACACGGATATGAATCGGCCCCACAGGCTGATCTGCCCCTGGTAAACCCGGACAAGGTCTACCACCTCCAGGTCCTGTAGCCATAAGCCTAATTGGCCTAGGCCAGAATTCACCTCTGCAGTAAAACCCCCCATCCTGGAAGCTGTGATGGGCCCACTCACCATTTTCAGACTGCCACCATGATTTCCCACGATGAGCAGTGAAGGCGGTTATGACATTTTCCATACGGTGGCTGATAGGGTTGTACAGACGGTTGTAGGGTCTGCGGGAATCACACACAAAGCACTTCTTCTCATCCTGGTGGGAACAAAACCAACCCAATATTTAGCAGAGTGCATATTTTTGGAACTCCACATTCACATTCACAATCTACACAAATACATTTATCATACATGAGATGCACTACAGTAGTCATTATATTTCTACAAATGATTAAGCTGAATGTTAATGTCTATTCTTGAGGTTCTTTTTTCTCCTTGAGTCCTTTTTTATCATGCAGCATCCTTGTTCTCATATGAATCTGATGTACTCACCTGTAAGTGACTCACAATACAGTAGGGCTCGGCTTTTCGGAGCCCGCAGGTGGATGAGGCTTTGAGTCTGTTGGCTCGGCCAACAAGGAGGTCCCCTGTGGCTGGGTAGCAGCTGCCTTGAGCACAGCCATGTTGGTGATCAGGGGTCTGGGATATGACAGTTACCACCAGAGCTGCGGAGAAACGGAACACGGAACATGATGTAAGAGAATTATATAGCCGTGATGCACTCACACGAAACCATCACTTATGAACATGCTATATGAATTCTATTAGAGCATAAAAACACCCATGTATCATTGGACTTTTTAAATGACTAGTGATTGTTGATATTTTTCATGGAAAATTGCAAATTAACCACAGAAGATTCCATTTTTATAAATAACATGTCTTCTGGGAAATTGTTATATCTGTTATATCGTTAATTTCAAATTAAAAAAAAAAAAATACAAAAATAAATAAAATAAAATTTAGAGTCTGTCTGCGTTTTGGAGGATTCCACCCTAATTTCCAAGAGATCAGGTGCATGCTGGGATATTTTTTGTTCCATGTACATGAAATGGAATGTTATTTAAAATATAAATCTGCTTCAATCTGTCCGCTCAATGAGAAAGATGGGAAACCAAGGCCCAGGCTCATGGTGGCCGTCCAAAACTGTTAGGCTTTTCCAGATTCAGCCCTCCGTGAACCCGTTTAGCGGCACCGGCCCTTGCCGCTTTAGATAAAGGCTCCCTGTCGTTTGCTGCGTGTGGCGGACAGGCTGTTTTTCTTAGGTCTCATGTGGGCCGTATCTCCCTCTCTCCCTCGTGGAGCATGGGAAGAGCGCAGAGTTATGTTTACGCTCATTGCTTTTATATAAAGGCCGTTGAACGCTTATCTCTTGGTTCCCCCATTGGGAAAATGAGCCGGATTACAGGCGGCACAAAGGAACCCAGCACTGACAAAGCTACAGATTAATACCGGCGATCTAATGACACAAATCGCCAAAAGAGACACTTTTATTTGGGTGGGGGGGGGTAGATGTGTGGCTGGGGCTTTGGAACATTGAGTAAGACATTTAGGAGATAATTAATATATTTTATATAATGTATTTGATAAACCCGGTTCCTGCTCGTTTAGAACCCTGGGATGCCCTCATACCCAGCAAACATTCCGAGAAAAGAGGAACATCGTGGGGGGGGACACGAATTTGGGTCCCCAAGAAGGACTGGTGCTCCTAGGCAGGGACAGTTGGGACATGTTTCCCGTAGGCAGGTATAGAATTACAAAGCTAAATATTTTAGGATTCACAATGACTTCATAACACAAAATACGGTTCCAGGGGCATTTATACACCTGCTCCTTTTGGTCAGCGATCCAGACATTCCAGGACTAAGAATACATCTGAAAATATTTTTACAAAGCTCTATTTAAAAATAACAAAATATTCTTCATTCCTGTATCTCCTGAAATACATCTACAAACAGAAGGTCTTCAAACCCCATGTGAGTCCATCAATCCCAAAATGAAAACAGATAGAGTCAATCGTTCCAGAAACCAAAGCGTAACTGATATTCTTCATTCTATAAGACGAGGAATGATGTCATGCTATGATGTCACTTCTGCTCCAGGAACTGCATCACCCAGGACATTCATCTATATGTTACCAATAAGCCGTGCTGGAACTACCAGAATACATTAAATTACATTTTTTACTGGCAACTGTAAACCCTAGATTCAGGATTGATCTGCCCCTTTTACGAACCATTCTGCTGTTTTCCCCCGTGGAGAAGGAAGACCCCTGCCAAAGATATTGGCTTGTTTGCCGCATCCCATGTACATCGTAATCTTTTCAGGAAAGAATTTTGATCCTTTCTGTTGTTGCAGGCTTTGGCCAGCTGTCTCTCCTACATTCCTCCCCGGGTCCTGTTTATCATATCACCCGATTCACTCCCCTGCAACACGCTCGGCGGCGGCGGCGGCGGGGCTTCCATTCCTGTCCCGGGAACGGATCCATGCAGCAAAATACTGCAGAACACCAGTCGGACTCAAACATTCTAAATTTAAGTGCGTCCCCCCCAATGTATTTCCCTCTTTTTAACAGTAATAACCCCAGCGCTGTATACAGTAATAACCCCAGCGCTGTATACAGTAATAACCCCTCATTTCGCTCCACTAAACTCCCTTTATCTGGAGGCAGCCATTGCTGTCAGTCATATTTTGGGTGACTTTCCCTGCTCAAACACCACATTGAGCTGATGCTTTATGGCAATGCTAATGAAGTCCGTTCCTCCATAGGCTTTCATTAGTCAGAGAGTCCGGCTGTGTGATTGAGACGGAACCATTCTATTGTTTCTCACAGGCCGTATGATAAGGAGTCGGGGGGTTTGTCTAGTAGATCGGGGCTCAGATAACAGAGCGAGAACTCCTACAAATGGCTAATATGCAGAAAAAAACTTATATTATCCAAAAACTACAACCGAGCAATACGAGGAATTAATGATTGACGGGAGATCTCCCTTAATGTTCTCCTTGAGTGAAAGATCTGAGATAGACAATAAATATTCTTATAATGAGGGTAACGTTAACGGAAAATCACATAGAGGAGACGGGGCTATTTGACCCGGGTGATTCCGATCAGCGAACGAACGCGTTGCATTTAATTAGAAAGCCATCCGTCAGGAAGCCGAGTCACATGGTATCTTCTCCCACCTGTCCTCGAGTGACAGAGGAGCGGACGTTATCCCGCCGCGACCTTTACGTGCCTTCCTGCTTACAACATTTAAATCATTCATGCCATATAAATAAAGAGATCACCGCCGAGGGCTTTGTAAACACTCATATTATTCAATGGAAATATTGCCGGGCGCCGAGGGTTAACTCTTTCTTGACCAGCATGCTAATCTTTTTTTTGGGGGGGGGTTATGGATTATCAACAGGTTGCGTTTCTTGGAAATGGGTCAACTACATCCCCCAACAGCCATTCTTTGGCGGCACAGGCAGTCTATAGATAAAATTTAATCTACATTTAAGGAGCGGGGGATGGGAATATATTAAATAAAGTCCGATTTCTAAAAAGCGAAGGTTCCGTATCTCTTCGCTCTCTATCGTCGTCGAGTCTTGATTGGGCTGCTTTGATGTTTTTCAACGGTTACTCCTGGAAACCTCTGTCTAAAAATGTCACATTCCAGATTCCCTCCCCTGCTTACTGTACGTACACCCAGATAATTAAGTTTTCTTTTCCTCTTTTACTTAATAAGACAAAAAATGTTATTCTTGTTACAATGTAGGTGGGAGCTGCCATCCTTGGGATGTTTGTAATAATAGCTGCGCCGCTGTCAACAATCGCTAGCGCTAGCGGCTCATTACGCGGACTGCACCGAGGGATCATGGGATAGAAACTAAAATTTGCATAAAAAAGTCCTGCTTTGGTGGAAAAATGAAATAAGTATAATAATAACATGCGTATTCAATGGTTTTTATCTCGGACGCCATGACACACGGGAGGTCTATAGCCAGAGGGTCCTCTTGTTGTACGTGAAATTGTCAGAAGATGTTGAGAAGGTGTAGCGTCGAGGTCTCCACGGCACGGGGGGCCGCCAGATGGATTCACATTCCTTGTTAGAAAGATCTATCTGTTATGCTCTCAAAATTAAATGATATCAGGAAAATTATGTTACATGACAAGTATGCGTTCTGGCCGAGGAGCAGCACAGCTGCAGCGAGGATCCGATGAGTTCCGCTACGCGGTGCCAACACATTCTGCGATGCTGCACTTAACGCATATTCCGTATAGATTGTCCATGGCAATGCTCCCAGCAACCTCAGCCTACCTCTTGAGTGAGCCGTTAGGCCTTACTGTGTAGCCATCAGATGGCCGTAGAACCCTGCGATACCCTCATACCCAGCAAACATTCCGAGCTCCTGGAAAAGAGGGGGCATCAGGGGAGGAAAAAGTGCTAAGCTTCCGCCGCTTCCGGATCCAGAAGCAGATCGTCAGTGCTAATGGCTTTTCCAGGCGACTCGCAAATCCCGGCTATCCTCTTATAGGAAGCGTTTGCGACCTCGGCCTTAGGACACAGCCGTAATTAACTGACTGGGGCAGAGAGGAACCGCATCAGCGTGGCTGCCCTGCACTGCAACACCAACTAAAGAATTCGGTTTGTACATAGAGATGTTATATTTACTGAGAGGGTGGTAGATAAGTGGAACAGCCTCCCAGCAGAAGTGGTAGAGGGTAATACAGCAAGGGGATTTAAACATGCGTGGGATAGACATACGGCTCCTGAATCTATGATGAGACCAACGACTGATTGAGGTTGGAGTCTTTACAGCAGGAAGAGCGAGCGTGACTCTTAACAGCAACTCTCATCACACCTTAACCTTATTAGTTAGACAAATCCTTGATCTAAATCATAGCCGTAGTTAACCTTCTAGGCAAAACATTCTGAGAGTCACAGGCTGTGCCACCTCGGTCTCGTTGCAGAGAGACGGATAAGAATTTTACGCATTTACACGTAACAACATTTTTAGCGAGTTTTATTAAAGGGCGTCTTTCAGGTTTGGAGCAAACCTTCAGGACAGGCGTCTGGTCGTTGTTGCCGAATCCTGGCGGCAGAGAAAGCCGAGCTTGTCTGTTTATTTAACGACAGGAATACCAAACACTCGAGAATGTAAAAAAAAAATACCTTGAGCACAAAAAAGCCATTTACACAACCAGAGGCCATGAAAACGAACGGGAAAGGCTGCTATTAGCCCGGCAGAGCCCTTTTAATGAGCACCTTGTTCCCTAGCAGCAAAAGTGTCCAAAATACTTCATGCGCAACCAAAAACAGCCCTGTATTGCAAATGTTACAGTTTTGAATATACACTACCGTTCAAAAGTTTGGGGTCACTTACAAATTTACTTTGTTTTCGGAAGAAAAACAATTTTATCCATTAAAATAACATGAAATGGATCAGAAATCCAGCGCCAGGGCCGGACTGGCCCACCGGGATACCGGGAAATTTCCCGGTGGGCCGGAAGGTCCGGGGGCTGGGCGGCCATGAAGACAGCCGCTGAGCTGCCCCCCAGGCTGCCCGAAATCTAATCAAAGCGGCCGCTGGGTGCTGATGCGGCCGGCCGGCATCAGCACCCAGCAGCCGTGTGCGATGGCCGTCTAGTGATGGGAGCAGTGTGAGGGGTGAAAGCTCCGCCCCCTCGCACTGACCTTTCACCCCTCACGCTGCTCCCATCACTATGCGGCCATCAGATTGCTGGGAATGTAATCTGAACGGCCGATGCGTGCTGATGCCGCCGGCCGCCTCTGCTTTAATACTTTTTTTTTTACTTTATATGGCAAGCCGATCCAGCTTACCATATAAATAATAAAAAAAAAAGTGTTAAAGTAGCTCCGGCCGGCGGCATCAGCACGCACCGGCCGTTTAGATTACATTCCCAGCAGCCTGATGGCTGCATAGTGATGGGAGCAGCGTGAGGTGGAGGCTCCGCCCCCTCGCGCTCAGACTGCTGCAGCACCGGATGTCAGGTCAGTGGCATCCTGTCAGCATAGAGGAGAACAGTGTGCAGCTGCCAAGAAGTCAAGAGAAGTAGAAGGTGAGTAAAATAATGTATTTTTTTGTACTGTATGTTTTTTGTATTTGTTAAGAACAAAAAAAATCGGCATGTAAGTGTGTCCCCCTATATGCCACTCTGCCTCAGAAATGCCTTATACCCCCCTATATGCCACTCTGTCCCATGATATGCCTTTTAACCCCCTATATGCCAGAGTTGCATATAGGGGTATAAGGCATTTCTGGATGCAGAGTGACGTTGGGGGTCAAAAGGCATATCTGGAGGCAGAGTGACATATCGGGGATTAAAAGGCATATTATGGGGCAGAGTGGCATATAGGAGGGTATAAAGCATATCAGGGAGGCAGAGTGGCATATAGGGGGCATAAGGCTTTTCTGGAGGCAGAGTGCCCCATGATATGCCTTTTAACCCCCTTCATGCCACTCTGCCTCCATGAATGCCTTATACCCACTATATGCCACTCTGTCCCATGATATGCCTTTTAACCCCCTACATGTCTCAATCATAGCTTTTATTAAATATGGAAAAAAATAGTCTACATGAATTAATAAAGAAATAAAAGTTTCTTACCAGAATATGGTGAAGAATAATGTGATCAGTGTTTTGTTCCACTGAATAAAATGGAACTCTTTCATCTAAAAATGTTCGCAGTAGTAAATGTTTTGATCCCATTCTGTGTAATGTATTTCATTTATTAGGGCCTTTTAACACTTTTGCTTTCTGGCATTTTAATACAAATAATGAGATAAAAAGAATGGCACATAGTGTGACTCGGGTGTGTATAAGGGGTGCGTGTCGGTATAAGAGCTTCACCGTGAGATAAACTATATGGGGCTGGTCTCCAAATTTTTCCAGGGCTGCTTTTCAGTCCCAGTCCGGCCCTGTCCAGCGCAGAGGGGGTTAATGTTGTAAATGAGTACTGTGATTTTTAATGGAATCTCTTCATAGGCGTACAGAGGCCCTTTATCACTCCCATCACTCCTGTGTTCCAATGGCCCCTTTATCACTCCCATCACTCCTGTGTTCAAATGGCCCTTTAACACTCCCATCACTCCTGTGTTCCAAAGGCCCTTTATCACTCCCATCACTCCTGTGTTCCAATGGCCCTTTATCACTCCCATCACTCCTGTGTTCCAATGGCACGTTGTGTTCGCTGATCCAAGTTTAAGTTGAAAAGGCTAATTTATCATCAGAAAACCCTTTTGTAATTATGTTACAGCCAGAAATGTCCTTGTTTTCCATGGAAACTGCTGAGTGACCCCAAACTTTTGAAAGGTAGTGTATAACATGATTGTTCTATATGTTTACTGTCTCGGGTAGCTGTATGATTAGGTATTTTATTTATATTTTATTTGTGTTCAGCAACTCTTCTATTCTTTCATGACGCTTCATCAGCCTGTGCATAGAACCAATGGAAATATAAGGGTTTACCCTCGGCTTGGTGTCTATACCACTGCAATTCAGTTTACACTTCACTTAACTCTTTAAGTGTTTGAGCAAGAAAAAAAAATGCAAGGCGTCGTTAACCCTTTGGGAATCAAAGAGATACCGTCCCATCTTAACTTGCTTTATTTCCTTCGAGGTTAAAAAAAAACCTAAAAATTTCAAATTTTCCACTCCTGCAGAATCACGGTTTCAACAATTAAAATGTAAAAAAAAAATGCATTGTGCGGTGCCAGATCTGGAAAGGAAAAAAACACCCTTTCCTTCCTATCCAGTTGAAATGCCTTGCAAAAAATGTCATATACTCTTACGGTCACACGGTTTGGTTCTGAAGCTCAGCTCACCCTGCCTTGGCAAACACTATTATTATTGGGAAATATTTCACCTACAATATACCGTTATTCCCCCCCAAAAGGTTTGCAGGTCTGGGCTGATACATCGAGACACTGTCTACGTTTTAAACAAAGGATTTTCCAAGCTCATTCAAGTTCAAACACCTGTGCCAGTTCCCATCAAAGGCAGGAATGCAAGTAACCCCTGATCGTCCTCCATGGCCCCGGGCTATATAGACGACCGACCCTAGGTGATTATAACATTGCTGAGCTGCTGATGTTGTGAAAGCATCCTGTTTTAATATCATCAAGCGAAATAATCCAACGGGAAGCTTTTCTTCTGTTCCATACTCTAATGATACAATAGTTTTTCATTTACAAATCTCTGTGTATTTTATATAAAATCAATGCATTACACATTTACTTCCTGAGCAGTAATCTGGCAGGAAGTAAAGGGTGCAGCAGAAAATTGCTTCCCCCTTTTCGAGAAAAAGAAAAATTTTATTTTAAGCATTTAAAGTTCCAGACAACATTTAAGAAGGAAGAAATGCCAAAAGAGCTACAAATCGTGCAAGAATATGATATTAAAAAGCTAAAATACATATGTTTGAGAAGTTTGATAGACTACTTGAGGGGCTAATGAGTTATCATGTTGTGGCTAAACACCGTGGACCTATATTGGCCACTGACATCATATAACAGCCTGATAAATATGTGGCCGCATGTCAAACTTGATCTAATCTAAACAAGAACAGAAGCTAAGATCTCAACAGCCATGTTTGTGATGTGATCTCCACATGGACTAAATTGAAAGAACATCAAGACATCTCAAGAGGCTTCCACGTAACCACTAATGAAACCGTTCTTCCCAAAAACAATGAAAAAACACAGATTGTAAAACCATCCATAAAAATCACAAAGCCAAGATCCTTTCTTCCGCTAGTGTTCAGTGCGGGAAAATAAATTATAACTTCCTATGCCCCAAAAAGCTTTTATTTTTCTTTCATAAATTGAACGAAAACTAACCTTTTAACCCTGAATGTAATACACTACCGTTCACTGTATCTAATGCTTAGTGTCCAAGTAAAAGGCTTAATACCCGAGAAAGTGTAATATAGGGATGGTATTCAAACAGTGAGATTAGGAAGTGTATGACCCACCACACTCTCAGGAGCAATAGCTAAGCATTACTAATGGGTGAGATGGTAACGTTGTATCTGGCAGAGATGACCAGCATGGCTGTAGCTTGGGACAACAAAGAGGACCTTTGCCGACTTTATGTGCACCAAGAAAGCCAACAGTAGGAAACCAATAAGAGAACGATGAGGGAACGTGGTCTTCTTTATGACCCCAAGGGCTGCTTTACCCTTGATGACCAATGCATTTCTTTATCATATGCTTATCCCTCTCTAGATCCCAATGGATTAGTTGGGAGAATGATGGGCAGGACGCCCCGGCTGGCAGAGCTTGTTAGGGCTACAGCATCGAGCGTGAAACCTGACTCCATAATTTATAACCATGTGGATCAGCCTTTTTCTAACACTGAAGATTGGTGAATCTTATTATAAACGCACTCTTGAGCAGCTAAAGTTTGGAGAGATCAGTCAAAAGAATTGTACAATTTCAAGAAGAATTAGAGCTGTGTTAGGATCAGGTCCAACGCAGGTCCAATGCAAAGTACAGGCGAAGAACCAGGATTCTCCAAATCAGATTATCACATTTTACAGACATTAATGCATTTATTTTATGTTTCTGGAAGAAAGAATGAATGGATCATCCATATAAGGGAGATTTGTCCCCAATTTAAAGACAAACGTGACCAAACCTGATAGAAACAAGTCACAAGCCACCATAATCCTGACATAATCCTGACATTAGTTATTTCAAAAATGCCTAATGATTCCTTCTATAAATCATCAAATAATTCCCGATTTTGGGAAATACCTGCTATCAGAAGCCCGAGTATCTCCGGCAGCCGCATGGTCCCAGCCGCGTTCCCCTGCCCAGCAGAACCCGCTTTATGGGAAGCTTCAGCAGAGTTTCCTTAGAATTGGCAGCGCTGGGAAAAAAGATGGAATTAATCGTTAGTTTGGCATCGTAAACGCGTTTCGTTTCCATAGTTTAGCTACGGGTTGCAAATTAGGAACAAAATGTGCTCCTTTGGAGAAATCATTCACTGAACCCTTTCCCAGCTGCTCCAGTCCCTTAACCCTTAATGTGCCGGTATACACTGGAGCATTTTGGTGTCAGTTTCACATTGCCCAAGGGAAAGGTTGATTACGGACAACGCACGTCTGTAAGTTAAATGAGTTAAATGGTACCCTGTGCTCCAGGGCTTCTTTTAAAGCCCCCCTAACATTTAACGTACATGTCTTGTAAAAAAAAAGTCTAGCTATAAAACCAGTAAAGTTCTTGCATATAACTTTCTCCAAAGTATCTATATCCAGACTAGGATTGTCTAGGGCCCCTAGGTATTTTTCCTTATTAGAATGTTTCTGTGCCCATAGGCAGAGATCAGCGACATGACCCGATACGGCACATTGGACCCCGTGCCAGGAGAAGCAGAGCCAGACACCTTGTTTTGGTGTTTGGCAAAAGTTACGTGCCTATGGGCCCCACTGTCTATATATTTTTGGAAATGAGGTCTTCAGAGCTGTGCAGAAGACTGCAAAGGACTTATAACCTGATCACATAGTCAGAGTTTAACTTCAAACACACACAATGTGTATAATCCCAGAGAGAATGCCTGTCTCTCCGTGTCACAGATGATCCGTAGCGTAAGATTTTGCAGGTGATACGTATGATGAATATAAAGTATCAGCTTGTATTTTTAAAGATCCACAGAAAGTTTCTGGGGAATTGGATCCTTCGACGGATCTACCTGGTGATCACGCCAAGCGAGTACTCACCATGCATGTGTCCAGATCCCCTCCTGCCAGCTCCGTGAGACGTTCTCTTCTGAGCTCACTGTGAAGTTATTTCTAGACAGAATCCCATGTGAAGAGGGGGAAAAACACGTAGCCGCTGAAGTGGGAGGAAAGTTTGTAGCGGAGTTTGGAGCTCGGAGAGCTTGGACTGAGATGTGACTGTTACAGACAGGCAACTGGAAATACGTCCAGGAACCTTTTTCCTGCCGCCGCCGCTGGGAAGCACCGGCTAATGGGTGACTGGTATAAAAAGCCACAAGCCGGCTCGGGTTACACCGAGTTCTTATAATACCCGCAGCAGCAGCAGCAGCAATCTATTGTCTGCTTAGGAAAATACAGACAGAATTCAGCAAGTTCTATATTTTTATTACATTTTTTCCATTGGTGGATTGAAGTAATTTAATTACCGTGACAACAATGATTACAGCAGGAATTGGAAAGAACTACAGGAATACGTCCCAGTAACAAAAATGTGATGTCATACAGCATGCCGTCTCCACATGCAAATGAGGGACAACAGATTTGCATACAGGAGCAGCAAATGGAATCTTTTTTTTTTATTATTGAAATATAGATTTGGTTGCCATTCTGATATCTGGATATAAAGAGGATTATTTGTAACCCATATAAAAAAATCACAAAATACTATTTTTTTTCTGTTATTGATAATATATCTGTTCTGAGCATTATTCAGAGTTTGGAGACCTTTTTTTTTACCAATGCAAATTTTAGTTATAAAGGCATTATGCCAGACTATGAACATCAATGTCTGTTTTTCCTCCTTTTATACTAAATTTATCTTTGGATAGGTTTATTAGGGCAGCATGAATTTAAATGTTGCACCAGAATCATCATTTTATATCTATAAAGCTGCTTCCATGGCGCCCCCTTTCTGTCTATTTAAACATTTTCACATTCGTTTGTACCAGATTTATTTGGTATGCTGTGAGAAATTTGACATTTTCCAGATCCTGAGGTTTACATACTGCTATTTTTTCTACAATAAGACAGACTTGGGTAACTAAGTGAGCAATGCGGTATATCAGCTTCGGCTACCCGGAGCCTACGCTTGCGGGATGCGGCCAGGACTGCCCACTGATGATAGGGGGTCCCTCCGATGTTAGTGGGTGTTCCCGCCGACATCGCGGGAACACCCCCATTTAAAGGGGAAATGGGCGGGGAGTGGGGCGTGTCAAGACCCACGACCCGAAGTATTCGGGTGTTGACCCGGAGATGCAGTGCTTCTTCTTCTGGAGTTCTCCGGTTCGAACCTGGAGAGTTCCCCGGTATGGTCATCACATTGGTTTCAAATGGAAGAGCTTGGTCTATAGTGAGAGGCCAGGGGCAGACTGGCCCAGGGGGCAGGGGGACAATTGACCCCGGGCCGGTCCAAGGCCGATCCAGGCTAGCACAGGGGAGCCATGTAACGCGAATAAATAAATGATCATCCCGTCCACTGTGTCCGCGCTAGCGTCGGCTTTATTATCTAGTATCATATGAGATTAGAATATAAATTACCGTTTCTATCCTCAGCAGACGTCCAGCCGGGAGTTCTCTCTCTCCGTTTATTTTTCTTGCTGTGACTATCATTAGACCGCGTGGTTAGGTATTAATTTTAGGCACCGGTGTTTCCGTGGTGATGCTGTGATGCAGGACTGTATTTACCTAATTAGATGCACGGGTACCGCACATCCAAGGCGACCTTTATATGACTTTAACCGTTCTATGCCAGAGCTTAGCACCCAAGTGTCCCTGTTTTTCAGAGACAGTCCCTGTTTGATGATCAAATGCCTCTAACCCTATTTCCTCCCCTGATGTCTCTCTTTTCAAGGAGTTTGGAACGTACACCGGTCCCTGCAACATGGATAAATATTTCACATGGAGAGATCCATCGGACTTTTTCATGATCCACTAATTATAAGATGGCTTTCAAAGCTAAACTAATCTTACAGACACATACGGGAACGATCCTCTTATGCCGTTTACTTCTCTATCTCCATCTAGTGGACAACCTTAAGACCCTGTTCTTCATTGGTCTACCCATGTCGGCAGTTTATTGGTTAAAAAAACACACAAAATTCCGAATTATGCCAAACACTTTTTGAAACTTCCATCTTTTTTTTTTTACCCCCTAGATAAAAGCTGTCTCTGACCACCGGAATCCTGATACATTTAGCTATATTGATCATGAACATCTTGATCCCCTCTCAACCAAGTAGCAAATGTTGTGTACTGGAGTAACTAAGTATACTATTATTATCATTATTATTATTATTATCAATATTATTACAGGAAATGTTGTGTATTTTCTTCTTAATCCCCGCAGCACTCTTGCTATCTTCTCTGCCAGAAAGGGTAGATGATAAATTCTAGTTATCGTATAGGTATTGTATACATTTTATAAAATTAATTATATTATAAAATAAAAGAATATTGAAGTTTGTCCTAGCAGAAAACAAAAATCTCTGGGACCCCTCTTTTATTCCTTCTGGATCCTCCTCTCAGAACTGGAAATAGGGCGAGAATCCTGCCTACTAGATACAATATATATTATATTATATATAATAATTGCTGCGCGTGCCCACCTGCTCCACAGGTACCTACATTACACCCCTACCCAAAGACCAAGGTACCTAGGGGACGTACACCCCTCTAACCCAATGTCTCCTGCAAGTTTCCAAATGGGAACAGCCCATAAAAACAACTACTATAAAAACAAAAACAAAAAACAGAATAAAGCCAAAAATAAGTGAGAAAATACACAAAGTATTAGATTCCTCTTTATTAAAATGCGGATACATCAAACCTTGTATTTAATGCTGTCACGGTATTAGGGAGATGGCTGCTCATGCTATATAAATTGAGCTTGTAGTGCATGTCTACGGATGCCTTCCTTTCAAAAAGCATCTAAAAGCCCCCGTCCTTTACCAGGAGATAGGAATCCATATCTATTGGAGTAAAAATACCTGTCATAGTCACCAAAAGTACCCCAACGGTGACCTCCCGTACAGCACCATAGAATCTCAGTAGTTATACAAAAACATTCTAATTCTAGAAAGAGTAACTTTTTGGTGTTGTTGTAGGAGGAATGGAATAGTTGCTGGAAGGGACTCAACACTTAATGGTTTAGGTTGACTTTTAGACTGCGAAAAAAACCCTTAAACCCCAATTTGTTAGAATAGCTTATTCTTTATTCATAAAATAAGTCTTAAACCCAATTTTGTTTTGCGATAATGTTGGGATAATTTGCAGATTGCGGTCCTTAATACCAGAAATGTTCCCATTCTCCTGCAGACAACCGGACCGAGCGAGGCGTTAGCAGGTAGCATACACGTTGGACTGGTCTCGGATTTCGTTCAGCAGATCCGTGGTCTTGTTCTCCAATCCCCTTAATTCAATCATTTTCATCTTCATTTCTTCTTCGTTGGCCTTGAACTTTTCGTCGAGACCTGAAATCCAAAAAGAAAGAGAAAAAAATCAGAACATGTACAACTGGGAAAAAGTAAAAAAAATGGTAATTAAATGGAATTATAAAACAGTCCATCTACTAATAAGGGATATAAAAGTGGTCCCATTGGGCCTTCGTGAACAAGAGGGCGGTCTGTCGCTTTTACTGACCGTCTAACTTCTTCTTGGCATCTGTTGCTTTCTTTAGTAGATTCTTAGCTTCTTCTTTTATCTTTTGGACTCTATCCATGGTACTTCCAGATGAGGTGTCTATACTCCCAACCTTGTTCTTCAGTTCAGCGTATTTCTTTTTTACTTTGTCCATGTCCTGTAAGCCAAAGGAAAGTAAGGAGGCAACCGTGACGGCACGCGTCTAGGGGAATTCTTCTACCAGAACTCGGAAATTCCCATAGGGTTTAATATTAAGACTTGAACCAAGATGGGCAAAATGAAACATACCGGTCATGGGCCATCTTGTTTAGCTGGAAAACATCTTATGGATCCAGTAGACTTTCCCAGTGACAACTTAAGCAAATAAATTTCCAGTAATACTTGAAAAGCACATTCCAAACCGGGCATTCTATTGTGTCTCTTGCTGGTCCAGGAGGTACTTTACAAACTTGTTCTAAGACTAACTGAATTTGCTTGGAATCTCAGAGGCATTACTTGCTACAAAAAGAATTGAAACCAGGGGTACTTGGTTCGGAAAACAGGTACGGAAATTTCCCTCCTGAAAGTGTGCTTTGTGTAACAATCTGCGTATTTACTTTGTGTTCATTGTGTTGACGTGTACTGGTCTTATTTAAGACAGAGGTTGCCATTTCCCACCTTGCCTCTGGGGGCAGTATACCGTTGACCGGCACTGCAAGGACCTGACATGGGATTTTTCTTCCATATTTGATCACTTGACATGGTTAATACCTGTTAATTCAAGGCAGATCAAACTCCTTTACCTTATTCAGCTCCCCGGTGGTGGACAGAGCTGTGGTGGCCTTGTCCTTCGCCTCGGTAGCCATCTTCCTATTGGAATCCACCTTCGCCACCAATTTCTCAACATTGCTGGAGAGATTTGCCAAGCGATTCATGATCCCCATCTCATTTTGTTCGATTTCCTTTATTTTGCTGATTGACTAATAAACAGAACAGAAACGCGGACCTTTACAAGGAAGACAGAGCGACGGCAACTCTCAACTTCTTTTGTCAACATGGAAAATTCACCCTGACCGGGCTAGTAATATTGAGCTCATACTTTCACTTTAAATAGTAGATGATGTCCGTCTACAAAGTTTCCTTCAAAGCTATGAAAATGTTGGACCCTTCCCAAACCTCTCTAATCTGTCCTTTCAACTTCCTCTCTCATGAGCTGTTCAACAGCGACAATTAACTGGAGTTAATAGAAAAAGGGCACGTTGCTATGGAAACGAGCAAAAGCAGGGAAGCGGAGAAACAAGATTTATAATATTAGGACAATAATTATTCTAATAACAAGGGTCTTGGCGAGGTTAGTGTGTGCAGAATGCAGTTATAGGGGTGATCGGGGGGCAGGTGACTATATGTAAGTGAGTGAAGAATTTATTGTATTTACACAATTTAATCCTGCTCTTTATAAACACATTATTGGGGCTTTTAGGGCTATACAACCCTGTGATACCCTCATACCCAGCAAACATTCCCAGCTCCTCAAACAGAGGTACATCAGGGGAGGAAAATGGGACATATGGATTTCGGTTCCCAAGAAGGACTGGTCCTCCTGAGCAGGGACAGCTGGGACATGGTTCTCGTTGACAGGTATAGAATTCTTCTGTAAAGTAGGTTACAGTTTGGAATGACTTCATAACACAAAACACAGGCGGATATTAGGGGAGGACAGAGGATATTTGGCACAAACAGGAGATGTCCTTTATAAACAGGGAGCTATGTATGAAGGACAGTCCTTAGTTGGGTCCCAAATCATTCTGTCTCTCCACCTGATCCATGGGATGTACCTCTATTCTAGATGTACGAGTGGTAGGTGTAAGATAACAGACATGGGCCATTATCTAAACCCAAAGAAAGCATTGACCCAACGGCCGCACTTAATTCCTCACTTCATCCACCGTGGTCTTCAGTCCTTTAACATTCTGTTTCGCCTTCTTCAAAGCCTTCTCCGCAGCCTTGGCTTTGCCGTCCGCATCTTCCAGAAGCATTTTGGCGTCTGTGACTTTTCCGTTCACAGCTTCTGCGTCTTTTCTGTGTCAACACAAAAAAATCCCACACATTCATTTTTCGCTGCAAGTCATTAAAATTTGGTAGAACCATCCCAGACAGAAACTTGAATTTAATTTTTGGGAACATTTCAACACATTTTTCTTATTATAGTAACTTGTATATTCTGTCTCTAATATTGTCTTGCTTTGTTTCTTTTTTGGGGACACAATTGAAAATTAAAAGTTCTTTTTTTTTTTTACTGTTTTGGACTTTGCATTCATCGGGATCAGTGCCATTAGGGATATTTTGGGAAGATTTTTTCAAATGTAACTTTATAATAAACAGGGCTGGCCCGACAATGGAGCCGAGTGGGGCAACTGCTCCAGGCGGCACTTTTGAAGGGGCGGCACTTTGCTGCCCCAAGCCCTTTTTTTTTTTAAAGCGGAAGAGAGAGAGGGGCGCCGGAAGATGACGTCATTTCCGGCGCTCAGCATTACAAGCCGGCACCGAGACCGAGCAGGGAGACTCACCGTGGGACTGCTGAAAGGTGAGTACAAGGGAGGGGGGTAGGGTAGATAATAGGGAGGGAGAGGAAGGGTAGATAATGGGGGGGGCGGCATTTTAAACTTCGCCCCAGGCGGCATTTTGTCTTGGGCCGGCCCTGATAATAAACACTAAAGATGGAGTCTCCCCTTCACCCTTAAAGATGCTGTTCCACTCAAAACATCCATTTCACTCTCCAGAAAGTTACTAATATACCTTATCAGATCTATAAAATAGAAAATGGAAGTTTAACATCTTAAAAACTATACATACGGTTTAAAAAAAGTTTAAAACATTTTCTATGGCAACAACCTATCAGTGCCTGCTTGTGAGTCATGTGACAATTAAGTGTTCCTGTCATAAATTAGAAACAAGCCAAATGTTTAAATAACTATTTAGGGTTAATGCTTGGACATTAAGCAGTACATAGAATTATGTTTTTAATGCTGCGTTTAGTTAGAAAAGTTAGAGTAAGTGGAACTGCACCTTTAGTGTCCGACAAACTGTAAACTGTCTGGAGACCCAAAATAAATACCCCAGGTTTTTTTCTTATATTCCGGCTGACAATGACAGCAGATGAAGGGCTATGGAGCTTCGTTAGCGTCACCATAAGGAATCAGCTCAATGTGCCATTTTTCTAAACATTGGGGACCGTGTGACGTATTCCGGGAATAAGCTACGTACTCAGCGCTTATGGCTTGGTTTAGCAGTTCCCTGACGCCGGCCAGGCTCTCCGAAGTGTTGTTGAGAATGGTATCGACGCAGCTGAGGTTCCCAATACTGTCCTTGATCTGAGTCAAAAGTTTGGTGATGTCACCAGGGCTGGCCGGCAATGAGATGCCGAGGACCTGCCTGGCTACCAGTTCAATGCTTTCTGGATCAGCACCTTCCTCTATGGATACAAAGGGAAAGAGTTTTACATCAATTAATTACATTTAACCCACCATTGATGCTTTTTTCCTGTTTTCATACTGTATAGATAACAATTTTTCCTTGGGAAGTTGCATCAAGAGCCATCGTTTAGGGGCGCTTGGATTGGAAACCTTGCGTAGCTAAACAGTAAGAATCTCATTAAAAAAAGTGTTAGTTTTCCCTTTAGAATGACTGTCAGAGGCTTGAAACCCAGGAGACCTCACCCATTAGAAAATCTTTAATTCTCCTGATGAATTTGCGCAGTTTTTCCGTGGAATCTTCTATGCGGCGTTTGGAATCCTTGGCTTTGTCCAAAGTCAACTCACTTTGGGCCTTCACGTCTTGTGCTATTCCTTGAACTTCCTGGATCTGGGAAATTTGAGATGTGGAAACGTTAAAATGTTGTATCCCAAAAATATAGAATAGCAGCCCCTTCCATGCCCTCCACATACATACCTTCTGGGCTATATCCATGAGCTGGTTAGCCATGTTTTCCAACTCAACAGACACATTTTGTGCCGTTTTAAGAGCCTTGGTGGAGACAGGTACGGCTCCGTTACAGCCCTCCCCACCACATTTTAATCGGCCTTCATCATCTCGGCAGTTGGCACCACCGCAAGCTGCCTGAGCACATGGCTCATCACCCGGTGTACCACATATCTTTCAAGAGAAGAAGACATAGAAGATACTGATGTCTACCATAATCATATGCATATTATTATTCGGTTAGCTTTAGGGTTGACATGGCCATGTGAAGAAACTTGGACTATCTGAACAGTCGCAAATACCTTCTCGTTGATTTTTGTGACACTGAGACTCTGGACCTTCTTCTCGAGCTCCTTCAGGGAACTCCTCTGTGCCGCCATGCTCCGTCGATAGGCGTCCAAGCTCTCCTTCAGAAGCTTCTCGGTCTCTAGCCGGGTTTGCTGGGACTGGAAGACAGGACTGTCGGGTCCAGATACGGAGCCATTGGCGGTTCTCTCAGCAGCCACGGAATCCAGGTAGGATTTTAGAATGCTGCTATATGACTCTAAAATAAAGCATATATTCAAGAGAGAAATACGCCTATTCCTAGACATCCCACCGGGACCCTTAACAAGACGCTTCATACAGATGCTTACAGATTACAGAGAGATGAGGAACCCCAACCGGGTGATCCTTTTCTCACTTTTATGGAATGCAAAGTATGTTGCAAATAAGGGCCAGGAGTAATGTTGATAAATGGCGCATCATTTGGATGATGGGAATTGTATTCCAATACAAAGTAATATAACCCTGTGAATCAGTGCTGTGTATTAGGACGTTTACCATTGAATCCGGCTGCTGCTATGGCCTCTATCTGTGTCTTCAGTAAAAAGACTGTCTCGTTAACTTGGGTAATCTCTAATATCAGACTGTCCAGCTTTCTATTTTGTTTTCTGTCCTTCCCTAGGGTCTCGTTCATCCGCTTTTCCTGAGAATGGAGCTGATACGAGAGTTGGGCCACTTCGGTCCTTGAGGAAAAAAACAAAGAACAAAAAATGAAGTGATTAGTTTGGGAAACATTTTCTCGTAAACACATAACTAAAAATAACCATTTACAGCTAAACAAACTTCTACGAAGCGATATACAGTCCAAGACGGCCCTGCAAGACAACAGAGATGCCCAGACTGCCCTCTGCAGGAGGGATGAAGAAGTGTAAGGATTATGAATTCCTCCGTGGGGTCACGCAGCTTTTTTAATGGAAAACAAGGACATTTCTGGCTGTAACATAATTACAAAAGGGTTTCATAACGATCAATTAGCCTTTTAAACTTAAAAATGAATCAGCGAACACAACGTGCCATTGGAACACAGGAGTGATGGAAGTGATAAAGGGCCATTGGAACACAGGAGTGATGGGAGTGATAAAGGGCCATTGGAACACAGGAGTGATGGGAGTGATAAAGGGCCATTGGAACACAGGAGTGATGGGAGTGAGAAAGGGCCATTGGAACACAGGAGTGATGGGAGTGATAAAGGGCCATTGGAACACAGGAGTGATGGGAGTGATGAAGGGCCATTGGAACACAGGAGTGATGGGAGTGATAAAGGGCCATTGGAACACAGGAGTGATGGGAGTGATAAAGGGCCATTGGAACACAGGAGTGATGGGAGTGATAAAGGCCACAGATTCCATAGTGAGATACTTTTTTTGATCACAAGCCAATCATAGATCATGGAGAACATATAGTCGGATAGTCAACTATTCAAACAGTAAAGCATGAGCAAGCAACATGCCTTATTCTGTTCACCAGTTTGTTCATTTGCTCCACCATGCGGGTTCCCTCGATTCCTCCATCCTCAATGAGCTCTTTGATACTCCTCAGTCTGTCCTCCAATTCCCTGATTTGACTATTGCTGATCTGAGGAGCTTCGCCAAGTTCCGTGAGGTTGGACACTTTCTGCTGGATACCACGGAGCTGATTCCGAAGCTGAGCGATGATGAGGTCCCACTGGGCGAAACACTGGTGGCACGGCGAGCACCTGGGGAAATTGTCCTTAAATCCTCTATCGCACTGATCACACCGCTGCCCGGCGAAGCCCTCTCGACAGACGCATTTGCCGGTAAGATGGTCACACTGCGATATCTCCGAGCCATACTGGTCACAGTTACAAGCTTTGGGGAGAAATAAGTCACTCGGTAAACATAAAATTCAATTTATAAAGGCTTAAGAAGACATAAAAATAATTAAAAAAAGAAATTGGAAAAAAAGGATAGGGAAGAAATGAGCTGGGAATGTTATTTATTATAAGATTTATTATGGAAGATGAAATGTGGAGGAGCAGAGGGAATAAAATTCAAGAAGGGAAAAAGGAAAGTTGGTGGGATGTGAAAAAGAGGAACAAAATAAGAATGAGAAAGCAAGGAAGATGAAATAAATTGGGATCCATAAGAATTAAAGAGAAATGACATGAGAAGGAAAGACCTCCTGGAAATGGGTGGAATAAATCCTGGAAATGGGTGGAATGATGGGGCAGATCAAAGAGTATAATAGGATACGGGTATAAAAAAGAGAAACACAATAGAGGTGGAAGAGTGAGGGGGAAATGGGAAGACATGAAAGGGAGTTTGGGAGCCCTAGATCTATCCCATCGATCATTTCACAATCACGGTTTAGCTCCGCATGGACGTTACCTTCACACTTCCTCCGGGGGTCGCCCCAAAAGTTTTGCTGGCAACTCGAGCAAACTCTGCCCCCGAATCCAGGTTGGCAATGACACTGTCCCGTGAACTAGAGAAAGAGAAGCATTGGGTCTTCGGGAATTCATCAATGTGTGTACATCAGGTGAGACATGGCATCACTTATACAGAACAAACGGGGTGAATTTAAATGGTCGATATATAAGAATTTGGAATTATTCTTTGTACTCGGCCCCGATACTTTGGGAAATGTTTAAACGTTCCTTCTCTGTACGGTCCCTTCGACTGATTGCCGGCTGAAGGGCTTGTGCCGTGCTCACTGACCTTGTTGCAGTCCTGCCTGATGGAATGCGTGGGGTCGCAGCCACACGGCTCGCACCCTGATACCCCGCCGAAGTTCCAGAAGTTGGGTGCGCACTGATCACAGTTCTTCCCCAGCACGTTAGCCCGGCACGGGCAATGCCCGGTCACTTTGTTGCAATGACAGATGTCTCCGAAACAGCTGGATTGTAGAGTGCCCAGATCATTGCAGGTGCAGCCTGTTGGAGAAGGGAGAAAGAATACATTTTATACGACATACAATTTATGGCCATGGGGGTAAAGTGCCCCTAGTTTTATTATTTTGCATTCTGTACACCATATTCCCTTCCCGCCATTGGCATTGCTACTAGTGGTTCTACTCACGTCGGCAGTTACGCTGCACAGCGCTGCCAAAATACCCAGCCTTGCATTCGCCGCAGTTGGACCCTTGCGTGTTGTAAAGGCACTTTAGGCAGGCGCCGGTGCGAGAGTCACAGGACTCCGGGTCTGTGGGGTCGATGTTATTGTTACACTGACAAGGTCGACATTCTCCACCTTCTTGGTCTGGATTTCCAAAATACCCAGAAGAGCAACGATCACACCGCATGCCTGGGGAACGAAGCGTTAATTCTGTGTTAAGTGAAAATATACAAAGTGTTTTGGGGGTTCCATCAACAAATATGGATCCTTATGGGCCACTGAAGTATCTTGATGTCATGGCTAATTGTGAATTAAGACCAATTGCCCAAAATTAATTTCTAATACGGCAAGAGTCAGCACTAGATTTGACTGAACATAAAGGGATCTATTCACTAAACGGAGAGTTTGCTGGAGAGTTTGCTACAGCAGAAGCTCACTGATGTTGGCCCTTTATAATGTATAGTAAAGTCAAGTGGTTTAAACACAAACTCTCCCGTCAGCTCTCCCTTTAGTGAATGGACCCCATGGCATGTGTTAAGAGACTAGCATGGCAAATTACTCAACTCACCTGCATATCCGGGTGCACAGAGGCACACAATGTGGTTGGACTCTCTGTCGGCATAACATGAGCTGCCGTGGTAATTCCGGCTGCCGGGAAACCCGGGACAAGGACAGGGGCGGCACTGCTGTCCCGAGCCCAAAATGGGATCTCCGTAATATCCATCCAAACACCTACGAGGAACAATTCACATCACGTTCACAGCAGATAAGACTTCGGCCAAAACAAAGACTTCCCCAAATGGATCAACTATTTTTAGTACATTCAGTGCAAGTGGGCATCGGATGTCCATACTGATGAGAGTTGGGATTTTATTCCGATGAGACAGAAGCTGCCAAAAAAAATTACAGCCAGACATTGATATTGAGAGGTTCCATAAGGGATAAACCTTGATGAAAAGGTAAAATTAACATTAATCGTATGTCGGCACCAAACTCCGCAGGCTAACTTGGTCAATACTGGCAATATTTACTGATCTGGACAGAACCTAGTTGAGTTTTGGCAGGACATTTCTGCGAATTGGCCTAGTAAACCCTAACGAAGTGCAGAGGACGTATGGATACCAGATGTCATCATCATGGGGTAGAGAGAAAAAAGAAAAGCGGGATGTAGGAAACCAACCCATATAGATATACATTAGTCTGCATCTATAAGTCATGGAGCTTATTCCCCCCCTCAGTCTTCCAGCCCATCAGGTTCATAGATCGGCCATGATCTGTACTAACTTGTCGCAGTGCCGACCGCTGGTGAAATCTCGGCAGCCGATACAGGTCCCAGTCTTCGGGTCGCACTCCTCCGAGTGGCCGTTGCACTGGCAAGGCCGACAGTTAGGGAAGCCCCACTGTCCGGGCGTGCATTGGTCGCACTGTCTTCCAAACACATTGTTCTGGCACTCACACTGCCCCGTGAAGGGGTTGCAGAAGCGAGAGATGGATCCCTGAGAGTGGCAATCACACTCTGGGGAGAAAAAAAACAGGAGGACATTAACGTTATCTCTAACCAATGTGCCGACTCAGCCATGTTTGGAAACCTTGACTGAAGACCTGAAGATCTAAAACCCAACGTAGTTGTCAGATTGATTGATTTCCAGATTAACGTAAACATCTCATGACCTTACAGGAAATAATTTGCACTCACTGCTGCATCCATATGGGCCAAACCCGTATGTCCCTGGAGCACATTGGTCGCAGCGCTGGCCAATCACGTTAGGTTTGCACTTGCATTGTCCTCCGATCTTGTCGCACACGGCACTCACCGATCCTTGCATGTCACAGAGACAGGCTGCAATAAAACACACACAGCGACCTTATTCCCAAAGTGGATCCATCCCTTTCCCATCATCCCTTTGATCGGTTCGGGCGGCCCTTTCGTAAGGGAAGGGAGAGGGGAAAGGACAGAAATTCGGGATAACAAATGAGGCCGGGACATGAATCGGATAATTCTGGTCTGTCACTGGTCTCAGCTTCCCCGAGGCTGACGTTCCAACTAAATGTCCCCGTAACAATGTAGCTTTAATTAACAAATCGTCTTCTTCTAAAAGCTTTGATGGCAAGAAAGCAGGATGGAAAAGAAGGGGGTTACGGGAGCAGCTGTACCCCAATCACAACGATGGGTCCACGGGGAACTATCTGCCCGTGGCTGTGGGTGCCAGACACTCACGCAGAGCTCCGTCGTGGATGATGGCCGAGATACTGCAGATCAGCTTGATGCACATCTCTGCGAGGACCGGCATGGTGGCCATCTTAAAAGAATCCAGACACATGTAACGTTCCATCTCCTCTCTGTGATGAACGGACACCGGGTCATTCCCATGGAAGCCAGGCAGCTCTGATACCCTCGGCAGAAGGACCAGCTACAAAAAGAATGGGAATATTCATTCAAAATGGCATAATTTTCAGCAATTTCTTCTACTTAAATGTCCCCAGCGTATGATGTGAGTATATTTATGACATAATACGTACATCATTACTTTAAGAACATCAGATATATCAATAACGCCTTAGTACGTCAAACATTTAGATAAAAAGTCTTGGGACCCAAGACACCCCGTGAAACAGACGTTCCTCTTTGGCCATTTGGGAGGAATTACTGTGGCTTTTAGTGATTTTAATTCTCTATTCTATTTTTCTCTTTGAGCATAAATACAGTAATAAAGATTTTTGCATTGACAAAAACCTTTATCTGCAGACCTGGAGGCGGCCATTGCTGTCGGTCGTGTGATATTTTGGGTGACTTTCCCGGCTCAAACACCACACTGAGCTGATGCTTTATGGCAATGCTAATGAAGTCCTTTCCTCCATACACTTTTATTAATCAGAGTTTCCAGCTGGGTGATTAAGATAAGGAGTCGGGGGGGGGGGGGTGTCTAGTAGATCGGGGCTCAGATAACAGAGCGAGAACTCCTACAAATGGCTGATATTCAGCTGCCTAAAAACATTATATTATCCAAAAAACTATAACTTATTTAAAAAGGAAAACAGAGCAATTAAAAAAAAAAAACATTTAAAAAATGTTAATTTGTTGCATGAAGTATTAGTGTGAGCTTTGGGATCGGGGATCGTCTGAAATGTGACATTTCCCCTTATTATTCTCACCATCGAGGGGCAGTATTGGCCAAGGACGAGGCCCAAGAGAAGATGGAGCGTTTAGTTATTGTTATTATTCTTTTATATAGTGCCGTCATATTCCGTAGCGCTGTACAATGGGATTGGGCCAGCATAGAAAAGCTTTCGGGATCTCTGAGTCTGAGGTCCTGATTAAAAGACCTCTTTGCTTAAAATGTAAAATCGGACGTAAACCAATGAACTTGTTTTTTTAACAAACCGGCCTGGAATCTGGGGTAATATCCTACATTTTAATTCAGCGCAGAGAGTCTCGATTCCTCCCCCAGCACCCTCTGTCATGGGAACTCTCTTTATCTCCATTGATGGTCTATTCAAGTGTAAAATATTAGATTGTTTTACTTTCTTTTGATATCCGGCACCATTCAGTCCCACTCTTGCTTCCTGGTATGGATGGTTGGGGGGGGGTGGGGGTCACATTCTTGGTATCCTTTCCCTGCAATTACTACTTTATCTTTGAAAATGCAATGGGGTTAAGAATGGGAATTGACACTCTTTGGTGCCACGAACATGCTATATGATCACAAATATATTAAAATATCCCTTCTGCTTTATACCAGGCCTACCGAGTCAATGAGGATAAAAGCTCCCGGGTGCCGGTTGGTGACTCCCCAGCGCTGGAAACGGATGCTGATTTCGTATTGGTTATTGGCTTCAAAGCAGAAGGGTTTGGGCAGCACCAAGTACCTGGACAGACAGACAGAAAGACGAGAGGGTATCAGCTTTAACAATAGGAATGCTGAGCGGTGAGAAATACATTGCTTGCCCATGCGCCACGGCATGTATGGCATCCGTGACATTGATTTAACGGGAACTCTAAAAGGTAAATCTCATATGACATCACTAGATCATAAATTACATCACTAGATCATAAATGACATCACTAGATCAGTTTTTTTTTCAATCTAGTGATGTCGTCTATGATCTCATATGACATCACAGCGGAGACATTCATACCTCTCTGTATGCGGGAGTTTTTCTTTGTACATCTGCTCTGACGGTAGGACGTTGCCGCAACGTGAGCTCATGGGTAATATCTGTGATGTCACACTGACGATGGCTTCCCAATCCTCGGCCGTCTGTACAGAAAGGAAGCCAACGGAGAAATAATTGTTTTATGAGTGCTGATCACAAAGAGCCCTCGCAGCACTGTTGGGGGGGTTGGGGGTAAATTCTAGTGGGGCAAATTGACCTCTCTCCTCCTACCTTTCAAATGCCCCGACCTAGGTTCCATGTTTAGATTAAATGAGACTGATGAGCATTTTCTTTAAAATTTACTTAAGTTTGAGTTTTTTCTTACATCATATCAGTACCTCAGGCTCATATCGAATCATGATGTCATAGTCCATAGGGTAAGGGATGTTGCTGATGTGGAACAACAATCCCGCTCCATCTCTGACTCTGGCAAATCCAGGGCCGGTCCAGGTGATCATGTGGTCGGGCGAGTGTTCCCGGCGGATTATCTGCACGTCGGGCTGCGGGAGGACATGAAAGGAAGACGCTTTTCAATATAAATGAAGACGATCCCTTCCCTCCCTGTACAAGCTGAGAGCTGCCCCCCCCACCGACTGAGGATTTGCGGATAATTAAATGGGGCGTGGGTCGGAGATATTCTTATACAGAGCGGAACAGCGAAGGAAAATGTTACAATGAACAGCCCTCGCCATTCAATCTGTAACTGGCGTTATTCGAAAAGGTTGGAGTTTTTCAGATACATTTGGGTCAAATTGACCAAAAACGCTGATATTATATAGAAAACAACCCAAGCAGACATCAGCGAACCCAATGTTTACCCGGTTCAGCTGAACCTAACAGGATTGAAGCTGTGGGACTCGAAGCTGTGGGACAGTTTAACAAAGCGTTCGCTTTCTAACCAAACAGTGATTGTCATCCAACCAGTACCAGCAATGGTGTCTACTGGTGGCCAAGTGGCTAATAAACGCCCAATAGTATGGGTCCGGCCCGCGAAGGCTTTGCGTGAACAGACACCGCCTACGTAGCGGAGCGTTCTAAGATAACCAGCGTCTTTTCTGCGGTCTCACTTTCTGTTGCAGCTGTCGCGCGCGGCGCTGCGACGCTCTCTGCTGAAGAACGCGGATGGTCCTCCGCTGGCGACGGAGTCTCACTTTCTTCCCGTTCTGGATGCCGTTGTAATATTCTACACAATCTGTCTGGGCTTCTGGTTTCGGGGAGCCCTGCGACAGGAGACGCAAAGAAACAGGTTATTTTTTTTTTTCTAAAACATTTTTCAGATCTGTTTTTGGTGACGTTTCCCCATTTTTCCTTATTATACCCTAAATGATAATCTATCGTAACGACCGGCTCATAACGTGATATAACTTTTACATTCAACAAAAGAGTTTGCAGAATCTGGCCTTCGTTTTTTGGGATGAGCGATGCTGTCTCGCAAAAATACTAACTAGACCTGACAGGTCCGCTAACCACAAAACAAGCAGATTAGTTCCCCGGCACGCCATGACCGCGCATGCATAAAAGGCAGCCAAGCTTTTTAAACAGAATTAAAAGCATGAGAAGCGTCACTGAAGCAGAAGTCCGAAGGCGGAATTCTCGCGGATCTTCTGTAAAGGAATGTTAAAGAGTAACTGAGCAACACCAGCAATGTCTGGCGAGATCAGCCATTCATTTAAAGGGAAAAACAAAATCACATTTCATGCAGGACCCGAGTCCTCTTCATCTGTATGAATTTCACCTGCTTATCTCTGTATCTGTCATTCAACAAAGATTCTTTGGCAAATAAAGCCGTCCGAAGGGTTAAATAAAATACAGATGGCAGCCGTGGAAAGCTTTCAGGATAACTCAAGAAAATGATCATGTGAGGGCAGCCTTCGGAATTCAAAGTTAGCCTCTTATGGCTTAAATTTATTGAGCCATTTTATATTAGCAACGACACGAAGGGCAGGAAGTGATGTCATTATAAGACGTTACTTCTCGTTACATGGAATTGTTTCGGGAGATTTTAAGGGGCATTTTAAACATCACTTCCAAGTAAGTGGTGTTGAGCTCCATCGGTGGATTTATGAAGATCTGTCCATGCCTGAAACCTCACATACCGGGTTATTGGGGTCGGTGGGTGAAAGGCCCTTGGCATTTTCTGCTTCGTATGTGTAGTAGTCCAGCGGCATACAGAAGTACCCAGGCTGTACATCGTCACACTGACGCCCGATAACGTTCGAGCGACAGTCACATTGGCCATCTTCAAACGAACACCTGGAGATGGGTAGAAGGTAAGCGCGCGGACATTTGAGACCCTGGAGTTTAGTATCAATGTGTCGCGGACCAACCTGTTGTTATAAGCGCCTCCGAAGTCACAGTCGCAAGGACGGCATCCGGTGATGTCATTACTGAGTCCCCAAAACTCCGCCTGTCGTTGGGGAAAAAAATCACGCAGCATGGTGTTAACCCATTAATAGAAAGATCAGATGTCAGCTTCGTTCCAATGTTAAGCGCAGCTCACTCACCAGGCACTGGTTACAATATCGTCCCGTCACAAAGCGCTTACAGTAACAGTCGCCGCTGATGTGGTCACATGGGCTGTTCCCAGGGACGATTCCGCGCGGGTCGCATCTGCATGCTGGGATATGACGGAGAAGACGGGTGAACACAACAATCTTTACACATTGTGCTGCAGATGAGCAAAATTAGTGTTTTTCCTACAACGGTTTGCTTGTTTTTGTTGGGTTTTTTTTTGGGGGGGTACGTACGCTGACACCCCGCAGGGTCGTTTCTGCTCAGTCCGTAGAAGCTTTCCTTGCAGCTGTCGCAACGTTCCCCCCGGACATTCTCTTTGCAGCGACACTGTCCGGCAATCATTCCCAGGTTGACATTGGTGTGGCTGTCGCAGACTCCTCCGTCCAAGGAACCCACGGGGTCGCAGTCGCAGGCTGCAAATAAAATTCTCTATATGAACCTGTAGAAGTTATGGGGGGGGAGAAAGCACGCTGATCCCATTCTGATATACGTGGGGGGCAAATGGATATATCTGTGGCCCAAGTTTGTTAACTGCTACAAGAAGCTTGGGCAGATGGGCAGAAGAAGCACCCAACACTCTAACCATGAATTCCATATGAGAATCACAGTAAGGATCCATTCATGATGGAAATGCTACCTCCTAAAGAACCTGGCCTCATCTTCAAGCACGGAACCCCAAGCATCGTTAAATTGTCTTTGGTGACCAAGATTCATAGAACCATAGATGGCCGAAAAGACCGCTCTAGTCTGCCCCTGCAGAAGATGTGTAGGAAGGAGGCTGTACTCACGAATGCAGGCGTTTTCTGCCCGAATGTCTGCCCGCGGGTTCTGGTAGTAAAAAGGTTTGCAGAGCTCGCAGTTGCGCCCCACCGTGTTGTGTTTGCAGTCGTCACACACTCCGCCGCTCACCCTGCCGGTGGCCAGGAACACAGCCATGTCAAAGTGACACTTTCTGGAATGGTTGTTGCAGTTACATTCTGCCAAAATTAAAAGCAAAGGTCAGGTTTAACTGGTGGTAATTCTCCTAAAGGAGGACGTTCCATGGGGCAGAAACTTAACCCTTCAACGTTCTTAATAAAGCCGGTTCTCCTATCAGGACAAACAAGATGCTGCCGTGTCTTACGTTTGCAGGAATGAGGGTTGCTTGCTTCCGCTGGCCTCCAGGGGAGATCATGATAGAAATCTTGGCACTTCTCACAGTTCAAGCCTTTAGTATGGTGCTTGCACACACACCTTCCATGTATCTGTAAGGAGGAGAAAGTTATTATCCGCTTCCTCTGGAGACCTCACATCAAAGGTACTCAACCGAATGTATCGATGGCAGAATCATTCTTCAGATACGGACACGCCGATGTCTCAAAATGTAACTCTTTGAATGTTGTCTTCTTCACAAATTAATCGGATTAAATATGTTCTGAATATACAATGTTACTGTGTTAAGGAGATTAAGCCATGAATGTGTTAATGCCGGAGTAGGTCAATAAAATGGATCCATGAATGGACATAATTATGGACACCATAAAGATTCTTTACCATTCCTTCCGCTTGGGCTTCAACCCCTTCAACTGGAGAGCATTCTGAAGCGTGTCCATAGCAGAAACAGCTCCCGCGGACCACCAGCTCGTACACGGAGTAATAATACTTCTGGAGGACTTCTGCTCGCTGGTCCAAAAGGTTATCTCCGAGGGTGTGCAGTTTGGTGAAGTTTATTCGCAAGTTTGTAATCTGAAGAAGTTCTTCAAAAAAGAACAAGATTCTATCACAAACGATCTGACATGAACAGAAGGTTCCATTCCATGTCCATAAGATACTATCTGAGTGACGGATACAGCCAATCTTGTACGCGCTCATCAAAACTCCTGGTCCTACCTTGAATTTCAAGACTGTATGGATCTTCTACTTTAATGGATGGGTCCAGCACTTTGAAAATCACCTGAAAACACAAAATGTATCATTCTTCATCTTTTAATATTAACCTAACAAAACCATTTTAAGTCGTTTTTTTGGAACCATCGAGGAAATGTTATCAGCCTGGGCAGGACTGACATCATCATGGCTATTTGTAGTATATCTGCCAGGTGTCCCAGATTTCTGGTGGCTATTACCAGTTTTTGATGTTTTATTTAGCTTCCTTGGGGTTTTATCCCATTGACAAGATGCCACATGCCATTTCTTTGCCACGATGACCAATGGAGCGCTCAACGTTTAACGCTTTGCTCCAGAGTAGCCCTTACCTCTCCTTCACTCGACGGCTCAATGTCTGAGTAGCGTTGGTCGCAAATGACGTCATCGATTTTGTGCAGCGCGTGAACGGGGATTCCTGGGAACATCTTGGTGCAGTTGTATGAAAAGTAACGGTAGACCTTCCAGGTGCGGCCAAAATCAGCAGACCTCTCTATCAGCATGGCGGCCGGGCGAAAGGTCTGGGCAGGAGGAAGAGGGAAATATTCATGGCAGTGAGCGGATCCAATAACACAGCGATAGCTGTACGAGGTAAGGAGCAGAGCGTCTTCATTAAACTAAGATCTACAGAATATTTGGATATGCACCCTTTCTGCGTTACCTTAAATTTCAGGATGAGATGCGTAAAATGGAATTCTGCCTCCAAGTCTAGGCGAATGCTCACGGACTCCATGCCTGGGAACATGGATGGAGAAAAAGACCAAGCTTTTTTAATTTCTATATCTTGAAGTAATTCTGGTCTGATTTATCAGATGCTGTTTAACTTTGGGATGACACAAAGATTACAGATCTCGGCATCCCGGGTCAGATAATGGGTCACAGGTTTGAAGAGCATCCAGTTAATGTGGACTAAAAACACCCATGTTTCCCGGTCAACATTTGGCACAACTCCCCGGCTCGAGAAACCAAAGACACAACAGGGGAACTACGGCCACCACAGCATTTACCATAGCTAAGTTCATTAGCTAAAACCTCCTGTAACCTGTGTTTGTCAATCAATGTCATTATTTCACAGATATCTAATTTAAAGGGTTGCCTAAACGAAGCCGAGGCAGTCGGTGGCACTTCCAGCATGATCGATGTTCTGTTCCGAAGTTATTGAACCAATCAGCAACAATCAGTAACTTAACAATGAGTGATGGATAACACGATGATCCTGAGAAGTTGCTTTGGCTGCTCCTACGTTTTAATATTCTTAATATATATATTTATTGCTTATTTTATTCCTTTCAAAAATGTAGGATTTGTGAAAATGGATAGATCCCCTGTAACGCGGACTCCTCACTCCACTCACTGATACACAATATTAATTCTTGCATTCCATGCTAATTAGACAAAGTTTAGGCCCTTAATGACCCTTCTGCGGAGCAAATATATCTAATCAACCCTACAAGGGATCCAGACGTAATGGCATCATTTCGATCGTTTTTGGGTAATGATATGCAAATATATGTTAATCACCCTGTTAAACACAGATCTGTTTCAATCAGACTCGTTAAAGAGTAGCCCCTCCGGCATTCCGTGTTCTTAAAGTGACAGTAACCAATAAAATGAATCAATGCTTATCGGTTTATAGAAACGTTGCTGCAAAGCTTATCCTTCCACCGAAGAGCAAATCGAAAAAAACAAAAAGCTCTCTGCGACAAGAAAAAAACCATCAAGGGACATAACTATAGAAAATTATCCCTATAGGGTACTCTTTTCTTCTAAACTTTACAGTTAGGACCCATTTATTTAAATCTACCGCCACCCCTTGGTGCTGCATTGTGACCGGCCGCCTCTCACCGTTCTCTGATTGCCACCACGTCTTCTCTGCGTCCGGTCCGGTTAGGTATATAACGTTCTGGATTCTGTGGCTTTCCTTTCGGTTGGGGGCTCGGGAGTCACAGAGGAAACATTTTTCGGAGTCCTGTGGCAGGTAGAGAAAGTAAAGATTACTATCCGGATCCATTCATTTAAATTCTTACGGCATGGAATGTTATAGGGGTTACACCACGGCAGATCGGCCCCATTCGGCCCATCTAGCCTGCCCGTTTCTCCTGTATTAGTCTGTTACTGTTTTGGAGACATTGGAGATTATTATTATTATTATTATTGTTTTATAGCGCTACTTACAGAAACAGCAGGTAAGGAAGTCCCTGCTCAAAGGAGCTTATAATATCATATTATTATTATTATTATTATTATTATTATTATATTATATTATTATTATTATATTATTATTATTTATGACTTAGTGATTTTAAATTACTTAATGATACTTTTCTTGATTATGGGAGAATCCTAATTTATTGTTTGTTGGTAATAATACTGATTTTCATGAACATTGTAAATGTTCCCACAACGCGCGTAACCCATGGAATGATTTTTCACGTAGAAAGAATGAAATTCTAGAATGTCGACTTCCGGATGAAGGATTTCGAGCAACAAAAAATGATCAAGAAACAATAATGTTTTTATATATTCGCGGATCTCTGGGAGTCGGTTCTTCTGAATGTAATCAGTACAGAGGGGAAGGCAGGTAACCACAGTCCGGCTCAAGGTTGCAACTTGAGACGTTCCAAATCTGGGAACCTTTCCAAATCAATGAATGTGCAGAGCTGGCACAGGTAAGGAAAAGCTCAGGTGTATTGTTATGCTGTTATCCAACCTCTTCGGGAAATTAACCCTTTCAACGCCCTGTTAAGATCTGTTTTTCAGGAATGATTGTCTTGAATTCTTGTACTTGGGTGTACTGGAAAAACTCCTGAAAGATAACTCCGGTGGGATTAGGTTCCCTTATTGTGATCTGTAGCTAAGTAAGGATATATTTGTGAACTAGATGTGATATGAGTTTTACTGTACTTAGAGGGTGGGAACAGCCTCCCAGTAGAAGTGGTAGAGGGTAATACAGTGAGGGTATTAAACACGCATGGGACAGGCATATGGCGATTGAGTCGTTACAGCAGGAGAAACGGGCGACTAGACCGCCGATTCAGTTGGCAGTAGAGGGTGGAAGATGTTGGTTTGGAATTTCCAATGAAGAACTGGTGCCCACCTCCTTGTAAACTCCAAGCTGTCTCTGATAATTTGGTATCTGCCCCAGAAAGATTAATTTTATCCCTAAAAATATGATGACAGCTTCTAATCAGAGGATTATAATGTGGGAATGATTTCATGGACCTGTTTTCAAGTCTCTGAGATTTAACAGACTGTCTTCAGGTATTAGAGGGGGTGACAATGCCGTAGTGTTTCTGCGGGGGGAATGTAAGCTCTAGGGTAAGATAAAGTGCGGCGTTGGCTGTCCTCTCCCTTGGCATTTCCACCTTATCTCCGTGATAAGCCACAGAAAAGAACTTAACTCCAAGGACACGGTAATGGAAACCGTACGCTGTAGACGGTTCATTTTATACACTGTGTCCATCTGTAGCACACTGGGAAAACCAGTGCAACATTGTAGTTGCTTTAGTAAGGCAGTAACTGACAAGGCAATATATAAATGGAACAGCTTCCCAGCAGACGTGGTAGAGGCTAACACAATGATTAGACATCTGACCACCAATGTATTTCTCCACCAGGCAGCATCTCATGCAAGAAAGTGTAGAAGTCGTCGATATACCTGGAGATGGCTAACAATACAGTATTCCTGAGGACCTTCCATCCCGCAGGTGGAGGTAGCGGTGAGATTCTTGTCTCTCCCAATGAGAAGGTTTCCTGTAGCGGGATAGCAGCCTCCGTCCGAACATACATGATGAAACACATCGGGCTCCTCGGCCAAAGCGCTCAGCACTTGAGCTGATGGAGGAGGAATAAAAAGAAAACATCACTTTATACAATGACATCATACATAGACAATAGATAATAACCAAGAAACGTGTCCAGCCCTGGTTTCATAGCTTCCTAGAAATTGATGGTTTCTCAATTTATTCTAAAGCTGGAGAAGTGTGAGCCTCACCTAGAGGACAACTACAAATCTACAAACAGCATGTCTTGGCAGACATTAATTCCACCAATGTCCATATTTACAAGTTATTTTTATTGGAATTAGTATATGAAAGGAACAGTTAATTTTTAATGCGTATTTGAGTCCATTTTGGAGACATTGTCTACCTTCAGTAGGTAAATAAAGAGTTCCTGCCCCGATTAACACCTAATAAAACGCTGGACCCCCCATGCAAAATTGAAATTGAGCACAGTGTAGTGAGAAACACCATTTTCATCCTCCGTTGACAAGTTCCTTGTCCTTTATTCACCTTTCATACCGTGATATCATATAATACAAGAACGAGATTGAATCATCATGATGGGTCATGTCGTTCTACGCTACACCAGGTCAGGTTCAGACAGATTGTGATGAGATTTAATCATCTTAATTTTCCAAGCATTAAAGCTGCATTTTAATTAGCCTGAAGGAAGAGTCAAATCCAGTTTTATTTCTCAAAATAACTTCCCGTTTTTCCATTTTTAGAGTCTACGAAGAACCCAGGAGCGTCCAGACTCATATATTTCACAATGAGGTGAATGAGCTGCCTGTGAAAAATCCTTGATAAAAGAATTTCATCAAACTCTCAGATGAGATCTAGAGCCTTTCTTTCATTTCCATCCCAGAATTTGTTTCTCTCGCTTCAACTTCTTTTTTTCTACTCCCAAGCATTTTTTTTCTCTCTCCCCACCACCCTTTTATCCCATTTTTCTAGCAAGAATGGTTTTCTTTCATTGTATGGATACGAGTCGGGGGTTGGTGCTCTAAGGCAAAGGTTTTTAAGTTATTCTCAAACAAGTCTTCAGTTGAGATGCTCGAGCCTTGGAGATTCAAGATTCAAGCGATAAAGACTGGTCTGGAGACCCTGTTCCTCAAACGATCACCAAGTGGTTGAGAAGGACGTATCTCCATGTGGACAAAGTTGGGTAATGTCTCGATCTCGGTCCACTGTGTTTCTGGACGAATATACCTGCATGACCTGTACATTTCATAACGAGAGAATTCCTATACTGATTTAGCAGTTTTATACTGGTTTAGCAGTTTTATACTGGTTTAGCAGTTTTATACTGGTTTAGCAGTTTTATACTGGTTGGCCAGGATATATTTCCGATGATTGTCCTTTTCGCGTTTTGTTACATTGTAACAGACCGGCTGTATCAGAGCTGTGAACGAAACTCGCAATCTGTCTTATTTGTTCAGGTTTATAATTCCCTCCCCACGATGTTAGAGATCAAAGGTTACGGCCATATTCTATATGAAGAATTCAAATTCAGAAGCCAGGCCGAAGGGAAAAGGAAAAAAATCTGCCCGTTAACCCTTTAAATGTCGGAGGAAACAGATCTCCTAGCTAAACTAAACGAAAATCATTTATAAAAAATACATACTTCTGAGGACTGAACTGTAAAATATAGGTTTTAGGAAAGTGAATAAGGCAGGGAAGTCTGATTGGACAAATTGCGTTAGAACTCCCCCCCCCAAGGCCAAAGAGCAGTGTTGTCTAGGGTGGGCCACAGGGCTTTTAGCAAATATATTCGCTAGGCAGTTGCCTATTTTGTCCATACGGTAGGTGACAGCCCTGAGTGTCACTGGAAGAAAAGCAAACGTAATCAGTCGTCGGCCTCGTCTTAGATTCAGGAGCCGTATGTCTATCCCATGCATGTTTAAATTCCCTCATTGTATTAACTTCTACCACTTCTGCTGGGAGGCTGTTCCACTTAGCTACCACCCTCTCCGCATAGTAAAACTCCCTTCCATCACAGCTCATAGTGTAAAGTCAGGATCAGAGGTGCAGGATCCGGAGATCTAGTTGGGAAGTTGTGAGATCGGTCATGGGTCTCTCTTCTGTTCCTGGCTTTCTCATACATGTAGATCACTCCAGCTTTTTATATCATAGTCTTCATCGCAACGCCACGGATAACGCTGTTTTACAGAAAGTTATTTTTTTGTTGTTGACCCATTTGCTTTTAATGAGTTTAATTTTAAAAGTTATTTTATTCTTTAATTAGAGCGCCGAGCCACTTTCCCCCGTGTAAATGTGACATTTCTTCACACCGTTAGCAAGTAAGGATGACCTGAAACTTTCAAAGGGTGCAAAAATAATTGGATTGGTAAATCAATCCTTTAATAGCCAAATCCTCGGTGTAAAAGGCCCCTTTCATAGCCATCAACGGTGTGACATAATTACCCGCAGAGACGCTCCCAACATATTGAACTTGAACCTCCCCCAGGCAATAAACACAAGCGGTCCCCTTCTTCTGTTTCTCCTCTTCTTCTGTTTCTCCTTGTTAAGCTAATTGTTAGGTTTTAGTGGCGCCCGAGGTTAATTAGCCCCTATCTGAGCTTTAATCCCCCCAATCCCCTCAATAAATTAAGCCGTTATTTCAGTGTATTAGGCTACGCAAAGCTAGCACCCTCATGCTGGGAGGCAGAATGCCTGCATCCGCAGGGCTGGGGTATTACGGAGATACACAATGCCGGGGGATCAAGGGTTGGGAGATACGCCTGATATTGAATTTACAGACAGAATGTTCTTCCGTGGCACTGTCTAATTTTCTGTCTCTTAGGTGCAGGGATGGAGTAGCGTTGCCGCCATGTAATCAGCTAAAGCAGCATCTTATCTTCGTCTTTTGACCATGGAGCTCACACCTGTGGATGTGGTCAATCTCTTCATATACCTGTTCCCTGTCCTGCAAGCTCAAGCATTTCCCTGTTGGACGTCGTCCTGCTTATCCTATCTTCACTTCTCCATAAAGACCCCCATGAACACGCTGTCCTGCTCCATTCCTATCATAGCTGCTGGTTATGGGTGACCCTTCTTGTTGACCATGACAGTGAGCCCTACACACAAGTCCCCCCCCAGGTCGAGGTTGCTCCTATTAGAACGCTTGTCTCTTCAACCTCCATAAATCAAATATCACAACTAGGATACATCTCAAGATGTTCTGGAGAGCCTGGGTTTTATTTTTTCACCACTGAACGTTGGCCATTACGACTCCTGAAGTCCATCTTTATACTGAGTAGAAACATGAACCCAATAAAGACTTTTCCTCCGTCACTGGTCAGCCAACCGCTGGCACCTCACCTATTTCTGAATTGCACATCATGTGAAAGGCCATTGGAGAAATACATATACCCATACCACTGGACTTATACCGGGGAAGGAACGTTCTGCTTACCAATGTTCTATGACTTCTACAGGCTTCAGAGAACCTGAGAAGAGAGAGAACCTGATACGATGTTCTAGATTAATGGTCTTTTGCAGCATTGGAGAGGTTAATCTGAACATGTCGTGTTTGTACCTGCGCAGAGCCCTTTTAATCACAGCTTTGGTATGGCAGGAATGTTAAGAGGGAGAAGCAGAGATCACCGACTGAGCTAAATATTACCTTACAGAAGGAGCGGCCAAGTAGGAATAAACATACGCAGCGAGACGACGCAGAGGACTGGCTGACAAAAGGCGCTTTATTACCGCAACGAAGTTAATCCCTTTCCAAAAATGTAACCCTGCAATTCCTTCTGGATCCATCGCCCTGAAATACCCAGAGAGGTTCTGAAATTGCCTACAAGAAAGAGCCAACCATGTCCAGATAGATGACCTTGAACTAGAACTGAAGGTCAAGTTCACATTTGATTCAAAATGGAAATTCTGCACAGAATGGGAAACTTTGCATGCTTCTCTTTGGTAGATGACTGGTAGATAAATGGAACAGCTTCCCAGTAGAGGTGATGGGGAGTTTAAACATGCATGGGATAGACATACGGCTCCTGAATCTAAGACGAGACCAACGACTGATTAAGGTTTGAGTCTTTACAGCAGGAGAAACGGGCGACTAGACGGGGGCCGAATGGGGCCGATCTGCCTGCACATTCTATGTTTCTATGATTAACATATAAGAAATCTGCACCCCTTTTGGGTCATGCATGGCCGCCATATTTAACTTTTGGAGCCTTATCTGACAGGTTTCCGGCCGAGCCCCATGCACCCGAATCGCTTTGCAAATCATTTACCCGGCGGAGGTGAAGAATGCAGGTTACCCGGCAGGCGCGGTGTCTCCCTGCCGCACCCCGGCAGCTCCCCAGCGCATCAACCATAGCAGGGATTAGGATTTATTTATAAAATAAAGCCCAAGAAAAATGTGCACAATGTTCAGAATCCACGTAGTGTATATAATAAAAATCATTTGTGCCGATTAGAACGTTTCCACATGCTGACGCTTCTACTGATAACCATAAGAACCTGAGACGGCATTAGACTGTCCGGAGGAGACGTCCGGGGGCCAAGTAACGCTTAAAAGAATAATTATAATAATATTATTTTGTGCATCAAATTCTAAAAGTTGTGCATTGATGTTCTGTCCCCCACTTGGCAAGAGAGCCACCTGCCCTCCATAGCCAAATAGCCACCTTGCGAGGCTCCTAACTGTCCCACTTTGCTCTGGACAGTCTCGATTTTGCCACTCTGTCCCGAGGTAGAGCTCAGCCGGGTTTCCTGGGACCCCCGGAGAGTACATATCGCGCGTATGCAGAACTGTGCGCATGCGCAGTAGCGCTGCCAGTTTGAGTGACACTCTACCTCCCGAACTCCGTCCCCCCGCGTCCCGCTTCGCTGGGGGTAGAAGTTAGGAGGTATGCATACGTGAAATGTGATTCCCCTCCGTTGATCTTTTTCCCCTTGGCTTGTATCCGTTGGAAGCTGCAGCCCCAGCGCTTCCCTATTTGTGTATAATTCCACTGCCGGTGCGCCGCGGCGACTCGGAGACAATGTGTTCCTGTTATTAGCAGCAGGAGGAAGCCGGCCAGCATTCCTTTCCTATCCACTGCACCTCGCAAGCATCACAAGACGTATATTGCATGCTTCAGAGGTTAGACTTTAAAGCTGGCATTCCAGCTGCGGTCCTGTCTCCTTAACCCTGCCCGTGCTGGGGGGCCGTAGGCGATGAAATAGTCTGTCTAAATGGCATAAAGGAGGAGACTGGCGTGAAATGCGGGGTCTGACTTCCCGTCTTTAGACGTAATGCGCGGTATTATTTTTTATTATTGTTATTAAGCTTTTCATTATTTCTTGAATTTAGCATTTTTTTGTATAGCAAATACCCGATTTGAGAGGGCCTCCCGCGGACTTTCCGCAGTGTAAATAAGGACCTACATAATATTTGTTGCTACTTTTTGCGTTCGACACAGACACTTGGGGGCAGAACTAGAAAGAAACCATAAGGCCCCCCGACCTCATCAAGCAACATGTCCCACGGTGCCAGCTTTGCCACCAAACAGCCTGTCAGTGCCAACTTTGTCTCCAAAGAGGTTCTCTGTACCATCTTAGACCCCCAAACAGCTTTCCTGAGCCACCTAAGCCTCAAAACAGCTTGCCTGGGTCTTTCTTCTTCTGTGTAGACTGATCCAGCATACAGGAAATGGACGTGAAGTGATGTCACTTCCTGCACGCTGAATCCAACAGCCTGCAGGGAGAGAGTGTGATTGGATGATCTCTACGCTCTCCATGGAGCTGACTGCAGGTGTTACCCGCAGCTGGCAGCTTTTAAGGGGACGGTGGCCACCAGACAGCATTTGTGACCCCGGGGACCATGATTGCTACACTCCCCTGCTGATTTTGCCCCCAAAGTGATATTGGTGGAACACAGAATATATTTTCAACAAATGCAACGTATATGGATGACGTAGAACAAATGTTGACGGGGGCCACATACCTATTAACGGGACGTACAGCAACGCGTGCATCGATCCTCGGAGAGTCATTTATCACAAGTCCAGATTCCTGCGTGTCCCACCTGAAAAAAAGCAATCCAGAAAATATAAAAACTAAAATAATACATTTTACGTCACAAATGAATCTCATGGCGTTAATATTTCCCATCCTGCTGCTGTGACGTACCCAGCAAACATTCTGAGCTCCTAGAAAAGAGGGGAGGAAAAAAGGGACACAGGGGATAGCGACTGCCCCTTCCGACCCAAAAGGGAAATTCAGATGGTCCTTTGCTAAAACATTGGGACGATCGGTTACATCCCAACCTTACAGGTTCTCCAGCCTTGTAGGGTAGTAACAATGGCGTTCGACCGTACGGTCCCTTTAAATTCTCTTAAAACAATCATTTTAACGAGAACGTGCGGTAATAACCAAAAATGGGCGATGATTTAAGATCCCAGAAGATCATAAAGAAGTATTAAACACGATATATAATTAATTAATTAAATCTGAGGCCGAATGTACTGGCGGTTGCCTAGTTTCTGCCTGATGCCAAGCTGCAGTGGCTGGCAGGGGAGCAATAGCTGGCGTCATCTGGCTCAAAGGGGTAACCCAATGGCCGGGAGGGGGTATCTTAGAACAGGGGTCCCCTAACAGGAGCCTAGAAAGGATCCATAGCGTAAACGCTGCCCAAAATCCTTGCGGCCCAAAATGTTGAAATCAGAGCAGCCCGAAGGGGTAATTATTGCCCCCTTGCCCCATTACCAGCCCTCTTTGGGCATCTGGAGCTGATCTTGGCTAGTGGACTACAGAGATTCCCAGGCCTTCTTTTCTATACAGTGCGCATGGCGGATGATTGATGGGCCCTTTAAATACATTTAACCCCCAATTTGAAAGCCAGTGACCCCCTGCTGCTCATTCAGGGTTCATTAAGTCTTTACTATCTCAGAGATCGTCCCTGCTGGGTTTGCTGCGGGTTATTTAGGAAATACCCGGGGTAATTATTACTGGGGTCGACAGGGGTATTGATGGAACGTGGTCGGGGTATCCGATGGGAGACGGGAATACGGATGTTACGGGGATTTTGTCTGCTGTCTGGCTTTGTAATCCTGCTGCTTCAGCAAGTAGCCCCGCGAAGGGCATCAAACCGGGCTTTGGATTGTGTGGCGAGGCACCAGACAGCACATAGCGTGACTTGGATCACGTCATGATACCATTATGGGAAATGTAGCAAAATGATGGCTTCCAGTAGCCCCGTCAATGTCCCGTCACACTGACAGGGGCCCTAAGCGACCAATCAGTAATACAATACCAGTCTTTACTCCCTGCTATGTCACAGCTGAAATCCCTGCTTGAACACAGGTGGCCCCATTCAGAATATCTTTACCTCCCGATAAGTTTTTGATGTGGGCTACTACATTGTTTAACCCCTTAATGACAAAGCCCGTACATGTACGGGCTCCAAATTCATTGTTTCCAATGGGTTTAGGGACCGCCCATTGTCCTTAAGGGGTTAAGTGCAAAGAATTCTGTGGTCAGCGCATTTACAAAGTTCATAATTATGGCCAGAATGAGAGGTAAGATGTCCTCAACCTTATAAGGGCTTAAATCGGAAGTCATTTATTATCCACTCTTCTTAAAACCGTATTAAACAAATAACTAGGTTTAATAAATACCTAATATTGTGATATTCCAAAAAAAAAATTCTTCTATTAATACACAAGGACGCCAAGGTGCTTTGTTAGATAAGTTTATTATTATCATTATTATAATTATTACTGTTGTTGTTATTACTTCAGTATTATTATTATTATTATTATTATTATTATTCATTTTATTGTTACTATTAGAATTGTATTATTATGATTATCATTATTATTATTACTACTGTTGTTGTTGTTGTTATTACTTCAGTATTATTATTATTATTATAATTTTATTATTATTCATTTTATTGTTACTATTATTATTATTGTATTATTATTATTTCTTATTATTATATAATTTAAACAATAGTTAAAGGTTGTGCTTGAAGGGATTCTGCAAAAAACGTTCTGCTCGTAACGCTGTAATGCATCAAACTGTTACACAAACTGTTATATTTCAGATAAGAAATATGTTTAGGCTTCACAGGCATTCTAAAAATGTGAGTTTTTTAAAATATTATTAAGCCTTCCATTTGTTTATGAGGAGTTCCGATATATATCCAAAGAGAGAACATCTATCCTGGACCCCCCCCCCCCCCCGTATAACGAACACGCCATATTTATAACTAATGCTGCAGGACAGCTTTACATGCGTGTTATTTGTACCCGTGTGTTACATGAACCTGATCTCTAATGATGCAAAAAGTAACTATTATACTGTGCGTGTGTCACATTTGGCTGTTATGAGGTCATACTGTCTCGTTACCACGATACGTGATTTCATGCTGGCAGGGCTTTATCATCTAAATACATGGACCACATATTCCTTCCTCATAAAATAATGAAAGTTGGCCGGACCCCTTAACCTACTTTTAGGTGCTTAAATCTGTAAACCTCGTCCTCTTAACTGGAAACCCAATTGAGTTTGGTTTCCCGCACCCTCCATTCCAATATGTCTACAATACGGAAGGCTCCCAGCATTCATAGGCAGCCGTCGGACTCGGGTCTGTATCAGTCGTTGGTCAGAATAATTTTATGCCTGTCCCATCACTCTAGTACCATCTACCACCTCTGCCGGGAGGCTGTTCCATTTATGTGCAAACCCTCCCAGTAAGGTACAGCACTTGCCCATCGTGGCGTCTGCCCCTCGGCACCGATCACGCATAGAAAGAAGTTAAGAACGTTACCTTGGTCAGTGAACGCTCCTGTCCTCCCCAACTTTGCTGTGGAGAATAAAACTCAGACAGAACGGAGGAGATCACTTCATATCTTATCTTCCGGCGGAGTTGAGTCTGAGTCGGCTGCGATTCACCCTCCCAGGCCACGGGGACTCTGATGCCAACTCTGAAGCGTGAGAACCGTGGCCAAGTAAAAACAAACGAGCAGCGAGGGAGCGAGTGGGTAAAAATAACGGGGTTACTCTCCCCTCCCTCCATTCCCATCCTAAACGGAGCGATTCTTATTTAAATTGGTGCTGTCACTGCCAGGCGAAGAATGAAAGGGGACTGCGTGGTTTCCAGGCGACAGGAATGCAGCCATTGATTCTTTCTGCTCTGTGGGTCATACACTAAGCCGGCAGCCTCGTCTCGACGGCTTTCAGTCGCTGCCGGATGGAGCGGTCTCCTAACCGCCTGTGTGCCGGTCTCACCGGGACCGCTGTCCCCCATATGAACTGAGAAATCCACCGGGGAGGAATCGGTCATTCAGAACATGAAAAAGCGCGTTGGAAAATGATAAAGCCCCAGGGGAATGAGCCGTTAACCCCTGGATAGAGGGGCGGTTTTGTTAAAGGTGGCAGGACACCTGACTCTGGGCTGTCACTTAGCCTCATTTTAATAGAGAAGAACCTTTAGAACAAGAGGTCATAATCTAAAACTAGAGGGTCGGAGGTTTAGATGAAATGTGAGAACGTTTTAATTTAATGAGAGGGTAGTAGATAAGTAGAACAGCCTCCCAGCAGAAGTGGTAGAGGGTAATACGGGTTCGACATGCATGGGGTAGGCACACGGCTCTGGAATCTAAGACGAGACCCACGACTGATTAAGGTTTGAGTCTTTACAGCAGGAGAAATGGGTGACTAGACTAGGAGAACGTATCTGCGGACTTCTCATTAAAGGGGGCAAGTCCCTGGCTGTGTGCGTATTAATAGATTGTAAGCTCCTAAGAGTAGGACCCTCTTGTCCATCCGTGCCCCCATGTCTTAACGTGCGTTAACCTTATTGTCAGTTATGTATTTTGTCAGTTATACTATTGATCATTTTTACAGTACACTATTGGAATACATCCTCGATATCTGCAGGTGCTCTGTATATTATTTTTTATTAATTTATATAGCGCCATCATATTCCGCAGCGCTGTACAACGGGTAAACAGTATACAACATAACAATTGCAGAAACGACTATATACATATATAACGTCATGGAGGATGGAAGGAGGATTCGGCACGGCTTTCATCCAGACGTTAACTCCGCGCGGTGCACAGAATCACACAAAGAATCGGAGCGTGACACCCGCGAAGTGGGACCAAAGCAAAGTCTCCTTAAGAATGTAATTAGCAGACACAAGAACCCGTCTGTCCACAGAGGAGCGATTGTGTGAGATCCGCGAGCTGTTAGACCAACGCGTTGAATGGCATTAACGTAGACAATTAGTGAATTACTCTTTAATTACCGGTCGGATCAGACGGCCGCCGGTATCAGCATCAGACCGTCCCAAAATTCCGTGTGTATATTGGGCAAGATTAACATCAATTAACGCAAATAAATAAAAACAGAAACAGATTTATAGAGGGGCAATATTCAGAAAATGGGTAAAAGATGAGCAGAGATGTACCTAGAGTATTTGGCACCCGGGGCAGATCCTGTATGTGGACCCCCCCCCCCCACACACATTTTAAAGACACCCACAAAAAAGTTAATGTTGGCAAGAATATTCATTGCGCAAGTTTGTAAAGTATGTCAACTGGAAAAAATGAGAAATCCGTGACATTTACTGAACAGATATGGTACAGCTTAGCTCCCATCACTATATATACTGAGCCAGACATTGATGGTGATACAGCATAACTCCTATCACTATACACTCAGACAGACATTGACAGTAGCGCAGCATAACCCCCATCACTGTATATTACGCCAGAAATTGACGTGGTAAGCCTCTGCCCCTGAAGCAGCCTGCCTGTGCCCCGATCTGCCCCCTTAACAGCCTGCCTGGCCAACTTCTGCCCCTAAACACTTATACATTCATTCACTCACTCCCTAACACGACTCTAATCATCCTAAAGCAAAGGTTTGAGGGAGAGATTTGGCAGGGGATGGGTGGGGAGTGGGCAGGGGATGGGTGGGGAGTGGGCAGACCTAAACACTGAGCTCCTGGGTGAAATCAGGAGAGTTGTCAGATATGCTTATGGCTGGTAGTGTGCTCTGCGCTGAGCTCTCCTTGCTTTCCATGCGCTTTTGACTTTGGGAAGTTCTCATACCCAATTAGATTGCCGTTAATACGGGATGTTGGCCTGGTTTGCCCAAAACGCTGCACTGGAGGCCATGCGAGGTGGAATTTAAATTGCATTTATACAGGCATTAAGTAGACTGCTCCCCAGCGCCCCCGGTTGCCATGGCCTGTAGGCAGCCGCCTGCACTGTCTGTTTGGCTACTACATTCTGCGTCTCTGTTTGCCCTGCCCCGGGGCATAAACTCCACAGCGAGGATGTTGTGGTCTGAGCTAACAGAGGGTGAAACCAGGGTCACAAGACTTTAATTACCACCATGTCAGTCACATCATCACAAATACCAATGTAAACATACTCGCAAAGTGTCCCTGGTTAGAAGGGCCAGTCCCTCTTTGGGACTCAAACACTCCCTGTCCCTCTCTCGTCCCGTCACACCCCTCTTTTCTAGGAGCTCACAATAAAATGTATAGAAAACAGCACAAAATGTTTTTATAAATGGTGAAAACCCAAGAAAGTGCTATCTTAGGGTCAAGTCAATGGCCTGGAAATACAGCGACCCACAACATATCCTCCCCCTGGAGCCCTTCTGTGCCCCTACAGAGCACAGAAAGGATCTAGTCATGTTGTAAATGCTGCCTTGTTACGTTAGACATCTTGGCAGCCTTATCGCCAATTGCAAGTGAACATCTTCCAAAAACTCCTAATGATTTTGTCCCTGAATATGCAGACGAGAGCGCACAAATCTGCTCCTGCCTCCTCATTGTTCCTCCCCGGCAGTGACACTCTCCCCTCTCCAGTTTACTGTCCTATTTGGAGAAGGTCCACAACCCCTGGACGTTTAGTACATCAGAGTAAATCCACAACTCCGTAGTCTTCCCACAACCAATGAAAATTATTCCAGCGCTACTTTTACAGGGGGTGGTATTAATATGTATTTAGTTAAGGGGTAGTAGATACATTGACTAACCTTCCAACTGATGTAGTACAGGTATGTGCCAAATACTTTTTGCCTGCCATCTATATTTTGATGTGGTGTGGGAACACTGGCTGTGAAAGAGTTAAATACTTTATTTCTGATGCTAAACTATGGAGCTGTGGGGTAAATATGTGCAGGGACCCTCTGATGTGTGAAAAAGATAAAATAAAAAAAGAATTCAATCAATATCAAAAAGATTTTTTTTTATTTATAAAATTAAACAAAATAAAAAAAATCTATCCATAAAATGTAAAAAACAAGAATTATTCTATCCACATTTTTTTTAATAAACCAAGAATAATTCTATCCATAAAATTTTACAAAAATCAAGAATTATTCTATCCTTAAAATTTTTAAGAATCAAGAGTAATTCAGTCCATGAAATAAAAAAAAAGTCATGAGTTGTGCTATTATTTGAGGGGAAAAATCCGATATTGTTAATTTTCTACTCATTATCTCTAAGAACCGTGTCACATATTACGCTTTTACTCCATGACTTACGCCCCACTTATAAACCTTTCCGAGAAGTAAGAAGGGGCAAAGTCTCCCGTTCAGGGAAAAGTCAGATAAAAAGAAAAATAATACAAACTGACCTCCCGGAGAACGGCCCGATTATAAGACGGCGCGCGGACGTTGGATTCCCGGGCGCGGGGGGCTCGTCAGCTCTTCTTGGCTCTATGGTTTAGCTCGCTTTGTGGCGATGTTTTTCATCGCTCTGGGGTGTGGATCCTGCGTGCCGTCTCGCCGAGATCTGAGAATGGGCGAGACTCGTCGGTGTTTGGATGGAATGAATTACCTGCTCCCGTCAGGTACCCGATCCCTTCTCCCTCGCCGGCTCGTATCCGGAGCGTTCCTCTGTAAGAAATCAGGATTCCTGCCAAGTTCGGGGAGGGACCGGCGGAATCCGTGCTTCCCCGTCAAGGTGTGGAGGCAAACATTGGAAAATGCGCAGGTTCTGCCTTTTCAACCTTTGAGATCCATATTTCACGTCTTGGCGGCTTACAGCGTTTTATGATCTGCATTTAACCCTTCACGCGCTAGATGGGGTGCGCAGGAAGGGTTTCTGTACATTGTACCCACGTGAAAATTCCCGTAGGTTTTCTTGGAGTAACGGAATGATTATTCCGGCCCGACTCCTGCCTTGGGATACGGATTATAGAGAAAAGCGTTGAGACGTTGGACTCCGGAGTGCAGACGATGTGCGCCAAAGCGAGCCGGGATTTACCATAAATTGGCACCTTACCTGGGGACAGGTATCTGCCATAAAGTTAAACACAAACACTTCATACGATAGGAACTAAACCGAGAACCCCGGAGCATTCCGGCTCTTGGGGCAAATTATAAAATAATAATAAAAAAATAATATATATATAAATATAGTGTACTATACATATTGTTTGTTTGTTTTAACAATGTAACATTACGTTACAATGTAACAAGCTCTCCCCGTTATTAATGCAGGTTAGAGGGTAAACGTTGCCCCTTTGCCCATTTTCAGCTCCATCATGCCCAGTTCCCTTTATAGCCCCGACGGAGCCGCACGCTCCTCTATCCCACGCCTTCTCATTAATGCCTTTAATAATAACTATTTGTTGGTTGTTGTATTAGCAGGATACGTATTCTCGCAGATATTATTATTATAATCTTTTATTTATAAAGCGCCAACGATTCCCGAGGCGCTTCTTACAGTCCCTACATTTAAGGGGTCTGGCAAAACTAGAACTGACTAAGATCACCCCATACATTAAGGAAAAAGTACCCGGCGGGCCCACTTACAAGCAGGCTGGTCCGGACTGGGCCAATAACCGGGCAATTAACCGGAGATCACATTCACGCAATTTGCCGTGTAGAACCCTGCGATACCCTCACACCCAGCAAATATTCTGAGCATCTAGAAAAGAGGGGCATCGGGGGAGAAAAGAGGGACACATAGGGATTTGGGACAGAGGGACTGCCTCTCCTAAGCAGGGATACTTGGGAGGTATGTGGGGCCCCCCCATATTACTAAGGCCATGCAGTACGCACACTTTTTACTTATATTTATTTAAAACATAAGTAAGGAAGCCGCGTTAATACGAGGTTACCGGCGAGTTATATGAATGGCATATTCTGCGAATAAAGGGTTAAAATAATTGTTCACCCCACGTGACAAAAGCTTGCGAGCTGGAGGTGGATTTCCCTTTGTCTGCCCTGTCAGAGATTTAGTCGTTTGTTTGAAGCCCGTGTCTTTAATGGCATGCGATGTATACATACTGTAAACCAAACAAAAGGCTTGTACCGACATCTGCCGCGCATGCGCACCGCGCGCAGTGAATATTACACACGACACATTCTCTTCAGGGCACATGGATGGATGTATTATAACCTGGATTTATATTAAATATTTTATATATATTATTATGTTTTATTAGTTAAAACAGATCATGTTCATTATTGTTACTTGATATATATTTATATATATATATATATATCATGTCATGGGCCGGGGCATTCAACATCTACACCAAGCTAATGACTCTTAGTATAGCTAGCAGGGCTGGATTGAGATTCCGGGGACCCCTAGGCATTTGTGCTCCACCTAGAGCTGTAAAGGTAAGATATAGATGGGAAACAGGCTGGGGGTGTAAGGATGGAGGGGCAACAACAAAGCCCCGAACCCCTCAAAATTGCACAGATCCATTCTACTTTAGCTGAAGACCCCCTATCGTACACGCCAAGAGACACCAGAGGGTCCTAATCCAGCACCGGTCGCAGGTTCTATATTCCCCCCCCCTTTTTATTGCTAAGTAAACGTAACATCCTAAGCAGAATATCATTTACAGGAAACATTCGTTCTTCTTTGGGCTTCTTGCATGGAATTTGGTGAGGATTCCGGTTTGTTGAAGGGCTGTCGGCTTTGCCTGGGCAAATCGCGAGCAGATTTTATTCCCCAAGACGTTGAAAGACGACAAATGGCAGGTGGGAGATTTGATAACGCAGGACCCAAGTCATCGAGTCGGGGAGTTATGAAAGGTTCAGAAAAAAGGTACTTGAAACGGCACACTCTTCACCAGGCGTAACCACGCTGCCACCTGCAGGACACAACAGGTATTACCGCAATGATGTGATTGGCTCTTTACGCTGCGATCCTCCGAAGGAAGTTTCATGTTTCACGTAGTCATGTGACATCGAAATAGAATTTGCCAAGTAGATGGAACATTTAGAATCAGCCAAAAGAAGATCTAACAAGTTTCACTAATACCATCAGTACGACGGCAGCAGCCAAAAATGGACGCCTTTCACAACCAATAGTAAATATTCCATTTGATGACACAGCTGGGAGATTTTTTTCATTATTTTATTCCAAAACATAACAAGAATCTGAAAATGTATATTTCATGCAGTTTTCCTATTGAGTGAATTCTGCAGAGTTTTCTCTCGTTGTGTCGCGAGCGAGATCTGCTCCTCCTTGGTGGTTGTTGGGATCAGGGAATGGATCCTCAGCGAGAAGCAGAGCGGTGAAGTTTTGGTGAAATTCTGCCACTTGTCGGATGTGCAGAAGACACTGTCTCTTTTTGGACACCTTCTTCATAACGGGACGATGGGCAAAGCTTTCCAAGATGTTGATCTAAAAGGTAAAACAAAACGGTGTCTCTCACAGAACTCGACCTAATTATTATATGGGGTATTCCAATTGAGATATGGGAGCAAAAAAGTAAATTTGGATCTTCTAGCATGTTCCACGTATTACACACCTTTGACCAGTCTATGCTTTGGCCAGGGTCATATTCTGCCCTAGGCCAACTCAGCTTATGCCCTTTGCAGATCCAAGGGGATGACCAGCAGTCATGATTCTGGTTACTAATGTCACTTAGGGCTCTTATTCCTTGGGGACCTATGCCGTTTTGAGAAAGATAATGCTAAGCATCCGAACCGCTTCATTCCTTACTGTATTCACGGGGTCGGGACCGGTCGCTTCACTGCACGCTTGGAGTAATCGCTGCTGAGATTGCTCCCGTAGAGTCCTCCACAAACCCTCGGCACTAAGAGAATCTATGGAGAGGAACGCATGTGTTGGAAAGCTAATAGTTAATTTAAACAAATAAAGTAGGACATTGAAATTATCGTTTTTTTTTCATCAGAGGATTGAGAAGATGAGGTCTACTAGTCCCTCCATCCACTCTCACACGATGGAGACTATTTTTCATCAATGCTTATATATTTACATTACCATTTATATGTCACTTAGCTGTTTTCATGCAAAACAAGGACATTTCTGGCTGTAACACAATTGCAAAGAGGATTTCTAACCATCAATTAGCCTTTTAAACTTAAACTTGGATCAGCGAGCACAACGTGCCATTGGAACAAAGGAGGGATGGGAGTGATAAAGGGCCACTGGAACACAGGAATGATGGGAGTGATAAAGGGCTATTGGAACACAGGAGTGATGGGAGTGATAAAGGGCCATTGGAACACAGGAGTGATGGGAGTGATAAAGGGCCATTGGAACACAGGAGTGATGGGAGTGATAAAGGGCCATTGGAACACAGGAGTGATGGGAGTGATAAAGGGCCATTGGAACACAGGAGTGATGGGAGTGATAAAGGGCCATTGGAACACAGGAGTGATGGGAGTGATAAAGGGCAATTGGAACACAGGAGTGATGGGAGTGATAAAGGGCCATTGGAACACAGGAGTGATAGGAGTGATAAAGGGCCATTGGAACACAGGAGTGATGGGAGTGATAAAGGGCCATTGGAACACAGGAGTGATGGGAGTGATAAAGGGCCATTGGAACACAGGAGTGATGGGAGTGATAAAGGGCCATTGGAACACAGGAGTGATGGGAGTGATAAAGGGCCTCATCAGCCGTTTCCAGCTACATTTCATGTTATTTTAATGGACAAAATTGGCTTATCTTTCAAAATGAATGATATTTCTAAGTGACCCCAAACTGTATGTGGAGGCTTGAAAGACCTTGCTCCATGTGGACCTTCTGGTATGAATCTGCCCCGGCCAGACCTCCACTCCACTATATCGATGTAACTAAGAAGATCCAACAGCGATGCAGTTATGTAAATTACTGGCCAACTTTCCAAAACTTCTGAATTTAACAACTCAAATTTTGTTCTCTTGTTTTCTTGGGAATATTTACCTTTCATCTCATCCAGGATCTTCTGTAACGCGGAGCTGATCTGGAAATCCATGGGGGAAGGATTTAAGAAATATTCCGCCTTTTCATGTCCAAAAATGCTTTGGAAAGAATAATTCATTGCATAAAAAATAAATATATCCTACATTAAAATTAGGAGGATTTGAGACGTTCTCCTCCAGAAATCGAAGTTATCCTGCCCGGACTCACCTGCGCAGCTGCTGGATATAATCAGGACTGGCGTCTGGTGATCCATCCTCGTCCGGTTCCTCGAGCACTTCACCCATACTGCGATGCAATAGGCTGGATCCAGATTCCTTTCTGAGGGATCCCACCAACACTTTCCTCCTATCCGAGCTCCTGGCCATGAGAAACCTTCCGGGAATCCACACGGTAAATGTAGTTTTCGGAACTACGACAAACATTCCGTCCCACTGTTCACTCTACTCTAGGAGATGGACAACTGGTGTGAAGACCTACCCCCCCCCCCATCACTAGATATGGAAAAAGACTATAATAAATATTCTCAAAGTGAGATCATTTCCAGTATTTTCTCTTTGGTGACCGTTATATGTATTTATATATATATAATCCATAAAGTCCTAAAGAACCCCTGAGGGATCTGTAACGTTCTACTTCTAGAGATGATCCATGAATATTGTCTGTTGAGTCTCTTTTGGAACATCACCATTCTAAAGCCATCGCGTGTGAATAAAATCCCTCGTTAGGATGTCACAGATACCTTTTAAATATGTAAAATCTTTCCATGTTTGGCTATCCTGAGACTTAGATTTCCTACCTGAAGCCCCCAACAACTTTCTCCTTCTCTGGGTACCGCTGGAGATGAGAATTTTGCCCCAGTATTGGGGCAAATATCAAGTTAGCGTTATAACAAACAATGGATCTACCGGGGTTTAGTTGTTATGAGCTCACTGTCAATAGGAGATATCAGCCTCGGTGTTCTTGTGTTTTTTAACCCCTTAATATCCACCCAATGTGTAAATTGCGTCTTACCTTTAGTGGGGTTTCTCCTCTCTGTGCGGGTGAAATGTATGATATATTCCAAGTGTCTCCGTTCTTCTCATTGTCAGGGGAAGAGTCGTCATAGTGACATCCTTCTTCTGAAACGATGCTCCCTCTGGTAATTATTAATGACAGAGAAATCACGGTCTTACCCCACGGACGCTCAGCCTTTCCGCGTCCCGCTGAGACGGAACAGAGGAGAGCTCCCGAAGCATTAAATAACAGGACGTCAAAAAAAAATAAAGGCGAAGCCAATCTCATTCATCGGCAGGGAGTTCATATGCCTTCATTCAACGCGTCCAAAAAAATGTAAAAATAACTTTCCTTACGAAGAAGCTGCAGCTCCAGAGCTGCAGCAGAATGCCGCTCCAAGGTTTGTTGTTAAGTTCCACCGATTGCTTAAAGCAACCAATCAGGGACAGGAAAAAGCTCCCATTGAAATCAACGGGAGTACTTTCCATACATGCGCACAGGGGTCTTGTTAAGATCCCCCACCCCCCAGACCTCTACAAAAGGCCAACTGAGGGACTCAACTTTTTGTAATAACAAACATAACATAGAATCTGCCGGCAGATCAGCCCCATTCGGCCCATCGAGTCGCCCACTTTTCCTGCTGTAAAGATTCAAACCTTAATCAGTGGTTGGTCTCGTCTTAGATTCAGGAGCCGTATGGTGATCCCATACATGTTTAAATTCTTTCGCTGTATTAACCTTTACCACTTGTGCTGGGAGGCTGTTCCATTATGTACTACCCTTTCATCAAAGTACAACTTCCTTACAGTACAGTAATAGCATTATACTCATCCTATGGTATAAACAGATGTTTATTAGTTAGGTTTGACTGCCATCTTCAGGCCGATCTCTAAAAATCCGCTTTTAAAATCTCAAACTAGCTAACATTAGTAATGCAGCATTTTCTTTTTTCTTGACACTTCTGCTTCTTCAAATACTAAAAAATTAAAAAAATTTAACTGGTATTATAAGAATAAATGAGTTAACGTAACCCTAAAACCCTGAAGCAGCGCACTGACCCCTCCCCCCCCAAAAAAAACAGCCTTGCCTTGGAGAATTTAAAAGCACCATTTTATTGAAGAACAGCAGAAATGTATAATTTGCTATTTTTCAATTAAAAAAAAGATACTGTAGCCTCTTTATAACAGAATATTAAAGTAGGTTTCCACTTCAAAATATACAACGCTTAAAGATGCAGCAGAGAAGCTTCAGCTTAAAACAGTAAATGTTAATATATGTTACAAAAAGGTTATTTACAAAACAAATAGCACGATATAAAGATAATTTCAGGGAATATGAACATTTCAGAGAATATTTCTTCACCTTCTGGAAAGAAAATACAAAAAGTCTTCTGCTTGAGGCCAAACAACTCATAATAGACATAAAAAAGCAATGTCAATTATAAAAAATTCAAGCCGCAAAACAAAGTCTTATTTAATGCTTTCAATTTCTGTTGAATTGATGAAAAATACAGATTCTTGTACTTCTTGTTGTCCAATCAAATCAAGCGATGAGCTCCTCAAAGATCACAAATGTCTTAAGAGTAGATTTTGTATTTAGGAAACCAGAACTCGGCCTCCAGGAGCCAAAAGCTTCGAAAAGAAGAAAAAGTTCAGTTTTTAAACAGTATAAAACACAAAAAAGAAGCCTTTTCGGTTTCTATGGCAACAACCTATGGCTTTTATGTCACATGACCATTCAGCATTCCCAAATTTATTTTACTAAAGATTTTTTTTGCTGGGAAGGGTTTGGACCTAAAACAGTACAAGGCATTTCATTTCTTATTTAGCATTTTGGGGTTTTTTTTGTAGATTTTAGTAATCTTTGCAGTACGAAGGGTCAGCTGCGGCTTTTTCATGAGTAACGCAACAAGGTCTGACGTGTTGTCAAACTCGATCCCCATCCAGGCTTTCTGGGTGTTGATGATCCCAGGGAAAACGTCCAGTTCTGTACATTTACCCCAAATGAATTGGAGCTTAAAAACTCCAATAAGACCCCGGCGCGTTTCTCGTCAGTCAAGGGCAGAGTTGGCTCTTCACACAGCACAAGAATGTTAGTAAATAACCGGCGCGATAGTCTGCGACACGCTCCCTGCTTCATTCCAACGGAACAAAAAGTATCTTAAATCTCTGCGAGGAACACGGATGCAGAACTCCGTCCAAACCCACAGAGCCGGCTAATTAACAGAAAGAAGTGACGCGTTCTTAAAGCACGATCCTCCGTTTACTTTAATCTGACCGATGACGGCGCTTTTATATAAATTCCCAGGGCAAAAACACTTAAAAAAAGTTAATAACTTGCTACCCCTCAACATGAATTAATCAGTTTTTGTTTTGTTTTTTAAAAGGGAAAGTTTGTTTTATTTGGTACTTTCACCATTATTATTCCAATGTGTTTTTTTTTTGTTTTTTTTAATCAGATTTTTTTGATACGGACAAACCGAAAAAAAGAGGTTTATTTAAAATCCGATACGGCTCGGAATCATCATCCGCTGGAATAGGATTTATTTGTCAATTTGCTTGATAAGAAACGATCTTTAATAAACTATGGAATACGGAACCAATCGCATGGGGCGTTATTTCTATACAATTTTTGTATCTTTTTTTTTTTTTTTTCTTTCTAGATATTCGGTAGCATCAGGAATGCTTAGCTCTGTGTTTACGTCTCCAGATACATAGAGGTTAAAGAGAAGACCTTAAACCTGCTGACAGCTAAAAAAAAGTCTGGGTAAGGCAAAGACTTCCAGGCAGTCATAAAAATCAAAGCTTTCGGGGTATTAGTGTATATTTTTCAGTCCAAAAATATTATATATCAATTTCAATCAGTAGTTTATTTCAATAGGGATGGAAAATAAAAAAAAAATAGTGTTAAAAAAAAATACAAAAGCAGATTTTTACAGTATAACAAAAAATAAAAATATTTAGTTGATTTTCAAGAAACCATCTGCTGCGTTTTACAGCTTCTATGGCTTTTTACACGTTTTTAACCCCTTGTTCACACTCCGCTTGGCTTCTTGCTCCTGTAAGGGTCATATTCTTTTTTTTTCTCTCCTTAATTTAATAAAAAGACCTTACATTCCAAAGAAATAATTACTTGAATTAAAATAATAATAATGTTACTTTACAAAGTCAACAGAAACATTTATTTTATATCGTTCAGGAAGAAGAAATAGAACATCCATGTTTTTTTTCACACTTTTTAACACTTCGGGGAAACAAAACGTAGAAAACATTCAAAAGAAAAAAAAAGTAACAATTTTGTCTATATTTCATTTTTCCCCCAAAATGCACTGCATATATTTGGACTTTAGCTTATCAATAAATTAATACAGAAAATAGCTTTGAAATTTACAAGTATGTGGCAGACGTCCAAATAGGAAGAGAAACGAGCACAAATTTGAGCAATTTTCAAGTAGTTTGCGTCCATAAGATTTTCTTTTGTTCTGCTTCAGCTTGGGAATAAAAACATAATATATATATATATATATATATATATATATATATATATATATATATATATATATATATATATATATATATATATATATATATATATACGGTATATATATGTGTGTGTGTGTACACATACACATTGTCTGGTGCTATTGGTCAATACGATTCCGGGGGAATTGTCAGGAAAACTGAGAAATAAAACATGTATAACACTTTCAAGCAGGTGGTTGCTATACACAACCAGAGGAGGAAACAGGACTGATAGAAACAAACGGGGAAAGGCTTGCCGGCTCGCTCTGTAAAATGGTCTCTAAGAACAACATAAACTGCCCTATCTGGACGCATCGAGCCAGCAACGTCACAAGAACCTAAGGATGGAGGATTCTGCTCTGAAGGTCCTCGGTACCTGCGGCCATTGCTGGCGAGAAACACATACAATCCTTCAGAACTCGAGAATAACGTCTATAGGAACATATAAAGGAGGCAGTGTAACAACGGACCACTAGACTCTCAAAGATAGCTACTTAGGAACTTTAACAGGCAGTTGTTGAAATTATTCATTATTCACGTGTCTCACCCGCCGTGATAGACCCAATAGCAGATATCACGCTGCTGAGGCCTGGCTGAGCCTTGCTACCAACGGCGGGAAAATAATTCTAAAAACGAAGGAAAACGGAACTTTGCAACCTGCAGAAACTTTACAAAAAAACTGGAAAAGTTTTGCCCGAACTCTACTCATGACCTGAATATTCTGCCAATAAAATAACGGAGACTGTGTTCATCTTTATTTTGACGCGGTAGGTAGACATCGCTGGTACACGTGACGGTGTCGCACAGCACAGTGGGGGTTACGTATAAAATAAAAATGGTGCTATTTCTAGATTTTTATCCTGAGCCTACGGTGTGTATAAAAACGTCTGATTGGTTTTTAGGCAAAAGGACACGAGTTTGACTTTATTTTCACTCTGGTTGGAGTTGATACCTTTTATCAGCCAGCATAGAAAGAGATGTAAAGTTCAATAAGCTCTCGGGACCTCGAAGGACTCCCCGTCATCTAGGCATCGCTTCTTTTTCTAGGTTGGCCCAATAAAAGATATCAACTTCCGTAACGACTGTTTTCTCTTGGGCTAATACGGCTACATCCATCTTTCTTATCTTTTCACTTTTATACAGTATATTTATTTTTTATGATACAGGAAACCACCGGACAAAGCGATCCACAAAACCGCGACAACCGTAGCCTTTTCTACTCCGCAAAAGTATTTATAACAAATAATTTATCATTTTTTTTCCATATTCTTTCTAATTATAAGATATGTTTTCTAATATCTTTATGCACAGGAGCAGACACTGATTTATACATAACCCCCAATGTTCCTGCGGTAATATTTGAGCAAGAGCAGAACACGTTACACTGGATAAACATCCGTGTTTGGGACTATTTCTGTAACACGTGAAGGACTTGAAAACGCGTCCTGCTGTATTAATTCTATCGTATAAAAGGCCAAGACGCTTCTTAAGCGGAGGAGCTCGCTTATTCCCAGTATAACGAAAGCTCTGGTGAGGACCGGTCAACCTGTTCAGAAAAAACACGTGCGCAAGCACCAAGACAATCATTTACACGGTGAACTTAATAAAGTGATTGACATTTTTTTCCCCCCCAAGTCTTGTGTTTTGGCTCGTTTTGGTTAGCACTTAAAGTGCCTCTCTGGCACGCATATGGTTAATTCCTTCATCACATGAGAAATTCAGCTGTACAGTAATAAACAGGCATTCAAGCCATGAGAGATCGGAAAAGTTTACACAAAGTCTTGTGTAAAAAAAAAACCTTTCCCCAAGAAAATTGTTCCATTAAACTTATTTTTTTTATTTTTTTTTTTTTACTTTTTGTAACTTTAACAGGAAGGCCCTAATAAGAGCAATTTGACCAGGGTATCAATATCGACAGGCCGTGTTTTAAGACGAAAAGAAAAAAAACCCCCAAAAGACAAGGCACGCTGAAAAAAATAGCAGCCAATCATTTGTTCTGATTTATATTCATACTTTCCCGGTCCTTACATTTTCTGGACTTGCAAATTGCACCAAAAATTTGGCTTAACCTGTTCTAAGGTGCGAAGAGATCCCCCCGCTGGTTTCACATCTGGCGGTAAGCACAACTAAAGTAAACGTTGAATTGAAAATGTTTTGGAGCGGTCTGGCCGCCTTTAAACTTTTCTGTAAATTTATACGAAACTGCACTTTCCATATAAAAAAATTAATTTAAGGTAGTCATTTTTAAAGCCATTGGATATTTAAGGTTTGCAAATAACTCCTTGAACAGGTATGATTTAAAATAAAAATATTGCGCAAATTTATAGGACAACTCAAACCAGAATTGTTACAAGAGAAAATATATATAAAAGAACGATTAGAAACAAGCAAAGGTTTTATAGTCCGAGGAAAGCGATTTGAAACCGAAATACGTCGACGGGACGGTTTCTAGAAACGGCTATAAGCTGATTATCTCCACCGCTGGATTCCAGAAGTAAAAACGACCCCAAATAATAAAGTGCCTATAACGGTTCTTAGGTCGAGTACATAGTGAATACGCCACCCCGTCCCAAAAAGAGATTTAAAAGCTTGTATACAATTTAGGAGTTAGAAGCGAGTCACAGTGCATAAACCTTCGGAGGGTTTCTGACTATTGCACACAATTTACATATTGCCATGTATGAAAGCCCAACTGAAATCATCGAAATAAAAACTCCTCCAACGGGATTTGTTACATCTCGTAAGGACATGGCTGTGTGAACATGTTCTGTAAATAACACGAAACCAAAAAAAAAAGGCCACCAAAGAAAAGCCAGCATTCCAAACATGGTCTTTCAACAAATTCTCTCTCGTGAAATGAAATGGAGTCTGCAAAGCTCCAAACTTCTGGAGAGAAAACAAAAAATGAACGCAGCGAGAGGACATTAAGGGACTGCAAGGGACAAAGGTTGAATTCGGATTACAGGAGAGAGGTTGAGCTTTAGAATCTCTTGTGCTCTTTGCCGAACCTCGTCGTCGGTCGAGGATTTGTCCACCTTAATGACCTTAGACTGAAGCACATTGTATTTGTCTTTGTTCAGAGCTGCTCTTTTATCCAATGGAATGTAACATCTCATCTTCTTGTCGAGCGGCGCTTCCGAAACACCCTCTGCATGCTTCCGTTTTCTGCCTGCATTGGCGTCTTGGTGTAGGCCATCTTTGTTTTGGACTTTACCCGTAACGTCTTTTGGAACTTTCAAGTTATTATGCGATTGGCTGATGCCATTGCAGTTCTTAGAAGGGTTCCGTATCACGTGCCCATTTAACAAATCAGAGGCTTTGCAGGCATTGTTTTCTTTCAATATTCTGCCGCTCGGCCCCTTTAACACTGCTGCATTTTGGGGACTCACGTGATTTTCCAGCGTAGGCATCTTCTTGATGACAAATTGATATGTTTTCGAATCCACGCGTTCTGAAGCACCATCCGGGCACTTTGCTTTCGAGCTCTGCTTGGCGGATGACACCATCGTGTTGTGTTGCTTGAGTTTTGCTTCCAAAGGTACCAACGCTTCCAAAACAACCGACAGTCTCATGGGGGGGTAGCCGGCAGGATACAAGTTGGATGAAATGCCGACGGATTTAGAGTTTTCGGACTCGGCTTGTTTTAATGACCTCAGCAATAAGTTTGTGGTAGCTTTGGCACGAGGTTTACTTGGAACTTTTGGAGCGTTCACAGAGAGCGCCACCGACGTAGCTGACACTTTGCTCGAGGAGTTTTTGGATTGTGTTTTAGATGACGCAGATAGCGTAGACGCCGTACCTTTTGAAGCGGGCACCTTTTTTGTGCTGGGAGGGGTATCGGCTGTTGTGGAATTGTAGCCATAGACATCCTTGCTGCTTAGTACCGTGGGCTGGTAGCCTTCCTCTCGAAGTCCTTGCAGAAAACTTACCAGCTGGGACTCTGTGTTGGTTAAGTCCTTTGACATGGGACTGAACACTCGAAGGGCTTCCTCGAGCGCCCTTTTTCCGGTGGAAGAAATCCTGGACCAAGAGTGGACTGCCTTTCCCTCCATGGGACCCTCCTCAACGTCCATGGCATTAAGTTTCAGAGTCTCGTTACAAGTCTCGCGATGGACCGGAGAACCTTGAAAGAAAACATGAAAAGAAAATTAGAAGAGTTGCAGGGCTTGGCCCGATCACCGTTACCATCACGTCAAATAAGTGGCACAGAAATATACAGGAGAAAAAAAGAATTTTGGTTAAAATCAAAGCTCGATTATATCTTTGCATTTTCAGCCAATCAGAAGACAGCTATACTAAGAATGCATTAATAAAACACCCAAAGTGCTATAAAATAGGGCAAAAAACGAGGTAGCGGCCAATTTGCATAAAATGACAGAAAGCATAAGAAACAGACAGAAAGCCAGACTGAAAACGCTCCATTTTCTTTTCAACAAGGCTGAACAATTTTTAAACACGCTCAATTATGTCAAGAAGTAACTTCTATAGCTGGGTGAGCACATCGCCAAAGGCTAACAAGCTGTAATCCCTCTGATGCCCACGTGGCTACGTCTCTACGCGACCCGCAGAGCTGGAACCGCCGCTTACGTGTCAGTCGCTTTTTAAGTTGAAAGACGAAGATTTGCTTACTGTAGCATTTTGTCACTTTGTTCTATTTTTCGGCTGCACGTGTTTTTTGTTTTTTTTTTAACGCCACAAACATCCTAAAAGTCTAGACTTTAATAACAGGCTGACGACGCTTATCAAACAGGAATTGTTACCAGCAGATTTCACAGCAGGTTCCAAAACCTTCTGGCCTAAATGTTACCGGTTCTAAGAAACCAATTTAAGGCACTAACGCCCGTGTCGATACACTCGTATTTGTCCAAATGTAAATTTTAATGGAATTTGCCAATTTTGTCAAGCCCAGGTCAGCTCCCACCTTCAATTAGTTTAGCCGGGAGCGCCATTGTTGGCCTGGCTCGGCCAGCTCACTGACATTTAGGAAAAGCAGACCGTCGACAGCTTTTAATCCAATCAGAGTGATAAATATCGTTGGTTGGCGTACGTCAGAAGAGGGCTTATGGAAGCTTTGAGCATAGGCACAGGTTGATTTTACATGCGTTATAAGCAGAATTATATTAGTGGTGGTTTGTTTAAGTCCATTGAGTCGGTGGGGGAACCTACAGATTTCCTCGACTTGCCTTCCTACCCTCTCCTCCGTCTCTTCTCGATCTTGTGACGTTCTTCGTCCGGTTCTCCATGAGCCTTGCCTCCCGAGCACTTACGCAAAAGGGCGGAGCCTCCGGGCACACCCCCTCCCCTGAGGAACGGGGAGATGTTCTCTCCATGGCTCCGCCCTTTTGTGGAAATAGAGAGGCCAGAATAATGAAGATGGATTTGTGGAGAAAGAATCGTTTCTGCACCTCTCTCTCTCTCTCGACTATTCTGTTCTCTCCCCCGTTCCTCTAATCGGGGGGGAGGGGGTTCTGGAGGCTCCGCCCTTTGCGCAAATGCTCCAGGAGCCAAGGTTCATGGAGGAGCAGATGAAGAAAGGAGACACAGGGAGGAGATGAAGAAAGAAGAGCTAGAGAAGAAGCAGAGCTGCGGGGAAGGAGAGAGAGGAGATGTTAGAGAACGTGAACGAGGGGGACGACAAATTTTAGCCAAACCGCATGGGCAGGAATCATAATTTGTTGTCGGAAACGAAAAATTTGGCAGAAGTGACGGCCCAAACTCCCTCGCGATGCATGAAGTAACGCAGTGATGGCCCAAACTCTCTTGCGATGCATGAAGGACGCATTGCTGTTCAACATATGTGATTACGTTACATGTAACAGAATGTTTCACGACTCTAAACCTAAATTGGATGAGAAGCTTCAGACGGTTCACATTCCCAAACGTCATCGAGCCGGGCTGAGCTGGGCCAACGCTGGCACGCCCGGCTCAATTAAATGTGTGAGCTGACGTGGTCTTGATGGGAGAGGGAGGAGCACACGCGTGTTTGGCACATACACAGATTTACTAAAGAGTAGATAAAATCACCAGTGTAGAGAAGCCACACGAAGTCCTCAGCGGGCTAATGGCAAGCTTTGTTGGGATTGTCTTAAATGCCCTCATTGTATTAGCCCCTACTGCGTCACATGGGAGGCTGTTCCCTTTATCTACCACCCTCCATGTAAAGGAAACCTTCCTAATGTCACATCGTCCTGCGTCTCTACCCTACTTTTGTAGTCAGTGGGGATCGTGGGCCGGTTGTGGAGAGCCTGACCAGCCCAGGAAGCTATAAAATGTGGATCTGAGCCGTTGCAGCTCCCAAGGGCCACCTTGCGATGCTGTGTAGCTGAGCTCCGTGATGTGGCGCTTCGCATACGGTGGGCAGTCGAGCCCCGTGGCATACCCCATACCCCCGGCCCAACCACGAAGCCCCCCCCCCCCAACCCCAGTCGCAATTCTGAAACAGACGTCCCAATCGGGACACCTGAAACGGGGACTCGGCTCACACGGAGCTGCTGGCAGGCAGGACACCTACTTGGTGTGTACACTCCTCACGCTCCAGCCCCATAACACCCAGGACCTGCCTGCTGCATGCGCAATAACATCCCACTCACACACACTGCCCCACTCACACACGCTGCCCACTTACACACGCTGCTGTCCCAGAAACTGGGGCACTTCATGGGACAGCCATAGGAATTTATATATATATATACATACATACACACATATACACCCATATATATATATATATTAGAGAGAGATCCTGACACAGTCACACGTTCTATCTATAGAAGCGCCTGGGGTGTGTGTCACTGCTGTGTGGGTCCGTGCTGTGTGTCACTGCTGTGTGGGTCCGTGCTGTGTGTCACTGCTGTGCCCCTGGTGTGGGTCCGTGCTGTGTGTCACTGCTGTGCCCCTGGTGTGGGTCCGTTCTGTGTGTCACCGCTATCTGTATCGCGTGTCTATGGCGCTGCCGTGTATCTGTGTCCACGCTGTGAATATCCACGCTCCGTGTACCCGTGTCGCTGCTGTTTGTGTGCCGTGTATCCGCGTCTCCGCTCCGTGTCTCCCTGCCCCCGGTGGCCTCTCTGGTTCCTATCCCGGCTCCCAAGGGACAGTTAATTGCTTTGCTCCGGAGATTCCCCGCCCCCACTCCGGGCCACTGACGGAGGTTCTACCCCCCTCGAGGCAGAGGCTGCTGTTGCTCCCATCTCTTTCCTACCTGCCTGCCGGGGGCGCTGCACTGACTGAGCCCACACTCGCCAGCCACTGCCCGGGTCACTCCCCTCCTCGGCCTCCGCCGCTCCACCACAAAATGGCCGCCCCGCTGAGCACCGGAAGTGCCGCCTCGCTTCCGCAAAGCTCTCTGCCGCCCCCCGCCGGCCATGGTGGGTAAGGGCGCCCCGGAGGACACCACAGGCACAGGTCCGACGAGCGCCCCCTACTGGGGAGTAGCGGGATGTACAGCCCCTCCCACTGCCCCGCCCCCAGGGCATGGCAGGGGCCTCACAACTAACCCCTGGGTCCCCAACAGCCCCCAGCACCAGGGGCAAAAGGCTAAAAACACCCTGAGAGCCCCACCAAGCACAGTACCACTCAACTGCTGACCCCAAGAGCTTGCAGTCTATTCCAGCTGGGGTTAAACAGCATGGGGGCAGCCATACAGTAGCATGGTTACCATGTGGCATTAATTAAGATACCAATAATACCAAAGGCCACACAATGCTTGTGCCCTCATTCTTTAGTGGACCAGAAGCCAAAATACGGGGCAATGTAATTAAAAGCAGAGCGCGGGGCAACCTTGTTAAGTAAATATGGACCTCGTCCATCTGAACCAGCAATATCTGCCCGGGCGGAAAAAGAAACGTCCGTGAGGAGAAAACAAATCTCAAAGTAATAGTTACAGAGTGTCCTGATTTAGCTGCGACAGTCCCGACAACCAGAGTTATACGTGGCTTTCGTGACCAATAATTGACCATCGCAAAAGTCTGCTGGTCTATTGGCTGCGGATGCGTTAAAAAAGGCCGCTTCAGGCTTAATGAGCGTAAGCAGTATGGATGTGAGAAGACATCACGATGATGCCCCATAGAGGGGGTAAAGGTAAGACATAATGGCATAATGCACGCAGGGTACGTTTTAACCATGTACATTCACCCAGGGGATATACATTGTAGCGGCTAGAAAGACTAATAGCTGGTTTGACAACCCAAGGACCCAAATTTGTGGGCCCCCAAAGACTGAATTGGATATCGCTGACCTGGGGGTAATTTCCCGTAACGTGCCCCGGTCCCACCATGTTTTCACCGATGTCCCAAAATAAAGAAAACAAGCCTCAAGGGGAGATTTTTTCTATGACATGATAAAAAGCAGATGGTGGGGGCCATGATTATTTTACAACGTCTTATTCTCAAGGGCATTAGGAAGGTCACATGTCTTAATGTCAATCATGTGACCTTAAATTCAAAAATATAAGACCTCCAAAAAAACAAACATTCTTCTATTAATTCTCCACCGCGCTTTGGTAGATTATCTTATTATTATACTATTTTTATTATTAATATTAATATTATTATATTATTTAATTAATTATTATCATTTAATTATTACTTTTATTATTATTTTATTATTGGATTATTATTACTAATATTATTTGGTTATTATTATTATTTATTCTTACTATTATTATTTGATTATTATTATTATTTAATTATTATTACTATTAATATTATTGTATAATTCCGCAATGCTGTGCAATGGGTAAGCAGGACATAACAAATAATAAATAACAAGGTATTTATACAAGGTAAAATGACAATTAATATAAATTAATGAATGTACCACCTGGAGCGACATACATTAGGTCTGATCACCCTCTCATTTTCTTAGCAATAAATGTAAAAATGGCTTCTGCTCCGTTCTCCTTATTCCTTAGTAAAAAATGTCTACAAAAAACTCCACACGTTCCTTAAACCGACTGAGAAAATACCTAAAAAGTCATCTCGTTCCTCGCAGAGTGTTCACAACAGATGCTTATGAGTTATAAATCCAGGACGCCGTTACAGACGCGCTTCGCTATTTAATTAGGAACGTATTTGCCCCTAGTGGGCCGCTAACAGCAACACAACGCGTCTTCATTTTGCCCCCCCCCTTCACTCAGGCGCCCAAAACCCCTTCAGTCTAAAAGATACTCAGCAGGCTTACATTTAAACTCCAATCATTTTAAACATTCACTTTAACCCTATCGGGTTCTTGATCTGTTTTAACAAAAAGATAAATATATAAACATAGAAGCTGCCGGCAGATCGGCCCCTCGCGGCCCCCGTCCGTTTCTCCTGCTGTAAAGACTCAAACCTTAATCGGTCGTTGGTCTCGTCTTAGATTCGGGAGCCCTATGTCTGTCCCATGCATGTTTAAACCCCCTCGCTGTATTACTCTCTACCGCTTCTGCTTGGGAGGCTGTTCCATTTATCTACCACCCTCTCAGTAACGTAAACCTCCCTTACATTCCATCTAAGCCTCTGACCTTCTAGTTTTAGGTTCTTGCACTTCTCCTCCTTCGAGGAGATTTCCTCACCGAAAAGAGTACTTTATCATTGTCGGCTGAGATTATTGAGAGTGGGCTATATTAGAAAGATACGAATATCTGAACTCCCAATAACCCGGCATTTTAAATTCATAAATTATCATAAATGCCTAGAAGTCAGGGCACGGCCTGCAGAGAGATAAACGTCGTGGGCGATGCGGTCATTTAACGGCGCTAAATAAATCCACCCGTTTCTCAGCGTTTTTATCTGATCTGTAAAAGCCGAGCGCCGTAACGCAGCCCCAAGCAGAGGTATATTTTTATTTTTATGATGATTCTGGCCGCCTTAGAGTTAATAAACTCTGTCAGTCGTTCGATTGTGTAAAATATTTCACATAGTCCCGGTGCCCAGCGTGTCCCCTGGCCTCGGTGAGGTAGTAGACGCAGAGCGGTGCAACCCCAGGGGCACAATTATAAGGCAATGCTGGCCTTAATGTACGGATAGAATTATTAAAAAGATGCAAATGTATGCATGAAAATTTAAAAAAGCAACTTTCTTGTGGCAAGAATGAAGTTATAATCTATTCAAATGTTTGCTAATGCGCATTTTTTTTTTTTTACATAACCCGGGGCAGCTGCCCTGCGGCCTGGCTTATCTTTGGGGCCCAGAGTAAGATGTCTCTTAGGCCCCTAAGAGCCACATTGGGCACAGTGTCAGTGCACTGCATGATGGAGGGCCACAGGCTATTGGTGGCCACTATGGCTGGCTTGCCCAGGGCTCCTATGGTTTAGACAGTTAGACTGCCGTGTAGTCTCGTCTGGGCTTACTAGGCCAAGGGTGGCAGTTCCAGTGGGGCAGCAGCTCCTCTCCTGAGTAAGTAGGGGACATGCGTGGCTCCCCGGCACGGCGCTGCTCCATGCCCTGGCTGGAGGCAGCGCACTGAGCTTAGGTGGCACAGGCTCCATAACGTTCTTACTCGCCACGTCTTCAAAGTGCGGCTCTCCGGGATATGACATCATACCCCAGTGCTTAATATGGAGGACAATGGCTTTGGAGCTGCCTTGGATCAGCCCTGGGGCAGCGCCCAACCAAGAAACCCCACCAACGCTCCAGCTACCCGGAGCCCCCATTTGCGGGATCCCGGTAGGAGATCCCACTGGCGTTGGTGTGCGGTCCCGCTGATGCCAAGGGACACACGCCATTGTTGGAGGCGAAGTAGACGGGAAGTGGGGCGCAACACCGCTGCCGCGATCCAGACTTTCCCCGTAGTGACCCAGAGAAGCAGCGCTTCACCCCGGAGCCTCCAAACGAAACTCGGAGCGTTGCCATATATACCCATCATCCAAAAATACACTAACAAAAAATCTGAGAAAAAAACTGCAAGGATATTTCATCGATCGCCACGGCGATTGCTCCATCTTTACCATTTTGTACTCATAACCTTGGTCGCTTATAAACACAAGATACGCACAAGGAAACTGATAAGATGTTTTTAGGAGGAAAAACATAAACCCGACATTCCAACAGATGTTCCAGCGTATCAGCGATCTGCTCAACGCGGCTTAAGAAATAAAATAGGGTATCGGCGAGTATCACAGACAGTATTACCCTGACAGCCCGGCATGCCTGTGCACGTTAACGACCGGTGATTGATACCCGGATTCTAAATATAGTTCCGGATGCTTCTTTATTTGCAGCTCAAATATCGCGTGCAAATGTTTTTTGATCATATCTGCTGTATTTGCCCCAATGTTTTTCCCGTCGGACACATTTAAGCTATGGTAGTTACTTTGAATATTTAAACATGTGTTTTGCCTAAACAAATGAGGGTCACCTTGACCGGCTGCCAACATCTCATCCGCTTCTAAATCTATTCATGGTTTCCTATGAGGGGGGGAGGGGGGGAGGGGTATGAGGGTAAAACTCCAGTTATAGATACTCTGGATTTTGGGAAGAAGATAGCCGTTCTGTCATACATTGTATCAATTGTTTACACTCGGAAGTTTCTTGCTTCAGTCTTGTTTCTGTACCTGACCTTCACCAAGAAATGTCACAAGTGGCCAACATCCATTATGGACTGAGTTATGGGTCAGACCATTGGGTTTTGGATGCTGCTTTTTGATGAGCTTTTACAGAGGGCTGGAATTATTACTATTCTAATTATTGTTTTATATAGCGCCCTCAGATTGCGCAACAATGACAACATGGAACCCAACAATCTTACGGTCAAATCGTATTGGCTTCTCTAAGACACCGACATACGTTCCTCTTGTAATATCAGGGTTCCAGTCTAAGGTCCATCTTTGATTTATTGTCAATACTCATATTAATGGATTTACTGTTACATGAAATCAGTTTCTGTTAGCATTAATAAGGTTAAGTTTTTACAAGCCACCCATGAAAACACAACAAGTCTTAGCTTTCAACTAATTCCGATCACATTTTCTGTTGAATAACATTATTCCGCTGCCAAATTATTTAACTTCTGGCATGGTAGGGGTGACCCAAAAAACAGTTCAATGACTGTTTGTTCTAAAAGTCATAATGATTAATTTGCTCTAATTGCCATATAATCTCCTTCAAATGTAAGACAACAAGGCCAGAACTCTCACTATGAAAATGTGACAGCTATCAGCTCCCTCTATTAGGTTCTAAAACAGACCAGAAAAGGCCAGTCTTATCTAGTCACCGACTCCAGAGGACACTCTTCTGAGTTTGGCCACTCTAATTACGATAGACAAAAACAAAGGCAGCTCGAGAGGGGGTATCGGAAAATATTAATGGGGCAGGTGGCTGATGTAGCCTGTAGAAAGGAAATTGAGAATTAGAACATGTCATTCTAGAATGGAATGTCAAGAGTTCCTCGCCGACTGTGTCATGGATTTGATTATGTCACAAGAAGCATAGATATTCAAATCCAAATACTTCCATGGCCTACTAACACCACCAGCTCAGTGCGACCCCAAGCGTCCTTGAGCTGTCACAATACATTCCTCATTAATAGACATGCAAGAATGATGTGACCCAAACATACTCAGAATAATTATGTTAGCTACGCACCCACCAGAAGGCCAACACCTCCTTGAGTTGACAACATGGTATGGCCCATTCATTCTGCCCAATGACCCTCGGCTTCCATATCACAAAACTCTGCAAATGACCACATTTTTCTGCAATACCCGCCCATCCCTACCAGTTTTCTGCTTAACCTCGTTGTGTGTACTTCTGGAAAAAAACGTGAATGGAGCTAAGAATCTGCCATTAAAGAGATATTGCCAACAACCACCCCTTCTCCTGCTCTAGATCCTGATCCTTCTGTAAATTGAATTGGTGTGATATAAATGCTCCTATACTACACCCATGGGATAGGAGAAATACTCAGCCATACCTCTTCTTCTTTTTTCCCGGCAGGGCGAAGGGCACAAATGTTGAATGTTAATGTGCTGTCAGTTAGGGAATGTATCAAAGCAACGGCCACAAGGTTTCCGGTGAGCATGCATAATACTCCCTTCCCCTCCCCCACTTGATACTGCAGTTTCACTCCTCCTCCCCCACACACTGAGCTGTTTTCACGCAGTGCCTGGAGCTGGTTCCTCCCATAGCACAGTCTCTCATTTTTCAGGGGCACAGCAGGAAAAATAAAGTAACCTCTAGTACAGTTCCAAAGATCTCTGGGTTCTGACTCTAGAAAGAAAGAATTTTCATCGCATTTCTTAACGCATTATTCATTATCAGAACACGACAGTCTTCGCGTTGCGAAACTGTCTTGTCGGCCAAAAAGGGTGGTGACATGATTGAGAACCCCCAAAACCCAATGCATGGAATGGATGGACCTCTTGTGTGGTTCCTCAAAGCCGTACTTGGCTCGGGTCCGTGGTTTAGAATAGACACTTGGAGCAGCTGCGTTAAGATTCTAGGAGGTCCGTCGATCGAGATGTTCAGTGAAATGGGAAAAAAATCTCTTGTTGGGAAGATACTGAAAAAAGTCTTTGAAAATACCCGTCTGCTACAAAGTATCATCAAAGAGTTATTTTCAAATGGAATGAACAGGTCAAGTTGTATACGCTCACCTACATTCCAGAATTAATCTGGATGAGCAGCACATGAGCAGACAGTCTTGTTCTTGAGTAATACGCGGTATTAAATACTCACCCGTGACATTGGGTGTTTTCTTCATGTGTCCCAGAGAAACGGGATTTCTGGAGAGATGTTGAGCGGTGGTGGCCTTTGGGTTCTTAAACAGTACAGTCCCATTGAGCCATGTCTCAATCTCTTCTCTGGCAGACCATTGTAATGCTGGGATACTGTCGGTGTCTACAGATTACACAAGTTTCATTACAACCACCTGGTACTCCCCACAACATGTTCCTCATTGTGGATCTAGAGCTCAATAATTCTCTGGAGTATAAATGTCACAATAAGATGGGAATTGGAGACATTCTTCTTACTGGTCACCATTATGCTTTCAGACGCCAGTCTATGGGAGTACACACACTCACCTTTGGTATAAAGCAGATTTAGGAGATATTGATGGATATACTGATTAGCTCCTTGACTTTATTAAATTATTCTAAAATCAAAACTCTTACGTACGTAGCTTTAAGTGTAATTCACTTATCAAAACTACCAGAGGTATTTGGTTTATAGATAAGCGATGATTTTCCTTTGGAGGTATAGAATGCTGAGACAGGATTGTATGGGGGATTTAACACTATGAAGGCGATGCAAAGAGAAACAATATGGATTCATTGTATCTATGCAGTAAAGGAACGAAGATAGTGAGACATTGAGAGCCTTCATTGACGATTATTTAAACTAAATAGGGGGTAGAATAACAGCCTAATCAACCCTCTTATCCCCATAACGTACAAATGACGAGGGGCAGAGCTCATTGTCGGAAGGTAAAGCAGGTGGTATGGATGCTAGGAGTTGTACTGAATGAGATATCCCAGGTAGCTTTTGTATGGGTCAAATCAGAAGGGTTTACAGATCATAAAACATCTCCAATTTATATATCCAAGGGAATCTTACCTTCATTCAGCTGTAAATACTAATGTCATAGAATGCCGACAGCCTTTTTATTATTATATTATTATTTCGTTTCCGGTCTGATTGTTGCAAGTTCAGCTTGGCTAAAAATAAAAATCACCTTTTTTTCAAACATTCCAACGCGTTTCCATTTTTCCATTGAGTGCAATAAATTGTTTTCCCGTCTAGATGCCGTTACAAAGGGCAGGACTTCACCCCCCCCAAAGCTTAACACAGATCAAAATAAATATTTTAAAAGGCGTCATCAAAGATCCCACATTTTTATTCTAAAAACATACTTTTTTTTGTTCCAGAATATATCAAAATCTTGCTTACAAAAATCCCACTGATGTTCTCCCTTTTTTTATATCCCTACATTTGGCTGCAGTACAGTTTTCCTTCTTTGGGAGGCATTAAGAACCAGATTAAAACGTCCAAGAAGCAGTCATATTTATTTCACACCAAAACAGCACGGCCGATTCCCACCTCTCAGAAGGCAAGGACATTAGGTAAGGCACTGAGTAATTTCTCTCTGAATTTCTGCCAAAAACACATCTTATTCTCCTTAATCTGGATTTCTTGTGTTCTACTGATCTCTACATGAACACCAGAAAAAAATATCCTGGGGACATAATATGTGTATTAAAAAAAAACACATTAACTAGCTATATGAGTGTCCTTGGGTAGCCAGACGTAAAAGAGTTAAGAATCTTGGAGAATTCCCAATGGTGGCTTCATGGGAAATGACTAATGAGTAAAAGCATTGCTGATCCTATACTTAGTGTCTTCAGACTATAATTCCACCACGAGATCCTCCTTCACAGGAGTTCTCGAGTATAATTACCATGTTCATCACCAGGCCAATTAAATCAGAAGTTCACCTTTCTCCAGATTAATGATCATACATCACTGTATAATAATAATAATCGATAGTATCACATGTGCAGGCAATCCGAAATGGTTGGGTTTGGTCAGTGACGTCACTAGGGAGGTACGGCAGGTGCGGACCGCGCCGGGTGACTTCATCAGAAGCTGGCATCCTCTGGTGACCTGCCCCCCCCTCCACACGCGAGGATCAGTGACTAACTGTGTGTGTGAGACTGTGTGTATGTATGTATGTAACTGTGTGTGCATATGTGCTTGCGTGACTCTGTATGTGTTACCTTGTATATATGTGGTCTGGTACGGTAGGGGGTCCGTGGGGGTCACACCATGAGTTACCGCCCCAACCCTAGTGATGCCACTGGCTAGGTTCATGGCAATGTTAAGAAAATTAACGGAAAGTCATAGAAAGCTGGGGTGCCAGCCCCGTTCTATATTTCACTTTAGTTTCTGCGTTCATGTATTCTCATTTTGTCTGCTGAACCATGACAGCCGCGTCTGCCCTCCCGCTGCTTAATTCTATGGCGCTCTTATCCTTGTCTCTTATTTTATGGCTTCTGCATAACTTTTACGCAGCGTTCAATAAGACGGGGTGCCCACATACACAACGCGTCTCGAAGGAGCTCATTAGACCCAAGTTTTCAGCTGTTTACAACAACGTGGTCACATAGATTTGAATGTCAAACATTTTGAAACAAAGAAAACCTTCAATATTGATGTAAAAGCATTTTACTAAAATTTAGGATCCACTCAAATTTAAATGGGATAAAAGAATATATATATATCATGATTTTGCTGCAGAACATTATTTTTATGTTCACATCTGATTCTTGCAGACTGCGTTAAAGGGACTGGAAGTGCCCATTGAAGCAATTCTCTGTTTTTACAATTTACCTTATCAGCGTTTTATTGATATCGTAGTCAGGCGTGTGCGTCACACTGCAAACACGTGGATTTAAAATCTAACTAAGCGTCTTTACAATGTCATTTAATCAATGTCACCGTCCCAATGTCTGTTCACCCAGAATCAATTATATTTTCATATTAGCAAACAATTACAAATGATTTTTTTCAAAAATAAAAATATTATGAAGGGTGCAGAAGACAACCTGTAGTCCAAATTATTTTTTTCTACTCATGTGCTCTTTACAGATGTTATGGGTTGTAGACCATCAATAGCTGGAGAACCACAAGTTGCCTAAATCCATTATAGATGATTCATTCAAAAGTTTTCATATAGAACCTTCAGTCGTCCTCTACTGAGGAACTTCAATCTGGTCCCAACACACCTTTTTTGTGGCAAATGTATCCAATTCAGTTTATAATAAATTATGGCTGGTTTATTTTATTCCATGTATATCCATTCATTGGGATATTAAGGTGGCCATGTCCTCTCTAAGCCTTTTGATTTTCGCGGTAAAGGACTCGGCGACTCAAGACCTTTAGTGGTATTTTGGTTGATCTCGCAGTTCCGTACCGAGGAGCTCTGCTCTGTCTCATGCCGGGTCTCGGAGGAGTTCCGAGTTGCATTCGGGGTGCTCTGATTCCTATTAAGCAAGCCCAATTTCTGCAAAGCCTCTTGCCTGGCAGATATTGGGTTAAGAGCAGCCTGGGGTTGTTGTTTAGAAGCCCCAGAGAGTTCCGTTCCTTTAGAATGGTCTTCAGGAGAGAAGTTGACCTGCTGGCGGATGAAGCGGGCCCTTAGTTCCTGAACGTTAACCCCTGATTTCATTATAGTATCAAACTTCCTCAGATGGCTTGGATGGGAACCAGCAGATCTATGCCCCGTCTCGGGAGAAACCGTGATGGAGAAACCAGGTCCGTCCTCGGAGAAAGACTTTGTAATCTTCATCTTTGGCAAAGATGGTTCGGGTTCAGCTTTATCAGGCACCAGGGCACTTTCACCCAAACGTCGTTGATTTTTATCAAGCTTCCCTTCTGGGCAGTCATCTTTTGAATTGCTAAAATGTGCACTGCTTCCTATAAAAAGGTGAAAACCAACGGTGGAAAAGAAGCGACATTATACATGTTAACATAAGAACTTGCGTTGTTGAAGCACATGCACCCGCTATCATTTCATCTATAATTGGCCACATGAAACTGTAAACAATGGTCAAGCTACTAGAGGTGCAACATTGTAACATGTCCATCTATCTTCTCAACTCTGTACCTTCTATTATAAAAAACAACATGATTATGAGGTTTGTACCTTTAAATAATTATTGTCTTAACCGTATATTTAACTTAATTGATCCACTTCTGGATTGTAGGCTGGGACACAAATGTTCCCCAGCTTGAGGAGGCCAGATCTATGTTTTGCTCATGAACGGGCATATGTTGTATCTGAACCCAGATATTCATTTTTGGAAACACAGGGAAAAACATGATTTACATGCTTAGAAATACTCCGTAAACGAAAAGCCACATTGTTTTATTTTTTGTGTGGACATATTCCTGAGAAAAAGCCCCATGGTGCTGAATGCCAAACACCTGCTGCTTAAAGAAAACAAAATCTTAACGACGGCGTTGGGTTAATTAGTCTGAGCCTTAAAAATGCTCCACGCGAGTATTCAAATTGCCAAATAATACCTGCCACATCTGCCGCCTAACGAGGACCGGCTTGTGTTACCAGGCTCGGCAGCCGCCTGAAGATAGAAGGGCTGGATCAAAAATGGTTTATTGTCTGTCGTTAAGCGGCTTCTTGGAGATGCCACATACGTCAAGTCGGAATCTCATTATTTTCAGAACATTAAGTTGAAACCTTTTGCGACGCTCCAGCGAAAAGAAAAATATACACACAAGCATATTTTATCTTTCAGTTCTGCTTCCTTTACGAAAAATCCCCCTAAGGGATCGGTTACAGAGGCTTTTGGCTTCAAGTCTTCAAACAAAGAGCTTTGTAAGGTCAGCGAGCGAATGCACGGGAGGGGACGTCATCGAGAGGACGAGGAATCTTTCTGCTAATGGGGAAAGCCAGCAGGCTCGCCATTTCTCAACTTTCTACAGGACTTCCGGGCATTAAGAACTTTGCCTCCAGTTAGCAAAATTCTGTATTAACAGAAAGATTCGGATTCCATGCCAGTGATTCTATGAAGTGGTGCCATCACACCTCGAAGGAATGGTGCATTTGGGTTTAAACCCCTAGTTACATGTATTAAAATGCGCCTTTATATATATAAATAGATATATATAGATATATTTAAATATTTATTTATTTATTTATATTTTTAAAGGATTTCTAATGGCTACAAAGATAATAATTTGTCCGAATTTGTCGTAGTAACCGGGTTATGGGAACTGAACGTGTTGGATCAAGCCGAAAACATGGTCACATAACAGTTATAATGTATTGTGTTTGTAGGAGAGGGTCGAAGGGTGGCATGGTGTGAAGACAAAATGATGGAACTTGGAAAACAGTTTGCCAATCATATATATTTAAAGGTACAAAACACACATAACCCACTCCCAATAATCTTAATTGTACAAGAAGAATGCTGCATGCATTATATACACTACTTACCCCCCACATCTTTACCTTGTTCGGTATTAGCGTTTTCATCGTCATCATCATCATGATCATCGTCAGCATCTAGCGAGTCAATGGTCTCCAGGAGATATTGAAGGCACTCCTTCTCCTCGTCGGTTAGCCGGCAGAAGAAATCCTCACCCTGACGTACGGTTCATTGTGTTAGGACAGAAGTAGCCACCCTGAAGCTTTCATAATCTCATGGGTTATGGGAATTACTCTTTCCAGCTATTCATAATAAAGTAGCCATTCCAAAAACTGGCCTGGATTATCCTACCCCAAGAGCCTTAGACTTTAGGGGCATCCCAACCGCTGCATCGGGTGTCTCCTATTGTCTACTAAATTGAACACATTTTTATAATAAAATGCAGCATTAGAAATTCTATTGAATCTAGTTATGTTGAAATAGAAATAATTATTTAATCATGTAAAATTAGACATTTTTACAGGGAATACTTAATCATCATGTGACACAAAAGCAGGCACTGATAGGTTGTTGCCATTGGAACTGATAATCTTAATTAAAAATGTTTAAAATAATAAAATAGCAGATCTGTCTGTTTTAAAGAGCATTAGAAGAGCATTAAAGTTTTTCTTTTAAGTTTAAAGTACACAAACCGTGAAAAATATAGTGTTTGGGAAAGTGACGGACAAATATGGAATTCATTCTACTTGTTTTTTTCTCAAAAACACACCAATTTATGAATCTATTTTTAGAAATGGGCACGTTTATGGACATATGAGATGTTAACCTTTTCTTGGCATGATAGATCTGAGGTTTTAGACACCCACCCTAAAATAAAATAAAACATCTACCTCTAGACTGCTTGCGATGTCAGAATCCTCTTTTTTGTGCAAGGCTCCATCCATAATGATCTGCCGCCGTGCAGAAGTCCCGATCAGTTATGCCGCTTGGCCTTTATTCCCTGTTAATGGACCTGCAAAGTATACAACGCGCACAATACTCATAAAACGTCCTTTATTACAGAATGCATGCCGTCTTCCAGCACAGATAGTATCGTGTAGCAGCAAACAATAGGAGCTCCACGTTTACTTTTTACTGGTGTTTGTTTTAACAATCGTCTCCGTGTTTATGGTAAAAACCGTTGCGGTACGTGCTGAGTTACAGAAAATTGAAGTGTGACGTGGGTTCTCTCTCAAGGACAACTGCATGGTGTCTAGTTATATGAGGTCGAGTGAACGTAAGGGCGCCCCTTCCATGGAGCAAGAAGATATAAAGTGCATGATACCCTCAAAATGTGCTTGTTGTTCTTTGAGTGTGAGTTGAAGATATAGACATCTAACCCAGCTCCAACAGCCACCCTCTCTGAGCTGTAGTCCTAAATGCTAAGTAACAACATATGACATCATAACTCGGCACTCCATTTTTTAGGATGCTCGGCACCGAGCTGAAGTTACTTATAAAGGCCGTTCCAACAAGGCAGCCTGGTTGGGGAGATCAGTGATGTCCCTTATAACCGGCCCATGGACCAGAGGCGATATAGGGAGCCTGGTTGCCTAATAGGGCCATTGGCTCCCAATTATGTGTCAGAGGGGCTGCCGTCCCTGGACTTGCTGCCCTTGCCTTACTCAGCCTAGCCTAGAATATACCACTGGATATAAGGTTGCCATTTCAGCTGAGACTTCTACTTTCTTTTCGGAGGGATATCTGTTCTGATCTCGTCTGACATTAACTTTATGAAACTCGGTTACCTGACTCCCAACCTACAAACAAACGTACGTTATATGGTTGGATTGTCGACAACAGAGGATTGAAAATGTACCAAAGCAACACAAAAGCGGCAGTGTTCTGATGGAGTGGCAGGGTGCCATCGCAGAGTAAACTTTCCCATTTTGGTTCTCAGACTCAGGTGACCTTCACACAAAGCCCGGTAGCTCAAAGTAAACAGTTCTGCAATTAATAAACCTCTCCGACTTTTAGAAACAGATAACACAAACAGAAGGCATTGTATCTCCTTTGTCCATTCTCGTTGGATTCCCATCAGACACATAATACCTCTGCGTCCTCAGGGTTCCCTCTACGCCCAATGCGATTGTACGCGCAAAAGCCAAACGAAAGGCAAAGAAACAAACCGGCCACCGGACAATCGTGAAATAAAGGAGCTGACACGGGGAGGGGGCACTCTCCCAGGGAATTGATATATGAAACTTCTGTTCTTGTGAACCACAGCAGAGCGGCTTAAGGAGGATAATGTGTATTTTTCTTAATGTATCTTTCGGTCCTTTTAAACTTAAAACGCAAAGAGCGGCTCTCAATACCCAAACCGGACTCTCAATACCCAAACCGGACTCTCAATACCCAAACTGGACTCTCAATACCCAAACCGGACTCTCAATACCCAAACGGACGCTGTACTGTAATAGCGAGACGATGTGAGCCAGCAATTATCTGACAGTCGTTATTCTCAAACTATAGTGTCATCTATGTGCATTTGTCTGGTGTGCTTAATGGCCAGAAAGGGTCCGCACAAGAGGGTCCCGACCAAGTTGATTCCTGAACTCAGTTGCCATGGAGGAAGGCATGAGCAGGGCATGAATGTGCGCGGTGGGTGAGATGACCCCTAAGGTGGACAAGACCTACCTCTCCACTTCTGTGAAGCTGCACAAGGTGCTCAGATGATGGCAACAGGACAACTAAAACCAACACTCCCCCCATGGAAAATTAGGAAACTTGAATTTAAAGGCAAGATGACAAGTTGTCAGTAGTAGAATCGCCTACGTCGACAGCAACATTGTACAAGTGAACAGGAGTGCGATGTGACCCGAATAACGCCAAGCCACCCAAATTCTAAGAGTGCTCCTCCGACATTGAGCTCCAGATCTGACCTTCTCCAATAGTATAGAATTCTGCTAAAAAAAGGGCCGAGATCAGAGTCTTAGAATAAGTGAAGTCAAGAAATACATCAATATGAGAAGTTTCCTTCATGTGACGTCTCACCTTGTCAGTGTGATGATTGATAATCACGGGATACATAGTAATATTTTCACTCTGCAATGAATCAGCTTTCCTTTTTGGTTGCTGACCTTCAACTAGCAGCCGATAGACGACGAAAAGCTTGTTCCCTCACTGTTTACTCAGAGTTATTTAACGTTCGAGGTGTGACTCGCGTAGGTGAGCGGGGTAAATAAATATATCTGAACAGCAGCAGCGGGGTTACCTTAGAGCAACCCCCGACAACTAGATCAGATTTGGAACAACAATTCATATCATCCCCAGCCAGCGAAAAAGCTGAATAGAAAAGCCTTCTGTTATCTTAACTCTATTAGGTAATCCTGTGCCCCTTTTCTGCCGGCTGAGGGTGTTGGGATCAGGTGATAGATAATAGTTAACTCATAATATAACACGGACACAAACCTTAGAATTTCAAATGAAGTCATTTTTTTAACATGGGTTTTTTTACAAATAAAATGGGGAAAACTATAGACAAATAAATAAAAGTCCGCAAGACGTTAACGGTATTATTTGGATTTTCAGCCGTTGCCTGGAGCACCCTATAGCTTTACATCATTCCGGAATTCAATGCCTTGCTTTGGATACAAGATCAGAGTAAATAATTACAGCTTTTCCAGCCGGCAGCAGTGAACGATAATTATATGGTTGCAAACGGCTCGGATTTTCCTAGAAGTCTTATTCGCCTCGGACCGGTCTGTTACATTAAAGGTGGAGGACGGTGATCATGTTTCGTCTTTGACCGCGGAGCTTTTGGACTTTGAATATGATAAGACTGCCATTAAAACAACCGCAGCGTTCTATCAAAATCATATATTTAAAGGGGGCAGGATATTCTCCGTTTCATGAAAATTTGGAAGTATGATCAGATGTTTTATTTTCCTTTCTTCACAAGACCTGTGTCCGAAAATAGTGTGAAACTCTACAAAGTGGACTAGAACAAAGACACATTTCAGGTGCGTTACCTTTTAGGGTTCGCTGGGTTTAGCTGTTCCGTTCCTTATGTTCTTTCCTTTCCTTCTGGATGCATTTTCTCATCTGTTGTCCTTTTTAAGTCCAGCTCCACTGCTGAGCATCTGCTAGTCGTGGTCCCTGGGGGTGGAGAGTCACTCGAAGGGTCTCTTTCATGTAGGATCGGAAGTCAAGCACGTTACCTGCGATCACAGTCGGAAGAACACGTCGCCTTCCAAGCACGTTCCGAAAGGAAATAGACTTCACCTTGTCTGTAAAACAGGAAAGAACCCGCGGGATCATGTTTAATGGTGTAACTTTGCAAGCAAATAAAAAAAAAAAAACGAGCAACAAAAACTATGCAAACAGAGGCGTTCCCCGACCACAAAGGCCACTTTTCAGGGCTGGAGAAAGCTCAGGTAAGTGCGGACCTCACCCCCTCACCGCAGCTTCTATAGGCAATAAAACCTCGTCATGGTCATAAAAGGAAGAGCAGTTACTGCAGAATATAAAAAATACATTTTCAGCAGTAAATGGTCCTAAATGTAAAAGCAGGAAAAAAAAAATATATTAACCATTTCAGTGCTTTGCAAAGTCATGGACTGACCAAGAGACGCTCGGGTATCTCGGGTCACAAGGGCTGACGCTCTACATGCCACAGACATACGTCCATGCATCAGTAAAGCGGCCCCGTTCTTAATTTAAGAGGGTGACGTTATACACGTTTAACGCACGGATGTACGCTTTAGGTATGTTTTTAAGGGATGTGGAGAAACTGGTAGGGTAACCATGTTGAGCCGGTAACCATAACGTCTCTCACTTCTTTCCCACTGGAGGGGTCAAAGGGTAACACAGCAGCTCCCGTAACAACTTAACCAATGATTTAAGACGTGATACAATATAAGAACGTTATACCGACACTTTTTAGAACACTCCCAGCTGAGGTGGTAGAGGGAAATACAGTGAGGGTATTAAACATACATGGGATAGGGCATATGGCTCCTGAATCTAAGACGAGACCAACTACTGATTAAGGTTTACAGCAGGAGGAACGGGCAGACTAGACGGGGGCCGATCTGCTGGCAGATTTTGTGTTTCTAAGGTATGGGGAAGCGGACAATGGAGGCCCCCAAAGTCAATTTATTAGAATGATATTGGGAATATTTCATGAGCCATAGTTTAAAGGTTTTTTTTGGAATTAGTGTTTTTTTTTAGTTTTTCTGAAGAGAACTTTGGGGGATTAATACGATGGGGGGGTCACAAGGTGGGGGACGAAGGCGCTAAGTTAATAGTAGACCTGGAATTTTTTGATGACAGTCCCGGCTAACTCTTCAATGCAATACTTGTTGCCCACTCAACCTGCAATAATGCCGATGGCTTCGTAATATGTAGAAAGCACAATTATTAAAGATAACATAGGAAGGAAAGATAAATAGAATTTCTGGAACAAATGTATATGGTACTAGAATCTGAAGGTATTTTATCGACCATATAAGGACATCTAGGGGCTCGGCTTAGTTGTCCGCAGCAATAAAAATGCAATAATTTCGATGACGCATTACTTTGAAGGTATTTCCGGCTCGTTTGGTTCCTTTCAAGTCCATCTCGACTCCCACTTGTCATTGGTTAACAGTTTGGCCATATTAGTCATTGGTTCTGTTGTAATATTATCATTCATCATGATAAAAATACAACAAACCTATTTAGCAGATATTCAAAGAATTTATAGGATCATAAATTCTTTTCCACAACTATGTACAAAGTTACAGGTTCTAACCTTGGTTGGGACATGACCTATACCTTAAGTATGGAATTTGCCTGGACTGCCTGAACTATGCATATTGAGACTTTCCACGTACTTCTCCCCATTGTGTCTTAATGTGCGTTAATCTTATTGTCGGTTTTGTATATGGTTCACGTTCACTGCCTCTATTAATAAAACATAATGCAACACATGCAAGGAGAGAAAAATTTTGCTACTGTCGATAAAGTTTGTTGAAAAAAAAAAAGTCACCCTTGACTTCCTTTAACCAGGAAGTTAGCAGGATGCAGATGGGAGTGAGAAGCCGGCAGTGTTTTGTAAGGACTCCACCGTGAATAGGGATCAGTGGGGGAGGGGCAGGACATGACAGCTGCCGTACGGCAGGGCTTTAGCTCGTCCGTACATTGCTTCCGGAAATGTAACGATCTCAGCTTTAAATACATTACTGCTTGCATTACGGGAGGGAACGTATATAATGCAAGCGACGAGGGATGATGCACGGGGAGGGGGGACCCTATAGAGATTCTTTGCAATGAAGCAGAAAAAGGGGAAACAGATATTCTGTAAACCTGGGAATTTTTGGTATTATCCGGATTCGCCTTGGATCTCGGGTTTATTTTCCAACTTCGGGGTGAATGGGTAGGTTGTTGGAGGAGATCACACTGTGGGGGGGCTGCATATTCTTCGTGGACCTTAATGGTGGGCAACCGCCGCCATTAAATACCTGAAAGTTATAAATTATTATTATTATTTATGGATTTATTGTATTCCGCAGCGCTGTACAATGGGAAAATTAAATACTTTACTTATTCAACGTATCACATGTTCAGACACAGCATTTTAGGATTCCGTGTAACAATTCCGTATTCTTCTTCTAGGAACCAAGAAATCCAAAAACTCTTCGAGATATCATTACTGTGAGTGTTTTTGCCTTCTCCTGGATCAACGAATATGAGTTCGTGGCATGGTAGAACTTGATGGACTATGTGTCTTAAGATTTCTGTATAGAACGACTCAGATAACCAGATTCTGATAACCCAAAGAGGAGAAATCAGATAAAAAATCCTTAACAAAAGTCATAAGAAGGTACAGCTTTCCTGGTGGAAGTACAGAATTCCCTCCTTTCCCCCCAACTAGATGACAAGAGTTATCCCCCCTTCCCCTAGACAAGCAAATCCAGAACAGATGGTCCCAAATGGTAAACACAATTAACCGCTGGAGCTTAAAGGGTTAAAATCAGACATGTATAATAATGTACACATTTTGTAACTTACTGACCATAAGCGGAATCGCCTTTCTTCTCTTCCAGGCTCAAAACAAAAAAAAGATACAATGTATGATTAGACTTTGTTCTTTTGTGTTTTTCTCTCTTTTGGACTCAGGCGCTGAATTCTGTTTTTCTTTTTTAGAAAAGGATAATTTGCAGCCTGATTTTTGTGCCTCTGATGGATTTCGTCGCTGATTCACAGAGTCAAGGCGTTTGAAAGCGACCAACAAGTTTAAGAAGAAACATACAGGGCACGGTGGAAACATAAACTGTATCCATAGCATCGGTGGCCACCAGCCAAGCCCAAAGAAGTGTCAACGGACAATATTTGAGTTAACAACGGAATTCAAAAGGACTTTCAATCGTAGGTTTAATCCTTTGCTTCTCGACAACTACTCAACACTCCCCAATTTATCTTCTACTATTAGGAAATATTGTGGCTTCGATTATTTTTAAACCTATTCTTAGCATAACATAAAAAGAGCGAGTGTTTATTTTGCTTTAATTGTAGTTTTTTTCACCCGTTAGAAAAAAGAAATGAATAATTTGAGTTCCCACAATAACAGCGAAATGGACGGAGAGACGGAGAAAACGTCACAGCCGATCCCTCCGCTGCTTCAAGCAAAGAAGCGGAAACTGGTTTTGCATCTGGACTTGAATAATACCATCCTGGTGTCCGATGCGGCAACCGGTCAGGGACCCGGAGCAGCTCTGAACTCTTATCTCACCACGGTGGCCTGGGGGCAGTTCAGCGAAAGCGGTGAGTAGCAAGTCATTACGTCCGGTTCTAGTCATGCTATGTCTATAGAGCCTCTTTTGGGTTTAGAAACTCAGGATTCATGTTCCTGGTATTTATAATGCTTTAAAAGCAAAAAAACTATTTACTGTTATATATATAGTAACATAGTAAGCTACCACAGCCCATTAATCAACGTGTTTCCCAATAAGTGGCTTTTTTCATACTAGAATCAGAAATACTAATCAATATGGAGGTTGGTGCATGCATTTTATTTTAGGTGAGTGGCGGTGGCTGGAGGACTGTCTGTCAGTGATGCCTCCATCCAAAGACGCCATCAGCTATTATACTCAGTTTGGCCGTTGCTCAGACTTTGTAGACACCCAGTTGGGAAAAAGGTTTAAAGATGTCCACGCTCATCACATGCAGCTACTGGAATGGGAAGGAGAAGCAGACAAGGTCTTCGCACAGACCGGGGAAGATGGAAAGAGATACAACTGGATCCTGCCATCTTTCTTCTACCTGGTGGAGAGTCTATACAAACAAGGACGCCGGTTTTCGGTGATATTACGGACGTTCGGCACTGACCTTCCACTCGTGCTACAAGCCGTTCATTCAGCTTTCATGGGGAAGCATCCTCACCTTCCTCACCTGCGGAGTATTCCGGCAAGTATTATTGGGGTATTTTTTTCTTGTTTTAGGGAACAAAGCAGTGAGAGGTCAACAAGGTACTTTCAAGTAATATTAAACCTAGAAAAATTGCAGTTTAGTATTCTTTTTGAGCGGCTTCAATTTTGATGTCCAAAGTGTCAAATTTCCTATATTAAAATATCAAATTAAGGTTAAAGCAATAAAAAGGTCCAACCTTAGCCCACATCTGGTGTTATGTTGAGTCTTATAGGGCAATAATCCATTTGTATAGCGGATATTAAACTTTCTGGCAGCAAATTACCGTTGAGGAGGAGTTAAAAAGATAAGAAGGACTTTAAATGGCGGCGACAAATTTTTTTTGTAAAATGTGGAAATAATGTTGAGTTACACCCCGGATTTCCGCAGATCACCATAGATCAGACTCCAGGAAGGATCCGCTGCAGCAAGCGAGAGGCTGTGCTCACACGTGGATCGGATCGGATCTCAACGAAGGCGAAGGAGCGGAACCTCTACGACTATTTCAGCTCCATGAATGGAATTGGAGGGTTTCAGGATCACTTTGACTGGTAAGAAGCTATAAGATGTTCAGCTGAAGACTACGCATGTTCAGAAGCTTGAGCCCCTTATAGCCGTGTACAGATTTATAGCAATACGGTGCTCTGTACTTTAATAATCATATAGTGTATGTATTTATTACGAAACATGGAGTGTATTAAGTGCTTATCGTTACATTGTAATAATAAAGGCTTCTGATCCGTCCTAGGTGGGCTAGAAATAGTTTTTCAAGTACTGGTGGAAAACCATTCTGGATCAACCCCGGTGACTGTGACACCCAGCATATCATTATAGACGATAACATTCGACTGAATGAAGAAGATTCTATTGTCAACTGCCGGGTAAGTATTCATTAACCATCATGTTTGGAAATATTAGTTGTTTTCTGTGTGAGAATCTGGCACTGTAGTAAACGTGACCTATTCTTTTGTACTCAAGATGCTTTTGGAGGATAACGGGCGAGAGAGCAGAGCGGTCCCCACCTCGGAGCTGCACGACATCTGCTTGGTGCCGACAGACCTGCTCAGGGCCATTGCTGAGAAGGATTATTTCCTTAATTGCGTCACAACCTGCGAGGACAATTATGAGCGGTATCTGTCGGAGCTTCAGAGCGAATAGATGCCCGTTTCACCACCGTAGGTCACTTCGTTACTTTAGATCTGTTACACGGGGTCCAACCATCAGAGGTCAAGTCCGCAGACGTGAGTGGGCCGCTTTATTTATAGAACGGAGAGTAGATACTCATAAGCTTTCAGAACTTCAGAGGTTCCGTCTTCAGAGCCAAATAGTTAAGCCGGAGGATGGAGTTGATGCTCAGCCTCCTCCGCGTCTTGGCGCATGAGTTCAGTAGTCCACTCCATCCTCATAACCGGTGGAAAAGTAACACTTACTTCTGGCTGAGTCGGTCCCTTTAAACTCCTCTCTTCTTCTGATATTCCATTACATTTCTTGTAATCTACGCAAGGAGCGCGGCCAGGCAAACGCTGAAAGCAGAGGAGCCAACTCGTACGTCACTTGCTCAGGGAGTCTTTCTTTGCGCTGAAGGATCCTATAAACGGACTTCGTAACCATGGCACTGAAGGAAGAAACTAACTTTTATGATAAAAACTCCATACTGTATATCGCCAGTCTCCTCCAGTGACGTATACTCAGTAACTATATAGCAGGACTTCACTTACTCCTGTTAAAAGCTGCTTATTGTATCAGACTACTATTAAAGCGAAAGTTCCACTGGATGTTTTTTTTTTTTGCCACTTTATAAACTGTCAAAAGCACTGTTGCTATTTTTTTTTCTTGAATTCATATAAACTTCAGAGGGGGGCACCCTTTCATTTTGATTCATAACTTTAACCCAAAAAAACGCAAAACATTTCATAGACGATAACAAGTCACCGGTCCGGCGCGGAGATGTTCCTCACCCAGATAGCTACGTACGATCTGCTCGGTGTGGAGATATTCATAGTTGCCCCTAGGCAACTTGACAGGGGGAGATTTGAGCCCGTGCTTGGTTATTAATACATACAAATGAAGCATCAAGGGGCTCTCTAGGGCAAAGACCAAAGACCCCCCCCCGCTGGGGCTGTTGTGACCTCCTTTACCCCACTGCTCGTTTTATCCCATAAGACACAGCGATTACATCTGATTTCTACGACCATCGTGTTAAAAAGGACTTTATATTTCTGTAGCGCAGATCCGTAGGTTCTTCTTTTTAAATGACGGATAATTCCGCTGTCAGGAAGATGAGAGGCTGCTCGCGGTTTAATAGCTGTTATGGTTTATCCGCGTATTGTGCGGCAGATGGTTTACAGATCCCCACGCCGGGCCGATAAAAATGCTTTTGTGATGAAAGGTCAGAAAAATCAATAATGGAGGAGAAAAAAAACCAGAAGAGGGATATACTTTACAAAGACTGTGAGCCAGGAAGACACGGAGATATTAATAGTCGTTACGATTGTCTCGGCTCGGAATGATATGTCGTGGAAGCAGCAGTAACCCCCTTAAATGCTCGTGGAATGGAAAGATAAAAAGAACTTGTGTTTTTTCCCCATTATGTCAAATGTTTAATATGAGGTTTTCGGTACGAAGCACCGGAACGGACCCTCGGTACGCCATGTTGATTGACAGACCCGAGCTCCACGTGTAACTCCATCAACTCCGTGAAGGACACAAGCGATGGGCACGGGAAGTACGTCCAACGTTAGAGTACAACTCCCGTCAGCCCTGGCCAAAGTCCGGATTGCTCAAGGATGATAGGAGTTGCACTCTGATAGCAGTGGATCATCCCCATTTACCAACGCCCATTGCCTGTCTCAAACATTAAATACATTTCCGATCCATGCAGCAGTTAACAGGTTAAAATGAACCATTTTTGTCATCCCGACTATTTGACAGCCGCAGGAGTTGCTTCCCCGTCCCGGAGATGCATTTGGCGGCCGTCTCATGGGATCTCAGCTTCTTGTGCTGCTTTTTCTCCTGACAGCTAATGCTTTGGCCCCTGAAATGTAAATTTCGGCCGTTCCACCGGTAAACGCAGCGAATTAGCATTCCGGGAGTCTCCGGCCCCTTCTGTCTTATTTACACGGGCGACAAATTCCCAATCTGTTTTATTTTTATTTGTTCAGGTAAAGGACTGCTAATGATACCCATAACCAAGAGCTTTCTACATCAACCGGCCCCTGGGACTTTTCACGATATTAACCCTTTAACAAAGCTGGGTCCAATTATCCCTTTAGCTGCCTATGAGGAATACCCTATAATAAATACATCATGCAAAAGAAGAAAACAATTAAAAAAATTAAGAAAACAATTAAGGGTCCCTTAGTTTGAAATCCGTCGTAATCGGTCACATAAGTCATCGTTACTTGCAACGTTTCATATCAGAGCTTTTGCTTTAGTGGCGGGGCTTTATCAAAACTTTTTTATGCGAATTTGTGACTTATAGATACATGTTTAAGTAAAAAAAAAACATTTAGAAAAAGAATGATGTATTTAACATGTTTCCTGCTGTTTCTGGCCACATTATTGGGGCTTTTAAGGCTGTAGAACCTTCTGATACCCTCATACCCAGCAAACATTCTGAGCTCCTAGAAAAGAGGGGCAACAGGGAGGAAAGAGGGACACAGGGAGGAAAGAGGGGCATCGGGGGAGGAAGGGGGGGCATCAGGGGTGGAAAGATGGGCAGAGAGGTTTGCAGCACCTGTGGCCCCTGGTTGGAGAACCTCCGGTGTATATATATATATATATATATATATATATATATTGTTATAGATTATGTGCTAATATTCTTCGCACCGCATTGAATGGATTTTATGGATAATGTTCTCTGTTGAATTCTCCGTGGGTTCTTTGTAGACTAAATAGTTGAATTTATTAAGCTAACTATAGATGTTTATGCTCTTTTTTTCATCCATTGTACAGCGCTACGGAATTTGATGGCGCTATATGAAACAATAAATAATAATAATAATAATCCAGCACAATGACTTTAGAAATGTTTGGTTACACGAGTGGAAGTTGGGGAAATAATCCAATAAACGAAGGTTTCAGCATAGAATAACCCAAATGGGCTAATATCGCCCGACCCTTCCAAACTATTTTCACGTTTGGGGTTTGGTTCCGGCGGATTCCGAATTCTAATAGAGGACGTGGACTGAAGTGCCGAGGATTAACACGAACCACTGGAGGGCGCTAAAGTGCCAGACGTACAAGAGGTGATCCAGAGTTTGTTACCTTTGCAGGAGGATCTTCGGAATATTTACAAGCGTTTGCCTCCCATAAAGTTCTGCGTTTTGTGGCAGATGAGATCTTATTGGTAAAGATGAGATTAAAAAAATTATAATAATAAATAATAATTAAAAAAGCTAGCTGCCTGGAAATATAACTAACAGATATCGAGAAAAAAATTAATTTTTTTAACAATTGTAATTGAGAAACAGTAGTAAATTAGTAATTATACTTAAAGGTGACCAGTTTGCCAGATACATGGGTCCTAAAAACACAGTCAAATTGTATATTTTTAAGCATAAACTAGTATAAGATTATTTGGTTTTGGATCATTTATCTAGAGCTTTGATGACATGTTTTTGGCCCATAATGTAACCTCAGTCCTGACAAATGTTGAAGATCAAACTATTTTCATGATATCCCAAGACTGGCCTACCAGGGGCTCGGAAGCGTTTGAATTACAGTGAAGTGGCTCCGTACCCCAGCGTGCCTTCCTATCCTTTGGAGGAGAACCGCACCGTTCTATTTATTTCCTAAAATAATTGTAATATTGGTGGGAAATTAAGCGTTTTGACCTATTGTTCTTTTTTTTTTTTCTTGGTTTCTAATGAGTATAGGTGGGTAAAGATAATAGCGACCACTTTCTATTTATTGTATGGCTCTCTGCGGTGGGACTCTCCACTCTCCCCTCATTTGTTCGGGTATGCTGGGCAGGTGGTCCTGACCACGCCCACTTCATGTCCAGCCATGACCCTATTGGCCCAGTCATGCCCCTACCCTCCTCCAGCCACACCCCCAAACACAGGTGTCCCCAAGGATTTTGTTACACTGTTTCTACTGAAACGTGCTTAGAACGTCGGGAGGATTCACTGCACTCAGCGCCTGATTGGTTTATATTAAAGATGGAAAGACGGGTGAAAGACAATGTCCTAACATTACTGCCGAGGGGCTTTAAAAACACAGCCTCGAGGGGTACGAGGGGTTAACGCAAGTGATCAAAAGCTGCAACGTTAATGAATAGTATAATAAACTGGACAGGCGCACGGTTTTATCAGCACTATGATGCTTTAACTATCCAAGTGCCAGAGTGGAAAAGCAACACAGCGCCAAAGGAAAAGAAAACAGAAATATAAAATGTGATGGCAGATAGGATCAGTTTATCTAATCTGCCAAATCCTATGTAAATAAAATTCTCAAGAGAACATTTTGTCCACCCCAGGGGTATTCTTCCCCTACGTAACGGAACATGCAACATCACCCAACTCTGCGTCCAGATCAGAAGCAACTCCCATCATCCCAGCCGAGCATCAACACGAGGTAGGTGCCAATGATTAAGTGCTGTTTAAGTGCGAAACGCGTCTGGCGTCTCAGACCCCCCCCCCTTCCATTTTGGGGTCTTTCTCTTTTCCATTGCTGGACATCTCCTTTGTAGAAGTTGTAGTGATCAAGGGATGGCTTTTCCTTCTGTAAAGTGATTCCGCCCCCCCTACCAACCCACGCTGGGGGGCCATTCCATGTATCAACCAACCAAGGAATAAAGTGTTCCCTAATGCATCGTAAGCATTATTCCCAGTTATTCTCTAAAACTGGAATAAAGGCGCCCACACATCACTCCAGGTCAAGGGAGTAATCCGATATAGACATTATTATATATAGATATTCTGTAAATTAAGGTGAAAAACAAATAAATGCAAAGAGTTAAAACTCTCCGGAGTTGGATATTTTTTCTCCCTCTATAATTCCGATCTTGAAAAGAAGCCGAACAGAGACTGGAGAGAAGGCAAGAGAGAAAGGAGGGGAATGGGAGGAGGGACAGAAAGCCAGATAAAACGGTAAAAGCGAGAGAAAGCAGAACATGCACAAGTCTGCCAGCTGTTACAACCTCGACGGGATCAGCACACGGGACTGGAACCGGGAAAGCCTCTTCTATGACCTCGTAACCACCAAGGCGCGCTCGCCCTTTGGACGTTAGAAGTTATTTCCAACCGAATCCCAAAAAGTCCAATGGATTCGCCGTCCGGATACTCCTCAAGGTGATTATTATTTTTTTTTATACGTATCGATATATTGTTTAAAACCCACAGGTTGACGATAATGTGAGATTTATGCCCTCGATCGGGTCGTATAAACCAGGCACGGGGTCTTTGTACAAAGCAGGGGGAACGGTTATGTAATTCCGAAACGACAGGCATGCCGGCTAAAGTAGGCAGCCTGGAATCCCCGATCCAACTCCGGATTATTATTAAGATCCATGATCTAAAACAATAAAGCAGATTATATATACATTTCATATAATAAATACAGTATCCGCTGCCAAGGTCACGCCGAGTAGGCACAGTGACCCGTATACGCTGTACACACCATTTAACAGATACTTTAATTTAAAAAAATCATCTTTTTACCCAATCTTGGGGGAGATAGCGGCCCTGGGATGAGGGTCCTGGGATTTGGGGGACACATGGTGTGGAAACCCAAGGTCTTGTGCAATATGGAGGTAACCTTGAAAGTTTGTTGAGACCCTTACTGCCCTTAGGGTACATTTTAAGTTTAACTCTTTCTGGATCAGATGAGGCAGCAGCGCAGCGCCCTGTTTACTCTGACATTAAAAGGCAAAACAGAGTGTAAAGTGTTAAAAGTAATATGGATAGAGCCAAAAGCAGAAAATTATTATTATTTATTATTATTATTATTACTATATTATTATTATTCTCTGACAAACATCTCACTGATTCAGCACTGGTTAATCTGTTAGTGTTATATAAATAAAAGAAAATAATTCTAACAATAATAATAATAATAAATAAAGAATAATAATAATAAACAATTAAAAATGTATTATTATAAGGGGTAAAATATAAGTTTTTTTTAATTTTTTTTAACGCTTACCTGACGCATATTAACTAAACATACAAAGTGATGGAACGTTAATCCTCACCCTGTTTACTAGACGGGTGACCCCCGAATGACACCCCGCACCCCTTTACAATGTGAACTCCCAGCTATAAATTACGCAAAGCAACAAATATCCCCAGCATTGATTTTCTCTCTTTTAAAGAAATTCGCCTGTTTCAGATGGCTGCTTTCTTTTGATTTTTAAGTCCATTGAGTGACGCAGCCTTCGGACGGGGACGTGTTCTATAATCCCGCGTTCATCCATAAAGTCTACGAATGCGGATGCATGCGCAACATTCTATGGAGAGGACACTCAGCACCTGAAGGAGGTGGTTTTGTTCCTCCAGAATGTTGGGGCGCAATATGTGTCTGGATACAATATAATTTATTATTATTTTATTATTATTATTTTATTTATTATTATTTTATGTAGCGCCATCATATTCAGTAGCGCTGTACATTTGGAAGTCCGCTAAAACATTCAGAATGTTAGGATCCGTGTCCATTCCGTTTTAATGATAGTAAAAACCTAAAACGCTGAAACTTTTGTTAGAGGAAGAGCGTTTTCCTTAAGGGTGAGACGTTATTTTAAGGACGTAGAGTTTGACGAAGAATGAAGGCTCCCATCACTCTCATCCAACCAGCAATAACCCAACAGCTGAAATCAAAGGAATTGATATATTAGATGGGATATTTAGGTGAAAGTGATGCCCTTTATTGGGTGAATTGGAAGATGTATAAGCTTTGAGGGCCTTTCGAGTCTCTTCTTCAGATGGATACCATTAAAAGGGGTCAACTTCGACCAAAGACGGACGTGCAGATATGTGCTGCGTATCGATTGTCTCGTCCTGATATTTGTGGTGGGGCCAGTATTGTCTTTTCCCGTTGGGATTGGTGGATTTCAGTAGCAAATGCGTAGATCAAAGGATAATGATGAAAAGCTGGCGCGCATGCTCAATGCATCGCTAGTGCTCCCACAATGCATGTATAACCTGCAGTACATGCTGGCGGGTACGAGAGAGTAATGTGTGCAATGTACAGCGCTACCGAGTATGATGGCGCTATATAAAACAATAAATAATAATGATTTCCGCTTCCAGGGTAAGGGCGAATGCCTCTGACGGATCAGGGTGCAGCGATAAAACATTTATTGCATGAAATCTTGAGAAAACTATAACGAATCACATGGTTACAGCCGGCCAATGAAAGAAATGCAGCAACTTGCGTTCCTGCAACGCCCATCCCTGGGTGATGGGAGTTATAGTCCAAATACTAACCGGACAGCCTATGCTAGGACATGATGTAGTGCATTATTTCAGCTGAAAATCAATTTTCCCTCCTCAATTCACATCCCCAATGGATTGGCTGCTTCGTTTGTCTCTGCTTCGCACAAATCCGATCCCTTTAAGGTCAGGGGGAGTTTTTTGGTTTATTCGACGGACCCCCCTACCCGCCCTATCCCTTTAAATAGAAAAACCTGCCATTATATATATATAAATATATACATCCAACGCGTTTCACACTCAGTCTCAGCAGACTTAACCTCCACACCTTTTTCAGTAGACTTTCTATATCACATCATATCAGTATATATCGGCCCATCTCGTCGTCCTGCGTTTCCTGCTGTAAAAACCTTAATCAGTCGCTGGTCTCGTCTTAGATTCAGGAGCTGTATGTCTATCCCATGCATGTTTAAAACCCTCACTGGATGACCCTCTACCACTTCTGCTGGGAGACTCTTCCACATTCCTACCACCCTTCCTTACATTTAACCTAAGCCTTTGACCCTGTAGTTTTAGATTATGGCCTCTCGTTCATTTCTCCTCCTGTGAATTAAACGTCCCTTCTGTACTTGAAATCCATTTACATCTCTCTCTCCTCTCTCCTCTCTCCTCTCTCCCTCTCTCTCGCTCTCTCTCTCTTTTCTTTTTTCTCTCCTCCGTTAATCCTGCTCGGTTGGTAACAGTGTTAGAACCATTTGGTAAATTACTTCATAGATCTCCAAGCAATCAAAAAGTTATTTTTAAAGCTCCCACAGTAAGTCTGACCGTTCCCGGCTCTGCTGCTAATTCCTGTTTAGCTCCAAATTTACACGACTGTTCAAAAGTTTGGGGTCGCTTAGAAATGACCTTGTTTTTGAAAGAAAAGCACAATTTGTTCATTAGAATAACATGAAATGGATCAGCGCAGACGGGGTTAATGCTGTAAATGACTGTTGTAGCTGGAAATGGCTGATTTTAAATTGAATCTCTTCATAGGTGTACAGAATCCCTTTATCACTCCCATCACTCCTGTGTTCCAATGGCCCTTTATCACTCCCATCACTCCTGTGTTCCAATGGCCCTTTATCACTCCCATCACTCCTGTGTTCCAATGGCACGTTGTGTTCGCTGATCCAAGTTTAAGTTTAAAAGGCTAATTGATGGTTAGAAACCCTTTTTGTAATTATGTTACAGCCAGAAATGTCCTTGTTTTCCATGAAAACTGCTGAGTGACCCCAAACTTTTGAACAGTATCGTGTATATGACTAATTAGCACCAAAGCCCCATTCAGTACATCGACGACCTTTTTCTGTTTTAATGGTGCGGCAGTCGGAAGGGCAAAGGTCGCCGTTCCTCTTAGCGTCACCATGCGGTCCCTTTAATTAAGGACGTCAATGATAAAAGCCCCAGCCTTCGCTGCACAGAAATGGTGATTTTTAGTCACCGGATTTATATCCTGAACGCGGGGCGCTGGAAGGGATTGCCCGCCACGTTTCTTTAATACGCAGGATTTCTGACAGGTGTCACGCGTAGCTTTTTATAGGCTCCCTATGAATAAAAGCAGCATTATAACGAGTCAGGTGCACCGGCTCTGCAGCGCGTCGCGCACCTTCTACCCGCGCAGCCTGCGCATTATAGATAACGCGGTTCGGGACCAAAGCGAAAACCCCCCAGAAAAAAATAAATAAAAAATAGGCTTTTCTACACCGTTTCTGGCGTGCGTCCAACATCCGAAAGCAGAGGAAGAATGGAATAACCGATTCGTTTCGCATAACGACCGCTCAGGCAGGTGCGCGGCAAGAATGGCGGTATTTCTGGGCTTTATCGACTAAATGTAGGGATATTGGATTTCTTGAAAAACGCAGAATTGTCGTCATTCTTCCTTCGCTACGATTTAGCGGGTTAAATGAATCGTAATTTAACGTTTTGGGATATTACTCATCCTTAATGATAGCATTTTTGGTAAGGGTGAGGTTGGGGCGCAATAACAAAATATATCATGGCTAGAGCTGTCTTAAGGGCAAAAGGGACAAGCGCCCCCAGCTTGGCCTTACCGTAGGGGTCCGAGGCAGCTGCCCATAGGCCCATGGGGGACATGACTATATTGGGGGCCCGCTGGGAGAGGCTTTCCTGGGACCCCATTGTTATTGAGGGTAGAAATCAACACCAATGTTGGGTGATGAAACCATAAAGCTGCTGGATTCCAAACAGACGGCAACGGAATCTTAGAGAAAATCAAGTAATCCTGGGATAATTCATTAAAAAAAAAGGTTAAATCAAGCCGATCAGTCAGTTTCTTACAGGATGTGGGTAGATACTTTACTGAGAGGGTGGTAGATACATGGAACGGTCTCCCAGCAGAAGAGGCAACTGGGGTATTTACTTATTTTCCAGATACCTTTTTGCGAAAACTAAATTAGTGCTAAGGGAACGTTCTTAGTTTTTTTTTAAGGAATTTAAGAAAAAAGCCATAAAATATTATACTAAAGAATGAAGAGTTTAGTAACCGGACTCCGCCCCCGAGCTCTATATCTCTATATGCACCGGATGGAGCTGTCGCCTACGCTGTGCGCTTGGCGTTACTATATATATATATATATTCTGTATACACGCAGAGCGTCTCCGGGGGATGAGCGTTAATTACATGAAAGAAACCCGAGATCAGGGATTCCCAAAGACAGGAAACCCGAGACCGTTTGAAAAGAGCAGACACCGCAGTTCAGTTACTCTCTGGCCCTCGCCGGCCCCCTCACACATTCATGCAGATGGGAACGTCCAAGTGTCAATCAGCCTGCCGAGAGCCATAGAATCTGCCGGCAGATCGGCCCCACCCGGCCCCCGTCCAGTCTGCCCGTTTCTCCTGCTGTAAAGACTCAAACCTTAATCAGTCGTTGGTCTCGTCTTAGATTCAGGAGCCGTATGTCTATCCCATGCGTGTTTAAATCCCCTCGCTGTATTACCCTCTACCACTTCTGCTGGGAGGCTGCTCCATTTATCTACTACCCTCTCAGGGAACTAACACTTCCTTCCATTCCATCTAAGTGTCTGACCCTCTAGCCTACCGCAGATATCAGAGAGGATCGCGCCCAGGGGGTAGCGAGAACAGAGAACGCTGGCGCCGACGGCACAAACAGAACGGCAGAAAAGCTTTCGATCCGCCCGGAGGCTCGATCTAATCCGCTTTACAGCTGGAAGCGTCCTGCGCATGTTATCCCGCGGTAATTGATTACCGAAGCTTCCCTCCTTTGATGCTCTGCCAGGAAACGTTTGGCAGACAAATGATCCAAAATCTCGTGGTTTCCGTAAAAAAAAAAAAAAAAAAACTTTTTCTGTTATTCATTCCTTTAAAGATAAAGTAAAGACTCGTTTGGCTCTTAAAGAGTTAAGATTAATAATGCTGGTTAGGGGCCGGCCCGGGTGGCTCATCGCCTCGCCCGGTGAGCCCACAGAGATAATTGGTAGCAATTTTCTTTAAGACGAACGTCGCTGCTTCTCGGGGGTTAAAGCCGCCTTCACTAAACGAGTTCTCGGCTCATGCGCGGTCTCTGCGTGCCGTGGGGGTCTATCACGTCGCGAGGGGAGACATTGTAGACGGCTGGCCCTGGGGGGGTCATCGTTCCCGCGAAGGGGTGATTTGCATCTTATGAATAAGCAAGAGACACAAAAAGTGCCTTTTCTGGATAGTTTGAATTAAAGATATTATACTAGGGTAGTAGATAAGGTAGTAGATAAGTGGAACAGCCTCTCAGTAGAGCTGGTAGAGGGTAATACAGTAAGGGTATTAAACATGCATGGGACAGACATACGGCTCCTGAATCTAAGACGAGACCAGCGACTGATTCAGGAGTCATATGCCTATCCAATGCATGTTTAAATCCCCTCGCTGTATTACCCTCTACCCCTTGTACTGAGAGGCTGTTCCACTAATCCACAACTCTAACAGTAGCGTAAACTTTGTTGTTATTATTATTATTATTAAGGTACATGATCACAGGCACGACTGTGTTTGAAGAGTCCCGCCGAACTCCTAATCTAAAAATAACAGAATAATTAAAAATGGAAATATTGTTGCAAAACAAACAAACAACAAAAAAAACGATAATAATATCATCGTCCTGAACGGCAGGCAGCGGGACCCGCATCGGCGAACAAAGGCGAAAATTGATTCTAACGGAACCTTTTCATTCCCGCCGGGTTCCTAAATAACACGCGGGGGGCGCATCAGCCGAGCTCCTAATGGGATTAAAATGATCCGCTTCCCAACATGCGCAGCAATCCGGCCTCGTCGGCTCTCCCCGTTCGAACAATGGATCGGTGCAAACGATTCCTTTCCCTTTTCTTGGCTTGTTTGCGGAAGGCATGCGCGTGGCGGGGCCTCGGGATCTGTAATACCTCATTTATATTTCATGGCCTCCTCTTGTAAATAATTTATCTCGGGGCTTTTAAGCTGTTAGAGCTCCTAATTTGGGCCGGCCCGAGACAAATGAGACGGAAAATCCGTACAGCGGCCCGTTATCCATGATTTATATCGCTGCGTTATCTCGCGCTGGCTGCTCTCCGACAAACAGCCGTCCAAATGGCGCTCGCTGGGAGTGATGGGTGCTTCTGGGAAATATTAACCCCTTCGCTACTAAAGAAAGACGGAAGATTCCGCACAGAAGTCCTGACCAAGACAACTTAAACGGAACCCCGGCTTCTGGATAAAGTATCCGCCTAAAACGTTGCGAAATATTCATGCAAATCGTCCTAAAAAAGAAATTGCCCCCAAAATAACATGTGTTTTCCTGGATCTGCCTTTTTATATCTCCGCTATGCATTTGTTTAGATTAAAATAAGACGTGTGCTTTTTAAGAAGCCTTTTTTGGGGTTTCTATAGTAACAACCTATCAGTGCCTGCTTGGGCGTCACATGACAATTAAGGGCTCCTGGCAAAAAAACAGTAAAGGAGCATTTGGCGATAATAGAATTATTACAAAAGCGGTTATTTTAGGAAAGTGCTCGCTGTATGGGCAGAACTGCGAGTGCATTGATAAATCACAAGATATATCACGTGATGGCACGGTATGTAAATTATTATTATTCTAATTAGAGGTTCATTTGCATGCGGTGTTGCACCTGGGAGGAGCCACGGGTATAAATACATTTATATATAGGAGGATATTATTGGATTATATTCTGCTGACCCCCTGAGATTCGGCTTTTTACATTCGCTCTGTAAATATACGCAGTTATTTATATTTGACACCAAGCATTACTTTTCAGAAGATTTGAAGACACCAGCATCAGCATATCTCCCATGTGTCCCAGTTTTCATGGGACAGTCCTGATTTCAGGACAGTGTCCCACCTAGTTGCACCGCTGTCCCATTTTTTATGGGCAGTGGAGATCGTGGGCTGGTGGGGCAGATCCTCTAAGGACCGGGATAAGGATCTAAGATCAGTAGAGTATTAATTGGGTTAATTAGGGTTCAAGAGTTCCATTACCAAAAAAAAAATCACTATTCTTTTCCTAAAATGATTTTTCCAAAATGCTGATACTCTTTTATACCGCCCAAATGTCCCTGTTAAGGAGGGTCAGTCCATCATTGGGCCCCTAATTCCCGATGCCCCTCTTTCCTCCCCTGATGCCCCTCTTTTTCCAGGAGCTCGGAATGTTTGCTGGGTATGAGGGCATCGCAGGGTTCTACAGCCCTAAAAACCCCGATAATGTGTATAGAAACAGCAGGGAATGACTTTATAAATGAAATAATGTAAATAAAATCCATTCTTCTTCTGAATGACCAACAATAGCTATCAATAGGATGAAAAATCGCATTAAGATTCTTTCCTGTCCACAGAGAGTCGTAGTAACGCTGTAACGAAGCAATATATCTCTAGTATAGGTTACCCGGGTCAGAGGAACGTAACGGTACATTTCAGATTTTTGATTGGTAACATAGTAACATCATTCAGGTTGACAAAGTCCATCAAGTTCAACCTTGCTGTTGATCCAGAAGATCATTGTGATGACAACCGCGGGAAAGGCAATAAATCTCCTTCCAGTTGATATCTAATCCCCACAAATGTAAGGTCCATGTCAACAATAATATATTAGAAAGACGCGTTGAGTTTTTGTTGTTCCTGGCCAATATTAGACCTCTAGCTGGACTTCTGGTGGTTGTAACCTCAAGAGTAGGATAAGAACACAACCAAAAAACTTTATCTCTGATGTAATTGTATAAAACTTGGATCATATTGGGTGAAATGAAGGGTGAACAGATAATTCTAATTGGTAAACAGACCCCCTTCCCATGAAACCGGTGGACAGGAGGAACTTCACTGTCTCTCGGCACTTACCCTACACTTTCGGGGTTTTCTTATTCGGCTTTGAGGGCACCTCGGATGTTTGGCTTCAGGTCACGTACCTTGGAACCGTTAACAACTGTTCCGGAGTCCCAGCACAGTCTGAAAGCGAGTAGATCATAGGACAGCGCTCAGTCAAGAGCAAGGCACGACTGAATAATTCATCAAGAAAGCAGGACCAGATACGCCGAGACATTTGTGTCACTTAAATTATGTACCATGAAAACAGCTCCGACTAAGCGGCTCATCGACAAATATTAGAAGCTTCTGTTCCCTTGTGGAGGTTACACTTCACAACTAAAATTAAGCAGTTACACACAATGACATTTAATTTAATACCGTGACAAAAAAATAGATAGTTTAGCTTGATAGCCTTACGGGGGGTAACGTCACATGGAGAGGAACCGGGCCTTTTTCGCACTTGATTAAACCTTCAAGTTTCTGCCAGACTAACCCATCATCCTAAACGGGACATCCATTCAAGAACGATTTTCACCGGGTCATTCCAAGAATTCATACGCGGGAAATAAGATCTATCTGATGTCCTTTCGTGTGAACCATATCTAGAATCAACAAATTCCACAATTTTAATTGGAATCAGCTAATCTGTTATAAATGTTTCATTACGTCACAGTTGGACCGTGCAGTTCATCTATTTTGAGTAGCACCATCCAACTGTGTCCTCTTTGTGTCCCAGTGACAAAAATCACAGCGCGATGGAACCCTGAAGATCTTCACTTGTTACTTTTGTATCTTCCTTGTCTCTCCAGGGGGCAGGTCAGCTGACGAGACCAGATGTTCCACCACCTGCATGACATTGGAGCCAAGCCGGGTAGCAGCTACTGCAGGTGAAGCACACGATGCATCCATCAATGACCGAGGTCGATGCTTCCTGAGGATTGAGACGATGAAGAACAATCATGAAGACAATATTGAGGGATCTACATATTCCTAAAATTCCTCGGTTAAACAGATGTTGAGAGACAATCTTTGCTCATTGGGAACCACAGCTGCTCATACAAGGGTCCTTTGCCCTCGGTTGGACTTGGATCGTCTCGTTAATGTTTTTTTATTGATATACAATGCCGGTTTCTATCATGGCATCCAGTGCCATCACATCCCTCTACTGGGAGGTCTTCCCTCCCATGCCCACCTGCCGTGTTTATTGCACGCCAGCCTACCAGGACGGGCGCTTGTATGTTATTGGAGGGTGTAGCAAGGTAGGCCTACCCTTGGACACCGTGGAAGTGCTGGATGTGGTGTCACAGATGTGGACAGTTTTACCCCCTCTGCCTACAGCTCGCGCAGGGGCTGCTGCGGTCGCTGTAGGTAAGCAGGTCTTCGTAATTGGCGGCATGAATTCCGAACAATGCCCGTTGCCTTCTGTGGAGATATACAACACGGATGAGGGAAAATGGGAGAAGAAAGCCCCCCTGTGTCAACCGTCCATGGGCATCAGTGCCATCGATAAAGGTAAGCTTTTGACATTGCATAAATTATGCTTAAAGACCACAAGACAGATACATTTACCTCATTATTTATAAAAAAATGCATTTAAAAAGCATCTACCAATAAAATGTAACTATGACATTATTGCGTTTTTTGGTCACAGGTGAGAGAATGTAAAATAAATGAGTGAAGAAATGTAAATTTTTTAAAGAAAGGAGAAAATATCAAATAAACAGCGCTGTGCCATCTCCCTGGCAACAGAATTGATGGTTGCCATGGAAGTCTAGGTACATACAGTGCACTGACCCTAGCTCATAGCATAATTAGTGTAGATCCCGTGTCTTTTCAACACGCCGGTATAATTGGTCATCTTTGGTAATTTGTCTTAACTTGAGAAACTCCGGGAAAGAGGAGACCACGAAATATAAGAAGCTACTGCTGCGTACTCCCTGTTTAGGAGGACCAGTCTCCAAATCCATCTGTCCCTTTTTCCTCCCCTGATGTCCTGCTCGGAAGGAGCTCGGAATGTTTGTTGGGTATCAGTATATCGCAATGTTCTACAGCCCTAAAAGCAACAGATCTTCAAATGATTCCTAATCAGCAGTCCCAGGAGCCTTTGCGCCTGTCAATCAAAGGGTTAAATTCACTCGCATTTTTGCAGTCGACTGGGCATTGGGATTTAGGAAACCCTACAGATTTATGTGCTTACACGTATATCTTTCCAGACATTGAGGCATTTGGCCTTTTCCATGTCACGAAATATATAGGACACCGAGGCCCTGATTTTATTTCTCCAAGCAAAAATGTCAGAATAAATTAGAGCGCGCCGGGGCGACTCGGCCCGGGGACCGGTTAAGCCAACGCGCGCGCTCACGTGGTCGCACCTCCGTCTTGGTGTCTGCCGCCGTCACATTTCATATACGTCTGCAATGTACGGTAAGAGGCTGGCTCGCCAATCTATGTTCTTTATTGGCGAGCCGGCGCCGTCACTGAAATGCCAGCACCGTCAAGTTAATCAACTGCATGTTCATATGTTATCAAAACAAATGATTTGAGAGGGTTCAAACAACCCAAAAATACGGAGACGGGCAGATGGCGAGAGCAAGCTGCTGTGCTAATTACAACGTCTGCATGATTATTATTGGTAGAAGGCCATGCGCATCCATGTTTCAGCTCCATAACGTCAGGAAAAATGATACAGCTTATCAAATAATGGAATGTTATTATGTTACTATGTTCAGAAGAAATTTATATGTTTCTTTTTACAAAAAGTACATTTTATGCAAATGAATGCTATGTTGGCGGGCCTTTAAATAATAAAAAATGAATAAAAATAAAAAAACTTGAGATTTCCAGCTGCTATCATTGGGAAGCATTGCGAGCAGCACGGGGGGCCGGGGCGGCAGCAGGAGCATGGAGCGGGGCAGTTATAAGAGCATGGGGTGGTACGGGGCAAAAGGCCCTGTCTTAAGGTTTCCGCTGGGCCCTAGGTTTTCTTATGGTGGCCCTCATCCCAGCTTTCGAACACTAGAGGTTGTATCTTATCCATGCGCTGATGGCTTCGCTGTACAGTCGCAGTATGATTACCAGACGGAACACTGGACACCTAAGAACCTTTCATTATTCTAAATGTACGTTTTTATTGCTGTTAAATCATTTCCCCCCCCATTACTTCTTAAGCCAATTTTCCTGTAAAAAAATATATATATGCAAGGTCATGGACGTCTCCTCTCCGGGATCATACTCATTCCAAGCCATATGCTAAGATTTCGCTCCGAGTAAGAGGCTAAGTGCAATTAAATCTTTTTTGGACTCAGCTGGATTTCTCAAACCATAATCTTTCGGAGTTTGTATCCGGTGGAGGGGAAGGGAATCGTCTAAAGCTTGTTTAATTACCATAAAGATCAAGGGCCATCCTGGTCAGAAGATCCATCGTTTTATCGTGAAATTATTATTTTTTGATTCAGCGGCCTCTGAAATGACCCCAAACCCAAGATGTTAATTGGCAGAGGAATTAAACCAAATCTAAGTGACAGATTGATGTACGGCGGACTACATTTTCTACAAAGTCATTTTTGTCATTGGGTAGAATTATTTTTATTTTTTATTTTTAATTTAAATTATTAAATTATTTTAAATTTTTAATTTCAAATAATTAATTTCAAGATACATGGCGCGTCCTCGTCCCTCCTCATAGGTTCCGGGAGTCTGCATTATGGGAGCTCCTTGCATAAGAACCATAAAAATAACAATAATTTCTGTGTTTTCTACCTCTTTATAACCTTCCAGTCTGTTTATGTTATCCTGGCCTTATGCTGTTCCCAAAAAGGTCAGACTTGCAGGATCTCAGATGGGTTGATCGCTGCCGAGAACATTTACAGTGTTGCTAGTTTAATGAAATTTAACATAACCTGTTACTTACCCTGATTATTACAAGTGAAGTATACAACGGCCACATTCTAGAGATTCTGGATAATTCTAGAATCTCCATATTGCCTTTTGGTCCCCATTAATGTCAAGCTTTTTTTTTTGTATTTACTACTTTTTTTTGGTGTCAAACAAAGGAAGAACAACTTTTCCACCTTCCTGGGTCCTTCCGAGCACTTCACTGTGAAACACTCCGCAGAGAATGAGAACGGCTACACTGAACACATGTACACGGATGGACACATGTACACGGATGTCCTCACATGTCCGCCGACCATGTTAGTGAATAAGCAGCACTTTACTAAACAGCAGGTTTTCTTAATTATCCCTGAAAAAACGAAAAACTGTCCAAATTTCATTACTACGGTCGTTCTTTGTGAAATACCATTCATTCGCTTGATTAACCATTACATGCATGGTCATTGTGATCAGACGCATAACCCCATTCAAACAATTTATTTCTATAAAAATCAGACTTGATTCATATTTCTAAAGCCCCCCCTGATGCGAGTGTGAGGTCTGTACCAGCGTGAGGAGCAGTGCACTTCCCAATGCCGTTTTAATGCATAGTCACGTTGCTATGGAGTCTCCAGGGAGACAAATGATTAAAATTAGATCCAATCGTCTGTAGTGTTTATATTATTTACATGGGGATGGAGAGAGGGAATAAAGAGCCATAAGGCACCTTTATGAGACGGAGCTGTCTCGGTTTAATTTTCTGATGTTGATTCCGCTTCATTGGGTCCATTGACGCGAATCGAAAAGGCTGGGGCTGGGCTAAAGGTCGTTGCTTTCATTTAAAGGGACCTCATCCAACGTTATAATCGGTCCGCGATAGAAAGGATATCGTGTCCGATCCTTTTGGTTGGAGACCTTTACTGTTTTAGTGTAGATTAGTCCTGATTTGGTCCTTGTGTGCGCATGGTTGGAAGCTGGATCACTAACTAGGAGACCAGTAAGGACAGATAAGTCCTGCTCCTGGGACTGACTGTCGAGCCAATTGAGACTGTTGGCAGCTATAGATAAAGGCACCTACACCCTCTCTCTTGTATACCCCCAATTGCTTTGTCACGTATTTTCTTACCCTGGCTTATCATAATATTATTTTTAATATTTGTATTATTTATTATTTATTATTAATAAATAAAGGTCCTTTTGTTCACGTTACTCAAACAGCTCCTTATATCAAATTCCGCTGGCACCTTGTGCCTAGTAAGTTCTGTGTTAAAAGTTTTTCTCTTAAGAAGCTGTTTTTGTCCCGTTCTTGTGAATACTGCCAAAAAAAAACAATATATATATATTAATAAACTAAAAAAATTAAAAAACAGCTTCACCAAACCTATTGCAGTGACTAATATCCCAAAATCTGGCCCCATTCCGGAGGCTGGCAAAGTCTAGGTAGTTTGGAACAGCTGACGAACATGACTAATAAGATAAAATTAAATTACCCCACCTTGCGCAATAAATGTGTACTCTTAAAATGACACAGAGCGTGAGAATTAATACAGTGGGGTTTATTCACTAAGCATGGAGTCTATAAGAGTTCCTACAGGAAAGACTACAAGGGTGACGTTTCTTAATGGATACGAAATAAAATGAAAGGAAATAGCCATATATTGTGAAATTAGACTTATTTCACAATATGGGGGCTATAGTCAGGTAATACATGGGGGCTATGTCCGTTAATACATGCTGTGGCCCCTGGCCGGCCAACCTATTTCAATACCCAGAACAGACCAAGAAGAAAGCTTCGGTGCATCGATAAAGCAAAGCAAACAGCAGCAATAAATATCTGTCACTGAAACAAGCGACTCGCCGATGTAAACGGATTTTAAGGAAAAATTCATTATTAAAGTCGTGTATCCAGTTTATCTCCTTGGCTGACGCAGGAAAATCAATTTTAATTAAGAACTCTGTTGTCTTTTTTTTTCTCAGCGCAGAAAGATTTCCATAAAATGCGAATGGCAAATAAAGCTTTACTCTGCCGCGTATTCCCCACAGGTAGGAATATGAAAAAGAACTGAACGCGAAGGTGCAATCACCATGAAGGTTCAGGCACAGGAACCTCTATAAAATAAGACGTCTGCGGTAGGCGGCATCTTCTCAGCGGGAATGATTGCTAATAATACAATTAATTATGCAAGTTATTAATTAGAAGGGTAACAGGGAACTCTGCGGGTTGGACCCGGAGTCTCCGAGGGAAGCCCTGCTATTCTGGGTCTCCGGGCAGAGGGGTATGTAGCCTTTAATGATAGGGGAGATATGGAAAGTGGGCGGGGAGTAGGCATACTGTGGGCGTGGCTACAAAACAACCAGGGAACCAGGGCTTCACCCAGAGGGTCAAACCTGGTGAGTTCCCAGTTATGCTGATAATTAATCAATAAATAAGAAAAGTCAAGAGAAAATTATGGATAAAGCCCTGGCCCCTAGCTCAGCCTCTAAAAATATGTATATATGGGTGTTTCTGGCCTAGGGCTGACCCAGGGAAGTGTTCTCAACATACCCGGGAATTCTCCGGGCTTGACTTGGAGAAGTCTGGGAGAAGCACCGCTTCTCCGGTTCTCCAGGTCAACACTCGAATACTCCAGGTCACACCCCAATCCCTGTCCATTTTGCCTTTAAATGGGAGTGTTTCCCATGATGTCAGCGAGAACGCCCACTGACATCAACGGGAACGCCCCAACGTCCTGCAAGGGTTGGCTCCAGGTAGCCTCAGCCCAGAAGTTCCCAAGTATGGCCCTCAACCAGCTCCAGACCTACCATCTTCTTGTCCCTTGCCTTGTCTTCTTCACGCAAAGCATGACATCATATACCAACATAAAAAATCTGCACCGACCGCTGCAGCTTAAATTGGCCGGTTTCAGGCGAAATCTCTGTTTTTAACCTAAAAAAAATAGAACATCACCGAGTCATTGTTCGTAGAGTGCGAGAAAGCCGGCCGCATCAAGGACTTTCTGATGCATCTGATGCGAAAGCCTTTTGAGACCTCCCGGTCTAGTCACGCGTTCTGCGGATAAAGCACAGATTGTCAGCGCAGGAAACATTAATTACATCTGCTCGCGTCGTTTCCGTAATTACATTTAAGGAGATATTTCCACCCAAAGTGGTTTTAATATTGTTTATCTCGTGATGGATTTTAATTACAGAGCTGATGAGGAATACGTTATGGCGGAGATTCCGTTTCCACTTTCACATACATTCACATTAAAAATTAAAGTGACACACGCCATAATTCTTTAATAGGATCTCAGTAAGGGGCAGAGCCGTTGTTAAATGTATAATTAATGACATTGTAACGTTGTCTTCTCAATATGAAATTGTTTTATTCTCTCTACTAATGGCTTCCGACCGAGAAAGAAGAAAAATGTAAAGAATTGAAGAAAAATGTGTGTTTTAGTGTTTTATTGTAATTATTGCTTTTAAAACTGAACTGACAGTTTTAAATTGGGAATTATGTCTTGTAAATACATACATACATATATATATATACATAATTTTTATAAAAATATAAAAAAGAACATAAAGTGCTCCACGGTCGGAATGGTCCATTCCTTTTATCGCAGGTCTTTGTTAATCCATCTCTATTTGGGAAACAAGCACACTGCAGCAATATAAAGTCCTGATCTGGTTATTCAACAAGGCATTTGAGAAAAGAGCGCAAAACAGAAATTTACGGTTAAAAAAAATAGTTGAAAAATGTAAATGTGCCTGGAAGCCGTGAAATTCGCTGATATAGAAAGTGGGGTAACAAAGAAAGAAACTTTCAAGATTACATTTAAAAATCATAGCTTCCCAAGCTAAATTTGGGTTCAGAATCCTAAATATATGTGAAAAAAACTGTTCGCCGTTCATCTGTTCCTAAGATATTCATGTCTAGACACCCAGCAGTCTGAGATACCGAAGGCATACTGTTTATAACGCTTTACGGGTTATTCTATCCTTAGAATGTATATTAAAAATAGAACACAAAGAGTTTGCCAGCATTATTCACTTCGTATAGACAAGCCAATCAGTGTCAGGTAATTGATATTCTGCTGTTCCTATTGGTTGCCATTGATTTTGTTTAAACGGTTAAATATTTAACTGTGAGGGTCTTTTTTTTATCTCAGAAGGGAAGATTTATGCTCTCGGAGGGATGGGTGCGGATACCTCGCCTCAAGCTTTGGTGAGAGTCTACGAACCAGCAAAAGATACTTGGCAGCAGTTACCGTCCATGCCCACCCCGCGGTATGGGGCATCCACCTTTCTACGCGGAAACAAAATATACGTCTTAGGTGAGTTTGTTAATATATTGTGTGTTCTACACTTTCAGATGGGTGAGAATGCTTTTTTTTTACTCAATAGAAGCCATTACAAGACATGTTGGATGTTCTTTTAATATTCAATGAAGGTTTAAACTCAAGGCAAGACAATTTTGTAACGTGTGTTCTAGAATAAAGTAATTCTCTATTTTATATACATTCCTGAGAGCTCTCCTGGCTTGACCTGGAGTTTCCTGGTGAAACCTTGCTTCCCCGGGTCTCCCGGTCATTTTCTTCTTTCTCTGGGCAGGGAAGTGGCATGTGGCCATGTCTATGTTATGCCTACTCCCCGCCTACTTTCCTCTTTTCCTACTAAAGGCTGTCTATAGCTAACCCCACCCCCGCATAGCTAGCACCACCTACGCGAAGCCATTCCTCCAGAAGATAGATCTATGTAGCCTACCCTGGAAAGTTCCGTGCTATGTTACAGCACTAATTAATCACAATGAAGTTAAGGGCAATTCAAGAAAAAATCTTATAATTTAAAAACAAAATAAAGAAATAAATCTCAGCACACTCTATGTTTGAATGCTGGGATTTTTTTTTTTTTTATTATTGTATGATGTTCCTCAGAGGCTTTCTAAAGGTTGACCTCCATCCCATAGCACCTCATTACCAACGGAATTCATTTATATCATGGCTTTTTCTTGAATAACATTAAGTGCAAACCTCCAACTCTTAAACTATTTCTATAATTGAGTAACAACAACAAAGTAACAGTCTTAAAATGGTTCTGCCTTCCGGAAGAGGTGAACTAATGTACCACTGTAAAAACCCTAGTAAGATTGAGTACAAACAGCTCTAATATATATATATATATATGCCTACAAACCATAGAGAGTCCACAGTCTATAGCGTACAGAGTGTTGGCTCGTATATATTTCTCATGATGCTTTAGACAATTCTCACCCATATACCCAAGGCGAAGCTTTGCGTTAAAAAACTCCATCCATGTAAGGTTCAACTCAAGATTAAGTCATCTCCCGGGTAAACGTGTAAAGCTGTGAACAGTAGCGACCGCAGGAGGATCTTTTGGGAAAAAGGAGCGAGGAGTAGCCGGGATTAAAGTGTCTTCTTCAATTAGTGTAGAAAAAAATGATAGTTTTACGTTTTTTCCGACGCTCACTTACTGGGCAGCCCGTGAAAAGGACAAACGATTGGTATTTTAAATTAGATGTCCTCTGACGTAGGAAAGTAACTTGTTAATATATTTTTGGGAGCCATTTACATAAAAAAAACCTGATATTTGGAAGGTTTTAAAAAGACATGTTTACGACAATGTGTCTATGTAGTTTACAAAAAAAAGGTATTCTGTAAATTCTAATTCTGTAGAATATTTGGCCTTTAGAGGTGATCTTCTGATCAAATTGTTTGAAGGTAGAAGAAGACAAGAGGGGTCCCAGCCCACCTTTGTAAGTCTGTTAACGAAACCTATAGACAGTTCTTAATTCTTAACTAATCGAAACTTGGAGTGAATCGGTGGAATTTTAATTCTTAATGTAAAATGGAAGGTCTTCCGATGGAACGTCCACTCCATTTGTGTTCTTTGTCTCGGCAGGAGGACGGCAGGGTAAACTTCCAGTAACAGCCTTTGAAGCCTTGGACCTTGAGGTAAATAGCTGGACTAGATACCCCAGCATCCCAAGCCGGCGTGCCTTTGCAAGCTGCACCATGACTGAGAATTTGTTCTTCAGCCTTGGTGGTCTACAGCAGCCAGGACCCCACAATTTCTACTCCCGGCCGCACTTTGTGAATACGGTGGAAATATTCGACACGGAGCAGGGTGAGTCTCCAAGCCGGGAAACAAATTTCCCCCAGAGTCCTTTGTTTAATGTCAGGGGATATTTTGTTGCTGTTACAATTGTATCTGTTCAAAGTGGCAACATTCGAGAAATAGTTTAATTGGGTTTTTTGGCTTCTTTTGGTTCAAAAGCAGGATGGAAAGGTAGATGGCTTGAACTTAATAGACTTTAGACTTTTTTAATCCAAATTACTATGTTACTATGATAGAACTTTAGCTTTATCACCATGGCAACCGACAGAATATTCAAATTGATCATTGAGATCGGTCGGCCAAACGGCCTCCTCGTCGTCAATCCTTGAGTTCTGAAGGATGGATGTGAAGACCCCAACGTCCACTTGGCCCATGTGTCATTTTGGCTCTTATTGGTCCTTGGCCTGATCTGCCACCTCCAATTAAAAAAAAAGTGTTTTACCCCTGGATTCTGATGGAATTCTGAATAAGTAACGGCTTTTTCTATTGGTCTACGGCCAAACACGGAATGGAATTATTGGTGTAGATCCAGGGCTCCTATATAATTGATAGAAAGAAACTTTAAATTGCTAAATAAACAAAACTTTATGCAATCAATAGGACAGAAGTAACGCTCTACGCTGTGAAAATATCTTATTAAGAAGCCGCCACTGAATGTGACCCCGAGAGAAATGCCCGCTTCGATTTTATACTCTGCATCTGTGATTTGATTTGTGTGCCTTTGGTTTTTAAGGTCATGAGAAGATATTATGACATGGTTGTGGAATGGATTGGAAAGGAAGTTTACTTTACTTAGATGGTGGTTGGTAAGTGGAACAGCCTCCCAGCAGAAGTGGTAGAGGGTAATACCGTGAGGGTATTAAACATGCATGGGATTGGCATGTGGCTCCTGAATCTAAGGATTGTGGCTCACAATCTTTTATGCCATCAACCTCTGTTTCATTGTTTCTAATGAGATCCCTGAGTGTTTGACACTCCGGTGTTGCCCCCTAAAAATTAGAGGTCTAGTTGTATACCTGGTCCAACTTGATTTACAATGAAGGCTTTTGCATGCAAAAATTGGTTTATATAGCGCCATCATATTCTGTAGCGCAGTACAATGGACCAACAGGACATAACAAGTAACTGCATCACAGAACAATTACATTACATCGATGTGACAATTACAACTCGATGTGACACCCAAGTTGTCTTTGTGCGGAGAAGTGTATGCGGTGGTGAAGTCCGCGGAGCAGATTTAGACACAATGTCTGTTGTGTTACGCTCTACTAAATAAGACGGATAAATACCTTGCCTGGGACAGCTATAAACCCGGCGTGTAATTTCATGTTAGAGCCGTGGAAGGTCGGTGCTGTCACTATGCTAATATATATATATATATGGGGAGAAGACGAAGCCATCAGTCTTCTGCATGTCTCATAGATTGTGCTGTCTGCCCGGGGACACTTCCGTCCGTCACATTGGTAACGGTCCTTCACGATCTGCGTTCAATCAGTTCCGATGTAATAAATTACTGGAAGCGAGTAGCAATGAATCAGACGCTCTGCGACGACAAATGTACTCCCGTCGCGGGGAGCGATCCACTTCCAAAACGTTCAGCGAGCCGCAGAATTACCTTCCCTGCCAACACGATGTTGCCCAAAGGCCTTAAGTAAATATTAATGATTAAAAATGAAATCTTTTATAGTATGTAGAGTAATGGCCAACTCGTCTTCCAATCTTCCACTCCATCTGTGATGCGAGCAAATCGTTAGCATATGTATAGATCAAAAGATATTTCTGCTGCTCCTCACATATTTAGCCTCTACCAATTCTTCTCCCAGAGTCTCCCAGATTTGAAGGATCTATCAGGACAGTTAGGTTCCCATCGATATACCGGAGAATTATAACTCTGGTCTACCCATCTGTGGTTAATGAGAACTGTTTTTTCTGGTATTACTAGTATCAGATCAAAATATTTTAGTGTTTTTTTTCTTAAACCATTTGTTAGTTTTTGCCCCATAATATAATGTTTTCAAGCAGCTGCATATTAGCCATTGTATGAGTTCTCACCCATCTGAGCGCTGACGGGATTATTACTGTATACAGTGCTAGGGGTTATATTACTGTATACAGCGCTAGGGGTTATATTACTGTATACAGCACTGGGGGGTATATTACTGTATACAGCGCTGGGGGGTTATATTACTGTATACAGTGCTGGGGGGTTATTACTGTATACAGCACTGGGGGGTATATTACTGTATACAGCGCTGGGGGGTTATATTACTGTATACAGCACTGGGGGGTTATTACTGTATACATTGCTGGGGGTTATATTACTGTATACAGCGCTGGGGGTTATTACTGTATACAGCGCTGGGGGTTATATTACTGTATACAGCGCTGGGGGGTTATATTACTGTATACAGCGCTGGGGGTTATATTACTGTATACAGCGCTGGGGGGTTATATTACTGTATACAGCGCTGGGGGTTATATTACTGTATACAGCACTGGGGGGTTATATTACTGTATACAGTGCTGGGGGGTTATATTACTGTATACAGCACTGGGGGGTTATATTACTGTATACAGTGCTGGGGGTTATATTACTGTATAGAGCGCTGGGGGGTATATTACTGTATACAGCGCTGGGGGTTATTACTGTATACAGCACTGGGGGTTATTATTGTATACAGCACTGGGGGTTATATTACTGTATACAGCACTGGGGGTTATTATTGTATACAGCACTGGGGGTTATATTACTGTATACAGCGCTGAGGGTTATTACTGTATACAGGGCCGGGGTTTAAACATATTTTCCCCGAGCTTCCCCTTAAGGTTACAGTCACAGAGTACCGAGTGTTCATCTACCTTCATCCCTGGGTGACCAATTAAAAATGATCTTTCACCTCATCGCGAAAGACGATGTGAAGATGGAAGGCAGGACCCCCGTCACCCAGCGATGAGTCTTCACACGTTGGAGTCGCCCGCACGCTGTTCCAGGTTTACAATCTAACGATGATTTCCTCAAGCAGCCCGAAAAGGTGTAATAAAACCTGCGCCGGTTTATGCCGATAAAAAGCTTTTTCTAGTTATCTCAGAAATCCTATTATAATTCATCATCCGGGCGCAGCGTGAGGAAGCAAAGTGTAGCCAACAAAACCTCAGCTGCCAACGTTGACAACTCAGCCGCAAAGCAAAGAGACGCTGCAGAGACTTTCTCCATTAACGGGCTAGCGAGGCAAAATAAACGACCTTCTTTTTACTTTTTCATCCAAGGATATTGGGAAAGTTCATCATACGACTCAAACGCCATACTCATTGTTTATGGTATAAAAAAACCTAAATATACAAAAAATATAATATATATTCTGAGTATATAACGCCTTTTAAAGGACAGTTTAATATCACCTTATGAGTGCTTTAATATGAATTATTTTGGAGCATAAAAAAAGCACTTATCTTAAAGAGAAGCTGCAGCTCCCCCACTTCCTCTGTAGTCTTGAAGCAGCCAATCCGTCGTAAGGAATCTCATCCGTTAAAATCAGTGGGGGCATTTTTTTTTCCATGCATTGGGGGGGTGAGTGTCTCACCAGAGCAGCTGTTTTATGCAGTAAAGTGCATCTAAAGTCTGGAGTGACCCTTTAAAAAAAGGATTATAAAGACAAATATGGAGCAAAGTGAGCGATGTATTTATTTTTCAATTGCCAACAAAGTTCTTCTTTCTGAAACAAAGAGAGTAGCCTCAAAATAATCTTCCTATTTAACGGCATTAAGTCCATATTAGAATGAAATAGAATTCGTTTAGAAATAGAAGCTCTTGTGGTCAGTAAAATAATCAGGCTGAGTCCGTTAGTCTTCTGGTCATTTTAAATAGAAATGGATTTAATGACCTTTATTGGCTGCCAAGCGTCTTCTGTAATGCCGTGCGACCCAATGCTTGGCGGGAAGCAGTGATTATCTCAGATACGCAGACCTCGCTGTGCAGATACGTTCTTGACGGTCGCTGAACTCTAAAAAACTCCTTGTGTTGCTCAGACTAGTTGGTTTGGGAAAACGGAGCCAAGATAAGAAATGGACTTATTGTCTTCCCGATTGTGCGGACGGAGGCGTCGTGGCAGAAGGTGGCCAGTGAGAAGTAATGAGAAGCCCCCGTTGGAGATGGTAGACCTAGACCTTCTGCTTCGTCCCCATTCAGTATGTGAGACCCTTCAGGCTTAGGGTGAGCCAGCTAGATAGAGGGCCATGGTTCGAGGCCATTGGAGAGAAATCAATGAATTTAACTTTGGGCTTTCTTAGATAAACACAATCACATGACCATAGCTTGATGAGAACACATCTAGCTTCGATCAGTGCCGAGTACACTTGACAAAGGGCTGAGAACCTAATGTTGTGTCCACACCGTCCCTTGTGCCCCAATATTTCACAGTTTTGGATCTCACCCTATTGAACAGTTTTGGATCCACTGTCACTTTAAAATAAAATATATCATTATGTGCCTAATAAAAATATAAAAGGATATACAAACAGCCCCCCGGCACAACCCCCCGGCAGCGGCGATATATGTTCGGCGTCCTAAAGAGGGGCTTCTCTTTGACACCGTTATCTGCGCTGCCAATTTTAAACAGTAATAGCAATAGCTCTGCTCAGTTTTCATATTATTTTCAGTAATTACCTCTCCTTATCATCGAAATATGATGTAATGACACGAGATCAGAGCCTCGCCGGAGGGCACCTCGCATACAGGGCCCTAGCATCTTAGTTAATCTTTGTAGTCATCGTACCTTGGCATAGATAAATTATTATGAGGAGTAACGAGCAACAAAAATAACATTATTTAGAAAAAAAAATCTTGAAATACTCTTAATACAGGGAGGATTGGCACAGGATGTCTCTGCATGGGGCACATTAGCTAAATGGTTGGTTCTTAAGTATCACGCCGCTTGTGATCGTGTAGATAGAGCTGTGTACACCGTGCCCAGAAACAGGTATTTATAGCCAGAAACAGTATAAATACGTTGCCTCTATAACCATCCCCCTTTAATACCCCATATGTCATTGTAGTGACACGCTAATGGTGACAAAAAGATTGCTCTAATAACAACCTTTGTGGAAACCATGACTTGTCATGAGGTGAAGATATCCTTAATGAAGTCACCTGTCTTCAAGCACAGATTTCCGCTGTGATATATCAGCAAGAAAAGAACCGAACGGGGTGCTCAGAAATCATCAAATCTGAGTAACATATGATGGAGACAGACTATGTGACCCTGAGAACAAGCCCAGGAGACCCTGTTATTTTGGTGAAAAGGCTCAATTTACGGATAGGAGGGCAGGGTGTCAAATTAGGGCATTCAGGGTCCACACCGCTCGTCCTATGCGTCTTTCTGGTGCTTGTAACGAGGCTCCCTACACTTCATGCACTGGCTGGTTGAATGATGGCTGCCTGGCCTCCAACCATGGATGGGACTGCAATTTCTGCAAAGCTTCAGTAATACTTTCTCCAAACCATATACCAATTCAATCCTGGGTAATTATTACAGATACATGCCAGGGGTTCCCGTATACGGTGGGCAAGTCCACCTCCGTAAGCCAAAAAACCTGCCCTGGATCGGCTCATGCTTCTCCTCTGGCCGATTGTCCACCTCTTGTATCTTCAGAGCCATCTTCAGAGGCAGTGATGACAAGCCATATGTTTTACTTCGTAATTAAGGATGTTCCTCGAGGCAGCAGTCCGTCTCTCTCCTCTTTGCTTTGTGAGATATTTCACAGGATTGAACCTGTAGCGATTCATCTCTGCTGACATCGAATGCAAAAAAGCAGAGCTACCTGCCTACAAGAGAAGAGAATCCGTGTTACATTCAACACAAGCTCCTTTTGCTATCATAGATTTAAACCTGGTGGATTGGAAAGCTGTTATGAAAGATGACTAATAAGTAAAAACAGCATGTCGGGCTGGCAGGTGATGAAATATGATATTGGCAGGGCAGGTTCGATCTGATGCCCCAGAGGCAGGCGGTTAATTAATGCTTTTTGGGCCAAGTTCTGTCTTCAGGTGTTAGAATGAGCGTGTGCGAGCGAACGGCGGAAATGTGCCAAATGCCCCCTGCCTTTTCCTTTTCCAGTATGCCAGAGGTTAGATCTCTAAATCCAGAGGTTATGCGGTTGGGAGGGAGGTTGGCTCGGTGTGCGCAGCTGGTACGAAGCGATTTCTTTAATCACCATGACAACTGACGGCGAGATATCACGGTTCAGGCCGCGAGGCAGATGAATGAATTGGACTGAATATAGACAGGATCCCAGCTGCCTTTGCACAGGCGGTCCCGAGGGGCGCGGGAGATAAGCACACACTGTTCCTCATGTTCATTCAGTATCTTTACCTCTGCTCGGTTTGCTGTCTGTCAGCCGGGAATGGGATTCTTTAACTCTAAATGATTACAGAAGGGACTGTGTTCAGATAAATGGCGCGGCATTTACCAGCGTTTAGGGGCCGAGTCTCCCTGGGATTGGGGTGCAAATGGAGGAGGGAAAAGAACTGAAAAATATATATATATATATAAAATATTATTTATTGTAAATATATATATTATCTGTTGAGAAAACCGATATAATTATTCTTATTCAGGTTAAGTGAGGATATCAAGGTAACGCTTTGCTACATTGTATCGAACCACAGAAACAGAATACTAGCAATGATAGGATTTATTTTAGACCTGTTGGTCTCGTCCTAGATTCGGGAGCCATATGTCTATCCCATGCATGTTTAAAATCTCTCACTGGGAGGCCGTTGCATTTATCTACCACTCTCTCAGTAAAGTAAAACTCCTTGCATTACATGTAAGCCTCAAACATTACAGCAGGATTCAGAAGAAATGAACAAGAAATAGATTGCTGTAATTTAATTACATTTATTACTCAGCAGCATCCAAGAAAATGTATAATTATAATATAATTATTTATCACTGATTATTATGATTTGGGGTCCAACCACTGCCCCCTCTCCCTTACTTACATGCTTGAGATTGGGGAGTATCCATAGCAATGCTTAAAACAAAATGAGATATCCGAGTCAACAGATGCGCAGACCACCCTGATCCCCCAAAATAGTGATCCCCAGTTTTCATTCCAAATGCTCCATATGATACAGAATAAAATCCGCTGCCAGCCTCGCCAGCCCCCAGAACTCCTCCGGGTACCTGAGAAACCCCCAGCGATTAACTGCCCCCGAGTACCGCCGGTCATCTGCACGCTGAAAGCTTTTCTGCAAAGAAATAGAAATCAGGACTCTCCCGTAACACGTCGAGGATGTTTGCATGTGTTTCTCGCTGTCTCTTTTAATGTGGCATTTAATTTTGTTGTATTTTTTTTAGGTATATGGAATAAACCGGGGCGTTCCACGCGGATGAAGGAGAAGAGAGCTGACTTTGTGACTGGCTACCTGGGTGGAAAAGTGGTGGCAGTAGGGGGGCTAGGTACGTCTTATCACCTGTCTTTAAGACCGCTAAATATTTATTTACAACATGCATATAATAGTGTTAAAGATGCATATTCTTCCCACTCTACTAAATACTTTTCTTAATGAATATTTACAACACCATCCCTATAATTATAGGCTATAATCTGAGACAACACTGATAAATTATAACACTTTGTTGCCATAGCAGCAGAAAACCCTTAAAATGTTTTTGTTGTTTAACTGTTTTTAATAGTAATAGTTAAAAGAACGTTTTTTTTGTAGTTTACATATATATATATAAAAATAAATATATATTTTATATATCTATATATATATATAATGTATGTATAGTAAACTATTATTTAATGTAAATATATATATATATATATATAAAGTATTATTTAATGTAAATATATATATAGTAAAGTATTATTTAATGTAAACATATATATATATATAAAGTATTATTTAATGTAAATATATATATAAAGTATTATTTAATGTAAATATATATATATATATAAAGTATTATTTAATGTAAATATATATATAGTAAAGTATTATTTAATGTAAATATATATATATATATATAAAGTATTATTTAATGTAAATATATATATAAAGTATTATTTAATGTAAATATATATATAAAGTATTATTTAATGTAAATATATATATATATATATATATATAAAGTATTATTTAATGTAAATATATATATATATATAAAATATTATTTATTGTAAATATATATATTATCTGTTGAGAAAACCGATATAATTATTCTTATTCAGGTTAAGTGAGGGTTAACCCCTTAAGTGTCCACTCTAAGCTTTATAATGTTTCAAACAGTCTAAACTATTAAAAAGTAAAATATAAAAAATCAGAGCGTGTAGGGAATTGCCGTTAGGAAAATATACAGTGGCGTCAGATGTCAGATTTATTGGAATCTTTTTACAGTACAAAAAAAATCTGTTATCCATAAAAGTCCGTGTTTGCGAGTCGATAACCACTTCGGCATGAATCAAATACTACTGTATCCGAAATAGCCTCTGATTCCAGACACAAGTACCCCCCCCCCACTTCAGAGCGTATTTAAATCCCCTCTTTCATAACTTGTATCTCTAAATGCGGACCCAGACTCTGCGTTCGCTTCTGCATCTGGCTGACGGATAGCTTTGCTCTTAATGAATGGCATAATGAATCCTTGTCTCGCAGATAAAAATAACAACGCATGAGATTTAATTTTCAAGATTATCTCCTAATTTATCTTGGGACCCACAATTCCATCTTTAGCTGGTTTACCACATCTAATGACGTTTATTAACGGCATTTCATTGTCCAGGTTTTTAATCTTAATCAACGCGGCGCCTGCATTCCGGGTGCCTTGAGAGAGAAGCTCCGGCCGCCCTATCGTTTCTGCTGTCATCGAAATAATTTGTGCATATATAATGTAATATAAACCAAATGAGTGTTCTACAAAACTTAATTGGGATTTTAGATGCAATAGTAACTAACGACTCAAAGCAGAGAGACCATTAATTAAAGGGAGGATTGGTTCTAATATGAGCAAACCTGGCCAACTTCCCATGGTGGGCTACCAGCAGCTCTCCGTCTTCTGGGGGAACGGCTTCATGAAGGGTCAGGGCTAGCAGCATGGGGTGTGGGGCTAGAACCAGATAGCTCTTACTGGGTACGGAATAGGTGAGCACTGGGCATGGTCAAGAAACTGACCCAGAGACAAAGGGAAGTAGAGCTTTACCCGGAGACCCTGGGCCAAACATGAAGAGTTCCCTGGTATGGATATGAATCCAAAGGAGATGAAATCATAAAAGTCCTGCTGCTTGGTGGGAGGTGATCAGGGGATCTGTGACTTCACCAAGGCCACCACAGAACTTCTGCTCCCACCCGTAGACAGTATATCAAACTCCTCTTACCCCATTTCATTCTGTTGTTGGTCGAGTTGGCCAAGTTCTACTAGAGACATCTACCCCACCTATGTACACCAATGTGCAGTCCAAGCTCAGCAGATCTGCCCATTCTCAGTCACTGGGCCACCATGGACATCCTCTGGTCACCCTGACCCTCTGCACTTCAAGAATAATAAACTGGGTATTTCTTCCGATGCTGAGCCCCTCAATCTTGAGTTCCACTGCTGGTTTGATTCTTCCATCCGCCGCCTATATGTCATCATCTTACTGTTAGATAGGATCTGTGCTAATGTCTCATTTTACTGCGGTACAAATTCCCACCGGTCCTCCTCTGTGTTTAATTGCTACCTTCCGGCAAACAGCTTTATAAATTTCGCTTGTATGCCGTCTGATTAGATCCACAGAAATAAACTTTAACTTTGTTGCTCAAGGCAGCTCCCGGCATTGTACTCCCCTCTAATTTATGTATAAAGTTTATCTGGAACATTTCTTAAGGAGAACATAAAAGTGTTATTTTGTTCTTCTTAAATTAGAGCCTTTGGTATTCTTCGCAGTGACAGTTCCTCCTGCGACATTTCTAGAAAATAAAACCTTTTCTGTATATTCCTCTAAACAAAGTCCTTGCATCACAAAGAGCTGGAGGCGTTCATGGAGGACATTCTCACCTCTTGGACTGAAACCATAGAGATGAACTTTTAGTTCATAATCTATTATGCGCCCCAACGGGTTCCTTTGGCCGGTTACTTCCGTGACTATTCTCTATAGGGTTTATCTGCTAAACTGCGAGCCATAGGAGACTTTTACAGTGAAATCCAAGCATACTCTTAATCTGTATCATCTTGGAAATGTTGCACGTTCTTGTCAAACGGCATTTTAGGTCCAGATATATAATTCCAGATAGAGTCTCCTCCTCTATGGTAACAACTGTCCCACATAACGTGCCAAGTGTTCCGAAGCTCTTAAAATCTAATTATAGCCATTCTATAATAAGAAACTTCATAACGAAACTTCTTCCCTTTTTTATTAGAATTACTATTATTATATTTTATTTATATAGCGCCAACAATCTCCGCAGCATTTCTTACAGTCCCTACATTCAAAAGGTCTGACAATACTGGAACGGTCAGACTAAGAGGGCTTGGCTTACAAGCTTACAATCTTTTTTAAGAAAAGTACGTGGACCACTGATCTACCAATCTTCAAGGTTATGAGATCAAGCACTTGCATATAAAGTAGCGTGGTGGTGCCTCAAAGGGTTAAAGATTGATTGATCTATACTTTTTATGATAATTCTGCCAGCGTTATGTATAGATCTTTTTTTTTTAAACTTCGGTGTTACCAAAAAAAAACCCCTTTCGCTCTTGTGTTTCGTAATCCACCACGTTTTAGAATTATCCTTAAATAGATTGTTTAGTTACTGGGAAAAAAAAGTATCTTTAGGCTACGGAATGATTTGCATATTCATTGGAAGAACCCACATTGATTCATAATCAAGCTGTGATATGCAAACAGAGCGAGGAAATGAGATGTACATATATTCAATGTCTCCGAGAGCCTTCCTAATATCCCCAAAGCTGCAAAAAGCAGGTGTTCAAAACAGGTCGTCTATCAATCGCCGAAAAGGGTTTTATTTTTGTTGTCGTTGTTTTCAGAGGAAGTGAAAAGGAAAAGATCTTCAAAGGAGAATCAAAATCTGAAAAAAAAACTGTTTCATTTTTCATTACGTTTCTGGAAAATCAATTTTTCTTTGTAGATCTCCAGCTGGTGAAGATGTTTAGAGATAAAAATCCACGGGATGAAATGAGTTTACCGGCAAAATGAGGCTGACGATGGTCGGACGACCTTCGGGTTCTCGGAAGGGCCACAAGCGTTTGTGGGTCTACAAAATAATATTTGCAGGAAACACATTGTTATTTTTATGGTTCCAATGATATATATATGATTTTTTCATCTAGAAACATAAGAGTTTGATGGCAGATAAGAACCATTTGGCCCGTCGAGTGAGACACCCATCATGTCTGTTCCTTGGGCTCATGAGGTGTTCCTTGGGCATCATGAGCCCAAGGAACAGACATAGGGGGTAAAGCCTGACACGCTGGCATGGAGGGTTCTCCTGGGCCAGCAGGAAGGATGATAAACCGTGATAAAGGATTTTTATGTCTTCTGTTGGAAGAAACAAAAAAGTTCAATCATTCTCGTTCCCTCAGCCTCCAACATCCCACCAGGGGCTAGGCCCAGAACTGGCCATGCTTTTGCTTATTGGTACATTAATCTACTTTAGGTGAAGATCCCTTTGACCCAGTAGGTTAAAAAGAATATTTGAGATATAAACAACCTTCTCCAGCAAACTATGCCTCCAGCTGATGGTAGAAGCTACATAAAGCCCCCAGCCTTGTTTATGTATCTTTTGGGACAGATAACCCTGTATACAGAAAAAGCACAAGGAATATATTTAATCATTTTCAGCTTTTCTGGTAGTACTTTGACCTCACCTTTGATATATCACTTATTTTTCTAAGGAACCCCAATCTGACTCAGCTTTCCTAGGAACTTCCATTAAGGTTATTACTTTATTACCGTCGGTGTTTGGATGCCTTCCAGATGTTGTAATGCTTTTTTTGTCGAGATTTCTTATCTGCCAAATGGGTTTTTTAACAATTCTTCACAGTAACATGCCTTAAAAAAATGAGTAGAAGAAGCTACTATAAAATATGAAGTCCCATGGCACGAAGGACTCTGTTGGAAGCTGGTTCTGGGGGGGTCATGGACTAGTGGAGATGAAGGGGGCAATGACCACACATTTCTGCAGAGAGAACAAACAAGGACAATGCCTTGGATAATCCATTATGAGATGAAAGGACGGGGAAATCATATTGCTTAGAATTCCGGGGTCCTCTTTGTATCCATCAAACATTACTTTGTACAGTTTTTTCTGCTTCATCTTTCCTCTGGAATCCCAATATTTCTTTACCCGAACCCAACCCAAACTCTGACCACCTGTCCGTGTCCCGTGTTACCCCATCACATAAAATCACGTGATGACTTTATCTTCAGAGGGTATATCATCTACCCACTGATTTGTTGGCTTTTGATCGAGAGTGGGTTATAGAAGGTAAGAAACGGGCAAAGGGTTGCAGATATCATATAAAGGGTGGCAGAGACAAGTAGAATTAAAGCATCTTTGGGTTTTTCAATCAGAGTACGGGCATCCTAAGTCTTGGAGGTGGATCTGGTCTTTTATTTGGATCTATAGCTGTATCATATATTTTTCATTAGACCTATTTAAGTAATTTCATTCTGGATTGCTGAACGCAGAAGGTACACTGACACCTTTCTTGTCACATATTGAGAAGGCAGGGTTACTTCGGCACATTGCGATAGTAAGCAGTAGAACTGTTAATAAACGGTGCCTTAAAATAGGATGCAATGTTCTCTAGCATGCAATCGGCCGTGTTACGTGTGTATATCGTACATGCTTTGTTAGATTCTCTGCCCATTACCTGCTCCGCGTCTCTCTTTGAGTTCTTAGCGATGGCGTGGTGAGATTGCCGCGCTGACTCATTTGTCTGCCCCCCCCTTGGAGTCATCTTAAGAAATGAAACGAGGAAAAGGTTACTTCTGTCTGTCATGAGCAGGAATGACGGCCAAGCCTGCAGGAGATGGAGTGGGATGTGAATAACTGATGTGTGCAGCTACCGAGAAAATAAAAACCCTTGTAACAGACCACGGGCCACCTGTGTGATTTATCAAGGTTTTTTCTCTCGTGGAAAAGGAGAAAAAATTAAAAGCTAAAAGAGGAGTCAGTTTCATGTTACAAATATGTCAAAAACACAACTGAAATACACCCAAGCCCCATTGACTTAACATTCTAAGCTCAAAGATGTTGGATTTTTGCGGTACCGTGGGCTCTTTTTATTAAAATATATATATATATAATAAAATTTGATAACCAACATTCACTGAAGCAACAGACAAATGTGCCTTTGAATGGGTGAACAATTTTTATGCCATTCACTGGCTCCCCCCGTCCACTAGCCATAGGCTTTTTGAAGTTTGGGGGAAAAAAAAAATATATAAGTTGCGTGAAGGGTCCGAAGTTTTATTAACCCAGTCATTGATGTGTAACATGGACCCAAAAACAAAACCACATACCGAGCGCATTGGTGGACCTAACCTGTGGTCTACACAACGTATCCAACCTTGAGACCAGAGGACCAAGCTGTCCGTCAACCACGGGTCCTCACCTGTGTCTCCATCCAGCACTTAACCCCCATAACTGTTGTTTTGTTTAGGACCATCTCAAATTTCCATTACAGAGGAAAAATCTCCATCAACATATCATTCTGATTCTGCCCCAAGGGAAATCCAGAACTTAAATGTGCAGTAAATTTCCCCTGCGTGAGATAAGATAAGGTTCCCTTAAATTAGACTCTCCTCGGTGTGCTGCCTGCTGTGATTATTCCCTACCCCTTCCGACCCGTTACCGTTATTTCTATAGATCCAACAATGCTGTTGATGTAAGATTTCCATGTCTGTCTGTCAGGCTGCACAAACCGTACCGCTCGTAATCCGCAAAATAACCGCTTGCCCTTTGTAATAGGATTCCTGTCAACGTGCTTCAAGAGCCACGGAGTAATAAGTATGTCAGTGTCAGCTAATTAGTGAACCGCAAGTAAAAAAAAAAGGTATCGCTTGTGACTGGTAAACACCAACTCGCTGTTATCTAACAGTCATTTGAACCTTCATTTCACTCTTTTCCAAGGATTACATTTTTTTTGTTGTTTTCTTCCCTCGCTGCATTCACTGCGGCAGGAGTTGGGAGGAAAGTTGTGGTTCCAACTCACTGGATTCATTAGGCATATTGAAGGGACATCCATGGCAGGTTCCTTCTACAAGACGGACTGACCTGACCATGTCTAATGCATAGTTATTGAATGTCATTGAATTAACTATACCTTGTGCCAGACCAGCCAGGGCCGCTTGGCTTGGACCTTCATACTGCATAGAAAAGTCAAGGAGTAGAAGCCACAACTCTCCTCCCAATTCTCGCTTTAGTGACTTTGTGTCTGAGGACATAACCGATATCTTTACTTCTTCTTCTGCAGGCAACCAGCCTTCGCCTTTGAATTCCGTGGAAGGGTTTAACCTGGTCAAGAAGAAGTGGGAGATCCTACCCTCCATGCCAACAGGTCGATGTTCCTGCTCAAGTCTTCAGACCGGCAACCTACTCTTTGTAATTGGTGGGGTGGCACAGGGACCCAGCAGCGCGGTTGAGGCCTTATGCGTCTTGGAAGATGTTTGAAGGGGCATTTCTTGTCCCCTTTTTTATGACAAACCATACAAGTTACGATGTTGTGGAACAAGTGCCTGTACATCTCCTTAAGCCGGAAACAGAAGTACTGCTGACGTTGGGAGGCTACCCAAGAGAAGACGAGTTGCTGACATACCGGAGATACAGAATGTATCGTGATAGTTATATCATGCGGAACACGAGACATTTATCGTCTTTGGTCTGTGGGTTAAGATCAATATTAGATGTTAGTGTTTAGAGTCCAAGATGCGTACGAAGCACAACCAATGTAGAAATATGGATTTACAGAAGTGCAATTTCATCCACAATCTTATATGATACCAATCAGGGTAACCTAAAGTTTCCTTCTTTTGATCACCTTAAATAAACTTGTTGTCAGGTTTAACCAGACATTTCTATTGATGGGAAATATTATACCAAAAGGTTTACACACTTATTTAGTAAAAGAGCCTTTTTTTCCGATATAATTTTTATTTTACGTCAAATATATGGCATTTTTGCCCATTTCCAAAAGCCAAATTCCAATAAAATGTACAATCTGAACCGATATCGCAACAAACATATGATAAGTACATAGATCTGTACAGATTTCATACTGATATATACTATATCAGCGCATAAACGTCTCATAAAATATAGATATTTATAAATAAATGTATAAATAAAGGAAAATATATAATTTGCCGCACAACCTCATGAGCGGATCGAATGCTGATACGGATGGTAATAATAAACGGCTCCTGGAACAGACATATTTATGCTGAAACGGCATACTGCGCGAGCATGAAAAATATATCCAACCAAGATGAAAAGAAAAAGTGGAATGGAAAAATACCTCTGAAAAATAATTAAACTATTCCGTCGGAGAAGCAGTTCGGCCGGCTTAACGCAGCATTTCAATTTTATATGGGTATATTGTCAAGAAAGATTATTTTGTAAAATCCATGAAGTTTTACTGTACCAAAAATTGTTTTTTTTTTTCTTCTTTTTAATACAAGAGCAGATCGAATCTGATCAGCAGAGAGACGCGCTGCCCGGCACCCTCGACATCCTTCAATGATGTGACGCACGCGTTGTCCCCGTCATGTAAATACCAACAGGCATCTTCCAACTCCGTTCAGGGCTGATACATTCTTACCTAAAGAGACGGCAGATATTGTAAGGCTGGATATTAAAGTACAAATATTATTGCTTTGGTATTTGAAACCATCCGAGTTCTTGGCGGTGGAATTTCCCCGTGGCGCACAATTATTTTTACTTATGAAACAAGAACCAGGTCAAGCTTCCCGCGAGCTCTTCTGATAGCGCAGGTTTTCTTGGGATGGGAAGGTTTTGTAGAAATGGTTAGAAAAAGAGAAAGCGCTCAAAGACAAAGCTCAAAGGCAGAGCTCGCTAAGGCACCTTCGAGACATTCAAACCACGAGAGGCATTCTTCTACAACGTCCATGGAGAACTTGGTGAGCTAGGGTGTTCCTCGTAAGCATTGTAGTACTTTTGGCGTCTTTGAGTCTGAGATTTAAAGCATTCCAAAGAAGAGTTAGAACAATATATCAACAGCATATACAGTGGCGTGTTGACCTTAAGCACTGCTCCAAGCCAGACCGGCCACCCACTCCGCAGCCGCCATCTTTACTGTTGAGTGGCGGATATGAAGTCATAACCCAACGCTCTGTGTCTTAAAGGCCTTTAACTCCATCCCATATGCTGACTCAGCACAGTCCTCCATGATGTAAATGGGCTGGTTGGGGAGATCAGAGATTTCATAAATAGGCAATAGAGCAGGAGCACGCGGAGAGGCCTGATCGCCCAAGAGGGCGTTGTGCCCGCAAAGTTGTGCCCCTAGACCTGCTGCCTCTCTATTCCTGGTCAACGTTGGCCATAATATGTTGTTATATGGTGTAGATATCCTGTAATACTTAGTTTAATAAGGTATTGGGAGACTTCAGTGTCCCTTTAATGACTATTTGGTTGGATTTTGCCAACCACCAAGACATGGGTTTGGGTACGAGGAGAAAAAATATATATTTAGTACAAAAAACATATTCTAAATCACTCCACCATCCACTAAAGCTGCTACACACAGCCAAAAGCCAAGGATAGACATCTCCGTATGAATAATATGTTCAATTGTTTCACTTTAATATTGATCAGCACATTTTGTAGAAAATTGTGGCTATCCCTTTAATTCTAAACAAAAACAATGTAGAAAAATGCTGTAAAATATTCTAAAAGGAATTAAAACGCGCATAATTAAACCCGCTATGGTATAATCAGAAGGGAACAATCAGCGTTTTTTATCTATTGTGTTCCTGCGCTCCAGCTAGGCTGATGTCTATTTTTTAACAAGTATAATTGACCACTGAATTTATCCCAAAACGAATAGAAAGTGCAGCGATTTGCCGCATTTGACGAAACGCTGAAAAACAAAAAGCAAAAACGTTATCTTTTTTAAAGGGAATTTGTTATTTTTCTTAAAGGAAACTTGCCTTCTCCACATTTATGGACGGCGAGGTTGTTTGAGGCTTCACATAAAATGAAGTTTGTGAGTTGCTCTAATAAGTCTGTTAAGGCTACCCGGAGCCCTCCCTTTTCGGAATGCTGATTGGTGGCCTTGCTGGTGTAGGTTGGTGGCCCTCATAGATGTCAGTGGGCGGTCCTGCTGATGTCAGTGGGCGGTCCTGCTGATGTCAGTGGGCAGTCCCACTAGCATATATTTTCAGCCCCGCAGATGTTAGTGGGCGGTCCTGCTGATGTCAGTGGGCGGCCCTGCTGATGTCAGTGGGCGGCCCTGCTGATGTCAGTGGGGGGTCCTGCTGATATTGCGTGCGGAGCTAGCAACACACACAGGAGAGCTGTTCATTTTTGGAAGGGAAGTGAGCAGGGAGTGGGGCGCACAGCAACGCTGCTCCCGCGGGTCAAAATTCTCCCTGTGGTGACCCCGAAAAACAGCTTCATGGAACAGCAGTGGGTTAGGAAGTCTGATAGCCCAACTGGGCAATATGGCCCCGGTTATGCGGCAGAGGGTGGTCCTTTGGTTACCGCTGAGGAGCTCTCTATGCTTCCATGTCTATATCACAAAAGGCAACTGATCTCCTATTTTCGACTGGATACTCAGCGCAGAAAGCAAAAAAAAGAACAAGGTGTCTGGGGGGTTAAATACTAAAAATCCAGAATAAACAAAGAAATGAGTGTTTACAAATTCTAAAATATGGATTTTTTTAAATTAATTGTATAAAGTCTGAACATTCTGTTTTAAAGTTGACGGGGTGGGGGATTTTCCCGTGCCCGTTCTACGTCCTATAAGAGCAACAAAGTAAAAAAATTCAGCAGTTGTGCTTAAAAATGCTTTGGGTACCTGACTGCCCATTTATTACTATAAGCGTCTGCAATGATTTACTTGTGAAGGAGGTCAGGTGTTTAAATTGTGGTAGGTGTTGGACTTACAATCAGAAATGTACAGCTTTTTGTACAGATGACGATCTCTGTAGTGCCTCGCGATGTGCGTTATGTTCCCTACGTAAAAAGAAAATTGTGCAGCGTGTAGGGCAGTGTAAGCGATTTCTTCCAGTGACTTTATCAAGTTATAAGCCTCGAAACAGCCTCGAGGGTTTCATTTCGACGCCTATGAAGGTTCTCAGCTCTGCAAGGTTTTTCGAAAGCAAAATACAAGATTACAACTGTGTCCACGGCCGTGCAACGCAACGGGTCGGAATATTACTAAAGGGTCATAAAAGAAAGTAACAAATGCTGAATTAAAATGAGTTCGCTAACAGAAGATACTAGAGTCCAAATGGCGACACAACCGGTATGAACCTCGACGTCCCAGAGGAATAGGAGAAATAACATAAGAGCGGAAAGGTCTTCCAACAATAACATTTATGGCTAAAGAGGAAAAAATAGAACACAAACCTTAAGGAAGACAATGTTCAGACCCGGGGACAGTTCAAGGCTCACTTATTCCATTCCCTTGAACTTTAGAATTCTATGGAGTCCTCAATTCCTTTGAAGACTGATCGCCTGGGGCAATACGCCTTCGATTTGTACGAGTCGCACGGGGTTAAGCTGGTAACGTTAAACAATATTAATCAATGGAGCGTAAGACGAGTCTTTGTGCTGCGGTGACATTTTATGAACACATAAAAAACCCATTGTGTTGTCAACGGTTAAATATCTTACATTCCTTTAGAGATGAGAGAATTATTCTGAAAACATACACATAAAGAGATTTTTTTGGCCAAAAATGAAATTAAATAGATTATAAGGATGTCTTCATTCTCTGCCATTTTTTTTTGTGGACATTTGAATGTCAGGCTATTTATTTTATTAAGCTCTGCTTCTTGTCGTTTGTTAAGAAAACCCAAATAGCTCAATTCTAAAAATATGTTTAATAAGAAGAAAATCATTCCAGTGGCCTTGGACCTCAGTATAATTATGGTATCTTAGACACGTATGGAATGAATCCCTCAAATCTCTTTAAAGACCTCCTTCCTGATTCTTCCACAAGGCATAAGACACGTTAGTAGTACGATAATTAGGGTTGAATCCTCACAAAAGCAGTGGATGCATTTAAAGATAATAGAAAATAATACTCAACCAGTTTTACCCATTCTACACCCATTTCCCACAGATACCCATCTCCAATGACCATTTTCCAGTCAGTTGGGGAGCTCCTGAAAATGAAATCCAGCTGTGGACACAATGACCCCCAGTCGTAACACAGAATTGTTTGAGAAGAGTAGCATTGGAGCCATAGGACATTAGAAACACACACAGATACCTGAACGTCATAGAAATGATCATCAAATATTTAAATGTATGGTAATTCCTCTACGATTGTCCTTCACCAACCATTATTGGTTCTGCGTGTTTCTCTCTTCTGTATCTCTTCTGATCTCTTGTAGCTTCAGACTTGAAGAGCAGTAGATGTCAAAGCAGTTTTGTTTTAGTTGTAGGTTGATATACCCTGTGGCTCAGTGCCTCTTGGGTTAAAAATACCTCTTTTAACAATAAAAGTGTTTATTCTCTTGCATTTGACTGTTCATTGAGAGAGCGAAGGACTGAGTAGGAGAATGGAGGGCAAAGGAAGCGAGTGGAGGAGAGAATGGAAAACAATGTTGCAGTGTTTAAGATTGTGTGAGTGATACTCATGATGTTTATCCCTTTAATTAGTTACGACTTGCAATCATAAATAAGAACGGTACAATTTTTTTTGTCTTCTTAACAAACGTAATACTGGTGTCTCTCCCCAACGACATGTCTGCAATCAATATGTTTGTCGCTATATATGCCAACCCGTATATTTTAACTAGGAAAGAAGTCTTAATGGTTGATGCTTGACGTGCAAACATTTTCGGCCCGTTCGTTTTCCTGACGTATATCTGAAGATTCTAACAATGAATCAAAAAGAATTGTGACCCCTATTATGTTTTTGTCTCTTTACTAGCATGTACAGTAAGGCGAGTATAAACAAGCAATCATCATACTAAAAGACGCAGCAGACTTGATGACATGTTTAATTAGGCGACGCACAGTTTCCATATTGGTATGTCTTTAACAACCACATTTTAAGCAGTCTCTGAGTTTTGGGGGGTGGTCTGACTTTTGTTTTCTGGGGTTGTCCAGACCAGACAGTCGGACACAGTGAGATGTTTACTGGGAGCGGATCGAGCTCTCATCCTTGTTAGTTCGCTGCCGCCATTGACAAAGTCACATGAGATTGCTTTGCTTGGAGAACGCTGATTGAACGAGTCGGTTTTGTCCATGGTAACGCTCAGCCGAGGTTGATGACTCCTCAACGTCTGTCTGTAGGCCGTGGTTTGAGGAAACGAGGGTGAAGAAAGAAGACGCAACCTTGGAGCCAACAGCTGAGGGATTTTAAACTCTGTCTCATCGCCTTCCCTCTTCCAGAAATCTGTACGATAGGTGCTGACCAGTGGCCTTTGCTTTTTAAGCTCATCTTCCAATGGAATCCACTGGATAAAGTCATTGGACTCTCTCGTCTTCATGGGCTTTCGCTTTCCCAAACCCTTAATGAAGAAGAAACATCTTCACCAGCCACATTTCTCATTATTTTCTATTTACAGTAAACCGAGTACCACCCGAGCGAGCAGACGTTCTTCTGTGAACCAGAATGTCGTCCTTACAGTAATTATCATCTCTGCTCATAAGTAATTTCCACCGAGCGCCGCTGCCTTATCAGCTCAAACCTAATTACTTTCATGACTAAATCACGCACAATGCGGTCTAAAACTTAAAGCCGCCACATGCGAACCTCACGTCTTAATCTTATTTCAAATACCCTCAGTCTCCTGAAAGCAGAGAAATTACGTTTTTTTTGCTATATATAGTGCTAGCTAAACGGTGCGTGACTATGAGGACTATATACGTTTTTAACGGTAAATGCTCAGTCTGTTGCCATGAAGATGCGATTTTATGTCTGAAGACTTTTCCAAACAAAATCAGGCCTTTTACTTTATGTGTTTTTTTTTGCAATACATTTTTTTAAGGAGAGCGAACAAAAAAATCTAAAGAATTTTCTTAAAAAAATGACTATATTCCACCTCCTTTTGCCTATATTGATGCAACGTCCTTTTATAATATTTACGGTTTGTTTGAAGGTAAACGCCATGTAGACGGCATTGACAATATCCCTTTAGTAAACCACCAGGCTATAGCATAATTTAATTTTAAATATAAAAACCCTTGTATAAATGGCAGTGGTTCTATTCATTATTGCTCTGCGAGAATAAAATGAGTCTTCGGTGGTTTTCTTCCATAATATTAAACTGTCCGATTTGTACCAGAAATCTAATTATACTAAACAATAGGATATGTTCTGTGTATTCTGATGGTTCCTGGGTCTTATTTTTTGGTACATTTCATACTATTTTATTCTGATTTCTAAGGTTCGGGATTTTACGTTTAAAACCATGCGTGGGCAATTCATCAAATTTATACAAATTGGCCGAAGGATTCTAGGGAAGGATCAGTAATGCATCTTATACAAGTACAGCCATTGTTCTAAAGTGCGTCTGATCTCCTGGAAAAGTAATTCCCAGGAACACGGTGCAGACACAAAATGCATTTTTACTCTACAAACTTGGCCTGTTAAATATATATGGTTATGGGCAATAAAAAAAATCCCCAAAAATGACCCTAATTAAAAAGGATAATGCATTGATATGGCAAAAGATCCATTGATCCATCACGTCTATCTGCTTAAAAGCAAAAAAATCTTATTAAACATTTCCGTGTCCTTTTTATGTGAAAACATAAACCTTCGGACAAAATAATAAAATGACAGGTCTGCTGATTTACTTATATTTACATATTAGAAAGTACAGTGATTTTTTTTATTTGAGTGGGACTGCACCTTTAATTGATGCTTAAAAAGATTTCTTTGGGGTATTCCAAAAGAAAACCATTCATTTGCGTGTAGAAATGTTGCGGGAGACGTGTCGATAACGGGCTTGCTATCATAGAAAGCCACCTCATTAGAAAGCGCGTTCCTTCGATGCCGTTACACGACGTATAGAATGTACGTGGCAGGAATATCAAGATCACTTACATTTTCAAAGCTAAACACGCAGCTCGGGAATATATGACGATTATCATGTCTGGAAAACGTATGCTTCGTTGGATGTTCCTGAAACACACACACAAAAAAAGTAGATTTGACATATTTCGCTTACTCGCGTTGAATAATAAATCAGGTTTAAAATCTGTTCCAATTATTTTAAAAGAGTTATTCCTATTGCACGCGCTCCAACAGTCTACACAAATTACATTACTAGGCGATAATAATATTGCTGTTAATCGGCAGGATTTATTTATGCAGTGAATCATGCCCAGAAAATAATAGTTAGTTTTTTTTTGTGAAAAGTTTTTAGTTTTAATGGAGAGTAAGTTTGGGAGCGATTTACATTAACTCCAAAAGCACTTACTATCTAAGAGGTTTGATGGACCTCTGGGGCAGTCTCTTGATTCCCAGTGGGGGAGTTTTGCTTAGTTCCATCCAATCATCATTTTTTTTTACAGCCAATAAGCATAACAGCCCCGCCCACACACTTATCTCCAGTCTCCATATAAATAAGAAAAGAATAGAACATTGGGATCGGGAAGCTGGGAGAGTTCCATTAGGAATTCAGCAGGACTGGAGAAATCGATGAAGCATTTTAGTGACCAGACAGAAGGTTTTAGAAGCCGCCATGACTTTTGTTTAGAAGCCAGAGAAGGAACGCGTGAGTCGAGACAAAAATAATGTAACAGAAAGTTTTAGCAGTAAAAATAATAGGAGGCATGGCTCATGGGATTTGTCCAGATCCTCATAGGTGATATTAAAATGGATCTCGATCGGGGTCATAACTACAGATTCAATGAATGCTTCCAACCAACAACCCTCAGGCAGTAAAAAATTATAATAATCATATAGTTGACGTATCTTTTAAAAAATCACAGACTAACAATGTATTCACTTTAACTGAAGGGGGTTCCGGCACTTCATTTGGCTAAGCAGACATGTCTGAGAGTCCTGCCGTTTATTCCATTGAGTCTGGCCGTCCGGGAGTGATGATGACAGATTGGGTTATCACTGCCGTTGAGTTGAAACTCCATGAGCCCTTACTAATTATCACTGAATGTGCGTGCGCTAAAAGACTGTAGCACACATAGTACCCTTAATGGCATTTAATTAATTGCTATTGTTTTATGCTGACTCCCCGTCTAGAGGCTCTGCCCTGGATCAGGGGAGCAATGATCCATCGGAATGAAGGCGTCTATAAGGCTGAGGAACTGGTTTACCTTTCAAAAGACTCAAACTTTAACTCAAGCATTAAAAATGTTTTTTAATCAATACAGAGTTTGGTTTCTGAACAAAAGAACAAATGTTTGATGGTTACAATTGAATACAACTGAACAACTGCATTCGCTACACTAAGCTAGAGTAACATATTGCACCGGCGGCAATACGGTAAGACCTCCTGCCTTAACCATGAACCAGATATTTATGGTATTCTTACTTCATGGCGTATTTCATGCCGCTCATAAGTAAATCAAGCAGGAAACATCATGATCACACCGGGGAACTTCAGAGCTCGGGCTACCCAGAGCCTACCTTTGCTGGACGCGGCCAGGACTGTTCCCACGGACAACACAGGAAACAACCCCATTTAAAGGGGAAATGGGTGGGGAGTGGGCGTGTCAAGACCTCGCTCCCGCGACCCAGATGATTTGGGTGTTGACCCGTATACCGAAGTAGCGGCCTGGACTGCCCACTGACATTAGTGAGTGGTTCCGCGGATGTCAGTGGGCGGTCCCACCATTGTCAGTAGACGTTCCAGCTGATGTCGGTGGGCGTTTCCGTTGGTGTCAGTGGGCTTTCCCACGGACATCACAGGAAACAACCCCATTTAAAGAGGGAAATGGGCCGGAATTGGGGCGTGTCAAGACCCCGCTCCCGTGACCCGGATGATTCGAGTGTTGACCCGTAGTCCCAAGACGCGGTACTTCTCCCGGAGTTCTCCCGGTCAAACCGGGAGAGTTCCCAGGTGTGATGATGATACATTTTCAGAATCTTGACTAGTAGTATTTTCCTCTCATCCCTACAGACTATTCCTACTTATTCTTAACCTTTTTCTTTTAAACGTTGAAAGGAAATCTTGTGCAGACTCTTGGGACAGGATATCGTCATGATGAATGTATCGCTTTATTTTTAGTCCAGTGAAAATATTTTCTATCAACAAGGGGAATATCTTCATTAAAATTCCTGGGAATCATTCTCAGTTCTTGAAACATTTGCCGCATTTTAAATGATCTTCTGCAACCAATGTGTCTCCGATGGCTTTTTTTTGGGCCACAGCTGAGCCGTAGAAAATGGACAGAGCTTAATGAATACTCCTGAGATACATAGGTTTTATTAAAAGAAGAGTCTATAACTGTATTAAAAATTCACATTTAAAAAAATTGTGGCCCAGTGGGCCGCTGGCCGGCTGGCCTTAAAGTGCCAGGGCCATCCCACCATGGCCAACATTGTGGGTATAAGGAGATGGCTATTGAATGGAGGTCTTCCTTACTTTCTGTGAACTCCTAAACATATGGAGCCATAAGTGAAGTGCCTAATGGCGAAGTGTTCTGCCATCAAGTACCGTTAATGGTCGAGGTCTTCAGAATCCATTTAAAAAGCGCATATTTGTGACTATTTTTATGATTCTATGCTAGGAAATATACAGTTGGGGTGTCTTGAGGACCAGAACAGATCCCAGTCTATGGAAATATTTCGAGCTGTATTGTCAAACTGGGCACGGCGGGAAATGTTAAAGAAATAGCCGCGTATGACCTTGCATCCCAATGGTTTATTAATACAATAAAATTATGTTACCGGTAAAATGAAATCCAAGCACACGCAGAACACGACTCGGAAACAAATTATAGAATTTGTGTATTCTGTCTGCCTGGGGAAACCATTTTTGCACTTTCACATAAAGTATCTAAACTAATTTCAGGAAGCCCTGATGTGACCTCGACAAAAGCTTTATACTATTATACTATATATGAGGTTTTTTTGCCCCGGGGCGACTATGAAAAACAGCACAAAAAGCTATGGAATTCTCTAAATAATAAATATACAGAAAATATACTAGTGTTATGTTCTGGACAGGCAGTTGTTCCGGTTCTTCCATACTCTGCACACAGTTCTGCATATGGGAGCTGAGAGGGCCCTTTACATTTTTGTTGTGTCCCCCTGTAGCTGCAGCTTCTCCCTAACCTCAGGATTCTTTTTCTGGGTAATAGGGAAACGTATTTTCCTATACATTATTTGTTCAGGGGGCTCCCTGGGACACTGGAGTGTTCCTTTAAGAATGTGTGCACATTGGCTGCCCCTTATAATTCTAATCACCGATTGTACCGTTCAGGGGTAATTGTTCTCAAGCGGAGAGGCTCCCTTTATTAGCAGATATTCACAAAAATGTCAATTTGTGGGACATTAATTGCCCTATAAAACGTTGGCCTTTCTGGTATTGAATGGACTTATTCCATTTTTTATTTCAACTATGCCTGCCAGCATTATACGCCCTGTGAATAGAACCTTTCATTGGAATGGGTAATTGGGAACATTCTGAACAGGTGAATATTTCACAGCATGCATGCAAATTTTAAAGAAATTTTAATATAAAAAAATAGTGAGAGAGGAGGCTGGAAAAAAAGCCGAACTGCACAAGTATCCGTCTAATTATCTGATCAGAGGAACAAGTCTATCTCCTCCATGAAATGAGGGAAAAAAAATCCACGCTGTGAAACTGTAGTGCTGTAAGAGTTAATGTAGGAAGTGGTAAGAGGTCTGTCCGGTTACTTTGCCCCAATTTAATACCTAATCGAAAGATTGAAGAGATAAACCCGTGACACCGCATGCAGCCCAAGCGTTCCAGAGACTGCCCCGTTGCCCCAGGTAGATACCCCAATGTCCGCAGGGTCGGTTAGGGAGATACACTGATCTCTGCTGACCATCCTAGGAAGCTGAAAGATGAATGGATGTCTGTTCTGCTGCAGATCCAGACAGATTTAAAGCCCGTGACTTTAAAGCTGAGCATCACAAGGTGACTCTTGGGGTATAATGGATGGGGTTTCCAACCCCAAGCACACCCCATCTTGGGTTGACTACTCGTTTCTGGAGCCAAGCAGTCTCCTTCTCCTCTGGAGAATGTTGGGGGCATGCTAATGTTGGGGGGTATGCAACAAGACAGCTAAATATTAGATGTATTTGGGATTTAAGTACTTTTTATGGTAAATTCCTATATTTCTGTGATGTCAAATTGCCACGAATTCCAACCAAGATCCACAAAAGTGGCTCTCATACTGCAAGTACAGACAATTAGGTAATAAAATCTAATTTAAGAAAACCATTGATGATGATGATGATGACGATGACGATGATGATGGTGATGTTCCACCTAGTCTGCTGTCTTAAACGTTCATAACCAAATGCTGCTCTAGAAACACCATTGCTAGTACTGGCAAATGGACTAATAATTTGTCAGGGAATGCTTAACTGTCATGTGACACGAATGCAGGTGCTGATAGGTTGTTGCCATATCAACTTGAGAAAGTTCCTTTAAAGTTTCTGTGTTGTTTGTATGTGATTAAAAGAATGAAATGTGACATGTGCTAAGATTTATTTGCGTAATATTCTAGAGAGCTCAATTAATGTCTTCTCTTGAGCGGCCCGGCAGCTTTAAGTACTGCCGCTTCGTGTTTAGAATAAAGGAACTGCATTAGCGTAAAACACTTTCCCAGTTACCATATTTTTACAAGGCGTTATGGAAATGCTCACAAGGTTCTTCCTCTTATTAAGAAAGATCTTTTCCTTGTATACACGAGGCTGAAGCGTAGCCGAATGATGTGCCTGCACATAATAGCGTGTCCCCGGGAGATGGTTACTTGTACAAACAAGCAGGCCTTCTAAGGGCTTGGGATTGAAAGAATGAAGCATTGATGTCTGTTTATGCAAACAGACCCACGGAGAAGGTTTATAAAAGGAAAAATATTCTCGCTACATGTGGTTTTAATCAGCGGCTGCAACCGACCAGAACTGACAAAGCCTTTCCGAAGCTGACATATCTCCTCATGGTTTGCTTAGTACACAGGTGCTGCTGCCATTCCCCGCTTATGTACATGAATGATTAATAGCGATGGGTGGCGGGTGACACTGTGGATTTAAGAGCTGACCCTTTTATACTTCAAAGGCAGGTTCTGGAAGCATTGTGAAAACTGTATACTTTCATGCGAGAACAGTATTAAAAGCGAAATGCTGTCGTGATGCCATTTGGCAGCCGCTGCCCTTAAGTGTCATGGCCGCCTACCCATCCCCAGTCCGACAGATTGATAACGGTTTAGGGCTCAGCAAACAATGCATTCATTGAAGTGACTGTGAATTAGCATAAAAGGTGATAACAGATTTTAGAATCCATGGATACCCGGCTCCCAGGATATGTCCAACCCTAGACAAACACACAGACCGGCAATAGGTGGATAGACAGACAGACAGACAATCAAACGGGGAGAATGAAACCAGTAAAGGGCACGATTGGCCATTTAAGCAAATAGCAAAACTCATTGAAGATATTTAACGAGGTATGAACGTGACGCAGTCAACAGCTTTATAATGACTTTATTTTTTAATATTATTGGAGTTTCTGTGAAGAACACACTATATACTCCGAGGTCAGCACCCAACCCGCTAGGGGTCCATGCTTTTGGAAAAAATGTTTCGATTGAGCCCACCCTTGAGGAATGTTGACTCCCTGCCTCCCAGCAGAAGTGGTAGAGGGTAATACAGTGAGGGTATTAAACATGCATGGGATAGGCATACGGCTCCTAAATCTAAGACGAGGCCAACGACTGATTAAGGTACCTGCAAGCCTGTCTCCCGGCTAACCCTACGGCAACGCAATGAGCAATCACCACGTTCTGTGGCAGGGTGTCTCATGATGCTTTAAAACGGACTAAATCTCTGAAACTCACTTTTATCCTTTCGATGAAGGCGTGCGGAGGGTGAGGCCTGGCTTCCTGGCGATATTCCTGATAAAAATCATTTCGCGAATGGCTTCTGAAGTGTCCATGGAAGCCACTTGGGAACTGGAGGAAGACAGACAGATGAAACATAAAACTGACCGTTTAATCTGATTTATAGTAACATTGTAACCTTATAGGGATTTCTATAAAATGTAAAAGCTGCAGCAAGCTCTCAAACTATTAACCCATAAAATGCTGTATGTTAAATTCTGCATTTTTCTCCCTGAAACACTTAATCCGAATCCTTCTGTGTTTTTCCGGCCGCCGAGAAAACAACATTATTTTAAACAAATTACCAAATGTCTTGTTTTTTTCCCCCAGTAATCCTCCCTGTATAGTTTATTTCTAAGACTGCAACTAACAGCATGGAGCCTCGGGGCTGTGATTGTTCATTACTGCTTGACGAATTCGGTATTAGAACTCCGTGTATCGTGTAATTTCAATGACTTAAATCCCAAAGGAGATTGAAATTTCTAATTTCCGTGTAATATTAATGACGCGGGGATGGCTGAACCTTAGTTCACGTGCCCATTAATTCTCTTAAACACGCGGCGTGGCCTTGTTTAGCTGCAAGAGAAAATCACTCTGTTTCAAAAACCTATTGCACTTATAGGGTTAAAGTGTGTTTATCCCAGCATGACAACGCGTTGAAATACAACTTCTGTACCTAAAAAAAAAACAACCTTACCTTATTTGGGCAATGAAACCGATACTTGACTATTTTGTGTACAAATAGTACAAATTACCAAATAAAAGCAGCCTAATAAATACAAATATTTATGTTTTTTTCTCTAAACACACGAAAAAAAAATTAACCACAGAACTGTAATCACTATGTTCTAACTCTTAGCCCCCTTCAAAACTTATTAACCCCATAAATATATTAACCCCTTTTATACTGTTTGGATTTTTTTTTTTGTGGAAGCTGCCAAAAAATACACCTAGAAGTTACGTTGTCTCTACGTTGAAAGTACTTGTTGCATTTGAAGTTTATAAAATAGGTTTTAGATCACGGATCTACATTAAAAACTGAATTTTGGGGGTTAATCAGTCTTACCCAGGATCCAGCGACAGCCCCGGGCATCACCTTTAAGACAAAGCCCACATACAGTCCTTTTAATCAGGTGTGATTGATACACAGGAGCTTGCTGTTCATTTCTGTATTTGGACGTTTGTGACAGGTTGCCACGGTGATGTTGTCGTGGTTGCTTAGTGACCACAATGGGAGGGTGTGATTTTTATTTGAGCTCAGTGACACAATGTGCCAGCCGGATGGAAGATCGTTTTGTGTTTACTAACATTTCAGTACATAATAAAAATGTTTTCTATCCATGTTATTACACAACTATCAGCAGGGCGGCCCTCGGGGGCACAAACAGCACCCATGCCTCAATTCTCTTAATATTAGCCCCTTAATGGCCGTCATGGCGATATTATGTAACGATTTGTGTTAATAAAATGGCTCTTCATTGAAACCTTGACTTGTCATTATTTAAAGATACACTTAATTCAGTCACCTGCATTCAAGTAGGGATATTAACTGTGAACTACTGGTAGCAAAAACACAAATTAGGAGGCATTAAGATCAATGTTGGGGTCACTTAGAAATCTCCTTGTTTTTGAAAGAAAATCAAATTTTGTCCAGTAAAATAATATGAAATGGATCAGAAATCCGGGGTTAATGTTGTAAATGACTATTGTAGCTGGAAACGGCTGATTTTTAATGGAATCTCTACATAGGCATACAGAGGCCCTTTATCACTCCCATCACTCCTGTGTTCCAATGGCCCTTTATCACTCCCATCACTCCTGTGTTCCAATGGCCCTTTATCACTCCCATCACTCCTGTTTTCCAATGGCCCTTTATCACTCCCATCACTCCTGTGTTCCAATGGCCCTTTATCACTCCCATCACTCCTGGGTTCCAATGGCCCTTTATCACTCCCATCACTCCTGTGTTCCAATGGCCCTTTATCACTCCCATCACTCCTGTGTTCCAATGGCCCTTTATCACTCCCATCACTCCTGTGTTCCAATGGCCCTTTATCACTCCCATCACTCCTGGGTTCCAATGGCCCTTTATCACTCCCATCACTCCTGGGTTCCAATGGCCCTTTATCACTCCCATCACTCCTGTGTTCCAATGGCCCTTTATCACTCCCATCACTCCTGTGTTCCAATGGCCCTTTATCACTCCCATCACTCCTGTGTTCCAATGGCCCTTTATCACTCCCATCACTCCTGGGTTCCAATGGCCCTTTATCACTCCCATCACTCCTGGGTTCCAATGGCCCTTTATCACTCCCATCACTCCTGGGTTCCAATGGCCCTTTATCACTCCCATCACTCCTGTGTTCCAATGGATCTTTATCTTCCTTGTTTTCCATGAAAACAGCTCAGTGACCCCAAACCCAAACTTTTGAATGGCGGAGCATTTTTGGTTTGTCATAAAGCTTTACATTACGGTTTCATATTTCTAATAAATTAGCAGATATTACATAAAAAGCACTGTTATTCCCCATACTGTTAACACCAGAAGTACATTAATTCTTAAGCTATTAAAGTGTTGTCCGTTCCTTGAGGAACAGCCTTCATCAGTGACATTTAAGAAGCTGATTACTGGGGGGGGGGTCATATTTTTCAAAGGAAAGCAAATAGTCTGATGTGGAAATAACATAAAAAAGGTTACTGGTGAGAAAAATCATTTCTTGTTAATCCCATTAAGCACAAAATAATCAGATCATATAGAATTCTCATTCAAACAAAAAAAATGGAAATCTGCCTTTTAAAAGAAAAATGTTTATTTTTTTAATATGACTCCTGCGGCGGGTTTGATGTTCAGCAAACCGATATTTTACCTTTATGAGTTTAAAGACACACTTTACTGCCGGCTGTGAAATTAATTCATGACATTTCCATTAAAAGCTGATTTTACTTATTTTTGCATAAATGTAATATCTGAAGGAATAAAGCATGCTGGGTCTTAAGAAAACACATTAATATTTATCTATATTTACACCAATTTATATAAATAAATACAAAGTAATTTAACTAATATTTACTGGAGAGCTCTGCAAATATCAGAAGCCAGGTAGCCACATTAGCCAAATCTTTCAGATATGGCTGCTAAAACAAGCCTAGAGTCTTCTGCCTTCTATACATGTATACAAATTTGGCTAACTTTATTTAAAACAATTTATGATTATTATTGGTCAGCATACAGCACCCTACCTATCTGACCCCAAGACTGTCTAGAAAAGACATTTACCACGTATTTATTTTGTTAGTGTTTTTTAGTTTTCAAATTGTATTAACAATTTATTCACCATTGCATAACTAGGCGATTATATAGCTGATGTGGACTACATTTCCCATGATGATTAGCTGGCCATGGAACCGGTTGAGCATTATGGGAAACGTAGTCCACATCCGCGGTCAGGCTATCAGCGTCCACGTGCCTGGTTTGCAGCCCTCACGTGCCGCGCCCGCGCGCAGACGAGGCTGCAAAAAGAAGCGGGAAGGTGAGGAAAGGTGCGCGCGCGCCTTCATGGTGATTCCAATCCGGTGTCTAAAATCAAGAATGGATCTGAACCAGCTCAGGGAGGCTAAACAGGGCGTCCAGTCAGCCCGTCATTAGAGGGGTACTCCGTTAATTGTCGTGAGTGACAGGAACCTGCTGGACCCTGTACTTCTGACCGGAAGTGAGAGGGGCCTTCTCTGCCACATGGGAGTGTATTATGAGCGTTGCACCAAGAGGTGGTAAGTGTGTGAGCTCTAAAGGTGTTAAGGGTGTAGTGGGTACAGATGCCTGGCTCTCCATTGGGGTAAAAGCTGTTAAGGGATAAAACCTCAATGCAATGCCCCTACTACTTAACATGTGCAACAAACATATATGCCATAAAAACTATATATTAAATATATGTATATACATTTTAGACTATAGCTTTTTAATGGATAACAAACCATGCAAATACCCTTTGGTACTTAAACAGAAATTTCATTGGTAAATGAACAATTATACACTTGCTAAGAAGTGGGATAATGTTTTCATCATTTAAAGTCATTTCTATTCATTTTTAGGTTTTCTATCAGGGATTTTCTATGACAACCAAATTCGGGGTTTTTTTTAGAACTGTGTCGATATTTAAGTTGGATAGAAATATATATATGAGGTCAGGATAACTAGACTGCCAGCACAAGGGACATTTTCCAAACACAAAAAGGGGTTTTATTTTCTTACATTATTTCTTTTTTATTTACAAAGCTTAAATGGGGGCTTTAATGGCTGTTAATATTATATTTGTATAGTTTTAGCCCTCTTAATATTCGTGCTTTTGGGATCATTGTCACTTAAAATGAAACATTGTTGCAAAATAATAGAATCCTTCCCTGTAAGGTCAGATGGCTATTGATTTTTACCTAGATTTAATTTTGTAATAGCCTTTTTAACTCATACATGTCTGCAAAATCACTAAAGCCCTGTCTCATCGGTTCTCTGACAAATAGCTCTAAATAATGCCCAATTATTCTTAAAACCAACATCATGTCATCTGCTTCCTTAGAACTGGGCGGAAAGTTCCTAAAGGCTTAATGAAAGGTTCCGAGACCTTAGAAGAGCTAATATATATATATATATATATATATATATATATATATATATAATTGTTCATATTGTGTCTATACACACTGCTGCCGTATCTGATAATAAAAAGGCTACTTTCTTCTCCTTCAGAAAAAAATGGTTCAGCTGTATTGTCTTATAGCTCAGTCAAAGAAATCTGCATCCAGTATCATCTGAAATCATCATAATTGGAACCGGTTTGTATGAAAGCTTTGTATCATTTAGTCTCTGTTTCTTTAATAGTTCTACATTGACTACAATGTCACATATTTGACATAAGATCACAGATCATGATGTCAGATTTTGTTGCCAATCAAAAATATGATTCATCAGAATTGCGGAGCTGATAAATCTATGTAATATGTGACCGTTCTTCATATTTCATAGTTTTTCTTTACCCTTTTTTTGCCTTTATACATTCTTTGATCATACCATCTCTCTGTATCTTATTTTAATTTTGAGGATCACAGAATTTAAAATATAGCTCCCAAGCTTATACAACAAAATGATAGTAGATGTCTGTCTTCACTGGAAGGATTTCATGCGTTGTATACTTACAGGCTACCCGTAATGGAAGACTACATTAAGGATAAAGCACAGTAATCTTTCCTTTTTTCTCAGCATCGAGTCAGTCTTTCTATTCTACTGCTTCCATGTGAGTATTATTTTTAGAATCTGACCTTTCTGGTACAAAAAGCCTCTAACCTCATAATTAACTGTCACATCATATCTTACCTCAGCTCCCAAACCTCATCTCTGAATTGACTGAGCACTTCTGCAAAGTGCATTCCCCTTTCCCATCACCCCGAATTATTATTATAATTCCTATATTGCTAAAGGCAGGTATACCAAATCTGAGTCAGACAGCAAGCGAGGACACCAGAGCATTGGTTTAAATTAGATTGTTTTAGTAGCTTTAACAGACTCTGCCTATTTCTCTTCGAGTCTCATTTCAGATTCCGTTTATTCATCAGGATGTCGCTGAATGATGTTGCTGACCTACAATGCATTTCACTCAATACATATTTATTTATATTATATTAATAATCGTATAAATTTAAGCCGTTATCTGAAAACCTCTCACAGGCCGCTTGGGGATTTTTCTTTTTTTTCATATAGCTTTCCGTCCTTCAAATCAGAAATTGATTCTTAAACCTAACTCTTTTCTTTCTTGGTTAGGGCCAATCTCCCAATACTCTTCTTCTCCTAAAACCAATTGTTACTATATATACAGTATAAAGAAACATAGAATTTGTCGGCAGATCAGACCCATTCGGCCCCCGTCTAGTCGCCCGTTTCTCCTGCTGTAGAGATTCAAACCTTAATCAGTTTACTGGTGTCAAGAAAAATGTAGTATAACAGAAATTGTCTTAGTAACATAGATTTTAAGTATATACTAGTTCCTGATATGTATTATATATATATATATATATATATTATATATTTTTCCTTATTTTTCAGTGTTAGGCTAAAGAATGAATCCCAATGTTTGGAACATCAAAGATTTATTCAGCGTTCCTCCAGGAACTGGGTGAGGGGATTCAGTATTTATAATGTAATTTACTTTCTAGCAGTCACTGCCAGCAGTGCCAAGAATAATTCCTGTAAATGTAATGAAATTTAATGAATTTAAGCTTGTTGACTTTAAACCATAAGCTAGAAGGTATTTAAATTTCAATGTCCAGGCTTATAGCTTAAAGCAAGCATTGTACCTTTTAGTTAATATTTCTAATGTATCTGGAGCAGATGATCAGGCCTTTGGGATCAAAATACTCAATCTGCCCCCACGAATGCAGTAATAGAATCATTCACAGTTAGTTGTGACCTTTAAATGTTTTGAGGTCGTGTAATTAATCAAACTAAAAAATGTATGTGTATGGTTTTTTGTGCTTATATTTGATACTGAGATAGACAGAGCTGAATAATAAAAACAGGGAAGCTGTTATTCATACTCATTGTATCCGTAGATCAGTAGTACACTTTGTTTAATCCTTTTAATGTATTAAGGAGAATAATTATGTGTGTGTTGATAACTTTATAATTCTGTTTCATGTGTCAATTGTTCTGCTTAGTCAGATAGGAAATTAAAAAAATAAATGTGGGCTTGATATCACAGATAATAGCATATGATGTTATTTTATCATTCGTCTACCTAGGTTGACCATTGAACAGGGGCGTCCAACCTGCGGCCCTCCAGCTGCTGCAGGACTACATCTCCCATAATGCTCTTTCAGCTAAGGGGCTGGCTGAGGAGGATGGGAGATGTAGTCCTGCAGCAGCTAGAGGGCCGCAGGTTGGACGCTCCTGCTCTAGAACATGGTAGTCAGTGAAGTTTTCAATAGTTAGGCAAGGCATGTGTCATTTTTAACTCATGAGAAAAAAATATGGGTATGAGATTGTCATCGAAAGATTAAATATTTTTTAGTTGCCTGCTGTAACTCACCGTCAATACTTGTCTTTCTAGTACTAGAGGTCGTTATATAGAACTGATAATACATTAACATGGCATAATATTCACATTGCAGACTGGTGGCATTTGTCGAATGACATGTAATTTTTTATATGTCTGAACAGGGGGAGTAAGTCTTCAGGTCGGAATGGTACCGGGGACCACTCGAGCCTGACAGATTCACAGTTTTTGTTCGGTTCCCAGCTTTGCGCAGATATTTCTCAACCGTCAACCATTGACTACAAACAGATGAAGAATTCGCAGCAAAACTCCCAGGAAGTAAGCGCTACGTTACACATGATATAGGCTGTCAATCCTCCATCTGATTGAAGTAAATGTACGCCTCTTCAGTGGCGGATGTTTTTATTTATTTATTTATTTTGCAAAGTCTCAGAGCTACATAATCAAAGTTAACCGTCAGTGAACCCAGATTAGCTTGAGATATCTTAACATGGATGATTATTGCATAAAATGCACATTCACACCTGAATAGATACTGGTCCATACATAGAGGTGGTCAAAATATTATTCAAATGCCCTTAAAATGATACAGTTCATGAAAGGGATATTCAGATAAAATTGTGTTCTTAACACTAGACATCTCTCATGGCAAGATAAATCAGAACTACCATACGTTCATTTTTTATTCTTTATTTTTTTATTAATTATTTCACTGCAGTAAGAAATAGCAATAAAACAACCAAACCAATAAAACTGTATTTAAGGGATATGAAATGGTAAGTTATAAATTACATATATTTAATAAAAATAACACATTTGACATTATCAGTGTGTTAGGTTAAATGTAATTGTGAATTAATAGAGTCATTACAGAGTCCTTAAATGCATTTGAAGAATATTGGTTAGTGAGGATTTGTAATTGGGTTGAAAAGTTTTCAATACATTATATACATTCTTTCACTTAATGGCAGAAACAAATAATTATTTCATCTATTCTTTTTTTTTTTGGTAATACAATTTTATTGAGGTTTATTGAGGAGTAAACTTCATAGGAAATCTTTACTGTAGGATTGGAGTATAAGGCCATGACCACCTATATATATATATTTCTCAGGGAAGTTATATTTAGCCAAAGCGGCTTCCAGGAAATCTGTAAATTATTTTAAGGAGTCAACTAGGATGACTTTGTTGAGAATGGATCATTGGGCTTCTTCTTCATCACAAATCTGTGTAACTTTTTCCCCTTAAAGGGTGAAACAGTCATATTCGGAGACACGGTAATACGAGGTTATGCGGTGGTTGTGTGTAGGCAGCATCAAGGGCTTCATTTTTGACTTCCCATGTTTTTTGAACTTCCCTGTTGCATAATTGTATGTTTGTATTAGCTTTGCATTTGTACAGCACTCAATCAGTGGCCCTGTATAAAATCTGTATATGTCGTTTGTATAAAATGCGTAGGGGGTACCATATATCATTCTTTGCCCAAGGCAAAAATAAGTGACTGGATGCTCCCTTGCTTATGCAACTATTGAATTTCATTTCGTACATTTCCTTTGGTGACATGTCTCTTCCTCGTATAAATGTGTCCATGTTAGTCACTGCACCATTGGATACAAATGGTAACGAGAATAAATTACCCATATTTCAACAGAATGTAATATTATTACTGGGAGAGGGTGCGTTTCTGAAACCTGTAATATATCTAGGTTGCGTTTGAGATACACAAAGTAATATAGGAACTACTGCTGACGTTAATGCATAGCACCACTTGGCGAGTGACGTTGCTTTTCACCCTCTCAGTATGAAAGGTTAATATTTATAAAATATTAGCACTGCTGAATGTGTACATTAAATATTTATAAACCAGAGGTATAGATGTGGTTGCGAATAATACAAGAATAATAGTTGTATGAAGCCTATAGAAGAAGGTAGATGTTGTAGTTCAATGCTTAGCAATATAGCTTCATCTGCAGTTTTCAGATTTGTTTGCATCTCTTTATTTTAATACACATTTTTATGACAATACCTAAAAAGATATGTTAGTTAATATTTAGCTATATAGCTCCATCTGGAGTTTTCTGTTTTTAGTGCAGGATAATATAAATTATTATTATTTAGGAAATTCTCATTCACGTAAATGTAATTAACTCTTGTGTTATTCAAACACTGTAGGTGTGTGTGATATATATAAATATATTGTAGTGTTTTAATTATTTCTCCATATTGAATAAATATTATTTGACCTTAATCATATTCAAAATAATATGTTTTTCTTATAAAAACAAAACGACAGAATGACTCCAGCCTCTTCCTGAAATACCAGACAAAACCCAATCTGTTCAACAGCGACCCAAAGGAAAAGAGTTCATTTTCATTATTTGGTACAGCAAAACAGAAAGGGATTTTGGATCAGTATGAAGAAAGCAAGAAAAAAACTAAAGAAAAATTAGAAAGGTATTTGTCTCTCTCTTTATCTCTCTCTCTTTATATGCAGTCCATAAACATACAATTCTTGAAACTGGTGCCAAATTAGTTCATGTCTGTGTAGATATTGGTTCATAAGGGTGAAAGAAATTAAAATAATATAGAAACTTATTTTAAAACAACCCAAGCATAACTTATAGGTTAGATGAGAATAAGCGGTCAGATCAAAAAACTATATAACTCCAACATCACTTGCTGCTAATATCTGGGTCAGAATCGGAACCTCTCCTGCTCTAGAACACACTCTTTTTGATATTTCATTTACTAGTACTTACTGTTTTTCCCCCCACCCCAAAAAAACCCAGTTATTTATGTTTTAGTCCCAATTAGTGATGTCCACACAGTTAGGTGGGTATATATTCAGTTTGTATGTAAACTTGTGAATAACTCAAAATGAGGGAAAACCCAAAATGCTACAAATGATGATATAAATTAATTTTACATGTTTTTTTTTCCCATCAGTGAGCAGCTACATAACTTGATTTCCAGCATTCAACTAACTATACAGGAGGTGAGTATACGCTTGAAATTTAAACTGTTACGAACATGAATTATTTGTGCACAAAACAAAAGCTTGTGGAATTATTTTATTGAATATATCGCTGGATTGAATTACAGATAATATTTAACTTTAACAATTGTTCAAATCTGCTATCTGTTCTCCCTTGCTCTCCCCCCCCCTCTCTCTCTCTCTCTCTCTCTCTCTCATCTAATTTTTTATCTTGACATCTTTGCAAATGAATTGTAGTTGAAAACAGCACTTTGCCAGATTGAGGAGAATGCTCATTTACGGTCCACGTCACTCGTGGATTCTATGAACGCCGGTACTAAAACATGTGAGTCAATTTCAGTAATGAGTGTTGCCAGTAGAGGGCATATGGAAACTATGTTTCTTATTGGAATTGTTGCTAAAGGCAGACAATGCTAATATTTGCTTAATAAGCATCGAGTACATTATTACTGTTTTCTAGAAAATACATATAAATACTTAGTATCTATTTAATAAAGACTGTAAATATATATATATATATATATATATATATATATGCAATGGCCACAAAGAAACGTCCTAATGTCATTTTTTTAAGTAGTTTTCTTGTTGTTTCTCTTTAGTACAGGATAATGCATCCTTACATTGTGAATCAATACTAAAAGTATTGTCAGCTAAATGTAATGTGGAACAAGCATTAGAGGGCTTTGAACAAAAACTGCATACGGTAAGTGGAGATGTCCTTGTCTGTCCTTCATAAAATATGCTAGACTCTTGTTATACTTAAATTGTGCCATAAAAAAAGGCCGGCACTCATGAATTTTAGTTCAGCCTTTGAATTCCTATGAAGTAGTTTGATGAGGCCGTGTGTACATAATGCTGTACCTACAATAACGCCCACAAGCAAAAATAGAGACTAACATATATATGTGAAAGGGCTAGAAATGGCACAGAAGTAAGTTTAAATGGGAAAAAAGAGAACCCCATTAGCCAAGATGTTCTAAAATATCACATGGCTTTAAAAATGAGTATAAATTGCTGTTTTCACGAAGCCACCTTGATTGTCATGCAGGAGAATGCGGCCTTGGTGTAATATCAGCCACAATTCAAACCTGCATTGTTTAGATGTAGCTGTTTCAAAACGCTGACGGAGCCGTGTTGATATTGGCCCTGCCAGCCGCAAATTATTTCAGGGACAAAAAAGCAGTGTAGCAGTGCAGAAAAAAATGGCAACACGGAGGCCTCCACTGGTGGTGTGGGCACCAGAGTCATAATCTGCCAAAAAAACCTTGGGTTATTCAAGTGGACGTGGCAAGAAAATAGCAGTTGGAAGTCCACTCAGTACAGTGCAAAGCCCACTACCAGAGGCTGACTTAAAGGGAGGTCAGCTGCATCTCAAAATACTTGGTAAATCGTGTGTTCATTGACTTATTATCTGCCATGTTTATGCCAGATCCCAGAGGATGAGCTGGCAATATCAGTAGGCAAGAATCAGCGTCTAATACAGGGGTGTCCAACCTGCGGCCCTCCAGCTGCTGCAGGACTACATCTCCCATCCTCCTCAGGCAGCCCCTTAGCTGAAAGAGCATTATGGGAGGTGTAGTCCTGCAGCAGCTGGAGGGCCGCAGGTTGGACGCCCCTGGTCTGATAAGTAGACATTGTAAAGTGTTGGGGTCCCTCTAAAATCAGGGGTCTGTTCCACCTTATAATGATGCAAGGCTTACCTATTGAAATGAAATAAAAAATGTAATTTAAACAATAAGCCTTTCTTATATTGAATATTTTCTAATTCATCTTCTTTCTACAGAATGGCGAGGAGATGGCAGATCTAAAGTCAAACATGCAGCTGCTATTGTCAAACATGGATGCATTAAAATCTCAACAGTGCGAGCAGCAAGTAATACTGTCAGAAAAAATAAGTTGGTTGTCAGATTATATAAAGTCTTCTGAAGATAAAATAATTAGTGAGCTTCAGAAGATTAACTTGGTTCCCCTTCGCTTAAAAGACAACAGTGCACAGACTTCACCAGCAGCCATTCCGAATATATCTCTTAAAAACCATGTTGAACCACCGTTTAGTGTAAAGACGACTTTACCAGAGCGGTTACCCCTGTTACAAGGCAACATTCAACCCCAAACCAATGGAACTAGTAATGCTTATTCTGCAGATCCTGAAGAAAATGTATCCGAATCTACTGATTGTGTTAAGAATTCTTCATCGGGTTGTGAATTCAGCAATATTTCAGAGAAGGGTCCTACATCTCGAAGAAAAGCTGTTAGAATCCCAACAGTTTCATACAATGCGACCCAAAAACATACGCAGAAGTCAAAGCATGAAAATAGCTACGACAGCTCAGGTAATTTGTTTAAGAATGTAGATTCATCTTTTGGCAAGGAAAATGCACCACGGAAGAACGTAGCAAAGGAAAATGGGCAAAGAAACGGGAAGAGAGGAACAGCCAACAAACATAAAACAAACTATAGAAAGAAACCATCAGGATCTTCCAGGAGAAAGAATACAGATGCAGCTTCTAGAACTCTAGCAAAAACATCTAAAGTTAAATCTAGAAATGAACCTGTCAGCTTGGAACGTGGGACCTCTGTCATCATTTCAGAAGCAGACTGCCTGAGCCGTTATACAGAGAGCTGCGGCTCTTCATTACCTGTCATTCATGCTCCGCTGAGAAAAGCACAGAAGAAGAACAGGGATCAACTGTCCGTACTCAGTTCCCATCAAAGAACAGAGCAGCAATCATCTGCAAAGCGACAACCCTATGCCGGCGATAAAACCGGCCTGTATACAAAAGAAAAAAAGATGTTTCGCTGGGATTTTTCCACACAAGAAGGCATGGACCTGCGTTGCAGTTTACAGAATGAAAGTCATTTGACCTGGTTTTGCCCCTCGAGCCCTTTGCTGGAAATCAGCCCGAGTCACCCGGCCACCCAGTTCGAGGAAAGAAATTTCATGTCTGTGTTTTTTGGTAGCAGTGATGACTCTGACTAACAAGAGGTGTCAGATTCAGCTTGACACCTGATGTCTGTATTCACATTTCATTGCACTCTGGGCATAATAATTACAAGCCCAAGATGGGCCCAAGATTGCACTCTGGGCATAATAATTACAAACCCAAGATATATATATATATATATAGATGCTTCTTGCTCGGGATAACTCATATTCTAGTCGCTGGAAGCTGATCTCCCATTGAAGGCAATGGATGTAGTTTTATTAGCTGCTGCGTCATTGACTTCAATGGGACAAGAACATACAAATGCCTCTTACTTTGAGTAAAGGCAGCCAGGGGGGAACTTAGAGACAGAAGCCCCTTTTCTAATTCCAATAATTTAAGAATACATGCTCCAATGTGCATGCAGTAAAATGCATTAGAGTCCATGCATGCATATTACTTGGATTAGATGCAATTACCTCGAAGTGAGTGATGCTGTATGAGCTGCATAATCCATACATCAGGATTTGTGTTCACTTTATATATTTAAAGGATACCTGTTTTCTGTTCTCACTTTTAATAATACTACTAATTATGATCCTCAAGGCTCACTGTGCACCGTTTTGGAGATCTGAGGCTTATCTTATGTGAAAACACACATGAGAAAGCAAAGTAGTTGACAGTCGTTGATATTGTTAGAGTTGTTAGGTGTGGGTGCCACCGAGGTGATGTATTGCGGGTTTTCATGCTTGGTGCAATACATATCGTCATTGCTCATGACACACTAGGAATCTCTCATGTAGCCTATTGGTAAAATGTATGATCTGAGTTACTGAATATCATTTGCCTGACCCAGTTTATAGATTTAGAGGTTTTCTTTAAGGCTAATAAAATGATTCTGAATGGAGTATTGCACAATTTCTGTTTTATAAAGCATTGAGTTTGCCTCGTATCAAGAGCTGGGAGAAACATTGAAAAATGCAGTGTAAAAAGTGCAAGAAAACAAGTAAGATGCCTTCATTGTAGCATATCGGAAATCAAAAGAGACACAAACGAGCAAACAGCGATGTTTCCAATTGCATCTGCTTAGTTACATGCACCCGAATGGTGAAAAAAAAATACCGGACAGTTTACTGCTTGTGGATGGTTTGTGGAAACCAGAACACTTTTCCTTTAAACGTAAAGGAACACTCCAGCCATCATGTGCACCTTAATGCGAGATAGCTGAGAGGTCCCTTTAAATGTCTGTTTGCATTAAATCCCCCCATATGCATTACCCAGGTAAGTACTTTATTTTTTTCCTTCAATGTGCGTACTTACTGGGGCTATCAGGGACATTAAACTGTCCTTTTAATTCGTCATATCTTTCTTTTTGTCTGTTGGACTTGTTAATAGAAATATTTTACAGAATACGGTATTTTTTAACATGCCCGGCAGCGGTTTACTTTACATCGAGTACCACTTATGAATTGTTTTGGAAATATTTAAGGAGCTCTACATTCCGTCGCTTAGACAAATTGTTATGTATATCTCAAGCAACGTACGAGAACTATACATTTATGGACCTAAAAATAACAGCGTTCCAGTCTATATTTAAATGCTGGTTATAATTTAACCTTTCACCCGGCTCACTGACGAGCAGCCCTAAGGTTTAATAACTATAATAGCGGCTTTAAGTTTGTGTGAGGATAGGCGTGTTGCCTTCGGGACTTGAATGCTAGGATTTTGACCATAGGAAGGAGTCACTTGTCTATGATTAGGATATTTTTTAGGGTTTTTGACAGATTTTCTTTAACCATTGCAGCTGTCCTCCTCCTCTGTGGTCCGTCTCGAAGCGGACAATCAGTGACAGGAAAGTGATCCTATTGAAGACTATGAGAGCACTAGACAGACCCCTCGCTCACAGTGTTCGCAGAGCCAGCGCTGGAGATGACTGGGGGTAAGGATGTCACACGCGTGTAGATGTGTTTGGCCGTGGTGTAAAAAAGTTTATTACTGAGTGGATGGCAGATAAGTGGAACAGCCTCCAAGCAGAAGTGGTAGAGGCTAATACAGTGAGGGGGTTTAAACATACATGGGATAGACATATGGCTGCTGAATCTAAGATGAGATCAACGAATGATTAAGGTTTGAGTCTTTAAAACAGACTAGATTGACCAAATGGTGCCATCAAATTATATAGAAGCAATTAACGTAAATACGGTTCAAAGCAGACTCAAAGTCATATTTATTGGGAATCATTGTCAAATCGTACAACAGAACTTCAAATCCTAACAAATTAAACAAACAGCGTATTCTTCTAAAGTCTTTCTAACAATAAGCCTTAGAACCCCCCTATTACCCAGTGTTCTGATACATTGCAGAAAAGGGACATTAATGGGAATAACGGCTGCTACCGAAACATTATTTGGTGTTTGTTGAGTGTTACGGCCGGACAGCAGCGAAACGTCCTTATGGTTCTTACTTCTATAACAAAGTAACCTCGTCGTCAGTAGTATTTTATTACACCGGAACTGTAATAAACAATAAATGCTGGGTGTATCCAACGCATGGTCTTTCCAATATATATATACAGCAAATAAATTACTTAACATACAGAGCAGGCTGGTTGCTTTAATCAAACAAAAAATATTTATAGCATTAATAATCGTCTTTTGGACAGTAGTCAGTGCTGAAAGAAGACCACTTGGGCTTGTTAGATGAATCTAGCAAAGCCGTATTTAGGGTAAATCTGGAACTGGGACTTGAAATAATTAAGTAAGTACAGCTTCTGATGGCCCATGAAAGCACATTGAACATTGGAGCTTAAGCAGCAACTTGTTATGTGTGATATAGCAGCCTGAATGATTAAAACCAGACAGTCAGTACGTGTACTCCCGCAGCTAAACGTGAAGTCCCGTGACCAAAACGCAGCTTTACTAACCGTAACGAACTGCGATGGAAAACAAAGCTATTTCTCAAACGAATAGCTGCTCGTTACGATGAGAACGTGGTTCATCATACAGTTTCTGCAGACAGTGTTAAGAAAAAACGCAACTTTTCATAGCATTGTCTCTCTATCCAATCTTATGAAAATAGAAAAATCAGCATTCGGTCTGGTGAGACCAATGCCAAGCCTCCTAACGTCCTCGCCAAGCTACAAGGTGAGACTTTCCATCATTATTAAAATAATACAAACTAGGGTAAATCTACTAGCTCTTTTTTGTCCCGTTAACCAAACGCCTTCACTATGCCTTTAAACGTTCTATGTGCACATTGGAGCTCCTGGTAACCAAGAGGTTAAGTCGAGCTGATCATTTGTGCCGGTTAGGTTTACGGGATTTGTTTTTCTTTTATTTTTGTTATAAAACCAGCCATTGTACTCTATTCAAGTCTCAAAGCAGGACAAATGTTTTTCTTAGCATCACGTTATTTATAATTCCCTCGTGAAACGGAATGCTCTGGCATTTCCATATTTTGTTACTCCGTTTCCTTTGGCTTAAGAGAAATAACGTGACTATCTGTAAACATCTTAATGCATTTAGTAAGAACGCATGGCATGGCTGTCAGTGTGCTTGGCACAAACTCTACTACTTTTTTTTTTTCAAGAGTGACAGTATGAAAAAAAGTATAAAAATGATAAAGTACTGCACTATTTACTAAAATCACGTTTCTCTGCATGTGAGGTCTTCGTTGACCACAGATTTTCAGCAATTTCTTTAGAATTGATGATTTTTACTGGACAGGTTCCTGATGAGTTTGCCGGACAATAGATCGTCTTCCTCGGAGCTATAAACGTTCTGAGAAGTGTAAGTAAAAAGCTGGCTTTTTGTCTCCGAGACCATATCGAGCAGGTCAAACGAATCACTTGAAAGGAAGCTGTCATCGCTAATGACACTTGATGGGCGACTCGGACTCACTGCCGGCTCTGCATTCGAAAAGATCAAATCTTCTAAGGAGTCGGAAAGGCTTAGTGCGGAACAGTCAACCGGCAGGTCCAGACTGGTAGAAAACCGTCCGTTCCTTTTTAGGATACCTTTCCTTCTCTTCAGATGATTCGCAGGTTTCGTTTTTTCTTCCTGAACACGAAGAGATGCCTTGTGGCAATCCGATGGCGATATTATTCTTTCTGGAGACGATGAATACCCCGATTCTCTTTCGTAGGTTTTTTTGAGGATTCCTTTCTTTGGCATTTGGCTTTCGTTGTTAGCTGACGTGTGCGGGCTACAGGCTGGGGTGGTTTGCGCTTCTCCGTTTAGCTCTGAGCCATTCTGGGTAAGCTTTTCAGAGAAAGCCGAGGAGTTCAAAAACGAGCTGTCAAAGCTGCTCCTTTTCTTGAGGATTCCCTTTGGTTTTTGGCTGGGGACACTGAAACTCAGTTCTTGTTGGGACTGATTAATGTCATTCTCCTTTTTGGATTTTCTCAGGCATCCTTCATATTCTTCTTTCTCTAGGGGACCCCCACTTTGCTTCTTATTGGTCCCTTTGAAGCCAAGGGTATTCTGACATTCGATATAGCGAGCCAACAGAGGAGAGTGACAGTCGGCCACCGAGTCGCAGTCGCACACCACCGAGTCGTAACCCCAGTTGACCCACCAGTGGTTTGCCATATCTTCTATTGTGGCTCTATTGGCCGAATTAACTGCCAGTGTCCAGTCAATGAGTCCACAGGCTCCTACATAAAGATAACAAATCATAAATACAATATTTATCACATTCATCTCTAAATGCTGCCTAAAATGTTTTTGAATGGTCTGTCTTTTCTACAGGGCAACTTTAGACCCGGCACATCTTTTACACCGAGGAAAAGGGGAACTGCCAAAGGCATAGCCACTCTTGTGTGCCAAAATCTGCTTTTTTGCCCCGCTACCTTCACGTGAGTGATACGTTTGTGCCAGAAAACAGTATGTTTATTTAATATATATAAATATATATGTATATATTATGGTGTTTTGTTCTTTTTTGTTCATTACATTTAGCTACATTTTATAGCATCGCGGGATTTGGGATTGCACACATACATAATGTGCCCCTGTTTATAACTCACAATTAGGTATCTTATTTTATCCAGCTGTTTGTTAAAGACCTGCATTCTGATTTAGAATCTATTCGCTATTTTAAAGAATGCTCACAGCAAAGTTCTAAAAGAGCCCAATTACAATGAAAGATGAGTCTGCCGAAGCATCCCTTGTAATTATCAGCTTTTGCCTTGATTAAGGATTTACTTCTTCAAATGTTAATTATCTTCAAAATACCGCTATCCATGCTCTTGAATATGAAATGGCAAATGTTTAAATCTCATAATATTTGCTATTAACTGGGGAGGAACCAGTGTGACTTGGAATACCCTACAGAGCTGATCACGTTACATGTGAAGCCATTATTACTTTCAGCAATATCTTTAGCAACAAAGTAAAGAGGGGTGTACAGTAACGTGGACATACTTTGGAAAGCAACATTATTATTGAATGAGGTCTTGATACATTTTTACCAGAAGGCAGCTACTCTGTTTGTCAAGGTGGGTAACGGAACATATTTTCCAAAGGTCATGACGCCAACTCATTAGGTTGTTTATGATATTTACGTACTCAAAAGAGCGGTGACTGCATGTTGTGCCATAGGCATATGAAGGATTAGGGGTCTTCTTAATATAGAATTATAAAAAGTGTATCCTTTTAGAGATACTTAGCATTTACCTGAGAGGTGAGGAGGCTGCCTGTAGTGTCCGCTGCGGATCTGTTCTGCAAGGGTTTTATAGCTGCTGTTGTCAAACGGCATACTGCCATACACCAGCGCGTAGAGCAAGACGCCGAGGGCCCAGCAGTCAACCTGAAAGAAAAGGCACTGTTACTATACAAAGGAGGCCCATAGGCCAAAGGTGGCAAAATAAGTACTCTGCTTCCCTAAACATTCTTGCTACATAGTGAGGTAGAACAAAAGCATTAATTCTTTTAGTGTCTTTTTCCAAATCTGCTTGCCCTGATCCATATTTTGTTATCATTGCCAAGGTAACACACTTTTACACTTTTTTACACTTTTAATGTGAGTTTATCTTGCTTTATTATAAATGGTATGTTTGGGCAGAAAATGACCGATTTAAATTCCTTACAGATGAGCTTTCATCCTACACGTATTCTGTTCTCCGTTCGCGAGCGCTGACTGTAGCCGTACCCAACATCTACGAAATGCCAATGCCTTCACCAAACTGTATACATTTACGATAAACTTTCCATACTTCAGTCACATAGGAATTTTCTCCTCTGAGGACATGCCAGAGAAATGTAAACCAACCCTTTTGTACTTTTGGAATATAATTTATATTATTATATTATTGGCCAGCACCTGGGTACTTACTTCTGGTCCTTGGTACGGAAGGCCATTTAAGATCTCCGGAGATGCATAAAGAGGACTTCCGCAGTATGTTTCCAAAACTTGGTTCTTGTGGTAGAAGTTTGACAGTCCAAAATCTGCAAGCTAAAAATAAATAGAATTCATAAAATACCTTTTTTTTATTTATTTATTTTTTTAATGCAAACCAGATGGTTGGCAGTCAAAGAGAAACACTAGAAAATTCTGATTATGAGCCATCAAGCTGTAAACCCAACCAGCACACTTTAATAGACTGGAGTTATATAGAAAAGTAATCATTTAAATACCCGTTTAATTGCTACAGCCGACTAATATGAGGTCTTCATCAGGGTGTACACAATTGGCATCAAAGCGTACCAAAAATGATGGAAACGTTGATATTTCTAAGGGTATTTAAATTAATGTAAATATCTGCACTTTGTTAGAGTGTACTGGGTAGTGTCACAATGGGGTGTATTCACAAAGCAATGATTAACGTTGGCTGGAAACATTTAATCACCTCCAAGAAATGATATATTGTGAAGACCATTGGCAGTAGAACATCACAGATTACTTAAATACTCATCAGAATAGTTACATCAGTTAGATGAAATGTTTCTTCTCGCCACAACCCGCTGTGTATATCCTCAGACCAATTGTATTATTTTAATTAAAAAATCTCTTCCCACTAATACTAGTTGGAGACACCACGCCATCTACTGTTTTCGGCCAGGCACTCAACACTCGCTCTCGTTGATCCCCAACAATAGCCGGCCAAGTGAAAATGGAGTAGAAACGTTTCCTAGAAGCCGAGATTCCAGGAATGCTAATACTTCCTGTTATTTGTTGGGAATTCAGCGTCAGGCTGGACAAGGACCCAATTAAATCCAGTGTTTTGTTTTTTTTTTCCCTGGTGTGATTCTAAAAACACAGACATTCCCAGGATTCCACCCTAAAAAAGTCAATTCCATGATACCTTCCTTAAAAGGGTAAAGGAACGCCAGGCGGCTAATTATTAGCTGCGGCTGTATTTAGACATTCTATGCTAATTCCGCCGGGTTACACTTGAGCTGCATGTTGCGGGGTAAAGAGGCTTGTTCTTGGCTCAGGCGCGGTTCATTTGTTCCCACAGTTTATCACTCCTGGGAAAGGCACACATGCTCGGTAGGAAGCTGGCTGGGTGACCAACTCAAAACCCATTAGCATTCCTGCATCTAGCAAGCAATTCCTAGCCTTGTCTGGACAGTCCAGACTTTTGGCTCATTAATTGTATGGATTAGATAGGAAGCTGACAGGTCACTCCCTCGCTCTCTACCAGGCATATACTAATATATATATATATATATATATATTTATATTCATATATTATATTATATTTTTTATATATATATATATATATATATATAGAGAGAGATAGATATGTTATAAAGTAAACATTTTTGGTCGCTCAATGGTAAACTTAAATTTGATGAATTCTGGGCTCTCTTACAAATTTTTATCTGTCCAACTGTACAGATCTGCATATTTTTTAAAATGCCATTCATTATTCTCAGTATCAAGTATCAGGATTTAAGGAATGATGTATATATATATATATATATATATATATATATCGCTCTCAATAACACTTCTATCTAGATCTAAGGGATGTATTTTGGCTACTAGGGATACGGCTTTTTGCAGAGGGGTAGCAAACTTAATTTATATAGTTGCCAAATAGAAAGGAGAGCTCAATTTGATTAAAAGTAATTTTCATGTCACTATGCTTTGGTTTTCATGGCATGGTTTTCGTGACGTGATAGCGTCCCTTTAAAGCTTTGTCTTCATTATAACCCAGGCATTGCATTTATACAGCCTGCCCGCTGTGTTCATAGTCTCCGGATTTAAATGTAGCATTAGATTTAAAAAATGTGAAAAAACATTGCGAATAATTCCAGACAAACTCTCCATACAGTATTCAAATCCTTCTTAAAAAATATTCGCTGTGTATACGAAGAAGCTTGTCTCAGTTTGACATCTAAATGCGCTGCCGATGGCCGTTTCCCCGTCACGAGGGATCAACTTCACGAAACAGCAGAACACGAATCGGAGACATCCGATACACGATAGCATATCCGCTAGAGTGCTTTAGCCTTACCTTTACATTCAGTTTGTCATCCAGAAGAATATTCTCCAGCTTTATATCACGGTGGACAATTCCGTTCTAAAAATACCAAAATAAAACACAAAACATCAGAAGCTGTTATCATGGTTCACGTGACACGCGTGTGCGTCGAATGTACATAGACAGCGACAGTGCAACGATTGAGAGTATGGAAATGCAAGAGATGCCTACCAGTTACTGCTTGGCTGTTATGGACATACAACTTTCAGAAGTCATGGTGGCTGAGTGTGCTTGGAGTTGCCGTTCCTCAGCTGCCAGATTAATTTACTAGATTGACGAAATTGGGGCAAATCTTAAAGTGTTGCCGAGCTATCACTCCCATGACTCTCAGCCTGCCTTTAGACAGCTAAATGCTGACAAATAGTCACGGAAGCGGTAGATCCTCCACAGCCGGATGACCACACTCGGCCTCGTTAAATGTACAGGGTTCTGGCAGGCCATCGATTCTCCGGGCGATCTGCGAAGCTTGCGTGTCTTACTAATGGACGGAGAAGAATGAATCACGTGCAGAGATTACCTTGTGATTCACAGAATCTGGAGATTCTTATTTCCAGACGCTCCAAAGTAATACGTTGATTGAGAGGGTAGGAAGTGAAAATATGAAGTTTCTTAAAGGAAACATATACAAAGCTCCAGACGCTACCCGGGAAACCAAATAATGTTTTCCTAGACAGCAACATAATGTGCCTTCCAACAGGAGGTCTACAAGCAATCCGGCTCAGAACCAAGGAACACTCGCGTAAAAAGTGAAGTCTGCTCGGGGGGGGATGACTGCCTCCAGTAACTATGTTTCTTATGAAGACTTCATGCCTCCCAAGCATACTTGCCAAGTGGCTAACTGGGTAAGGACTGTCCTGACATTTGTGTCCCACAACCCGGCTGCTCCAACATTCTGGTGTTTCCATCACTATAGATGCACAGTTCCCGTTTTATGTCGAAACGGGCTTTACTTCTACCCAGCGGAGGTAGAACAGGGGTCCCCGAGGAACATCACATCACCACCCCTTAATCAGGATTAACTTCACAGCTGCATGCGCTCTTTGATATCACAGCCGTATTCTCGCCCGATATAACTTTGTATGAGGGAAAGACCCCTTTGAGACCCAAATCTTTTCCACCCCTCTTTTTAGCTTTGTTTTAGAAGACTAATAATTCATGCCCCATGTACTAGCGACAACCTAATGTGAGTAGGAGACTATCCAACGCCAAGAGCAAGGAGGATTGGGCCAAACACACAAGAATTCTAGATACAAAAAACTTTTTTAGTCTGCGATGGACATGAGACGATGAAAAGACGACCTCCTGCAAGTAACTTTGGTGGAACTGGGTATTAGAACAAGTCCTCGAAAGCCTTAGAATGCCTTAGTGTGTTCAAGACTCCAAGGTTAAGTTCATGAATGGAACTCATACCATTCTAACTCAGGAAAGCTTGACCATTTTTGGCCAAGAATAATTATTGTATGATCCAGATTTGCAAGAATCTCACCCCAAAAAAATATCCAGTATCCAGTTAAGTTCTGCATCACAATAAGGGTATTTTGCAACGTGTTGGATATTTTGCGTAAAGAGAAAGAATTCTAATTAACTCTGTTTAGATTATAACGGAACTGAATGTGGAAATGACTGAGTGGATGGACGCTTCTGTATTATCTACGAGTGACTTCAAATGCCTTTGTGCCTCTGTTTTATATTTACATTCCTCTCCGTGTTACCCCGCCGTGTCAGGACAGTATTTATAGTATCTTATCGTAAATGCGTGTTTAGTTAGAATCCAGGAAGAGATTCAGACGCGTTTTCCACTGAGTTGGAAAAAAAAAAAAACTAAATCGAGGCTAGTGGGCCAAAAATATATTTGTTCAAAAACAGACAATTTATTTTTTCTTGTTGTTTCCCTCGATAATGCCCCATACCCACCCGATCTGCCACTGGTCCTTACCAAATAACATACATTACTGTATTCATATTTTACTATCATATGTTTGTGTACAAACAACATCTGTCTTAATATATCCCTAATAGATTGTAAGCTTCTCAGGCTAGACAGTATTTCGCTGGCAAAGGCTTACGCATGGCTCCTTTAGCATTTAAATCTAGGCGATATAAAAGAAAAATCTTATTTTAGCCTCCATCAAAGGTTTAAGCCAATTTTATTTGCTTTTGATCCTATCCTGAAATAGCCTCTTAAAAAAATCAGCACAGGTACATTTTATCCTCCTGAATCAGCATCGAGCGTTTCCTTTCTGGATTGACCTCTGCTCTCGATCGGTTCGTATATCCGACTCAGAAATGTATTTTTAGCAATCCCCTTTTTTCTGCAATCTACATAGAAATATTTATCTGCGGTGATCTGGAATAAGTACTGAACGCATGTTGTTTGTCTAGAACATTACTTTTTGCTGTGAATACACACACTATCCACGGACGCGTCCCGGGCTGACTCTTTGGAAGGATGTGGTCATCCAGTTCCGTTTGCCGATGACCAGATGCCAGTTCAGCTTTTTTCGAAATTGAATTTAGACGTGCCTTTGTATGTTCCTGAGGTTAAGGGATGACTTCACTTTTGGACAGTCCCCATGGCTCACATTAAAATGGAGAAACAGGACGCCACGAGTAATCATGCAATGTTTGTAACTTTGAGATATGAGGTCACGATGACAAGTGTGATGTCAATGACCTACCTAAATCTCAGATATGTAGCATCTGTCCGATGTTACTAATGAGGCAGGAGAATCACACAGAATGTTTGCACATAGCGGTGAAGAACATGAACATTCCGATTTAAAGGGATACTGTATTAATGCATGATGCTCGAGTTCTTTCAAATAAAGTGTGGGCCGACGGGAGGTCCGGAGAAGCTGCTTTAAAGTCTCATCCCATCACCAGGTGGCTTGTGACCTTGGGAAGGGGATTGAGGATCCATTGCTTGGGGGCTTCACTTAATTGACCAGTCTAGTGGAATATCATGTGAATGGAACCAATGCAACCAATCGTGTGAATGGGAAATAAGCCATACTCAATTTGTGGATCACCACGTTGGTGATTCTTTTCAGTTGGCCAACTTAGCAAGTCACATGAGCTGTCTGGACCTCAGAGGTCTCCATATGAAGAAATCTCTCTGAAGAAGAGACCTCTGAAGTCTCGAACGCATATGCCTCTCTACGTCTATTTCAATGTTGGCCAGATATACGTTATCAGGACAACATCTTCTAAGACCAATACAGCCATACCCATTTTCCTCTCGAAATCCTCCCAGGGATCCTAGTATGAAGGTCTCGGGTTCCCTTTCGGAATTTTATGTTTATTTATACTATTCTGTCTAACGAGGCAGATTGGCTCCTAGCGGTAGTTTTCAGAGTAAATAAACATTAACGGTAGGAGGTGGCATTCCCATTTACCTTGTGACAATAGTGAACGGCGGAAACAATTTGTCTGAAGATCCCACGGGCTTCACTCTCGGAGATCTGGTGCTTGTTATTTATGAAGTCGTAAAGCTCCCCGTTGCTGGCGTACTCCATGACTATAATTATTTTATCTCTGCTCTCGAAAACTGCCAAAGAGAAAAATTAACGCATTAGAAGGTTATGGGAATGTATAAAATACAAAATACGGTGTTGTAGCTGAGACATGCTAGGAGGCAATAGAATGTAAAACACAATATGGCCCCTGGGGGTCCTTATGTGGTCCCAGAGTCAGATTAATTCATTAGGCCCCAGACATCACACACATCTAATTTTATACTCCAATAATATACTGTGGAGCTGCAGTAAATACGCTCCTTATACTATGGTTCCCTCTAAGCAGTCTGTCAAGGACAGGGTTAAAAGAGGACTTTTAACCTCTACGGCCCCTAAGCAGAGGCGGTATGTTAAATAAAGGGGAAACGGGTCTTAACATTTCTGATTTGGAGGTTTTGAGCCACCAGTGAAAGCTGTATTCCTGACTGTTACTTGCAGTTCCACATATGGCCAGCAGGGGATTATAGACAACGTTCACAGCCTGGCTGGATCCTTTCTGTGCTCTTCACATGGGCTTTCCCTGCGGCTTTTGGTGAATCTGTTTTGGACAGGGCTGCGTAAAGCACATTAAGGAGGTTACTTGCCACGCGTGTTTTGGGCTGCTGAACGGGCTTGTGGTATGGGAGATTTCTCCCCAACCCACCCATTTCTACTATGGAAGATAGGGATATGATGTCATATTCCGACACTCATTAAGGACGCCGGCCACTGAAGGGGCAGCTGGGTCAGGCCTAGGGCAGTAACAGTAAATACTCTTCTTTTAGAGTGAACGCTCCTTAGCGGTATCAAAATTTGCTGAAAAGAAAAAAATATATATACTTTTTCAATAATAGCCAAACTTGAACATTTTCTATTTCAACTCGCTTTTAATCCAATTATAAGCGTCTATTGTGTGCTCCTTAGAAAGAGAGAAAGAGCCCTTAGCTTTTTTCCCCTCTTTAAATTTACTTGGAAGAACCTGCTATTTAAGGGAATCTGAAATGACCGCGGTGGAATATTTGCGCCCGTGATAATCGGTGATCCGCGTGCGTGACGCGTCCAGACATTCTCCTGGGTCTCCGGCAGACTGTGAAATTCCGCTTCACCGGCCCTCCCTGGTGTCAGCATTTGTTACTCCTAAATCCTTTCACGATCCTAACAACTCAGATGCGTCTTCTTCTGGTTCTTGGGTGAATTCTTCCATTTGCAGCTGTCGGCTTTTGTTTTACACTTTGATTTGGGATTGAAAGGCAGATTTACGGAATAACCTTTAGATCCGGGGTAATCAGCCGGTGTTGCTCCATTTATCGCTGAACTACTAACCCTATGAACCTCAGCCAGCATTAAGTGGCATAAATGCCGCATGAAGATCATAGGGATTCTTGCTTCCGTAGAACAAAGCCTAATCTGCTGATCAGTTAAATGTTAATTAAAGGAATTGTGAAGCTATGACTGGCTGAGGGTCTCAAGAGTTATACCCCACATCTGCTGGAATACCAGAAGCTGCCTAATCTTATTCTCATCTACGGTTCAAAAATTTGGGGTCACTGAGCTGTTTTTTTGTAGAAAACAAGGACATTTCTGTACGATCAATTAGCCTTTTAAACTTTAACTTGGATCAGGGAACACAACGTGCTATTGGAACCCAGGAGTGATGGGAGTGATAAAGGTTCATTGGAACCCAGGAGTGATGGGAGTGATAAAGGGCCATTGGAACACAGGAGTGATGGGAGTGATAAAGGGCCATTGGAACACAGGAGTGATGGGAGTGATAAAGGGCCATTGGAACACAGGAGTGATGGGAGTGATAAAGGGCCATTGGAACACAGGAGTGATGGGAGTGATAAAGGGCCATTGGAACACAGGAGTGATGGGAGTGATAAAGGGCCATTGGAACACAGGAGTGATGGGAGTGATAAAGGTTCATTGGAACCCAGGAGTGATGGGAGGAACACAGGAGTGATGGGAGTCATTATATATAATGTTCTATGGGAAGCTTTGATGTCAAGCCCTGGCAGCCTCCAGCATGATGGATTCTTGAACCGTGGGACAGGTAGTGCTGGAGGAGGTTATCCTGACCTACAATCTGTAACACTCCGTACATTTTAGTGCACGGACACTGTTTGTTTCTTGATTGTGTATTCAGGAACACGCAGGCTGCTAAATCTTCCTAACATGCTCGGTATTCCTTTCCTAAAGAGCTTACAATCTTCTGGGGTAGAGCACCGTACATGCCCCACAGTCATAGGAGAGACCTGATGTAATAAACCGTTTCATCGTGTCATTCGTGACTCCTGCGAGGTCAGGACGTGTCCTGCTATTGAAATTCTCTCTGACATTGGCCCCGGGGGCCGCAGACTGACCTTCGAAGACCTGTATAATGTGTTCGTGTCTCAGCAGCGCAGTTATTTCAATCTCTCTCTGGAGATGGACCCTGTCCAGCTCATCCGTGATCTTCTCTTTCTGAATAGACTTCACCGCAACCTGCGAGGTGGGATGGAAACAAAATGAGTTTCATAGAGAAATATACAGGACAGAGAAACGATTGATGCTCTGACTCCCCACATAATACACAATCTGCTGGCAGATCGGCCCCATTCGGCCCCCGTCTAGTCTGCCTGTTTTTCCTGCTGTAAAGACTTAAACCTTAATCAGTCGTTGGTCTCGTCGTCAGGAGCCGTATGTCTATCCCATGCATGTTTAAATACCCTCACTGTATTACCTTCTACCACTTCTGCTGGGAGGCTGTTCTACTTATCTACCACCCTCTCAGTAAAGCAAAAACTTATATACATTATATCTGACCCCCTTAGTTTTAGATTATGGACTCTTGTTCTAACATTTCTCCTCCTTTGAAATAAACTTCCCTCCTGTATTTAATATTAATTAATATTAATTAATATATATTTTTTTATATTGATATATTAAATTACTGTTTTTTTATATAACTGATAAATATATATATATATATATATATATATATATATATAATTATTTAAAGTTTTTACTCTTTGTTGAACAAAGTATATATTTTTACCTGCAACAAAAAGGCACAACAATTGGGATGTTCCTGAGCACATATGACATCATCAATACCCGGCCTAAATTCATTTTATGAGAACAAATAGGGGCAAATATCCCTTTAAATGGGGAAATCAGTGAGCGTCTAAGGACCTTTCTGCGCAGAATTAGGTTCTGAAATCTCTCTGAAATCTTGCGAAAGCCCCGTGTTTTGAATTTTATTTATATCTGTGCTTCTGCTGTTTATAAAAATACCGCTCTCACGACTTTATTATTTTTGCGATAATATATCTGCCATCCAGTATGCTGCTTTTTTTTTTTTTATTAGTTCGGAGGAAAGCTCATTCCGTCACCTCTGATAGACAACCTTTGGGTTATAACAAGTATCTAAACTTTAAAAATAACTTTTACTTCTTTTATAGAATCGGAAAGTTATTTTTAAGATGTATTTTCTCAAAATTCCAAATATATCCTAAAAAATAATATTTACTTCCATTCCATTAGATTCAAGTGGCTCTCAAAATAAATTTGGCTCTTGTAAGAAAAATAACCCCCAAGGTGGATTGCTTTCAGACCCATCGACTGCTTCTGGAATGGATTTATTCTCTTTTTACCCCCCAAAAAATAGCAGCGCCAGACTGGGGACAATAAGGTGGCCCTTATCGCACCCGAGGGCCGGATATGATAGGCTGCATGTTTTTATCCTCATGTAGCAAGTGGCCCGGCATGTCCAGCTGGTGGCCGCAGACTACAGCACCTAGGAGTGTATGGAGTGATGTCAAGCAGTGGGCCACCAGGCATTCATCCAGCGTGCCAGGTGGCCAGCCCAGGGTAGTTTGGCCTGAGTTGAGGCACCATGGAACATTTCAACCTCAGTGTATGAAGGGCCAAAAACAGCACATTTCCCCTATAGGAAGGGCCACCTTGTCCCTGCGTAATGCATAGTTAAATCATCGGGATGGCATTCACCAACTTAACTATGCTTTTAGGATTGGTCAACTCTATCTTGATGGACAAACTCAACAGGTGTTGGTCCATGAGACGTAGTGGCGCCAGGGAGATGGAATTTTTCAGCTGCTTAGTGAATACACCCCTAATTCTGTTGACAATAATTAGGAACGTGGATATACATTCACACCAGAAACTTGTATCAGCTGTGTAGTCTTGTTAAGAAGATCTTGATAAGGGCATTCACATAATATATACCCCGCTGGATGCTAATGACCCAAGCATTTGTACTATAAATACACAGCATATATATATATTTACATACGTGTATACATATCCTAAGTGCGGTGCCAGGAACTGTATACTGATAGCCGGCATGCAGCCGGCAGAGTTAGGTTACATTAAGAAGCTTTTATCTTGGCTGCAGTCGGATCAGCTGCTTCCGGAGCGCTTAACCACATCCTTGTGCTAAGAATGCGTCTCGGAGATAACGGAGACCGCGTTCTGAAGTGACAGATCTGGCTGTCAAACTTTCATTACTGCTAAAACTCTAAATTGTGATATTTTCCAGCGACACATCATGTCGTTCCGTAAATGTGCTTCATTATTGTGAATTCTGCGAAAGTCTGATAAATCAGGTTTATTTTTTTTATCATTATCTTTTTTTTTTACTATTACAATTATTTTTGCCAAAAATATCCTTCTACTTATTTATAAGCCACTAAGATGTCTATTATATTAAACCATATATTATTATTATTAATTATCTAATGCTGTCATATTCCATAGCGCTGTACAATAGACAAACACAACATAACAGCCGAGACTTGCTGAAACAAAAGGAGAAGAGGGCCTCGCTCCAAAGAGCTTACAATCTAGAATATATTTCCGCATATTGCCATTCGGCATAATTCAGGCATGAGTTACTAAACTCCTGGAGCGACAGCATCTGGTTCATGTTATCCCATGTTGATCCCATGCTAACTCACCGCATTATCGCGGGATAAAAATAGCTCCGATATATTAATATATAAGGAATTCAGCTTGGGTTCTATGGCAGGCTACAAGTTCCCTTTCTTTCCCAATACCCCGGGGTCTTCCGACCTCCATGACGTAGTGAATAAGGAATGCAATTGTTTCAATATAAAGATCTGAGCTGTGAATTCCACGCGCGGGTCTGCAGACATACATTGGTACTGAGTCTTAAAGGAACAGACATGCCTTTTTTTACGGGACTTAGTTAACTCTCTTAACCAACTAAACCACATCCAGTTCAGCTGAGTGCAGGATATAGAAAGCAATGGGAAAGCCCGTTCCCAGCGTGTGCGCATGAATGTAACACCATTCATGCACGCTTACCCAGTGCTAACCTAAACTATCCATTTTTCTGCTTGAAACCTTAAAGATTTCGCACTGACCCCCCTTACTGACACCCCCAAAAATGATTCCTGTAAAAAAACCGATTTTTTTTTTATTTAAAAGCTAAACTCAACCGTTAAATATGAATGAAGCCAAAGCCTGGCATGTAGTTATAAAATGTGTTCGTTTATTATGGAAAGTGAAAGAAACAATCATTTAGTTTCGAAACATTCTTATAACGTGTTACATAAACACGGACTCGTGTAATACAAATAATTACCAAGTTCATACAACACGTTCTAACCATTATTATAACAAAAGGTACCTCCGGCGACGGCTGCCATAGCAGCGTATATTAACGTAAACTTGTATTAACCCTATAGGAGGCGGCATAGCGGAGGAGAAAAAAAAATTCTACGTCTCCGGCACTTGCTGTTGTTTTTCTCCTTTTTTTTCCCTTCTTAAAGCAAAAATCTGTTTACTCTGATAAATCTCGTGCAGCTTGACAGCCACTTGTGGGTTTGAATGTTACGCAAGTTTCAACAAGTTAGCAAGTTGTTGCTACATAACGGATGACACATTTTCTGGCAAAGGTGGAAAGAATTGTTCTTTTTTAGAAAGGCGACAGATGAACTAAGTAATGTTCCTTCCTTATAAATGTTTGCAACAATTTGCATGTTTGAAATATTGATGATTCAGTAGGTGTGATGGCAATTCATAGACTAAAACTTGAGGGTCAGAGACGGTAATGCAAGGACGTTTTAACAAGAGGGTGGTACATAAGTGGAACAGCCTCCCAGCAGAACTGGTTGGTACAGCGAGGGAATTTAGACATGCATTGGATAGGCATATGGCTCCTGAAAGGAAATCCTAGATGGGCCAAATGGGACATTCTATGTTTCTGTATAATTGAGTTACAGAGCTGATTGGCCAGAAGTTTTTTTTAGAATCTCCTTAAACATGCGCAGGCAGAGGTTGGTGAGCCAGCCAGGGCTTCATCGGACCTTGGTCTCGGCTTATTGTGTCAAAAGCAAGCTGAGCCGCACTCATCTACCAAGTACTAGAAGGACCAAGGTACCAAAGGGGAGAAGGTGTTTTAGTTGGCTCAGATCGCACAGGTGGATCAATCCAGGTGTGACTTTCAAGCCTGGATAAACTAATAAGCCATCTGTGTTCATCGGACGACCAGAACTACTCGGCAGGAACAGAGGAACGTCGTCAATATACCCAACTCTACGAACCCATGCCATGCTCACCTGTTTAGAAACATGATTCTATGCACAGGTGTAAGCTACCGAAAAGCACAGCAGCCAACACGTTGCGTTTAGCAGTTATGGGACAACAACAACCTTAAGTTTAAGTTTCTTTTAAGCTTCTTAAAGTATATCTTATCGGTGAATAAACCATAGAGTATATCTCACCCGGCTGCACATTATTGTCATTCCTACTCTATTTTTCAGCTTCTATAGTCAAACCCTGTAAGTTCTAGAACAGTTTGGCCCCAAGTATTACATTTCCCAGCTTCCATCTGTTCAGTGTGTTTTGAATGGCTGTCTGCCTGATAAAGTGGATCTCCTTTAGCTGATAATACCGATTAGAAACGTAGCCAAACGACTGATACAATATTAGAAAAATGTAATTATAGTTCAATTGTGAGGCAGCTAGAGCTTGATGGACGTTCAAAAAGTCCATGGGGTGCTGCAGAAACTCATGGGAAGCATACATCCCATTCAACGTCCAACTTTGTGTAATTGCCCCATGTGGCAGAATAAAGATTGGATGATATGTTTTCCCACACATTCCACAGCAGATGAGATATTTCAATTATTAGATAGCATTACAGATACAGATGGGTCGGGACTAGAGAAAAGGACAGAGATGTACAAAAGTATGCGAGGGATTCTCTGAGGACCATGAAATGACCATCACAGGGTTTTGAAAGACTACTGTAACTCAACCCAGCTGCATTGTGATACATTGTAAGTTACACTGTTACATCAACAATATTGGAAAATATTTTTGGCAAACATGCAGCTCCCACCATGTTTTTGGAACACTCACCATCTTCCCAGTATCCCTTTCGATGGCTCTTTTGACCTTGCCATAGGTGCCTCTTCCCAAAGTCTCCAAAAGTTCATATCTGTGCTTAATACTGTGCTTGTGATGGTGTTTCTTTACGGCTCCGGTGACAGAGCTCGTGTCGGCATCTCTGGACCTACAGGGACTTGCACCATCCCTGGTGTGGACCTTCACTCCATCCCTGCTGTGCTCTGCACCTTTCCTGCACCCCAAGGGGTGACCTATGGTCATCTTGTTAGCCAACGTGACCTGATCATAATCATTGTCTTCACTTCCACAAGTCACACCTGTCATTGTCTTTAGTGCAAAATCACAAGAAATCTTCCCTTCCGCAATCAACATCCAGAACCTGCCGACACACAAGAAAAAAAAACACAAAAAAAACACAAAATCATTGAAACATTTACATCAAGGCTTCCAATGCGACGCGTAACACGCAATGCACTTAGAACCAAACATGATTCTTAAAAAGACTAGCAGGGTTCTAGATTATCTGCACATCAAGCATCTGCAGAACCTGGATCCTACCACGTCAGACCTCCTCAGCTTACGAAACAAAGTCTATAATAAATAAGTTTTTAGTAACAGAAAAACTTTTTTCTTCCCACCTTTTCAAAGCATCCGATCCAGAATCTATAACAGCCTTCTGACTCCTGGCTTCAGTGTATGGTACTCACTACTCCTGGCTGTCCAGATGGTGAAAATGAATATTTGAAGTCTTGCGATGTTGCAGCTCTGGCTTTCGATGCTCTTTGCAGCTGCTGTGTGATGATAAGTAGGCTTTCTCAATGGCTTTGCCTGCTACTAGCACGGGAGGTGGAGTAACATCTAGGAAGTGGGCAGAGTTCTAGACTGCGATGAGACATTGACTCTTTATGCTCCATACCTATCATATAGGAAACCAAAAATGTCAATTTTTTTTTTTTTTTTTTTGCAATCCTGGATTTTTCCCAAACCTCCTGTTTCAAGAGAATTTGTTTAAAAAATGACCGGCTTGACAGGGAGTTATTATTCACTTTATTCTTAGAACTGGATGCAGACCGATCAATGACAATACAGAGTAAGTCATAACACCCACCTAAAATATTTTAGGGACGAAATTCCACTTTTAGTCATTTCACAACGAGTCATGTTATTATGTTATACTATGTACACTATACATCAAAGTGGAAAGGAGCAATGATTATATTTCTAATGATTATATTTATTATTATATATTATATATATATATATTATATTTTATTATATATTATATATTTCTAATGATTATATTATATTTCCTATAATGACTCTATATATGTTCCTTATCCAGCCGTCAATGGACCCTTAAAGAGACAGTACAACGCCCCTGACAGCCTCACCAAAAAATACATATTAAATCACTGTGAGTACATTGAAATCAATAGGAGCGATTTCCATGCAGGCGCATTGGGGGTCCCAAGACCCCCACCCCAAGCGTTCGATGAGCCAGCGATTGAGCCCACTGACGGTAAGCATATGACTTGGAGGGACATGTGTTTGGCCAAACCCATCTCAATATGTGGGGTGGGAAAAGGGGTAAATGCATATGGGGGGGGGCTGCAGAACCAAGACTTAGAACCCTTAAGAACAAAGGGAGAAAGAGAGATATGATAACAAAAAGTATCCAAAGCCATTAAATCAAACATGTTTCATAGAAAGAGAGGTGCAAGAACGACCGAGAATTACTTAATGACAGAGGGATAACGTAAGCACGGTATACGTTACTTAAAGGGTAGTGGATACCTGGTGTAAACGCCCAGTGGGAATTAATATCATTAATAATTACTTTTTATATTAAAAATAAACACAAAGCATTAAACAAATAATCGGAATAATTAAAGCATTTAGAAAATGTAATTGGTGTGATTTTTGTAACCTTTGTGTTCTGTAAATAGGGATGTGGCTGCTATTGTAGGCAATAGAATTAAAGCTGCAGTACCACTCTGGTTCAAGGTGCTTCCGTTCTAAATACTTGTGGATTTCACCTTCGCCATTAACCAAACGTGTTATAACCACATGAATGTTTAAATAGTTTTGAATGGTTTTGAATAGAAAAAGTGATTAATGGGAGGATAAGCTGTTTGGAAGGGTTCCCTGCCGCCCTTGCTTTGTAAGAAGCTTCTTGTGTTTGTCCGCCAGTGAAAGAAAGCCCTTGGGCCGAGGCATGCGAGGTGCGTCACACACGGGAAAGGAGAAAGGTGCCTACGACTCACACAGCTGGGTGCAAAACACGCCGTCTGCCCCCCCAGGCAAAAAGCAAAATTCCAAAACATTCTGTCATTGAAGAAGAAAGTGCCCATTGTGGCCAAAAACAGACAGCTGTTCAACACAGCTTCTAAGAGGTAGTCAGAGGTCCAGAAGAAGGTGTATAAAGTATATAGATTGATGATAGATAGATAGATAGATAGATAGATAGATAGATAGATAGAGGATAGATGATAGATAGATAGATAGATAGATAGATAGATAGATAGATAGATAGATAGATAGATAGATAATGATAGATAGATAGATAGATAGATAGATAGATAGATAGATAGATAGATAGATAGATAGATAGATAGATGCAGATAGATAGATAGATCGATAGATAGATAGATAGATAGATAGATAGATAGATAGATAGGTGATAGATAGATAGATAGATAGATAGATGCAGATAGATAGATAGATAGATAGATAGATAGATAGATCGATAGATAGATCGATAGATAGATAGATAGATAGATAGATAGATAGATAGATAAAAGAGAGGATAGATAAATGAAGACATAGATAGATATAAATAGACAAAGAGATAAAGACCAATGAATTGATAGATAGATGATAGATAGATAGATAGATAGATAGATAGATAGATAGATATAGATAGATAGATAGATAGATAGATAGATGCAGATAGATAGATAGATAGATAGATAGATAAAATTTCAGTAAATTCAAGATTGAATATATAAATATAAATAAATATAAAGCCACAGGGAACAGTGCCAGTGTTTAAAAGGCGATCAGAAATAGCAGTTTTCATTAAAAAAAAACCCAAATCCTATAAATGTTCTTTCTTTTAAAAAAAAAAGTCATGACCAATAAGAAAAATATTGCAGCAATAGGGAACCGTGTGTTCTTTCAGCATTTCCAAATGCGAGCGTATTTATTTAATTTCCTCACATTTTGGAATAGCTTCCTTATATAGGCGACCACGAAAGAAGTAAAAATATATGTTTTAAGGCAGGCTCAGACTGACCGTCTGGTTCACCGAGCGGAAGCCGGGTGGGCCGTTGGCCAACAGTGCCCCATACCCAATATGCCATTCCAGGGGCAGATCGTGGCTGGGCATAGCTGGCCGCACGCTGAGCATAGAAAAGTAGCTGTCGGCTTTTCATATCCATCTGTCGGTCGCACTTACGTCATATTCGGTCCCTTATCGTCCCCAGTCCAGCCCTGTTTTTAGGGGTGCGACTGGATGCAAAGTGGGGGCTTAATCGTCTCCTACGCTCGTTATTTGGAGAATAGCCTTTTCATTTTAGAACACGAATGACTCCTAACCAATGCCAAGCTTTTCTTTTGTTTTATTCTTTTTATTATGTTTTTCAGTCCATGAGTTAGTAGTTGTGCCTAAAGATATGCAGGAAAAACGTGCATACTAGACAGGGGCCGAATGGGGCCAATGTGCCCCATCCCGTTTGGTATTTACATGGCACAATGGGAGTTATATATAGAAATAGTTCTGTGCAAAGTGGACTTACTGCCGTAGCACTTGTTCCAATTATCAAGAACATTCCATTGGTTGCTATGGAGATAAAACCACTTTTTGAAACTTTGTATCATAACCGCTTTGTATAAATACACCCTCAATGCTTTGTTCTGGAACATCTGCGAAACCATAAGGGGTCGGAGGATACAAGATCGGTCCAAGTCCTTAAAGGAACTCGTGAAATATTTATTGGTTGGATGTTATACACAAAGATTGTAGAACATACCGGCTGTCACGAGATTTATGTCACCGATGGCACCTCAGTAGATGCGGCATCTTTTTAGTGTTGACCACAATGTGATTGCGATGCAGAAGTGGCGGAGCCAACATTGTGTCATCTGCAGGTGCCTTCACACAAACACATCGCGTCTTCGTTGTGTGGCTGTGAGTTCTGTGTTCCTTCTGGTGAGTTCACGAGTGATCGTAGACATAACACATACCCCGTGCCAATATGATGTCACTACCCCATTATTCAGATCCGACCACCAACCTCTTTCTTTGATGCTCCACATCTGGGCTTGGCCAGCCTTGGGGTTTTTTTTTTTTTTTACAATGTCAATAAGATCTACAGCTAACCCTTCACACGTCTTCCATTCCAGGAATGGGAACAAAAATAGATTCTTCAAATAAAAAAGAAATGCGCCGGACGCGGTTGGTTTTATTCACAGGGCTTAATTCTAAAGGTAACGACAAAAAGCTTCCTGAACAAGAGGCAGCTGCAAGACGCGAGCTAAGAGGGCAAATACGGATCGCGTCCCCCAACCTGCGATAACGTCTGGACGGAGACTGCGATTTATGAAATGCTGACAAGCCAAGGAAACCGTTCCATGTTGGTTTTTGATGTTATAAAATGTTCTTTTCAGCATGACAGATGCTCTAGAATACAATTTCCATAATAAGTGAATATTTCTGGTTCTCTGCACATTATCGGGGCTTTTAGGGCTTTTAGAACCCTGTGATATCCTCACACCCAGCAAACATTCTGAGCTCCTAGAAAGGAGGAGCATCAGGGGAGGAAAGAGGGATTGGCTACACTAAAGAGGGACACTTGGGAAGTATGTTGTGAGGTCTCCAACTGTTACTCCTGCCAACATGTCTATAGAAAACAATCAGGTCACCATTTTGGTGTGTCCAGGGGCATCTTTAACAAGGGGCAGGTGCCCTGGGCCCATGATCACCTTAGATGCCCATGGCATGTGTTCCTTGAGTCCCATCATAGACTCATCAGGTCAGACCGGCCCTTTGTGAACGGTATCGGACCAATGTTGTGCCCTCTAAATGGGTGGCACCTGTGACGGACTGCCCCCCCATCTCCTAAAGAAGGCCACTGCTCCCAGTGCATTTCCGCAAAAAGGCGGAGCTTCTGGCCACAACCACTCCTCTGATTGGAGGAACAGGGAGAGGCTCTCCCAGAGCAACGAGAAGCCAGAGTAACGCAGATAGATTCAAGAAGAAGGAAAGGTGCAGAAACTCTTCTCTTCCTCCTTGAATCTATCCAGAAAGAACATGTCTTTGGGGCATAAAATTGCCGCCCCTGTCAAAGTGCTGCTCCCATGAACCCCCCCAGCACCCGTTAAAGGGCCAGCTCTTGTGGGCCCCCTGTTGCTTGTGGGCCCCTGGGCATGGGCCAGCTTTGCCCGCTTATTAATGCGGCCCTGAGTGTTTGCTAACAGCAGCTGACACGCGGCGACGTGTCTGGCATACAAGACTTGGTGCCTCAACATGTCTAAGTTGGGTTATTTTAACTGCGTCTGTCAAAGCTATTCATCAAACTGCAATATACATTGGTAGGAATTTAAAATGCGCACTAATAACGCATACATTTATGGCATTTCTCCGTGGGTATTTATAAGTAACGGCTTCATTTTTTTCCCCCAATAGAATTCCAAAAATGTGTCGGGTTCCTAACCCTTTCTCGGCCGCAGCGGTACCTGCAAAGGTTTGGAAAACTGTGATTCCGTCCCACGGCATGGAACAGGTTAACGCCGAGGAATGCCCTGTCTGATGTTTTAAAAAACAAAGATTATACATGGAAGGGAAATCTTTCAGAAGCTTGCAGAAGCACTAATTACTTCATTGTGTTCTGGGCCAATTCACTCATTTTTTGGGCTTCTACGCATAGTTTTGGATTTAGAGCGAAAAATTCTTTCCCAGGATGGCGTGAAAAGTCTGTTGCTAAATACGACAAAAACATGCGTGTAAACAGCCCGGGAAAATGCGCTAGTAGCGAGATACCCATCTAAACCCTTTAAGGGCTCTTTCATTTGGATCATAAATCACTTCTTGACAGCTGCAAAGCAAATATTCCACAAACGCACCAGTTTAGCCATCGCAACTGCATATATATATACATATATATATATATATATACCCACATTACTGTTCAAAAGTTTGGGGTCACTTAGAAATGTCCTTGTTTTTGAAAGAAACGCAAATTCTGTCCATTAAAATAACATGAAATGGATCAGAAATCCAGCGCAGACGGGGTTAATGTTGTAAATGACTAAAGGCAACAGTTTATAAGGTTATGTATCAAATTGTAACAATATATAATTTAAAATAAATAGCTTTCTCAAGATCTCGACTGATATATTGGTTGATCTGGGCAGTGTCACCTACCATGTTTAGGCTTCAGTTTTATTTGTTGCTTTTAATGTCTAAAACATGGTCCGGTTTCTTCTAAAGTACATTTGGGAAGGTCAACGACCGTGGCTATTGTTAATAATTTCGATGGATAATCAGATCAATGACGTAGAATGAAGCTTCAGTTTGGTTCTTCATCTAGTAGTGGTGGAAGCTACTAGAACAGGTCTTCTGCTGGTGGACAGGATACATTGTGACAATAAGGAATCCATTGGAAGGAACAAATCAGAGCAGTCCAGAGAAATAATTTATTAATATAAATTATACAGAAAAATTCTGAAGCAAAGTTCTGAAAGTGGTCTTAACACCATGACAACCAATGGAACGCTTCAATTAGCAGGGACATTCCGTCGGTTGCTATAGTGATAAGTTTACATATAATTTCAAACTTTGTCCAAAAAGCTGCTCTTTGTAAATTATACTCGACACTAAACCCAATCTCCTTTCATTACTCCAGCTGGTGTAACGCACAGCACTCTAGCTTGTCGAGATACAACGTATATGAATGGCATCCGAGCGATCCCTCTCGTCCCCCAATCTCAGGAACGCACAATAAACCCCGTTGCTTCATCCTCAATGATTTTGCCAAAATCCATTTTCCTGCCGCGCCCTGCAAAAAACTCTTATTCATGCCTTTATCTTAATCCCTGCAGGATTATTTTAACCTATTACGGAATTCCTGGCTCTACTGAATTCCCCATAAATCTTTCATTCTGCCGCTACGATTCTAAGTAAGTAGTTTACATTCATGCACCTTATTTCCTATAAAAAACACAATACTTTCATCATTTTTATTGTTTATTTGGCAGCAAGAAGTTAGACTGGGTGTCAGCTGCTTGTTAGACTTAATTTAATGAATTAATGAATTAATAATATTCTCCAAATTGTCTGATTTTGCATGACTGCCAGTCAGCCACATGATGTAAAGTTTGCATTCATTTCCTTGATGTTTCACATTAACGTTTGCGCTTGAAAGTACGATGGAGCAATTTAACCCCATGAATGCTGGACCGACCACAACCGGGTGACCTGCGTGTACAATATTTACAATGACCCGATATCCATTTGGCCCGGATGCTGTAGAATGCTGTAGAATTTAATGTAGATTACCAGACCTCTGGGTCAGTGTTTTGTCAGTTTGGCCACACCCAGTTCCTGCCCTGGCCCTGCCTACTCCCCACCCCTAAGTGGCTAGCCCTGCCACTTAACTCAGTTATGCCCGCCCTGCCTGCAACCTAAAGTGACAAAGCTCCTTGGGGGCCGGTCCTGGGAGGTTCCTATTACAGTTGCTCTATATAGTTGTGTTTACACTACCACACAAGAAGATTACGCAACCCAATGAACAGGGCCCTCTCAGATCATGTGACACGCGGGTCCCTTATGTAGCTCCATACCCATAATGTATTCCATTACTTGGCTTATATATAATTATTCAATTCAATAGAACCGTAGCCCCTAAAATCATCTGAAATTGTCAGAAAAGTAATTTTTTTTAAATTTCTTTTAAAAGTCATTTTCTTTTTTTTTATAAACTCTACTTAGTAAAACGCCCGTACCGAGTCCTGTGGCCCTCAAGGATTGGAGTCCTTCTGTCGTCAAAAATTCCTAAAAATATTCCCCTGAGCGCACCGCAGCCGGGCCGGGAGCTGCCGGCACGTCACTAACTGCGTGTAGTACGGTGTGTCGCCAACAGAACGCTTTCAGAACACATCTGGGGGTGGGAAAAATCTGGCCCCTCAACCCTGGGGAGGTTTTGATCATTTTTAGCATCATAGACACAAATTCTAAAATACATACAATGCAAAAACATGGAGAATATTTTCACATGTGATTTTGTGTCGGCTTTATGGGAAAAACGATAGTTTAAAATGTGAAATTTAAACTATTAAAGCAACTTTGTAACCATCTGATACAGGGGCGAAGACGAAAGAGTCTAGGGAGTTACTGCAGAGGTGAAACCAAGGGACTGTGTCTTAAAATGCAGGGTAGTCAGCTGATACGGTGTTGTGGAGTGAATCAGCCCCAGAGAGACCCCCCTCCGAGACAGGCACACGTGTATGACGGTAATCTCGTCTGCACACAAGACTGTCACTAAAACCCGCTTGCTTCAATGTTACTGTTTGATGTGAACATCTGTTTGCTGACGGATGCATTTCATCTGCAGACAGCTACCCCGTAGGGTAATATTCCACCCCGCCGGCGTGTATCCGAAATCAGCCGCCTACGAACTTCTCAATGCCTCTCGCCCTCTTACTGAAAAACACTGCTTTAGGAACCGGGAAGAGCCACTAATGGAACCTCACAGATAGCCATTAAACTATTATGGTGGATCAAACGAATTTCAATCACAGACCAATTTCACTAAAAGCCAGGAAGACGAGGCCTGCCGATATCCGGCCAGCTAGAATAAGAGCTAGAATAAGATCTAGAATACAAGCTAGAATAAGAGCTAGAATAAGATCTAGAATAAGAGCTAGAATAAGATCTAGAATACGAGCTAGAATAAGATCTAGAATAAGAGCTAGAATAAGAGCTAGAGTAATAGCTAGAACAAGATCTAGAATAAGAGCTAGAATAAATGCTAGAGTAAGAGCTAGAATAAGATCTAGAATAAGAGCTAGAATAAGATCTAGAATACGAGCTAGAATAAGATCTAGAATAAGATCTAGAATAAGATCTAGAATATGAGCTAGAGTAATAGCTAGAACAAGATCTAGAATAAGAGCTAGAATAACTGCTAGAGTAAGAGCTAGAATAAGATCTAGAATAAGAGCTAGAGTAAAAGCTAGAATACAAGCTAGAAGAACAGCTAGAAGATGAGATAGAATAAAAGCTAGAAGAGCCATGATTCCAGGGAGGCCTGTATATGGGACTGCACATCTATGGGGGACTGAGTGTCCAAAAGGCTGTATTACCTTGTAGGAACCCTATAATGTGAAACCTAGAACAGTTGATATACATTTAAATGTCCTATATGTCCTTTTTAGCATTAATTTTTTATGTACTTTGTGTTCATTGTTTACTCACTCAGATAGCGAAAGGTGAAAATATTTTATTGTTATCGAAAACCAAGCAGAGGGGGAAATGAGCGGAGGGCCGCTAGCTCACAGCTTTAGTAGCAGATCGGGTGCTTCAGTGAGCACTGTACCCATTGTACAGCGCTACAGAATTTGATGGCGCTATATAAAACAATAAATAATAATAGGCAGTTCTCACAATGAAACTCACACGACCCTCATCCAGCACTGAGACAGTTATTAGCTGTTAAAGTGACGCCATGTACGTTTAAAGGGACATTGCATTGAAGTACACATGATGGCTGGAGTGTCCCTTTAACATGCATGAGACATCAATAATGCATCGCAATATAATAAAAGTTATCATGATGCCAATTCCCACGTCGACACACAATAGCTCATTAAGGCTGCTCTGGAACAATACGTCTGTGTTACCCACCGAGACCAGTTACGTAGGTCACAGCTGTAAAAACGCAATATAACCCCTGGGTAACTTTAAAGAGCCGGAGATCAAACTGGGAAATTTCTACGGATGAAATGTTTTCCATGTGATGTTCCAGAAACTTGTAACCCGGGACCGCGATCCTTCACAGCTGATACAATTTTAATACATTCTAAATGCATCGCGTCTTGCAATCATGGGGCAATCGTCATGGAAACCAACAGAGTGTTCTTATTGATTGTTCCACTGTGAGCTCTAGAAATGTAGACAACAGTATTCAGAATGTCTCCGGCCTTTTTAATTATAATTGGATATTTTAATTAGGAGGCAAGATGTGGGTCAAACAGAACCAACTCCCTGTCTAACAGATCGGCAAATGCCCGGTGGGCTACTGGCCAACAGCACCAAAAATGGGGGACCGGTCACCTCAGTCTGGGCTCTTTTTTAACATTTACTGTTCTTGACGTCGGTCTGGAGGACACCGAGGATAAAATCCCAGAACACGGCAGCTATCAGCAGAATGGAGAGTCTTGGAATTCGGTGACTCACGTATCAGTAGCCGATACCGGACACGGCGCTCTAATATTCATGCCCGAAATATTCCCAATGGATGGAAAAAGTCCCACTGGGCTCCACGTAACGCAGGGCATTGTCCCAGAATCCCATATATGTCTTGGATCTCCAGGAAATATGTCCGGAATGCGCTGTTTATGCTGTGTGGGCTTTGTCAAGAGAGACTAAAACCTTAGAAAGCCCTGAGATTCGAGATCCAGATCCACGAAGTTCTCTTCAGCCCAACGCAACAGCGCCCCCTGCAGTAGTGATGCGATACACAACGTAACAATGGACCTTCATGCAGAGATAAAGCAGACTCTAACCGATAAAATACAAGAATAAACTCATCCCGCAATCCCAGATTCTGAGTGTGAGTGATCCGCGGCCCCTCACATTGAAAGTGCCCACCTGGGAGCAGAAGCTTTAAAGCGGGGGGTCTTTTGCAGCAGGAATACATTGCCCTGTATGTAAAACAATATGGATGCGGGTGAACATCACGCCTTGCCTCGGGTCCCTTTGGAGTGTTAATCTGGTTGTCCGGAACATTCTATGACTTCATATAGATTGCAAGGTCATTTGAGCATGGTCGGGTGTGGACTGGTAATCTGGCACACTGGGCAAATGCCCAATGGGCCACTGGCCGACAGCGTCCCAAACCCAGGGATCTGCCCGGCCACGCGCTACGTGAACATGTGACACGCGGACGAGCATATCCAGCCGACGGCTGCACATACATCATCGGGGGCAGCTGGCCTTAAAGTGCCCTCCCTGCCTTTGTTTCTGCCTATTTTTTACCCATTGTACAATGCTTCAGAATATGATGGTGCTATAAAAATCAATAAATAATATTTGGCCTGATGTTTACTGAAAATAAATGAGACTCTTTTGATAACACCTAATTCTCCTCGAGGGGGGAAATTGCCCTGTTGCCCCCGCTATGCGCCCAGGAGGCCACCGAAATCTACGGACTTGCTCCTTTAATTCCGTCCAAAAAACTCGGTTTTATCTTCTATAACCGCCGAAGCACTGAAAACGTAATGACTTATCCACAATAAAAGGCAATGAATTATATATAACGGTGTCCCTCATTAATTATTAGTGCAGTTTAATTATGTTCGATCTACAACAGATGCGTTTCATGAAAGTTTTAACTGTCCCGATGTATCATTTTGATCAATTAAATCTTTGATGAACCTATAAGGTGGCAGCGACCAGGAAGAATTATTATAAACCTCATGAAAACTCTGCACCTCTCTGACAGCTACGAGCTTCCGCTTCCTATAGAAGATACACAGGATTCCAAAAATGCCACTGCGACAATCCATTAGACTTTTACATGTGCAGGTATTATATAGTATTTTATTTTACGTGTAGAGAAGGTGGTAGATAAGTAAAACAGCCTCCCAGCAGAAGTGGTAGAGGGTAATACAGTGAGGGGATTTCAACATGCAGGGGATAGGCATACGGCTCCTGAATCTAAGATGAGACCAACGACTGATTACGATTTGAGTCTTTACAGCAGGAGAAACGGACGACTAAATGGGGGCCGAATGGTTCTTAGCTGCTGTCAAATTCTATGTTTCTATAAATTCTATCAACGTTTTAATTTGGCAATTAAAAGGCTAATATTGGGCATTTTACAAGCAGATAATAATAATAATAATAAAAATAATAAATTATTATTATTATACCTATGCTCCACTAGAGGGCAGTAGAGCACAGCTGAAAATAATAATTTTTTGTGATTTAAATACAACACAAAGTCTTTCCACCATGGATTAAAAATGAGACGCGCGAGTTTACAGACTTACTCTGTTTTTATTGTTAATTAATAAAAGAAAGCCTTCAACAAGCGATATCGATACATGCGCGTTATGACATAGTTTTTGTAAATACAACTCGTGCTATTTTTAACTCATTTTTTTAAACAGTTGTTCCAATTCATTTGATAATAAATTAATAAATACAATTAAAAATAATAATTTCTTTTTTTTTTATCTGTTTGAAAATTTCGGTTTTTCATTGTTAATCTGGAACATTTAATATTTATGATGTCTTGTCATTTATTTATTGGTGTATTTTAAAGATTCCATAATAACCCTTTCTAGACCTACATTTATTACCAACTTTTCTCTTATAGAAGGCGGAGCTCCGGGATATGATGTCATATATCGACGCTCATCAGTAAGAATGGCGGTGCGGACGGAAACAGCTGCTGGTGGCCAAAGATTAATACAACTGGGAATAAGATAATATTACATCGGATGTTTTTTATTTCCCAAGCACAGGGAGCTTCCATCACAACTGGATTTGAAATGTATTGATTTACCAATTTATTTTGGAATTTAAAATATTTAAAGAATAATAAATGTTTAGTATGGAAAGATATCTCACGGCCTTCGATTAGTTTACTGAGTTTTGCAGACGGGAATATCCCCGTGTCTTGTAGTAATATCTCTGAAGCATCAGCAGCAGAACGGACAATAACCCAACGGTGCCCATCGCGGCTATAAACGCGGAGGAGGGGAGCGTAACGTTATCCGCTGCGTTCCGGGCCGGATCTCCTGCAGAAGAGAGCATTTCAACAAACACAGAGATAAATCAGACTTTTTAACTAAAAAGTTACATACTGTCTTTGTGATGGTGGGCAGACATCTGGCTTTACTGAGAGAGTTGGTAGATAAATGGAACAGCCTCCCAGCAGAAGTGGTAGAGGTTAATACAGTGAGGGAATTTAAACATGCATGGGATAGGCATTTGGCTCCTGAATATATTACAATTCCAGGCTGGATTTGGGTGCTGGGAGTTGCAGTACACAACAGCTGGGGTGCAAGAGGTTGCCATCCCAATAGGATCTAGTGTCTTTGTTTAAAATGAACTCGCTAGAAGAACAATGGGTTACCATGTCTGAATACGATGGGCCCCTGGGATAGTTGTGCGGAGCCCAGCTGCAGTTTGGAGCTTGGAACGTCCCGTCTGCGCCTTTGGGTGGCACAGCCCCGCGTGCAGCGGTTAGGGGACGTGTCATTGCGGCAGATGATGACATCACAGGACAGATACACCTCCGGCGAGTTTTCAAACTTAAAGGCGTGGAAACTGAAGCGCGTCTCTCTCTGGTCCGACGCCGAATGTGAGAGGACGGTGGAGTCCTCGGGACAGCTGGGAATAAAAGAAGAAAAACGCATTCATAATATTTTTATACCTTTAAAAAAAATTCCACAGCCGTTAAGTAAAAATTAACCATTAAAAATGGTTTTCATGGGGGGGGTTCTTGCTTTTTATCTTAAATGAATGCAGATAATGTTTCTGAAATCCTAATTCTAAAAGTCTAGGATATTTAGAACGAATCTGTGAAAATGCAGTTCCCATGGCAACAGCCGCTGTACCCTAACTCATTTAGTCATTTAGTTTGTATCACTGCAACCAATAAGTGTCTCCGTGTATTTTCTTTTCTTTTTATTCTTTTATCATCACTCATAGAGAAATAATAAGTGTTACCCATGCTGAATAAGATTATAGATCTGTTCCGTGTCTTCTAAAGAAGGTGAGGATCTGCAGCTCTCCGCGAGGATCTGAAGCTTCTCGTCGTCCGATTCCACTTTAAACGCCACGTAAAGTCTGGCGCGTAGGTCGAGCTCATACGGGTACGATGCAATCGGGTCGTTAAACGCCTCGCTGGGGTAGAGCTTCAGCGAAACGTTGTAATGACCTCGGGAGACCAAATCGGTGACCTTGGGATGAAATCTCAATCCAAGGGTTTCATTCGGCTGCATTTCACAACTCACCGGGACATTGATGCGGTGGATGCCGGTCTCTGGGACGGTTCCAAAGACTGTATTTACGTAGAAGGTCTTCCCGTTTTCATTCTAAGTGGGGAAAAATACTTTGTTCACAGTATTATAGAGCAGTCCCCTTAAACCAAACAACACAGGACTTCCCTATTTAATTTCTAATTATTAGTTAAATAAAAAAAATTAAACAAAAAAAGTACCCATTTGATAATTAAACATATCCAAAGGTGACCGTTCCTCTTGAACATCAATCAAGAGGTTGAAGGAAACCACCTTTGTGTTGTGTCTATCGTACATTTTAATGCCTATTAACGTTATGGTATCTATACTGTACATCTCATTGTCTACTATGGAATCCACTATGGAATTCTGTTCCTCCATTTCAATCAATAAGACACGTTAGAGTAGAAATCAGAATTCTAAGCACAAGAACCTATAAATGGAATATCAAACACTTTAATTATAGGATGTTCCAGAGATACGAGGAGATCCGATGTATTCTGAACTCTTGGCACTGGGTTTTTTGTAACGTAGGTAAATCAGATCATACAATAACTTTGGATCCGCATCTGTTGAATGGTATTCTAACGACTGCATATTCCCCATCCTGGACAGCGTGACATCGTGGATCTTCAAGATGAACATCATAGACGGAGAGATGAGAGTCAAACAAGAAACTAAGAGGGAGATGGTAGACGGCGCCACTGGAAAGACACCATAGGTCTTGAGGCATTGCTGGACCTTCTGTTGGTTCTGGCAAAGGCGGATCTGGGTATGCATGGAAAGAAAAAAAGAATAGAGTAGGTTGGTTCAACTTGCAAGAACATGAAAGCCTGTGAATAAACTACCACGAGTGACGGGTGCGCTCATGCTTACGATTGGAGTGGTGGGATTTTCCATGGACCATCAACCCATGAAGGTCAAAAGTTTGACAGTTTCTCAAAGCAGCAAATCACAGCAAACCATTAAAACATCATTTTAATTACCCGGAAACCTTGATTCCTGGCCCATCGAATAGCCAAAAGAAACGTAGGATTCAATTCCATAAACGTGGATCACAAATTCCAGGGATTGATGGTAAATTTCGTGCTGGCCGTCCGCCTTTCCCAAAGAGACCTCCCAGCCTTTGAACCCACCGATCTCCGTTATAGAAAAATCATAAAAGCTGAGCGGTTGGTGATCGAGGAAGAACTCAGAGGCCGACGCTGCTTGGGAAACAATGAACAAGAAGTTATAGTATGTATTCCGTGTAACAAATTTATAGTATTTCCTTGTTAATGAGAGCGGTGGGACGGTTGAGAAAAATGGGTCATAGTCATCATTGGCCAGTCCAGGTTTGCTTTCTTGGAAGAGATATGAAACCATTATGGGTTTGGAAGAATCCAAAAGGATTCTTTCCTCCAAAGAAAGCCGGATATGAGATCCTGGTTGGAGTTTGTATTGGGTAGTTCTGTTGGGACCCTTAACATTCACCGTGGTGTTTGGGTTCGCGGCCATAATATCAACGATATCTTGAGTGTGATTCAACAAGGGGAAGACAGCAAAGGATTTCCCCCATTTTTGGACGGGATATAACTGCTCCACTATGGTGTCACAAAGTATCGAGAAGCCGGTGAAACATTTGTTCCCGCTGAAGACAGCGACTGGTGCTGACGATGCAACCCTGGTGCCCGTTAGGTCCTTGGAGCTTTGGAATTGTACAACTTGCTGATGGCCGAGGGACAATGAGAAAGTGTCCTGGTTTCCATACAGCACTCCGTTATATTCGACGGATCCAGACACAGTAACATTTACCCAGACCGTTTCTTCCATGCCATTAGCAACAGCAAATTGGTTGGCTTGCCCCGCTCCGGGGGTAAATATGTAATATTCTGTCCCTAGATCCTCTGCAGACAGACACTCCATCGCATCAGCCGTGCCAGGCGCCGTGTAAAAACCAAAGACAGAGATATCTGCGTCCGACGTGACCAACACCGCCTTTGAAGTTATTTGTTTTTCGTAAACCATGTATTGATAGTCGAGCGTCACCAAGGCATGGCTATCCCTTTCAATAAACACCGTCTGGTTGAACCGCGGGTTGGCTACAGTGACAGAGACTGAGGCTGCCCTGGCGTAGGTGACTAGGTAAAGCTGGTATGTTGTCTCGGTTGATCTAGAGTAGTTTTCCATGAATGCTGTCACAAAGTTTCTCTGGGCCTCACCTAAAGAATAAAAATGATAATAAAATGGAGTCAACCCAAGAAAAAGTTTGTTGTCGTTGCCTGACCGTGCACCGTCTATGTTCATCCATCAAACTCTACTTTTGTGTTCCACCAAAACCATTCTTACCTCTTCTAAAGAAGATTCATATTGACATTAAGGAGGGCGTTGTACAATATAAAGAAGGAACATTTAGAAAAGATTCCCAGCAAGGGGGTACGGAGTCTTAGTTTACCCAAAAACACAGGTTTACCCAACAACGGTCACGTTCGACAATCCCCTCTGTAGCTGACTATGTGCCAATGTTCTCTTCTCGTTAGTTCTGTAAACGGTATAAACATACATAAAGAGGCCCAAAAAAGTTGCTTTGCCCGGGACCCATAGGCATCAAGAACATCCTAAAATAAGTAACTCCACATTTGCATATCCACCAATTCTAGTTCCTGGTGCAAAATACCTTAATTTTTCCCATAAACAAATTCAAGATTAAATAAAGCATCTTTAGAATTATAACGTATTCTTTAAATGTGAATAAATCATTACCAGCCGCAAGGATCCCCAAAAGAAGCAGCAAAATGAAGGATTTCCCCATTATGGTTCCTCTGTGTCTGTTCACTGATATCGGATAAACCCGTCCGGAGTCCTTTTATATAAAATGTTATCGGATCTCCTTCTGGGAACCGTCCTAAATGTGATTGATTCGACTCCATGGCCAATTAACTTTGTAACCATAAAATAAATCATAACATTAATATCACGATAACGATAGGCTTGTGAAAATCGCAGGTGCACAACATCTGCCCCGCTTACCTGGTCTCAGGTATAATTCAAACTCCATAAAACATTTCAAATGCCGGTTTAGTATTGGGTGCAAAATAAACAAACTGAAACAGAATCCTGCTTATAAATATATTGTTCTAGATACAGTGTAACCTAGCCTTGGAACTTTAGTCTTTCTTAACTTCTTCAAAAGAACAAGAAAAGGCATGACAGCTGGTAGAATTATCTGTGTAATTCTAAAACATAATAACTTAATTAAATAACTTAATTCGACTCTGAAACTCTTCCACTTATTTCGTCACAGTGACCAATAATCTCAAGGACATCGTTCTAGATTCTCCTGGGTTCTAGGGCATCCTACCGTAACGTTTTAGAAATGTTTTAAAGGAAATGTGTATTTCTATTATATATACTTTACTATTTATTATCAGTAATATACTTATTGTTTTTAACACAGCTTTAGTAGCAATGAATTGGGAAGAACCGAAAGTAATGACTCTACCTTGATAAACACATTAAGTTTATTTATTGCCTCGGTATGCTGTGGTTGACAATTCTACGCATGTGATCCGGTGTTGGATTATACTGTAATGGTACAAAGTGTTGTATAATCATTAACCAATCTTATAACTATAGCCATATTACATATTATCCTGATTGAGACACAATCGGAGTCCAACATTCTGTTGACTGCCTCGTGCGGATCATGGTGCAGAGGGGAGGACAGAGGGGGTCAGGGTGCTTCTCAAGGTGCGGAGAATGAATTAAAGCCAATAGAAAACTAAAGCTGGAATGGTTATTAGTAAAACAGATGATAAATCAATACGGCCCTGGACTTGGGCAACTTGTAAAGCAGGAAAGGTGAATGGAATATTCCAGAAAATACACAATAAAATGTGCCAATCTACAAGAGGGGAGACAACGAGTGCCACAGCTACATTGTTGGCAGAATTGTTCTGGTTTAATGCGAGGGTGTGCGAGGTTATGCAGGCAAAATGTAGGGATTCTTGGGCAGTTATTCCTTAATTCTCGTTTCCATGACAAATAGGCATCAGGTTATCCCACACGTAGCCCTCAAATCGAATTGTACCAGGAAAATATCTTCCAGTAGACTTTCAGAAGGTAGGTCCATATTTCATTGAAATACCTACAAAAAAGCTGCAAATATATATTTCTGCCAAAAATACGTAATCTTTCATCACTTGTGTAGTTGAGCAAATGTCCCTCAAGAGGGCAGTAGAATACAAGCCTTATAATATTACCCCAGGCCTGACGGCCATTATTACCGCTCTACATGTTACTGTATGTTTAACCCTCCGAGTGACAGAAAGATCATGATTATGATGCTTATAAGGAAATATCAGCATGATATAGAGATACTCGGCAGCGTAAGGAGTAACATGTTTCCGAGGCAGGAAAGGAATCTCTATTAATGTGATGTTTTAAAACCCCTTACTGTATTTACTTCTACCACTTCTGCTGGGAGGCTGTTCCACGTATCTACCAACCTCTCAGTGTAATAAAAGTTTTGTCTGATACAGGGAGTTAGGGATGAGCCCTTGAAGTGGACACCTACCATGGCCACCCTGATTACGAGCAGAGTAGGTAAAACATCTAACCCTAGATGATGACCTCTTGTTCTCGCATTTCTCCTCCTTTCAAATAAACGTCCCTCCTGTGCAGGCAAAGAAGCAATTTTTCTGGGGACTTGGAGAATAAACGTCTCTGATCAGAAGGATCACGTTTTGTTTTTATTGAAATACCGTTGTGAATACCCCGAGATGAATCTCCGGCATCGCCTATAAAGCCAAGAACGATTTGCAGGGAAAAGCCAGCTTTCTTCTGTCTGTAAATCAGAATATTCTCCCCAGCTCGTCTCTATCCTCGCACGGTGTCAGGAAACCAGACGCACGATGGTATCAGTTTGTCTTTCATATTAGCGGCAAATAATGGTGGAAATTAAACTAATTTATCAGTCTGCAGCCACTGACCATATGGAATTATTTAGAAAGCATAATAGGGCTCTGTAATTGGAGCCAAATGACAAAAGAACGAGTGAATATTATATTTCTGGGTTTATAAAGCCAGGCTGTTGGGTTTTAAAATAAAACTCTGTGGTCTCCCGATGGATTACCAGGACAGCTCCGAAGATCAAGAATGTGTTAAGGGGGAAATCTCTCTTTAATAAATCCCAGGTGTCCGGTCCTTCCATTTAAGAAACGCTACAGCAGTAACGGCACCATACGGAAAGAACCCGCCTGATTCAAGATTATCTCCAAGTGAAGTTAAACATATATTTATATATATATGTGTGTGTGTGTGTATTATACTAAGCAGGGTGGGTGATGCGTAGGGGAGACTGTTGTGGTTTTTAACGCATCATCTTCAATATGTATTAAGATGTATTCTCCTAGAAAAAGTGGAGTGTCTGCTCATTTGGTAAGGTGACTTGGTTATCAGTTATACATCATAAAGGGCTAACAAAGCATTTTTATTTTAGAGTAACTCACTCTGCCCGTATAGTGCATAAGGAAATGGTCACCAGCAAACATTTTAGTGAATAGATCTATGGCCCCTACTTGGCCCCTATATTAGTGTCGGGCGAATCTTCCTATTCGTTTTTCTCTTCGTTTTCTGCCAGTTTTCTAGCCTAAGTCTTCCGTAGTATAGCAGGGGTTAATGGGAATCTGTAGGATCGTGCCAGGATTTAAAGTTCCGTAAGAGCAACTCTATCGGTCGCTGGCAAGGGGCTCGTCTGGCATCAACCAATGAAGAGCAGCTGCCCTTCATTGGTTAATGCCAGAGGAGCCCCCTGTCGGCGACCAATAGAGTCGCTGTTACAGACCGTTTAAATCCTTGGCCATTGGTCTCCCCAGGCTAAGTTGCTCCGGGGTGTGCCTTGCTTTGCCTTTTGCCATGAGGATTAAAATCCCTGTTCCTCCCAGGCCAAGTTGCTGAGTCTGAGACAACGGCTCTGAACAACCATTTAAAAAACTATAGAGCAGAATCCTCCAAAGGGAAGCTTTCCACCAGTTAAACTAGGGCTCCCGGAGTGCCTGGGGATTGTAGGAATTGTAGTTCAATTGGAAAAATGTCTTCCTCTGCCATAAAGTAAGCTCACATTCCTCCATATCGAATTCACAAACCTTACACATTTTTTTTTGGCACATAATTAAGTTTTTATTCATTATTCCCAACTCTCCATTATAAACAGAGGCAAATTGTGCCTATGATGAATAGAGTTAAATTATCTCCCAGCTGCGCAGGGTCTACAGAACCTCACCGTCTCGTTCCATTGTTTAAAAGACAGTCAGTTTGTACAATACTTTCCACGGGACGAAACGCCTGCTCTTTGTTTATGGAGTCTGTAAAAGACACCGGTCTGGCCGGTTCTTTGGGAAATCTGGTTTGTAAAGTAAATCTGTTTGTCTAGAGAGTCTCATGTGGGTAATCAATATAAATAGAGGACATATTTCAGGAGAATAATGGAGTCATTAAAATTTCCAGATCACTATAATTAAATTTATATCAGTGCCAAGCTGTTAACGCTTTTATTACCACGGCGACCGGCAACGACCCACGACAATGAATCTAAAATAGGAAATAACAAAAATTAAACAAGCGGAACGGATACAGGATACTTCTTGGGTTAAACAGTAACTGGGGACCGAAGTCTCCATCACCAGGGAGGGCCGACCTGTATAAACTGAAGAAGAGCCCTCTGAGATCCTGGAAGCTTCTGTCACTATGTATATATTTGGTCCAATAAAAGAGACTCCATCTCCATAAACTAATGCATCTGTCATGAGGAGGAGAAAGGGCGAGTATGGAAGCTCAGAAATCCCGGGTACTTTAACTTTACTTTTTCATTTTTTTTTTATTAATTATTTATCATATATATTTTTTATTATTTTCAGAAAATAAATATACATTTTTTTACTCCATTTCCATAACCTGGATCACAAAAATTCTTATACAAATTCTTTTTAAGTAACAGAAATTATTATAATATAAAAATATATATTTAACTATTAATTAAATATTTATATATATTTAATTATATAAATATATATATTAATATAATTACAATATTTATATATAATATAAATATTATATAACGGTATATACGGTATATATAAAGTATAAATGATTAAATATGTAAATATAATATTTTATATAAATATTAAATAAATATATAATAAAAAAAATATAAAAATTGAATATTTTATATAAATATATATTAAATAATTAAATATATAAATATAATATTTTATATAAATATATCAAAAATATAACATAAATAATTAAATATATAAATATATTTTAGATAAATATATAATAGATAATTAAATATATAAATTTATTTTATATAAATATATAATAAATAATTAAATATATAAACAGAATTACATATTTATATGTAAGTTTTAATGGATTATTATTTGACAAATGTATTATTATTTGACAAATTTCAAATAATAGCTCTACTGAACATTTTCTAGAAAAGATTACTTCAAAGGTGTTTGTCTAGGACTTAACTTACAAATGCAGGATTATTTATCATTCTCCCAACAAAAAAAATATTATTAAAAACCTTGACTATGTTGTTTTTCTTATATTATATTTCTTCCGCACCTCATTTTCCCGACTCAAAGACACAGAGAGCATGGGAACAGAAGCCTGTGTTGACTCTGGCGGAGAGAACAAACATTAAAGGGTTATGATTGAACGCACAGACCCTCTGCGGCCTTTTCTAGAATAACAGAAAACAGGCACACGCCTTTCTGGATAATTACCACCACTTGCTGGTTTGGCACCGCGTGACGTTTTTCAAAGGGATCACGGAACACTTAAAAGAAGAAAATTATTAGGAGTTACCGGCGCGCTGTGTACAGTAACTAAATTATGGGTTTTAAAAAAAAAATTAAAAAATTCTGTTGATCAAGAGAATTTCTCTAAAAAATTCCTAAAATTTACAGGATTCTGGTCGCCAGCCCATTTACACTTTAATGTATAGCATAAAAAACAGCACTTTGCACAGAGAATTGTAAGCGAATGTGCAAATTCCAAGATCACCATAGCAACCAGCGGACCGCTCAAGTCAGCATTGCTTCAGGATCACTCGAAGCCCTTTTAAGACAAATTATTAATCATGTGGAATACATATTTTTTAATAAAAAAATATAGGATGGAATTTCCTGTTGGTTTCAAATATTTTGAGCAAATTGGAACATTTCAAGAAAAACATCATCGATGGTACAAAACATATAAAGAAACCACGTTAGGCCAACTACATATGGCCCAGACTAAAGAAGCCGGTTGGAGTATCAGGTGCTAAAATACATGTTGACATGCTCTCACTGTAGTAGCCTCTACCACTTCTGCTGGGAGGCTTTTCCACTTACCTACCTTCCTTAATCTAAGCTTCTGACCCTGTAGTTTTAGATTACTTTTTTTTTTAATCTAATTTTTTTTCCCTGGCAACGGATAACGGAGTTTACGCACTATTTATGCCTAGAAATGCTTGGGATGTAACGGCGTCTCAGGACACTATCCCAGATTTTAATTAGAAAAATATTTATATTAAAATAATATAAAACAAAACCCATCAGAAATAACATTCCACCTCCTTATTGAATCTTTATTGGCCTGAGTGTTGATTCCCAGGCCTTTCGCCTCCGTAGGGTTAAAACGGCCGCGGTTGTTTGTCCAGTAGAAACGGCCTGATTTTATTGTTGTTATTAAATTCCTTTACTTTATAGTAGACGGGAAAAAAATCCCCTTTTTATTGGTTTGTAAATTCCTCACCGGGCACCTGCGGATACATTGTTTCCAAATCCCCCCTCTATGCAGATTACGTACATTCAAGCAGGAATTACATTTTAATCCAGTGTTGGGTTTGGTTTAAAGTTGACCCGATCCGACGTCCCGCACCCAAAAATAAAAAAAAAATAAATCATTAAATATTGTTTGTTTGTTTTTTTTTATGGGGAGAGCTGCAGTTCCAGTATTTGCCCAGTTTCAATGGGGACTGTTATATTTACATATTTTAGCAAAGCTTAATTATTGTCTTAAAACGATTCTTCTCATTTTTAATATCTGTAATTATTTTGGAAACTTTTGGTTGGAAGGTACGCTTAAAAACATGTAATTTCACCAGGTGGAAGCTGACAGCTGCAGCAAAAGATGATAAAACTGCTGTTATTTTGATGAATGTTGAAGGCGTGTGTGTCAGAGTGAGTGTGTATAAGTGTGAGTTAGAAGAGTGTGTCTTAATGTGTATGTGTGATAAAGGAAGTGTGCAATTGCGAGTGTGCAATAGTGGGACTGTGTTAGTGTGTGTGATAGTAGGAGTGTGTGTAGGAGTGTCTGAGTATGTGTTAGTGTGTGATAGTGGGAGTGTGTGTAGGAGTGTCTGAGTGTGTGTGTTAGTGTGTGATAGTGGGAGTGTGTGTAGGAGTGTCTGAGTGTGTGTGCTAGTGTGTGATAGTGGGAGTGTGTGTAGGAGTGTCTGAGTGTGTGTTAGTGTGTGTCAGATTGTGTGAGTAAGCAGAGCCGGCCTTAAGTGTTCTGGCGCCCTGTGCGGACTACTCCTCTGGTGCCCCCCCATCCCCTTCTCTCTGCCCCTTCTCACTGCCTCCCCCCTGCCCCTTCTCACTGCCCCCCCATCCTCTGCCCCTTCTCACTGCCCCCCCCTGCCCCTTCTCCCTATCCTTACTTACCTCATTGCCGGAATCCCGCGGTGGGAGCGGGAGGCGTCCGTCTTCCCGATCTGCCGCGTTGCGCGCTTCACAGCTGAGCGCTGCAGAAAAATTCCAGCGCTCAGCATGAAACGCCGGCACCGTGACGTTGTCACGGAGAGTGAGGGGCGCCGAGCGGTCGCTGAAAACTTCACGAGCGACCACTCGGCACCCCTACCCGTGACTTAAATGGAAACATCGTTCTTTTTTGTTTGTTTTAACATCCTCCATTTTAAATAAAGTTTAAAAAAACGATGCTTTAATTTAAGTCCCGGGCAGGCGCCCCTGTTGCCATGGTGCCATGTGCAGGTCGCACACCCCTGAGGCCGGCCCTGTGTGTAAGTGTGCATGTGTTTTTGTGATGTACCGTAGGTCCCGGGCAGCCGTCTTTTGAATTGCTGTCTTTATTTTTTTTACCCGGAGGAGAAAGGGGGCGCCACTAAAATGTGTTGGGGGGGGCGCTTGGCTTTACTTGTCACCCGACCTCCCCTGCATGCTAGTGAGTTGTATCGCGTTACGTCACTTAACTTTTTTTCTAAAATGCTATAGAATTGACTCAATATGATGATATAAGGTGTTGTGTGATATACTTTATTGCGCTGTTCTATTGTGGCCCTGCTGTTGCCTGGCTGTGCACCATGAGAGTTGCACTTAATCCCCACCAGCAACCCCTGTAATATCTCCAGAGCGGCCCCTTATATCGCGGCGACGCGTTGCAACCATTAACTGGGAGGCTGTGGAATTTGAAGGAAATAGTGGGATTTCCTTCCACACCCCAGAGATGGGCTTCACGTGTATATTTATATCACCGGCTTCCTCCGAGTGTTCCCTCCGCTTCTCAAACCTTCTCCATCACGGAAGGTTCCCTGCCAAGGCCTCAAAAGCAACAAGAAGGCGAAGTGTCCGCTATAGAAAGTAACGGCCCATTTCACCAGATCTATAACCGGGCTTTGTATTTCCAGAAGATTATTTATCTATCATTTCTATGAAATGTTTCAGACACTTAGTGGTAACAGAAAGTTCCGGGGGCGACGCTGACGGCCGGTATCTGATTGCATCTCGTGCTCTCGCAGATGTACTGATGAATAAGAAGTTGCCGGTGACTCTTTATTACACAATGAAGCAGCTGGTCTGAGTTTGTCGTTAGATAATTATGGCTCGCAGATCACGTCAAGATCAGCACTTGCTTTGAAGGCACCTAATTTATTGTGGCCAGATCTCCCCTCTCACAGGGGGCGCTGTGGGGCAATAGTGCACATAACACTGGTATGATGCACCACGCTTTTATTGAGGCAATTGTAATGACGATCAATTAGCCTTTTAAACATGAACTTGGATTAGGGAACACAACATGCCATTGGAACACAGGAGTGATGGGAGTGATAAAGGGCCATTGGAACACAGGAGTGATGGGAGTGATAAAGGGCCTTTGGGACACAGGAGTGATGGGAGTGATAAAGGGCCTTTGGGACACAGGAGTGATGGGAGTGATAAAGGGCCATTGGAACACAGGAGTGATGGGAGTGATAAAGGGCCTTTGGGACACAGGAGTGATGGGAGTGATAAAGGGGCGTCTGTACGTCCATGAAGTGACCCCAAACATTTAAACAGTAGTATATATATATATATGTTTCCAATGACATTATTCCATTCTGGAAAGTGCAGATTATATTTTTTCTTCATTCTTATGTTTATTTGGAACCGTTGTTTGTATCGGCTTCTGATAAATAAACATAATGCACGGCATGTATAGTGTAGACTATGGGCAGGGCTAAATCATACCTCCCAACATATTACATTTACGATTTTGTTTTATTGGCTTTACTGAGACTTTTTATGTGGTTTGTAACTTATTAGCAGCTTAGTAAGACATTTACAGGAACAATAATTTATTTTATAAACACATTCCCTGCTGTTTCTATACACATTATCGGGGCTTTTAGGGCTGTAGAACCCTGCGATGCCCTCATACCCAGCAAACATTCCGAGCTCCTAGAAAAAAAGGAACACAGGGATATACTGTAGGTCCCAGAGAGGGACTGTACCGCCTAAAGAAGTACACTTGGGTGGTATGGTTATACCCCATGCGTGTAATGTCAGAGTATGCGTTGTGTGATCATGTGCTTTGGTCTGTAAGGTATTCTGACCGGATACAGATGTGGGGCAGACTTATAACTGATTGACTTCCAAGGTTTGGGGTATTTTATGTGAATAAACTGCTCTGGGGGTTCTGTAAAAGTGCCTTTTTTTCCATCGATACGCCCCGTTCCTTCACTCCAGTCTTTTATTAGCCCTACCAGGCACCGCACACGCAACGCTTCAGTACACACATGATTCAAAGTCCACGGAAGGAACACACATCCCGGCAGGTGCGCGCCCATCAAACACTGCTTAATTCCTGCTAATTGACACAGGAGACCACAGTGCACACTGGGGCGGAATATATAGAAACACAGAATCTGCCGGCAGGTCGGCCCCATTCGGCCCCCGTCTATTCTGCCTGTTCCTCCTGCTGTAAAGACTCAAACCTTAATCAGTCATTGGTCTCATTTTAAGTTCAGGATCCATATGCCTATCCCATGCATGCTTAGTTTCCCTCGCTGTATTAACCTCTACCACCTCTGCTGGGAGGCTGTTCCATTATCTAGCACTCTCTCAGGAGCCATTTGCCTATCAATGATTACATTTCCTTGTGTGTGCAGTAACAGTGAAGTAATGATACTAAAAGTATTCTAGAATAACTGGACTGATAACAGACCGCTATGTGATTACTAATAACATTTCCCACAATGATGTGAATTCCAGATTATTTCATTTCTGACGCCAACCGGCTCAACCAGGAATAACCAAATTATTCATCTATTGCTGTAAAACCAGGCCAAACAGGGAGAGCTCACTGCCCTATCACTATATTTTGGGTTTGGATCTTCCAAGTTTATTATTTTACGTTTATCAGCATGGAATCTGTCGTGCTTTCCCCCGTTCTTCTAACTAACTTACACTATTAGCCATTTATTTGGTTTGTCCCACCAATTCCTGGTTGCAGATCTTTGTGTCGTCTGCAAAAAGACATAACAGACAGTTCGTTGGGAACGTCTGCACCAGTTTTCATTTTCTTTGGGCCAGAGAAATGTAAAAGGAACCAATCGCACAAAGGAATGGGGGAGACATTAAATGATTTATTCATAACTATGATGTTTGTCTCAACCTATAACCGAGAGGAGGTTCAGATGTTGTCAGGTGTTGAAGATGATGCAACGTTTTTCCTAACCAGAAGTCTTCTTCTCACGAACTACAACCTAGATGGAGTTCAGTTGTGTTCAGGTGTTGAAGGTGATGTTGGGTTTAACGCCGTTCCCTGAGGTTCGGTGCGAGCAGGCGTGTCAAGTCCTGGCGCATTTATGGCTTCTTCAGATGTTTTAGGGGAAGTCAGACGTTTAACCAAGGTCTCTAAAAACCTAAGCTCTGAAGGCTTAAGTCTGGGGGAAGTTGGAGTATTACCCGTCCCTCGACTGATGTTCCGGTCGGCTGGTGGTGGTGAGAGGTGGGGTTTTTGCAGGACCTCCACTTTGTTCTTCATGCTCATGATGACTTGATCGGCCCTTTGTAACTCCTCGTGGCTGGTATTAAGCTCATTGAGGATGTCACTGAGAGCCGTCTGGGTGGCACTGAGCTCCTTGCGAAATTCAGCGTCCGCCTTCTGAGCCTTGTCCTTACACAAGCTTAACTCCTTCTCCAACTCATCCACCTTTTTCGTCAGCCGCTTTTCTACGCTCTCCATGGCTGTCATCTTCTTTTTTAACACCTCTGCTTCATCCTTGGCAGCTTTGGCCTCTGACTGCTGCTTGCGAAATGCACTAAGTTCGTCCATAGCAGCCTTGGCCAGCATTTGCTGCATGCGAAATGCACTTTGTTGTTCGTCCAGAGCAGCTTTGGCCTCCGACTGCTGCTTGCGAAATGCACTAATTTGCTTGTCCATAGCAACTTTGGCCAGCAGTTGCTGCTTGCGAAATGCACTCCGTTGTTCATCAATGCTGAGTTTGGCTTCCAACTGCTGCTTGCAAAATTCAGTCTGCTGTTTTGCCATGGAAGCTCTGGCATCCAACTGCTGCTTGCAGAATTCAGCCCGTTGTTTCTCCATGGCAATTTCGGTCTTCAGTTGCTGCTGCTCACAGCTGTGCAGTTGTTCCTGGAGGCCTGAGCATTTTGTGTCCATATCCCTGAGCTGCCTTTGTAATGCCCATATTTCTTCGTCCTTCCTGGTGACTTTGTTGTTCATGTCTAAAGCCAGCTCCATCCATTCGTCCGTCTCCATCCTTGTTGAGCGAAGTTGGGCACTCAGGCTGTTCACCTGCTCCATCAGCTGTCTAGCATCAGGGATGGCATTCTCTCCTCTGGTGTCAAAATACAGCCTTTGAATTAGCTGTTGACCGTAGACCACTTGGGTCCGGCATGTTGGACATGGTTTTCTCCTGGCATTGCCAAACCACTGCGTTAGGCACCTATGGTGGAATGTGTGCCCGCAGTGAGTCGCTGCCACATGGCTCGAATTATCGAAAAAATCCAGACAGATACTACAGCTTCCCTGAATCGGCATGGCTGCTGTTCAGAGTCACTTCACACTGTCAAAGAAAATGTGTGCGCGCAGGCCTTTGTTGCCTGCTGCGAGTGTTCTATTGTGATGTCATAGAGCGAACATTCTATGTCACATGGCTTACCATGTGACAAATCGTAAATTCTTATTGGCCAGTGTTCGATTGTTTGTGATGTCATAGAGTAACCATCCTATGTCACACGACTCGTGAAAATGCTGAACTGCTTATCTAAATGCTTCCTGTTTATTTTTATTGAATTTCATTGGTGATCATCTAGGTTCAAAGAACAATTCCACCGCTGTCATTACACAAACTTCATTCCTTTTTCATATTCTCCTTCTCTTGTGTCAACAGCCACGAAAAATGGAGAGGTCTTTAAAGGTTTTAACACAAACCCTTAACTCTTTCTACTACTGAATTATTTACAGAATTATCTTTTATTGTCATTCTGCCCCAAAGGGTTTCCAATAGATTTCGAGGAAATTGATAATCTATGGATTTTCTTAATAAGAATGGAGTAATATCGATGAACCGCTCGGCTACAAAAGGTTCCATAGGAAAGAGCAAATCAACTCTTAAATCAGTTGATATAACCCAGTCTACTTTGTATATGGCATATTGGAGTTTTGTTCTTTAGTAAAGTAATAAATATCACAGTTCGCATGATATTTTGGATGCATATTTTTTCTCAAACCAGAGACCAACACAATAATATGCTTTCTGTTAGCTAAATCCAGCAAGCCTTTTTTCTTACTATAGGAAAAGAAAACTACGATCCATCTGCTGGTTCGTTTTACTTAAGAAGGTCCGTTAGGAAATGGGAATTTGAGGAGAGACAACGCCGAATGTCCCCTCCTCATCGGTATCCCTCTAAAAGTACCGGGGCTCAGTTGGGGTACAGGTAACTGAGGGGCCGGGGGATAGGAGGAATTACCACTTCACATTAACCCTCAATTTCACTCCAGTAACCTGAAATTAACCCATTTGTAAGGAACGTTTAACGTCACTAAATCTCTGCCACAATAGCCATAGCTACAATGTTTCTTTATACCATCACAAAGTATTTATTATTTAATACTAATGTAGATTAATCACATATTTCCAATACAGGGATATTGTAGCCCATCTTAAAGCCCACAGAAATAATCACTCTGAAGCCCCTGTATTATGGTGTCTTTGGGAGATCAGTGCCCTATTACTATATTTTGGATTTGGATTCACCAAGTACATTATTTTACGTTTATCAGCATGGAACCTGCCGTGCTTTCCCCCGTTCTTCTAACTAACTTACACTATTAGCCATTTGGCTTGTCCCACCAGGAATGTCTACCCAGTTGAGGAGCCTTGTATCATCTACAAAAAGACATAACAGACAGTTCGTTGGGAACGTCTGCACCAGTTTTAATTTTCTTTGGGCCAGAGAAATGTAAAAGGAACCAATCGCACAAAGGAATGGGAGACAAGTAATGATTTATTCATAACTATGATGTTTGTCTCAACCTATAACCGAGAGGAGGTTCGGATGTTGTCAGGTGTTCAAGATGATGTAAAGTTTTTCCTAACCAGAAGTCTTCTTCTCACGAACTACAACCTAGATGGAGTTCAGTTGTGTTCAGGTGTTGAAGGTGATGTTGGGTTTAATGCCGTTCCCTGAGGTTCGGTGCGAGCAGGCGTGTCAAGTCCTGCCGCATTTGTGGCTTCCTCAGATGTTTTAGGGGAAGTCAGACGTTTAACCAAGGTTTCTAAGAACCTGAGCTCTGAAGGCTTAAGTCTGGGGGACGTTGGAGTATTACCCGTCCCTCGACTGATGTTCCGGTCGGATGGTGGTGGTGAGAGGTGGGGTTTTTGCAGGACCTCCACTTTGTTCTTCATGCTCATGATGACTCGATCGGCCCTTTGTAACGCCTCGTGGCTGGTATTAAGCTCATTGAGGATGTCACTGAGAGCCGTCTGGGTGGCACTGAGCTCCTTGCGAAATTCAGCGTCCGCCTTCTGAGCCTTGTCCTTACACAAGCTTAACTCCTTCTCCAACTCATCCACCTTTTTCGTCAGCCGCTTCTCTACGCTCTCCATGGCTGTCATCTTCTTTCTTAACACCTCTGCTTCATCCTTGGCAGCTTTGGCCTCTGACTGCTGCTTGCGAAATGCACTAAGTTCGTCCATAGCAGCCTTGGCCAGCATTTGCTGCATGCGAAATGCACTTTGTTGTTCGTCCAGAGCAGCTTTGGCCTCCGACTGCTGCTTGCGAAATGCACTAATTTGCTTGTCCATAGCAACTTTGGCCAGCAGTTGCTGCTTGCGAAATGCACTCCGTTGTTCATCAATGCTGAGTTTGGCTTCCAACTGCTGCTTGCAAAATTCAGTCTGCCGTTTTGCCATGGAAGCTCTGGCATCCAACTGCTGCTTGCAGAATTCAGCCCGTTGTTTCTCCATGGCAATTTCGGTCTTCAGTTGCTGCTGCTCACAGCTGTGCAGTTGTTCCTGGAGGCCTGAGCATTTTGTGTCCATATCCCTGAGCTGCCTTTGTAATGCCCATATTTCTTCGTCCTTCCTGGTGACTTTGTTGTTCATGTCTAAAGCCAGCTCCATCCATTCGTCCGTCTCCATCCTTGTTGAGCGAAGTTGGGCACTCAGGCTGTTCACCTGCTCCATCAGCTGTCTAGCATCAGGGATGGCATTCTCTCCTCTGGTGTCAAAATACAGCCTTTGAATTAGCTGTTGACCGTAGACCACTTGGGTCCGGCATGTTGGACATGGTTTTGTCCTGGCATTGCCAAACCACTGCGTTAGGCACCTATGGTGGAATGTGTGCCCGCAGTGAGTCGCTGCCACATGGCTCGAATTATCGAAAAAATCCAGACAGATACTACAGCTTCCCTGAATCGGCATGGCTGCTGTTCAGAGTCACTTCACACTGTCAAAGAAAATGTGTGCGCGCAGCCCTTTGTTGCCTGCTGCGAGTGTTCTATTGTGATGTCATAGAGCGAACATTCTATGTCACATGGCTTACCATGTGACAAATCGTAACTTCTTATTGGCCAGTGTTCGATTGTTTGTGATGTCATAGAGTAACCATCCTATGTCACACGACTCGTGAAAACGCTGAACTGCTTATCTAAATGCTTCCTGTTTATTTTTATTGAATTTCATTGGAGATCATCTAGGTTCAAAGAACAATTCCACCGCTGTCATTACACAAACTTCATTCCTTTTTCATATTCTCCTTCTCTTGTGTCAGCAGCCACGAAAAATGGAGAAGTCTTTAAAGGTTTTAACACAAACCCTTAACTCTTTCTACTACTGAATTATTTACAGAATTATCTTTTATTGTCATTCTGCCCCAAAGGGTTTCCAGTAGATTTCGGGGAAATTGATAATCTATGGATTTTCTTAATAAGAATGGAGTAATATCGATGGACCGCTCGGCTACATAAGGTTCCATAGGAAAGAGCAAATCAACTCTTAAATCAGTTGATATAACCCAGTCTACTTTGTATATGGCATATTGGAGTTTTGTTCTTTAGTAAAGTAATAAATATCACAGTTGGCATGATATTTTGAATGCATATTTTTTTCTCAAACCAGAGACCCCAACACAATAATATGCTTTCTGTTAGATAAAACCAGCAAGCCTTTTTTCTTACTATAGGAAAAGAAAACTACGATCCATCTGCTGGTTCGTTTTACTTAAGAAGGTCCGTTAGGAAATGGGAATTTGAGGAGAGACAACGCCGAATGTCCCCTCCTCATCGGTATCCCTCTAAAAGTACTGCAGCTCAGTTGGGGTGCAGGTAACTGAGGGGCCGGGGGATAGGATGCATTAGCACTTCACATTAACCCTCAATTTCACTCCAATAACCTGAAATTAACCCATTTGTAAAGAATGTTTAACGTCACTAAATCTCTGCCACAATAGCCATAGCTACAATGTTTCTTTATACCATCACAAAGTATTTATTATTTAATAATAATGTAAATTAATCACATATTTACTATACAGGGATATTGTAGCCCATCTTAAAGCCCACAGAAATAATCACTCTGAAGCCCCTGTATTATGGTGTCTTTGGGAGATCAGTGCCCTATTACTATATTTTGGATTTGGATTCACCAAGTACATTATTTTACGTTTTTCAGCATGGAACCTGCCGTGCTTTCCCCCGTTCTTCTAACTAACTTACACTATTAGCCATTTGGCTTTTCCCACCAGGAATGTCTACCCAGTTGAGGAGCCTTGTATCATCTACAAAAAGACATAACAGACAGTTCGTTGGGAACGTCTGCACCAGTTTTCATTTTCTTTGGACCAGAGAAATGTAAAAGGAACCAATCGCACAAAGGAATGGGAGACAAGTAATGATTTATTCATAACTATGATGTTTGTCTCAACCTATAACCAAGAGGAGGTTCAGATGTTGTCAGGTGTTGAAGATGATGCAACGTTTTTCCTAACCAGAAGTCTTCTTCTCACGAACTACAACCTAGATGGAGTTCAGTTGTGTTCAGGTGTTGAAGGTGATGTTGGGTTTAATGCCGTTCCCTGAGGTCCGGTGCGAGCAGGCGTGTCAAGTCCTGCCGCATTTGTGGCTTCCTCAGATGTTTTAGGGGAAGTCAGACGTTTAACCAAGGTCTCTAAAAACCTAAGCTCTGAAGGCTTAAGTCTGGGGGAAGTTGGAGTATTACCCGTCCCTCGACTGATGTTCCGGTCGGCTGGTGGTGGTGAGAGGTGGGGTTTTTGCAGGATCTCCACTTTGTTCTTCATGCTCATGATGACTCGATCGGCCCTTTGTAACGCCTCGTGGCTGGTATTAAGCTCATTGAGGATGTCACTGAGAGCCGTCTGGGTGGCACTGAGCTCCTTGCGAAATTCAGCGTCCGCCTTCTGAGCCTTGTCCTTACTCAAGCTTAACTCCTTCTCCAACTCATCCACCTTTTGCGTCAGCCGCTTCTCTACGCTCTCCATGGCTGTCATCTTCTTTTTTAACACCTCTGCTTCATCCTTGGCAGCTTTGGCCTCTGACTGCTGCTTGCGAAATGCACTAAGTTCGTCCATAGCAGCTTTGGCCAGCATTTGCTGCATGCGAAATGCACTTTGTTGTTCGTCCAGAGCAGCTTTGGCCTCCGACTGCTGCTTGCGAAATGCACTAATTTGCTCGTCCATAGCAACTTTGGCCAGCAGTTGCTGCTTGCGAAATGCACTCCGTTGTTCATCAATGCTGAGTTTGGCTTCCAACTGCTGCTTGCAAAATTCAGTCTGCCGTTTTGCCATGGAAGCTCTGGCATCCAACTGCTGCTTGCAGAATTCAGCCCGTTGTTTCTCCATGGCAATTTCGGTCTTCAGTTGCTGCTGCTCACAGCTGTGCAGTTGTTCCTGGAGGCCTGAGCATTTTGTGTCCATATCCCTGAGCTGCCTTTGTAATGCCCATATTTCTTCGTCCTTCCTGGTGACTTTGTTGTTCATGTCTAAAGCCAGCTCCATCCATTCGTCCGTCTCCATCCTTGTTGAGCGAAGTTGGGCACTCAGGCTGTTCACCTGCTCCATCAGCTGTCTAGCATCAGGGATGGCATTCTCTCCTCTGGTGTCAAAATACAGCCTTTGAATTAGCTGTTGACCGTAGACCACTTGGGTCCGGCATGTTGGACATGGTTTTCTCCTGGCATTGCCAAACCACTGCGTAATGCACCTATGGTGGAATGTGTGCCCGCAGTGAGTCGCTGCCACATGGCTCGAATTATCGAAAAAATCCAGACAGATACTACAGCTTCCCTGAATCGGCATGGCTGCTGTTCAGAGTCACTTCACACTGTCAAAGAAAATGTGTGCGCGCAGCCCTTTGTTGCCTGCTGCGAGTGTTCTATTGTGATGTCATAGAGCGAACATTCTATGTCACACGGCTTACCATGTGACAAATCGTAACTTCTTATTGGCCAGTGTTCGATTGTTTGTGATGTCATAGAGTAAGCATTTTATTGAATTTCATTGGTGATCATCTAGGTTCAAAGAACAATTCCACCTCTTTTCATATATGTTAGAGTGTATATGTTAGAGTGAGTGTGTGTTCTACTGTGCATGCTATTTGCTTCAGAGGGGCACTTGGGCTCACCTGCCCCCAGCCCGGGGCAGAAGATAACAGCCATCCCCTGATGTTCAGACATTTAAATCATAACATTAAATGTAACTAACAGGCTATTCTTTAGATTAAAATTATAAAAAAAACCCACTTTGCACCAAATATATGTATTTTGATTACAGTGAGCGCTGTTCTGATATACAACAACCTGTACAATTTATCTTCAAAAAATCAGTAAGCACTCAAAAAACTTATATTTGAAAATTGATTTTGGATCCGTTAGGAAATGGGAATTTGAGAAGAGACAACGCCGAATGTCCCCTCCTCATCGGTATCCCTCTAAAAGTACCGGGGCTCAGTTGAGGTACAGGTAACTGAGGGGCCGGGGGATAGGATGAATTAGCACTTCACATTAACCCTCAATTACACTCCAATAACCTGAAATTAACCCATTTGTAAGGAATGTTTAACGTCACTAAATCTCTGCCACAATAGCCATAGCTACAATGTTTCTTTATACCATCACAAAGTATTTATTATTTAATACTAATGTAGATTAATCACATATTTCCAATACAGGGATATTGTAGCCCATCTTAAAGCCCACAGAAATAATCACTCTGAAGCCCTGTATTATGGTGTCTTTGGGAGCTCAGTGCCCTATTACTATATTTTGGATTTGGATTCACCAAGTACATTATTTTACGTTTATCAGCATGGAACCTGCCGTGCTTTCCCCCGTTCTTCTAACCAACTTACGCTATTAGCCATTTGGCTTGTCCCACCAGGAATGTCTACCCGGTTGAGGAGCCTTGTATCATCTACAAAAAGACATAACAGACAGTTCGTTGGGAACGTCTGCACCAGTTTTCATTTTCTTTGGGCCAGAGAAATGTAAAAGGAACCAATCGCACAAAGGAATGGGAGACAAGTAATTTATTCATAACTATGATGTTTGTCTCAACCTATAACCGAGAGGAGGTTCAGATGTTGTCAGGTGTTGAAGATGATGTAAAGTTTTTCCTAACCAGAAGTCTTCTTCTCACAAACTAAAACCTAGATGGAGTTCAGTTGTGTTCAGGTGTTGAAGGTGATGTTGGGTTTAACGCCGTTCCCTGAGGTTCGGTGCGAGCAGGCGTGTCAAGTCCTGCCGCATTTGTGGCTTCCTCAGATGTTTTGGGGGAAGTCAGACGTTTAACCAAGGTTGCTAAGAACCTGAGCTCTGAAGGCTTAAGTCTGGGGGACGTTGGAGTATTACCCGTCCCTCGACTGATGTTCCGGTCGGCTGCTGGTGGTGAGAGGTGGGGTTTTTGCAGGACCTCCACTTTGTTCTTCAGGCTCATGATGACTCGATCGGCCCTTTGTAACGCCTCGTGGCTGGTATTAAGCTCATTGAGGATGTCACTGAGAGCCGTCTGTGTGGCACTGAGCTCCTTGCGAGATTCAGCGTCCGCCTTCTGAGCCTTGTCCTTACACAAGCTTAACTCCTTCTCCAACTCATCCACCTTTTGCGTCAGCCGCTTCTCTACGCTCTCCATGGCTGTCATCTTCTTTTTTAACACCTCTGCTTCATCCTTGGCAGCTTTGGCCTCTGACTGCTGCTTGCGAAATGCACTAAGTTCGTCCATAGCAGCTTTGGCCAGCATTTGCTGCATGCGAAATGCACTTTGTTGTTCGTCCAGAGCAGCTTTGGCCTCCGACTGCTGCTTGCGAAATGCACTAATTTGCTCGTCCATAGCAACTTTGGCCAGCAGTTGCTGCTTGCGAAATGCACTCCGTTGTTCATCAATGCTGAGTTTGGCTTCCAACTGCTGCTTGCAAAATTCAGTCTGCTGTTTTGCCATGGAAGCTCTGGCATCCAACTGCTGCTTGCAGAATTCAGCCCGTTGTTTCTCCATGGCAATTTCGGTCTTCAGTTGCTGCTGCTCACAGCTGTGCAGTTGTTCCTGGAGGCCTGAGCATTTTGTGTCCATATCCCTGAGCTGGCTTTGTAATGCCCATATTTCTTCGTCCTTCCTGGTGACTTTGTTGTTCATGTCTAAAGCCAGATCCATCCATTCCTCCTTCTCCATCCTTGTTGAGTGAAGTTGGGCACTCAGGCTGTTCACCTGCTCCATCAGCTGTCTAGCATCAGGGATGGCATTCTCTCCTCTGGTGTCAAAATACAGCCTTTGAATTAGCTGTTGACCGTAGACCACTTGGGTCCGGCATGTTGGACATGGTTTTCTCCTGGCGTTGCCAAACCACTGCGTAATGCACCTATGGTGGAATGTGTGCCCACAGTGAGTCGCTGCCACATGGCTCGAATTATCGAAAAAATCCAGACAGATACTACAGCTTCCCTGAATCGGCATGGCTGCTGTTCAGAGTCACTTCACACTGTCAAAGAAAATGTGTGCGCGCAGCCCTTTGTTGCCTGCTGCGAGTGTTCTAATGTGATGTCATAGAGCGAACATTCTATGTCACACGGCTTCCCATGTGACAAATCGTAACTTCTTATTGGCCAGTGTTCGATTGTTTGTGATGTCATAGAGTAAGCATTTTATTGAATTTCATTGGTGATCATCTAGGTTCAAAGAACAATTCCACCTCTTTTCATATATGTTAGAGTGAGTGTGTGTTCTACTGTGCATGCTATTTGCTTCAGAGGGGCACTTGGGCTCACCTGCCCCCAGCCCGGGGCAGAAGATAACAGCCATCCCCTGATGTTCAGACATTTAAATCATAACATTAAATGTAACTAACAGGCTATTCTTTAGATTAAAATTATAAAAAAAACCCACTTTGCACCAAATATATGTATTTTGATTACAGTGAGCGCTGTTCTGATATACAACAACCTGTACAATTTATCTTCAAAAAATCAGTAAGCACTCAAAAAACTTATATTTGAAAATTGATTTTGGATCCGTTAGGAAATGGGAATTTGAGAAGAGACAAGGCCGAATGTCCCCTCCTCATCGGTATCCCTCTAAAAGTACCGGGGCTCAGTTGAGGTACAGGTAACTGAGGGGCCGGGGGATAGGATGAATTAGCACTTCACATTAACCCTCAATTACACTCCAATAACCTGAAATTAACCCATTTGTAAGGAATGTTTAACGTCACTAAATCTCTGCCACAATAGCCATAGCTACAATGTTTCTTTATACCATCACAAAGTATTTATTATTTAATACTAATGTAGATTAATCACATATTTACTATACAGGGATATTGTAGCCCATCTTAAAGCCCACAGAAATAATCACTCTGAAGCCCCTGTATTATGGTGTCTTTGGGAGATCAGTGCCCTATTACTATATTTTGGATTTGGATTCACCAAGTACATTATTTTACGTTTATCAGCATGGAACCTGCCGTGCTTTCCCCCGTTCTTCTAACCAACTTACGCTATTAGCCATTTGGCTTGTCCCACCAGGAATGTCTACCCAGTTGAGGAGCCTTGTATCATCTACAAAAAGACATAACAGACAGTTCGTTGGGAACGTCTGCACCAGTTTTCATTTTCTTTGGGCCAGAGAAATGTAAAAGGAACCAATCGCACAAAGGAATGGGAGACAAGTAATGATTTATTCATAACTATGATGTTTGTCTCAACCTATAACCGAGAGGAGGTTCAGATGTTGTCAGGTGTTGAAGATGATGTAAAGTTTTTCCTAACCAGAAGTCTTCTTCTCACGAACTACAACCTAGATGGAGTTCAGTTGTGTTCAGGTGTTGAAGGTGATGTTGGGTTTAACGCCATTCCCTGAGGTTCGGTGCGAGCAGGCGTGTCAAGTCCTGCCGCATTTGTGGCTTCCTCAGATGTTTTGGGGGAAGTCAGACGTTTAACCAAGGTTGCTAAGAACCTGAGCTCTGAAGGCTTAAGTCTGGGGGACGTTGGAGTATTACCCGTCCCTCGACTGATGTTCTGGTCGGCTGGTGGTGGTGAGAGGTGGGGTTTTTGCAGGACCTCCACTTTGTTCTTCAGGCTCATGATGACTCGATCGGCCCTTTGTAACGCCTCGTGGCTGGTATTAAGCTCATTGAGGATGTCACTGAGAGCCGTCTGGGTGGCACTGAGCTCCTTGCGAAATTCAGCGTCCGCCTTCTGAGCCTTGTCCTTACTCAAGCTTAACTCCTTCTCCAACTCATCCACCTTTTGCGTCAGCCGCTTCTCTACGCTCTCCATGGCTGTCATCTTCTTTTTTAACACCTCTGCTTCATCCTTGGCAGCTTTGGCCTCTGACTGCTGCTTGCGAAATGCACTAAGTTCGTCCATAGCAGCTTTGGCCAGCATTTGCTGCATGCGAAATGCACTTTGTTGTTCGTCCAGAGCAGCTTTGGCCTCCGACTGCTGCTTGCGAAATGCACTAATTTGCTCGTCCATAGCAACTTTGGCCAGCAGTTGCTGCTTGCGAAATGCACTCCGTTGTTCATCAATGCTGAGTTTGGCTTCCAACTGCTGCTTGCAAAATTCAGTCTGCCGTTTTGCCATGGAAGCTCTGGCATCCAACTGCTGCTTGCAGAATTCAGCCCGTTGTTTCTCCATGGCAATTTCGGTCTTCAGTTGCTGCTGCTCACAGCTGTGCAGTTGTTCCTGGAGGCCTGAGCATTTTGTGTCCATATCCCTGAGCTGCCTTTGTAATGCCCATATTTCTTCGTCCTTCCTGGTGACTTTGTTGTTCATGTCTAAAGCCAGCTCCATCCATTCGTCCGTCTCCATCCTTGTTGAGCGAAGTTGGGCACTCAGGCTGTTCACCTGCTCCATCAGCTGTCTAGCATCAGGGATGGTATTCTCTCCTCTGGTGTCAAAATACAGCCTTTCAACTAGCTGTTGACCGTAGACCACTTGGGTCCGGCATGTTGGACATGGTTTTCTCCTGGCATTGCCAAACCACTGCGTTAGGCACCTATGGTGGAATGTGTGCCCGCAGTGAGTCGCTGCCACATGGCTCGAATTATCGAAAAAATCCAGACAGATACTACAGCTTCCCTGAATCGGCATGGCTGCTGTTCAGAGTCACTTCACACTGTCAAAGAAAATGTGTGCGCGCAGCCCTTTGTTGCCTGCTGCGAGTGTTCTATTGTGATGTCATAGAGCGAACATTCTATGTCACATGGCTTACCATGTGACAAATCGTAACTTCTTATTGGCCAGTGTTCGATTGTTTGTGATGTCATAGAGTAACCATCCTATGTCACACGACTCGTGAAAACGCTGAACTGCTTATCTAAATGCTTCCTGTTTAATTTTTATTGAATTTCATTGGTGTTCATCTAGGTTCAAAGAACAATTCCACCGCTGTCATTACACAAACTTCATTCCTTTTTCATATTCTCCTTCTCTTGTGTCAACAGCCACGAAAAATGGAGAGGTCTTTAAAGGTTTTAACACAAACCCTTAACTCTTTCTACTACTGAATTATTTACAGAATTATCTTTTATTGTCATTCTGCCCCAAAGGGTTTCCAGTAGATTTCGGGGAAATTGATAATCTATGGATTTTCTTAATAAGAATGGAGTAATATCGATGGACCGCTCGGCTACATAAGGTTCCATAGGAAAGAGCAAATCAACTCTTAAATCAGTTGATATAAACCAGTCTACTTTGTATATGGCATATTGGAGTTTTTTTCTTTAGTAAAGTAATAAATATCACAGTTGGCATGATATTTTGAATGCATATTTTTTCTCAAACCAGAGACTCCAACACAATAATATGCTTTCTGTTAGCTAAATCCAGCAAGCCTTTTTTCTTACTATAGGAAAAGAAAACTACGATCCATCTGCTGGTTCGTTTTACTTAAGAAGGTCCGTTAGGAAATGGGAATTTGAGGAGAGACAAAGCCGAATGTCCCCTCCTCATCGGTATCCCTCTAAAAGTACCGCGGCTTAGTTGGGGTGCAGGTAACTGAGGGGCCGGGGGATAGGATGAATTAGCACTTCACATTAACCCTCAATTTCACTCCAATAACCTGAAATTAACCCATTTGTAAAGAATGTTTAACATCACTAAATCTCTGCTACAATAGCCATAGCTACAATGTTTCTTTATAACATCACAAAGTATTTATTATTTAATACTAATGTAGATTAATCTCATATTTCCAATACAGGCAAATTGTAGCCCATCTTAAAGCCCACAGAAATAATCACTCTGAAGCCCCTGTATTATGGTGTCTTTGGGAGATCAGTGCCCTATTACTATATTTTGGATTTGGATTCACCAAGTACATTATTTTACGTTTATCAGCATGGAACCTGCCGTGCTTTCCCCCGTTCTTCTAACTAACTTACACTATTAGCCATTTGGCTTGTCCCACCAGGAATGTCTACCCGGTTGAGGAGCCTTGTATCATCTACAAAAAGACATAACAGACAGTTCGTTGGGAACGTCTGCACCAGTTTTAATTTTCTTTGGGCCAGAGAAATGTAAAAGGAACCAATCGCACAAAGGAATGGGAGACAAGTAATGATTTATTCATAACTATGATGTTTGTCTCAACCTATAACCAAGAGGAGGTTCAGATGTTGTGAGGTGTTCAAGATGATGTAAAGTTTTTCCTAACCAGAAGTCTTCTTCTCACGAACTACAACCTAGATGGAGTTCAGTTGTGTTCAGGTGTTGAAGGTGATGTTAGGTTTAACGCCGTTCCCTGAGGTTTGGTGCGAGCAGGCGTGTCAAGTCCTGCCGCATTTGTGGCTTCCTCAGATGTTTTGGGGGAAGTCAGACGTTTAACCAAGGTTGCTAAGAACCTGAGCTCTGAAGGCTTAAGTCTAGGGGACGTTGGAGTATTACCCGTCCCTCGAGTGATGTTCCGGTCGGCTGGTGGTGGTGAGAGGTGGGGTTTTTGCAGGACCTCCACTTTGTTCTTCATGCTCATGATGACTCGATCGGCCCTTTGTAACGCCTCGTGGCTGGTATTAAGCTCATTGAGGATGTCACTGAGAGCCGTCTGGGTGGCACTGAGCTCCTTGCGAAATTCAGCGTCCGCCTTCTGAGCCTTGTCCTTACACAAGCTTAACTCCTTCTCCAACTCATCCACCTTTTGCGTCAGCCGCTTCTCTACGCTCTCCATGGCTGTCATCTTCTTTTTTAACACCTCTGCTTCATCCTTGGCAGCTTTGGCCTCTGACTGCTGCTTGCGAAATGCACTAAGTTCGTCCATAGCAGCCTTGGCCAGCATTTGCTGCATGCGAAATGCACTTTGTTGTTCGTCCAGAGCAGCTTTGGCCTCCGACTGCTGCTTGCGAAATGCACTAATTTGCTCGTCCATAGCAGCTTTGGCCAGCAGTTGCTGTTTGCGAAATGCACTCCGTTGTTCATCAATGCTGAGTTTGGCTTCCAACTGCTGCTTGCAAAATTCAGTCTGCTGTTTTGCCATGGAAGCTCTGGCATCCAACTGCTGCTTGCAGAATTCAGCCCGTTGTTTCTCCATGGCAATTTCGGTCTTCAGTTGCTGCTCCTCACAGCTGCGCAGTTGTTCCTGGAGGCCTGAGCATTTTGTGTCCATATCCCTGAGCTGCCTTTGTAATGCCCATATTTCTTCGTCCTTCCTGGTGACTTTGTTGTTCATGTCTAAAGCCAGATCCATCCATTCCTCCTTCTCCATCCTTGTTGAGCGAAGTTGGGCACTCAGGCTGTTCACCTGCTCCATCAGCTGTCTAGCATCAGGGATGGCATTCTCTCCTCTGGTGTCAAAATACAGCCTTTGAATTAGCTGTCGACCGTAGACCACTTGGGTCCGGCATGTTGGACATGGTTTTCTCCTGGCATTGCCAAACCACTGCGTTAGGCACCTATGGTGGAATGTGTGCCCACAGTGAGTCGCTGCCACATGGCTCGAATTATCGAAAAAATCCAGACAGATACTACAGCTTCCCTGAATCGGCATGGCTGCTGTTCAGAGTCACTTCACACTGTCAAAGAAAATGTGTGCGCGCAGCCCTTTGTTGCCTGCTGCGAGTGTTCTAATGTGATGTCATAGAGCGAACATTCTATGTCACACGGCTTCCCATGTGACAAATCGTAACTTCTTATTGGCCAGTGTTCGATTGTTTGTGATGTCATAGAGTAAGCATTTTATTGAATTTCATTGGTGATCATCTAGGTTCAAAGAACAATTCCACCTCTTTTCATATATGTTAGAGTGTATATGTTAGAGTGAGTGTGTGTTCTACTGTGCATGCTATTTGCTTCAGAGGGGCACTTGGGCTCACCTGCCCCCAGCCCGGGGCAGAAGATAACAGCCATCCCCTGATGTTCAGACATTTAAATCATAACATTAAATGTAACTAACAGGCTATTCTTTAGATTAAAATTATTTTAAAAAAAAAACCACTTTGCACCAAATATATGTATTTTGATTACAGTGAGCGCTGTTCTGATAAACAACAACCTGTACAATTTATCTTCAAAAAATCAGTAAGCACTCAAAAAACGTATATTTGAAAATTGATTTTGGATCCGTTAGGAAATGGGAATTTGAGAAGAGACAACGCCGAATGTCCCCTCCTCATCGGTATCCCTCTAAAAGTACCGGGGCTCAGTTGGGGTACAGGTAACTGAGGGGCCGGGGGATAGGATGAATTACCACTTCACATTAACCCTCAATTTCACTCCAATAACCTGAAATTAACCCATTTGTAAGGAATGTTTAACGTCACTAAATCTCTGCCACAATAGCCATAGCTACAATGTTTCTTTATAACATCACAAAGTATTTATTATTTAATACTAATGTAAATTAATCACATATTTCCAATACAGGGATATTGTAGCCCATCTTAAAGCCCACAGAAATAATCACTCTGAAGCCCCTGTATTATGGTGTCTTTGGGAGATCAGTGCCCTATTACTATATTTTGGATTTGGATTCACCAAGTACATTATTTTACGTTTATCAGCATGGAACCTGCCGTGCTTTCCCCCGTTCTTCTAACTAACTTACACTATTAGCCATTTGGCTTGTCCCACCAGGAATGTCTACCCGGTTGAGGAGCCTTGTATCATCTACAAAAAGACATAACAGACAGTTCGTTGGGAACGTCTGCATCAGTTTTAATTTTCTTTGGGCCAGAGAAATGTAAAAGGAACCAATCGCACAAAGGAATGGGAGACAAGTAATGATTTATTCATAACTATGATGTTTGTCTCAACCTATAACCGAGAGGAGGTTCGGATGTTGTCAGGTGTTGCAGATGATGTAACGTTTTTCCTAACCAGAAGTCTTCTTCTCACGAACTACAACCTAGATGGAGTTCAGTTGTGTTCAGGTGTTGAAGGTGATGTTGGGTTTAACGCCGTTCCCTGAGGTTCGGTGCGAGCAGGCGTGTCAAGTCCTGCCGCATTTGTGGCTTCCTCAGATGTTTTGGGGGAAGTCAGACGTTTAACCAAGGTTGCTAAGAACCTGAGCTCTGAAGGCTTAAGTCTGGGGGACGTTGGAGTATTACCCGTCCCTCGACTGATGTTCCGGTCGGCTGCTGGTGGTGAGAGGTGGGGTTTTTGCAGGACCTCCACTTTGTTCTTCAGGCTCATGATGACTCGATCGGCCCTTTGTAACGCCTCGTGGCTGGTATTAAGCTCATTGAGGATGTCACTGAGAGCCGTCTGGGTGGCACTGAGCTCCTTGCGAAATTCAGCGTCCGCCTTCTGAGCCTTGTCCTTACACAAGCTTAACTCCTTCTCCAACTCATCCACCTTTTGCGTCAGCCGCTTCTCTACGCTCTCCATGGCTGTCATCTTCTTTTTTAACACCTCTGCTTCATCCTTGGCAGCTTTGGCCTCTGACTGCTGCTTGCGAAATGCACTAAGTTCGTCCATAGCAGCCTTGGCCAGCATTTGCTGCATGCGAAATGCACTTTGTTGTTCGTCCAGAGCAGCTTTGGCCTCCGACTGCTGCTTGCGAAATGCACTAATTTGCTCGTCCATAGCAGCTTTGGCCAGCATTTGCTGCTTGCGAAATGCACTGCGTTGTTCTTCCATGCTGAGTTTGGCTTCCAACTGCTGCTTGCAAAATTCAGTCTGCTGTTTTGCCATGGAAGCTTTGGCATCCAACTGCTGCTTGCAGAATTCAGCCCGTTGTTTCTCCATGGCAATTTCGGTCTTCAGTTGCTGCTGCTCACAGCTGTGCAGTTGTTCCTGGAGGCCTGAGCATTTTGTGTCCATATCCCTGAGCTGGCTTTGTAATGCCCATATTTCTTCGTCCTTGCTCTTGACTTTTCTGTTCATGTCAAAAGCCAGATCCATCCATTCCTCCTTCTCCATCCTTGTTGAGCGAAGTTGGGCACTCAGGCTGTTCACCTGCTCCATCAGCTGTCTAGCATCAGGGATGGCATTCTCTCCTCTGGTGTCAAAATACAGCCTTTCAACTAGCTGTTGACCGTAGACCACTTGGGTCCGGCATTTTGGACATGGTTTTCTCCTGGCGTTGCCAAACCACTGCGTAATGCACCTATGGTGGAATGTGTGCCCGCAGTGAGTCGCTGCCACATGGCTCGAATTATCGAAAAAATCCAGACAGATACTACAGCTTCCCTGAATCGGCATGGCTGCTGTTCAGAGTCACTTCACACTGTCAAAGAAAATGTGTGCGCGCAGGCCTTTGTTGCCTGCTGCGAGTGTTCTATTGTGATGTCATAGAGCGAACATTCTATGTCACACGGCTTACCATGTGACAAATCGAAACTTCTTATTGGCCAGTTTTTGATTGTTTGTGATGTCATAGAGTAACCATCCTATGTCACACGACTCGTGAAAACGCTGAACTGCTTATCTAAATGCTTCCTGTTTATTTTTATTGAATTTCATTGGTAATCATCTAGGTTCAAAGAACAATTCCACCTCTTTTCATATATGTTAGAGTGTATATGTTAGAGTGAGTGTGTGTTCTACTGTGTATGCTATTTGCTTCAGAGGGGCACTTGGGCTCACCTGCCCCCACCCCGGGGCAGAAGATAACAGCCATCCCCTGATGTTCAGACATTTAAATCATAACATTAAATGTAACTAACAGGCTATTCTTTAGATTAAAATTATTTCAAAAAAACGCTTTGCACCAAATATATGTATTTTGATTACAGTGAGCGCTGTTCTGATGTGCAACAACCTGTACAATTTATCTTCAAAAAATCAGTAAGCACTCAAAAAACTTATATTTGAAAATTGATTTTGGGAAAGAAAATTAGCTTTTTATGGTCTCTGTAGAAGAATTAGGACGTTTAATTAGCGGCTACAGCGAAGAACGGTATAATCTATTCATCTCCCCGTGTCAGACATCTCGGATTAGACATGGATTTAATGAGACATCATTCGGCTTCCGTGTTGAAACGGAACGCGTCCCTGCGTGCGGGAATTTCATGCGTGTGCGACGGATATCTATGGAGGGGGGGACAGGGTGGTGGTCCCATTCATGCACTTTATGGACTTTGGCTGTAGACTTATTGTCTTTTAGGGTAAGATAACCAAAAACTGACACTTGTGATATAAAATAGTGTGATTTATGGCAATTTGTGTACCCCAACGGAACCCACCTTGATATATCTGTTACCCCGACCCCCCCCACGACCCCATCATATCTATGATCTGGGGACTTATTCCTATCGTTTATGATTCCAACACGTTAAAGAATAAGGAGTAAGAAGTATATTTTTGATTTGCTGGAATAAAAATGAATGTATTTATAATAAAAGATATTTTGTCCGTAACTGTTGTTATTCCATTCAGTAAAATGTATTTTAATAATTTTTATGACGTTTTAGTTGTCATTCACGACATATTCATGACATTTAAATCAATTTATTTATTTGTAGAATTTGTCATTCTCCTTTTGAATTGACAGAGTTTCAGAAGACTTGAAGTCTCAATCAAGAGACAGCCGTGACGTTTGGTCACCCTGTACGGAGCGGGATTCGAGGCTGCACAAAAGGTTCTTCTGGGGTAGCGGCGGCGGCATGCGGTCATTCTATTCCTGGCCACGGGATGAACAATATCAGAATCACTTAAAGGCGCCATCCCACGTGGCTTCGTCTTTAATCTCCGGAGGGCAGGCTGGGTCTTCACAGTGCCAGCCGCCGATTCCATTCCTTTATCCCACAGATACTGCTGAGAGCCTGCCGGCAGATCGGCCCCATTCGGCCCCCGTCTGGTCGCCCGCTTTTCCTGATGTATATATGCGTGCGTGTATATATATATATGTGTGTGTGTGTGTGTGTATATATATATATGTGTGTGTGTGTGTGTGTGTGCGTGTGTATATATATATATATGTGTCTGTGTGTGTATCACTGAGGAGTAGACAATATAAGTAGGCTAGAGAAGACTCAGACAGCAGTAACATTGTAATTACCGATCCGGTAGATCATATAACGCGTAATACCCAACGCTGCGCTTTAAGTCATTTATTAAATGGGTCATTCGTTTTCTTTAAACCCGAGAGAAACTTCCACCCACAGATGATAAGGGTGATAAAGATGTTTGTCAAGGTATTGTAGAACTATGAAAACCTTTGTAACAGATCCTATAGTCCCCGGAGATTAAACCGAACTTAAACGCGAGCCGGTATTCTAACTAGCTTCCAGCAAAAAAAAAAAGCTAGTAAGATGTAAGTTAAGATTGGGTTTTTTTAGTAGATACATGGGACAGCCTCCCAGCAGAAGTGGTAGAGGTTAACACACTGAGGGGATTTAAATATACATGGGACAGGCATACGGCTCCTGAATCTAAGACGAGACCAACGACTGATTGAGATCAGAGTCTTTACAGTGCTGGCGACTTCTACGTCTCTAAAATTCAGCGCTCTCTCTTTTTGTGACATCACTGTGTGGTGCCATATGCAAATTAACTTTGGGAGGAGAAGCTCTTTTGCATAAGTAGGCAACACATATAGAATGGACCGAACTTGTTTACAGGTTTTATTGCTCCGCTTGCAGAATGTATAGATCATTTACTCATAAAACATTAACAACGTACACAGCGCTTGAAGTGAAAGACAATCTGACCTCAGGAGTGATGAGTAATGACTCAGGAGTAACAGCTGAGATTCCTTACTCAATGCTTTGCTTTACAATGCAGGGCACCGATGGGAATAATATACAAATACATTTAAAATGGCACGGAAAGTTAGGACCCAAATGTAAACACTGATGTTTACAGATGTAAACAAATTAAACACAAATGTAAAAAAAAATCAACACAGATTCTAACACACGTAAACAAACGATCTCGGCTAGCAAACTAGTTTTGCGGATTTTGTGAATATTTTCCTCAATATTGGAGAAAAGCTCTTACCGAAACCCCCGATGATAAGAGACCTGACTGATTTTATATCGATGACTATACCAAATGTTGCTATTTTTTATTTTCCTAAAGATGACACGTTATGCCTTGTTTAGCCGTTGTACAGCGCCGCGGAATATGACGGGGCTATATTAATCAATAAATAATAATAATAATAAAAAATATATATTTATCAGCCATCAATTTCTAACCATACCAGCTTTGGAATTCTATAAAAAATATCTCTTTCTGTTTTATCTAATAGACATTTTTTAAAAAAATATATATATATAGCCTTTTCTCTTCGCGCACAAACAGTCTATATGTTTTTATTTGTCTGTTGCCAGAAATTGCTTTTTTTTTTCTCCCCCTGCTTCCTGGCGTGGAAGTAGCCGGGGTTAGAAAGCGGCTGAGCAGGAACGAGGCGGCCCTTCTCGTTTTTTTTTTTTTTTTTCTTTCTCGCTGATTTGGAGGAGTAACCACTCGCTTTATTATGTTGGGTGCAGATTGCCGAGAGCTCAGCGAAAGGAAGAGAGCGGAAAAAAAGGCACACGCAGCGTACATGGAGAGACGGCGGAAAGCCACATAGAAAAAGGAAATTCCTCGCCGTTCATGTTCGGCCCCCCGGGGGGATATTACATCTGTTCACCTTGTTCCAGAAAACCGAACGAGAGCAGCGGTGTTTAGTCGCAGTCTAGAGGAGCGTACATCGGACTTAACGCGGGGACCCATGACAGAGCGCAGCAGATGGTAAGAATGATTTGTCGCCTTCATGGCTGTAGAGAATGGGGCGAGCGCGTCTGTCTCCAGGAGCTTACAGTCTAATTGTGCATCAGAGGGATATCGTAGAGCAGAAGTCGGGATACGGGGGACATCAACAGGTTGCGTTCACAGGAATCGCCATCAAAGGATTACTGTTAAAGCCGAACGCGTGGAATCCGGGTCATTTTAACCTGTTGCTCACCTCTGAGTAAGTAGCAGCAAATACTCGCAGGTGATACTAACATAAAGGCAGGTGAGGCAGCTGCTTAGCACCTTTTATTCATTTACAAGGACCCCCAATAATTCATTGGGACCCCTATAGCTGAATGATAGAGACCTTTCATTGAAAGAAAATGATTTACCGCACTATAAACCCGTTTTATTTATAATTATTATATTATTTATACTATTTACACCTTATCCTTATTATTTAATAATCTGAATATACATACTATATACGTATTATTTAGTAATGTGAATGCACACATACTATATACTTTAATAATGAATGATATACTGCATCCTTATTCTTTTATAATGTTATTACACACATACTATATACTTATTATTGAGTAATGTGAATACAGATACTCTATACTCATTTAATAATGTGGATACAGATACTGTATCCGTATTCTTTTATAATATGAATACACGCATACTTTATCCTTATTATGTAATAATGTGAATACATATACTGTATCCTTATTATTCCATAATGTGAATACAGATAATGTATCCTTATTATTTAATAATATTAACACACATACTATATCCTTATTATGTAATACTGTGAATACATATACTGTATCCTTATTATTTTATAATGTGAGTACACAGATACTGTATCCTTATGCTTTTTAATGTCATGCACATATTGAATCCTTATTCAGCTTATATTTAAATCTATTACTTAGAGATGCCCCCTATAAACTATTTCACTTAGTGCACCTAAATTGTGCATTAGTTACAGTATTTCACGGCGGCCATCGGTAAGGATCCGGCTCATATCATGCACTATCGATGTATTTCTACTTCTGTCTGAAAGGTTTGGCTGTTTGCCTACATCGTGGAAGTTGTTTCTAACATTTAACCAAAGCCGCTTATCTTGATAAGGCATTGAAAAGATCACGGCTGCCTCTTTTTTTTCCTGTTGCCAAGGTATTAAGGGGATGATAATATCGCGTTTCCGGATTTAAGACCGCACGGCCCTCGTTCTATCATTACGTTTTTGAATACCGGTGACCAAAGTCTTTATTTTAATGTAAAAAAGAGCAGAACCAATCGCTTTTATGATGAGAAGTCCTGTGGGTTCCAGGAAGGGTGATGGTGGCTTCACCCCAGATGTCTTCTCATCATTCATAAATATATGTATCTTTTTAATGAATGTATTTTTGAGCTTGGTTCTAGTCTTTTCTGGCTTCACGAAACCTGTTGGTTCCAGCGACATGCTTCACACGACACGTTTCAATAAACGATAACCCATTCTGGAGCTCAAAGGTTTCCGGCGACGGCCTGTTTACAAAGTCATCTTCTGGAAAATGTCCTTGATCAAAGCCATGTGCATCAAGCTTGGGGTAATTAAATTGCCTTGTGTGCTAGCAATCAAATCCAATTAATGTCAGCGTGAGAAGGCTGTTACTGCCCAGCAAGCAGTTGTCTGTTGATATTATTTGTAGATCGGGATGCGAGCTGCCATTTTAATGGGGGTTATTTCAGCCTGGGGAGATTTTCAGTGAAAAGCCCGGAAAAAAATGGCTTTCCAGAAGCTTCTCTATAAAGATGATGGCACAGCAACCCGAGGGGGGCGTTAAATTATAGGAAGAAAAAAGTCAGTCCATTGAAAATGACCATTCATGTTACTTTAATGGTCCAGCAGGCTCGGCGTAATCATAGTCATAGACCAGGCCAATGCTTACGGCTCCATGCTGTAAGGGCCGTGCAAATTATGAAAGTAGTTGGGATTTTACCGGGGGTCTTGGGCGTCCCTGGATATATTTGCTTGGGGGTGTAAGGAATTTTGCATGTTTCTTATAGTTTGACCGCTAAGAGGACCTTAGTGTTTGTACTGGTTTTTGATACGTGCATCTAATCTTTCTTTGTATTTAAACCATATCCATTATTCTTATCTGTGAAGTTCCATCACCGAGCAGCTGTGGAATCCTCCCGACTGCTCAATTACACCCCCCTTGGTGTATTCCAGAATTTTAGAGATGGGCAGGGATAGACAAAGAGTCCGTAAATGGACACCAGTGTCCGTGGCAAAGATTGTGGGGATTCATTGAAAAAAAATCATTAAAATGTCCACCATGAGCCATGTTGGTGGACATGGGGGGTATACTTTCTGGAAGATGGTTCCAACGTACTAAAAGCCCAGGTTCTGGACTGGAAGGAGCTTAGCATTTATGTTATCTGGAGCGTAGAGGCCATGCGTACTTTTTCCTGCCCTCAAAATCTTTTGGCTGTTGAGCTCAGAATTAAGTTATTTTTAGCTCTGACTCAACTTGGCAGAAGAACCTCGTGAGGTTTTGTTGGCACCAAGCACTTGTGTGGAGTGGAGTTGAGACATCACTTAAGACATTGCTAGTACTTGGTACTTGGTAGAGATGAGAACAACCAGTGAAACTTTGAGTGGTCCTCAGAAGACCCATCTTCTCGTTCCCCTCCTGTATATGGAGGGTATTAGGCATCAGCTTTTAACACTCTTGGTTTTGAGGTCTCCATTAACATGTTGAGAGTAACTCGTACTGATTGCATCCTAATTGGCTCATTAACAAACATACTCTGGATATCCTCTCTATTGTCTCAATAATGGTGGCTGTTGGAGACATCTCACATGGAGCTGGTGGGATGGTGGTGGGGTTAAAAGAAAAACAGACCTGACTGGGTAGGGCATTATCATAACCGGGGTTGGCTAATATTTAGCAACGTCTGCTTTGTCCAGCTATTGGACTTTGTCCAAAAGAGAATCTATTCAAGTGCCTTAATCAGATATCTCTGGGACCGGCTCGAGAGGGCCACGGGAGCCACCCTAAGTATTATGATTCAGTCTTTTAGCCTTCGGTGCCCAAATGCTTTCTATAACCAACTGGCATTATTAATAAGGACCTCTGGAATTTAAAGAGGGGTAATATCATCCAGTGATTAATCCAGGCAACAGCTCCAGCTCTTCAATGGTTGAGATACAGCAGGTCATCAACAGCTGAAGAAGCCACCGGCGTGGGGTCACCTGTCAGCGCTTCAAGCTCCATCCAACCATCACTCATTCCTAATGGATGATTTACCATGTTGATGTTTAAGGCACATTCCGCGCGCATGTTCTTCTGTTCCCTGCTAGCCCGGTGGAAGCGGGGATCTGCCGGCGCGTGAATACACGGCGCTTACCCCAATAAACATTCCAGCTTTTGTCTACCTCTGTGCCCATTCATGTCTAAGCCTGATCTGAGAAAAGGATTGAAGTCTGACAGCCACTTGAGCCTGACTTTGATACTCGGGGCAGGAGTCTTTTTTTGTGCAATTAACCGAATCATCGTCCAGGCCTCCCGCGCTGCACACCTGTGCGCAAGTAGAAACAAAATAATGCTCCAGATACGTGACTCCCTAATGATAATACCCAGAAAGAGATTTATTTTGGTTTACAAAGACCAGAATCAGCAGTACGAGGTGTTACAGAGGCTCAGTGTATTAAATGGGATTTTGTTATCAGATTATTATTTGTTGATTTATATAGCGGCATCATATTCAGCAGCGCTGTACAATGGGTATACAGGGCATACTGTAATAAGTCGCATATAACATAGCGAGAGATAAGGAGGTCCCTGCTCAAAGAGCTTACAATCTAGAAGATCATTAAATGAATCCGGTTCGTGATACATAGAAGCTGCCGGCAGATCGGCCCCCGTCGGCCCCCCGTCTAGTCGCCCGTTTCTCCTGCTGTAACAACTCAAACGTTAATCGGTCGCTGGTCTCGTCTTAGATTCCGGAGCCGTATGGCTGGCGTCGTTTGGGCACACGCTGGGCTCATGTCCCGGACGGGTTGTGGACGGACTCCTTTCCGTGTCTTCTGTTTATACAGGGCTCTGTTTGCTGTAATTAAGACGTGTATTTTAATAACATACAGACAACGCAGGGTGTCGGGAAAATGACTAATAATGGCCCAGACAGGGTGGGGGCCGCGATCACACACCCTGGCCGCACTCTCTCATGCGATATTTAATTAATTGCACGCCCAGCTGCTTCTTAAACAATGACGAGGACATTAAATGTTTATCGTCAGCTGTTATTATATTTGCTGTGATCGTGGATTTCGTACATATCCGCAAAAAGGCGATTCCTATGGAACATCCTGTCGATACCTCCCATGTGTCCCTTTTTTTGTGGGACAGTCCCGATTTTTGGGCACTGTCACTCTGCCCCCCCCCCCAGCTGCTCCACTGACCACCTTTTTCTCTAAAGTAAATAGACCTCACCACGCTCTGGAGCTGAGCGCCGCAAGGAGGGTCTTTGGGTAAAATGGATGGGTGGTCCTAGCCCACCCCCTCTTGCATCTGGACCCACCCCTTCCAGCCTCATCCTGATTTGGACACCGGTAATGTTGGGGGGTATGGGTCGCTTTTTTGTACAGAACATAATGGGGGCTAAAAACATACTATTCAGCTTGAGAAATGCAGGATATCGGACGACACTGATCTAGAACAAGGGACTGTGCCTGCAAATCCAGGTCAGTTTGCACATATGTGCTGAGCTCATATATATTCTTATACAGAACGCTGTTTTAATTTTAGTAAATACATCTGTTTAATAGAACATGCGGTCTCTGTCCTTTAAAGGCTCCCAGATATTTTTAGTGTGAGTGTGAGTGAGTGAGTGTGAGTGTGCGCGCGCACTTAATGCACCCCAAAAATCTTATGGGTAAACCCACATTAAACCTGTTCTTCATACCCCTGCCGCGCTCGTCAAACGGTGTCAGTTCTATGGCAATTAGCTGGGTGATGGCACCGAGACAAACCATTAATCCCAGTATGATTCAACGCTGGGATTACACGGCATTTCATTCTAATAAAGTCAGCACCCCGGCATTCCAGAGCCGCTCGTAAATTCACCAGGAATTCTCGCTTCTGTCAGTTTTTTCCTCTAGGTTTTGGCCGATTTTATGTTTTAAATTATTATTATTATTCATCCTTTTTCCCTGCATTCATTCTAATCCATGACGCGGAAAGGGTTAAACCTTAAGGACCACTCCGCAGTGCAAGACGCGGCTCATCCGGCTCGGAGCGGCATCCGTGAAAGCGCATGTTTGGAGCTGCGCCGTTTATCTTACCAGCGTGGGTCGTTATTATCATTTATGGATTTATATAGCGCCACCATATTCCGTAGCGCTGTACAATGGGATCGTTACAGTGTTGCTGATTGTGTATAACGGGACGTATTCATGCAATTAGCAGCCTGTATATGTCTTCCCGTCGCAGCGCATTTTTTTTTACCGGTATTTAAATCCGACATCTGCCCGTTTTAGGCTATTTTGGGGGTTTTAGCAGCTTTCAGCTAGACGGCCGGCGGTCGCCTGTTAAAATCCCAGCTTTGGCGAGACGAGAGAGAGAGAAAGAGAGAGAGAGAGCTGCAGGCGGCCTCCCCTCGCTGGCCATATTAAGTGTGACTGCATCAGCTCAGCCTCACGCTCAGCCTCACACTCCGAGGCGGCTGCCTCTGCGGACGTCGCGATGCTGCAGAGCCCCGATCGCCCCGACCGTCTCAAGGTGAGCTCCCCCATCACAGCCCGATGGAGGCCAGCGACTTGCATTTAAAAAATGAAAGGGGAACCCCCCCCCCCCCCCCCCCCCCCCCGGCAAGCATTCCGCTTTTAAAACCCTACGTGCCTCCGGGAAAATTGTGTGCATGCTGATTTTAACCCCTGCCTTGCTGGTGGTAATAGCCTCGTGCCTTTTAACAGGGCATCTGTCGCTAGAGGGTCTGCCATTTTAACCCTGAATCGCCTAAATAATAACAACGTGTGGTTTGTGTTGGTGTTTTACAATGTTTTTGTTTTTTTGCTGAAAATCCGGTAAAATGGTCGTCATTTTAGATTGTTTTGATGGGCAGATTAATGGCAAGATGACGAAGAGAAGGGGATGAAGTCTGTCTAGTGTAGGGTTAATAAGTTTACCGATTTTTAACCCCAGTGATGCAAAATCAGAAAGGGTCCCCTGCAACTGGCAGTGATGCATGCGGTGAATTAATTGGAAGGATACAGAAATGCTTTGGTGGAAATGTGTGATTGCAGCATTCTGTAACAGAGCTATCGAGTCAGCTTTGTAATGACAAATATAATGGGGGAGATCATCATCATTATTATTATTATTACTATTATTAATAATATTATTTATATAGCGCCAACAATTTCTGCAGCGCTTCTTACTGTCCCTGCGTTCAAAGGGTCTGACAGAACCAGAAGTTACCGAGTAAGACGACCCGAGACATTATGTATAGAGGACCCGGCGTGCACGCTTACACTCTTGCGGTGTATTTTATTGGAGCCGGCAGTGCCCATTGCTGCCGACGGAATCCATGAGCTTCTCAACAATTCATGTCATGTAGAACCCCGCACGACGTTAGGATCGTCAGGATAATCACCATGTGTTCCACGTTACTGCAGCGTGGATCAAGGTATCGCTGGAATAGATCAAGGTGACCGCTTCGCTTTGGGCTGCTGTGTCGCTGAACACGCGCTCTCTACGGGCGGCACGTGTGATATCCACGTTATCTCACCTCATCATCTCTATAGTGCCTTCCAAACACAATATTATCGCGGGTACGTGTAACAGATTGTGCTGAAGACACCGAGGAAGGAAAGTCAAAGAACTCATTACCAAAGACAAACCCGACGCGCTCCACAGCGCCCCTAGTGGACAGGGTAGCTAGATAGTCAGCTCCTTTGAGCCGGGCCCTCCTCACCTGTTGTTTCTGTAAGTCCAATTGTTACATACTACTTATTATGTCCTGTCTAGCCATTGTACAGCGCTATGGAATATGAAGGCGCTATATAAAACAATAAATAATAATAATACAGTGATAATAAATTATTGATTCTAGGAAGTGACATCATACGGTGATCACGATCTCGGCACCCTGTCCTTTTAGTATTTAATTCATATATATATATATAACAGTGAGTACGGCATAAAGATAGGACGGTTTTCATTTGCCCGCCTGTATTTCTGCCGTGTCAGCGATTCCTTTCACGCTAGAATGGATTTAGAGTTTATTAGGGACATGTTTCCCTTAAAAAGGAAGAAACGGGTACTTTAACTCAATAATTTAATAGGTTATTTTGTATCGATATAAAATAACCAAAGAGTTTCCACCGTTCTTCATAAAGTTGTTACAAAGTGTTTTATTCCAATTAATATTTGCCTAGGGGGAAAAAAATAAACAATTATACTGAACTTGTTTGGGTTTCTAAAAAGGGGTTAATCTCTCGGCGACATGTCAAGAGCTGTCCGTTGGGATCGTTGTCATTGTGAAGAAGGGGAGGCCATGTGGGCGAAAACATGGAATTCACTCCTCTTCTATTGATGAGGAGACAATGAGGTCCTTTATCCCTGGAAGCCGCTGTTTCAAACAGCCACAATTTGGGTTAAAAAAACAAAATGAGAGGAGACAGACTTCATGGAGTTAGCTGCAGCTGCGGCCCCCGTAACTGTAAGTGAAATCTAATTTCTAACATCAGGTCTCTAGCTTTGTAGATCACATTGAGACAGTTTAATTTACTAAACAATGGGAAATTGGACTGAAAAAGATATTTGGAGCCTCTTAATTAGAAAGGGAGGATCTGCCGGCTAACAACAAGAGTCTAACGCCCTTCGCTTGCAGCTATCGTCATCGCTACTAATTATGGGCATTTCAATATGTTGAAAAAAAAATTGATTTTATGGGTTTATTGAGCATTTTCTTATTTATTATTTGATGTTTTTGGTTTGTTTGCAAGCCTCATTTCTCCCTGGAGATCATTCTAGGTTTTCAGGGTTAACCAAGGAATATTTACGGAAATTCTCCAGAACTTTTTGAGAAATCATTAATGTCCTGACAATTTATAATGTTTTGTGCATCCCCATAAAAGCCAATGAAAGCATTCCGTCTGATCAAGAGACCTCAGAGGTCCAGGAAAGCTTATTTAACTTCACATCTTTTTATATGTTCCAATAAAAGGGATTGTCTTCGACTGAAGACTCCATGTTCCGTTGAATCAATACATCTGCATTTACATAGAAGCCAAAAAATGTTCACATGGAATTGTTATATTTTCCGTCCAGCTGAAGCAGGGTTTTTTTTTTGTTTGGGATCACAATTCCCAGAAGCCGAAGAGGACGTAACCTAAACACTCCTGAGCGTTCTCAGACACTCCGCGCTGATACACGTGAACACAAATACAGATCCTTTCAAGTCTTATCTATTGAGTGCTGTGTCCGCTTGCCAGGACCAAAACCAGACTAGTCTCTTCGAAAATCATCAATCTCTCAGCAGTTTTTGGGACCTTATGTTTGGAAATAGTTATCTGTTTTTGTTATAATGTTACATCACATTCTAAGGAATGTGACCTTGAGAGACCTTGGAAGCAAACAATACCCTATATCTAACTGAGAAGAGCCGGTAACCCAAAACAGCGAGCTGATCTAATTTATTCCAAAACAAAACAGGAAAACTTAAATGCTGGGAGATAAAGTTAAGAACTGGGATAAAATAAGGACATTTTACCATTACGCCTACAGAGTATGTCTTATAAGCCGGACGAAGGCCTAGCTCTGTGATATTGTTACCAGACTTCAGTTACGAGTATTTTTCCTATTTTGTAAGTAAGGATGAGATGACTCCAACCTACTGTTGGACTTCTGTAGCCATTATTCTGGACCATCTTTTTTGGGAGTGATGGGAGATTTAGGTCAATGTGTTTAAAAAGGGTGGAATCTACAACCCAACTGGTTTCATATCAGGCAGAAAGTTCGGCTTTTACAACCTGATAAATATACTCTTCATTGAGTTTAAGCAAAGCCACCATAAATTCAGCTTAAGGGGTCAGGAAGCCAGAAGCGAACCCGGCAGAGCTGAACCCTGCAGTTGTAGCTATGGTAGGAATCCTGTTCGGGTCAAACTGTATTATTCTTATTAGCTTCACTCTGATGCAGATAAATCAGCCCTGAAATAGGGATTTAACCCCTTAATGACAAAGCCTGTACATGTACAGGCTCAAAATGCATTGTTTTCAATGGGTGTAGGGACCGCCCATTGTTCTTAAGGGGTTAATGTTACAATTTTATCTGTTTCTTAGTAACCCCCCACCTTGTAACAATGTTCACCAAAAGAAATAGTCGCCTGGAAAAAAAGGAGAATAAATAATGTTTTATTTTCTAACAAACCTTCGAGGAACTTGTTGAGTGTTGATATCCTCATTGCTCTCTATTTTTAGTAATTTCTTTTTGTTTTTTTGGTGTTTTTTTTACAGGTTTCCTTTGCACTCGTACAGCTCTGTCTCAGCCCGACAGATAAATGAAGTAGCCCTTTCTACATAAAGGACAGATCATGGCCCAATCTATGCTATTGCACCTATGGGTGTTCTTGGCCACGTTGGCAGTAAGCAAGCCTTCTACGACAGTGTCTTACGTTGACTATGTCACGAATGAAAAACTGATTCAAGGGCTTGCAAAGGACTTTTCAAAAAAGAACCACTCCGAGGAGGAGGAAGGTTTAGGAATCCAAAAACTGGAGGAGCCAAAGGTTTCCTCACTAGAGGAAGGAAACGTGGAGGATTTATTACATACCAAACCACCTTCAGAAAAAAATGGCAATTTCCAAATAACAGCTGCGTTCATACCAGGTCGGAAGCCAGTACAAAATGCGGAGACGTACTTGGATAGTAAATCTGACACATTTCCAAATAATAGAGACAAAACAGTGTTGGTTGTTAATAATAAAATGAGCCAAACTAGCTTCGAGACCATGGACCATACAAGCTCCGAGGAATCTTTAACCAGACATGATGATCGTAAGACTCCTTCTCGAGAATCCAAAAAGTTGGAACATAACCTGAAGGGCAAGAGTTCGATCTTTTTTTCAAATGAGGACGAAGGAACCAGAATGAAACCCATTGAGATGCTACCCAAGCCGTTGCCGATGGGAAATCATGTTGAACCTGAAAACGACAGGACAACACACATTTTAAGCACTGTTAGCCCAACGGTCTCCACCATAGCCCTAGTTGCTAGAACACAACCATATGTCTTCACGGGGGAAGCTGGGCCTTTTACTCAAATACAAAAACTCCAGATAGACAGTGGCAGTGTTCAGGACAATGAAGCCTTATCAAAGAATTCCTTGGTTGTCCAAGCTGACAAAAACAGTTCCTCGCTACGTGGCTCTTCTGAAGCCCTGAGACAGATATCCGAAGGCAATTTCCTTGATGATAATTTAATCCCGAAGGTGCTTGGAGTTCAACCTTCAGAGAAATATCACGCAGCCTACAGGACCACAGAGAGCTACTCAGCCTTACAAGACACCAGACCACATGGCAATGAAGTAATATCAGCAGATGTGGATTTACGTCACTCAGATGATAACCTACATTATCAGAAGGATAGTAACTCCATCCCAGAGGAGTCCATGGCAGCAGAAAATGTAACAGGGGCACCAAACGTTTCTACTTTCCTACATAAACAAAAGGCAAATGGTCAGAAGACATTCCCCACTGGGATTTCCGTTCACTTTCTTCCGTCTGACCCATCTATCAAGCAAGAGCAACCAACGCTCCAGTCTTTCCCTAGCAAGACCAACCTTCCCTATGCTACCGTGGATCACACCAAGCATGTACCTTTAGAAGCAAAGTCGAGAACTCAGACAGAAAGAATGTCTCCTTCTCCAAATTTGCGGAAGTCTTTTTTGGTCAAGAACGGCGATGGTGACCTTGGTGGCTTTGACTCCCAACTCTCCGTAAAGACCATTCCTCAGGAGATATCTTCCCAGCAAGCTCATGAAACACCAACGCCAGCGATGCAAGTGTCTAGTAAAGGTCAGTATAGTATGCGATTATTACTATTAATTATTTTTAACCACTATCACATCGTTTTGGAATTCCATGGTTCCATTTTAAGTATTTGAGCCTATTTTTCTTTCTCACCTTGTCAGACCCTGATAAACTTCTAGACCCTGAAACAAGTCCAGTAGAATCAGACAATGGATTGACAATGACTCAGAGGAACCCAATATCTGACAAAGTGCCTCCAGAACTCATACCATCTACGACATTGAAGACCAGGCAGCAAGGTAAGACCCTATTTTAGTTTCTCCAAAACTCTATATCCTATAGTTTCTTTGGGGGAAAAAATGTGCTTGGGGATAATTATCCCCCAAAAGACAATTAGAACTTTTGTGTCCAATATAGTTCTGGAACATATATGCTTAGTATATGCAAAGACAATTTTCCACCGCCTATTATTATGTTGGTGTACAGAAAAGCCTCACGAGGAATAGACCAACCAAAAAAAATCAGACTGGGGTATAGCTGTTTGCCGTGAAAAGAAAGGAATACATACATTTTCCTATAAAAAGTATGTTTACATTTCATAGGTCCCCTGCCTAACGATGCGTGAAACTTTATGGCTGCAAGCGTATCGGCCAAAGCCAGCTCCACCTTAAAGATCCATCAATGTACATTTTTCATCCCCCATTAGTTATGTACTGAAAATGCCCTAAAATGAGACTGGAAAAAGTAACAAGAACCAGATGGATGGATAAAGTTGTCAGTGGGGGGATGGTGGCAGAAGTGGGATTAAGAACGTTAACCCTTTAAATTATTGCTGGTGTTAATCTGACAATGTACGTACAATGTGAATAATTACAGATTTCTAAGTAGGATTATAGAAGGAAAGTATAAATTCTGTTAAACCCGTCAATTATGGGCAAATAGGGATAAAATTAACAGCATGTTTTATATATTATGTAATGCGTCAGGGTTTGTCTTACAAAAACTGCTATTTTTATTAGATACATTTATGGAAAAGCCACATTGCAGAACTGTGTGGATGATGGCGCCAGACTACAAAACCTCTCAAAATATATATATTTTAAAGGCAATTCCCCCCCCCTGTAAAAAGTGTTAAATAGTAATTATTAGCAATTTTAACACAACATCTAATAATATAGCCCAATAGGATCAGAGAAAGTTTGCCAGACGTTACAGCGCGCCATAATAATTTATTACATTTCAATTTAATTTATTAATTTGTTAAAGTTTAGAAAAAGACAACTAATCAGAATGATGTGATATTGGTAAATTATTATGTTCAAAGGTCTTTGTAAATACAAAATAACAACAGCCAATCAGAGCGTGCAGTCAACTGCATTATTTACTAAAATTTTCTTAAAATCTCCATGCTCTGCGTTAGAAAAAAAGTTGATAAAAGACGAACTAATAAATTCCATATTTACTTGGAGACACTTAAAGTGAGAGATCCACTTTAAAAAACCCACCAATGACCATGCGCCAGATCAGCTTTGATATAAAATGTGGGATCAGGGTATTTTTTTTTCTATTTTCTTCTCTTCTTTTTTTTCAATAACACATTTCAGAAGTAAGAATCGTCCGACCCCCCCCCCTTCTTATCCTAAGAGAATTCTTTAAGATGTCAGACTTTGTTATAAAAAGAATTAAACTCCGTTTCCTGATCGCTGTCCCAGATCTCCTGTCTCCAGAGTGAAAAACCATGGAAAGTTAAAAACAGACAATTGAGCGAACACAGAAATACTTTGTTACTGTAGAAGCTGGGCAGGTGTTGGAGTCCACCGTCTGTTCTCTAGGAAGTGACTCACTAGGTCTGGATCGTGGTTCAGGGCTTGGGGGGGGGGGGATTGGAGGCGGCTACCAAAAACTAAAAAGGTCTGTGTATGAATATCTTTATAGCACCAAAGGACTGGATTCTTAATACTTATTATGGTCAAAACTCTTGGGTCTATTTACTATTTACTATTTACTTACTAAGTTGAGTGGTCAGGCAAGTTAAGGGTTAACTCGGCTGTAGTCGCATGCACTCACATGCTAACTCTAGCAAAACAACTTGCAGATGCACTAATGTGTAAGTTGTTTGGAACAGCAAGTGACTTTTATTTTTTTTAATTTTAATTTTTAATAATTCGATATTACTATATTTTAAGTTTTTGTGAGTTTCAGGCGAGGGCATTCAAATCGTGACCTCGCATGTCATCACCCGCAAATAATAAAAAAAAAGAAACAAAGTATCCTACAGCAACCCTGAAAAGATACCCCACAATATTGAGGTTAAGACTGGTGCTGACATGACCTGATTGGTAAATCCGTGCTCATCGGAGGAGATCCTGAGTGGTGCTGTATGCGCTTGTGGCCGGGGAAACTGGTCTGGGGCCCATGACTCAATCTCTGCCCATCGGCCTCCAATATTACCTTCAAGACTTTTAAAAGAGCCTCGACCAATTTGCATAGCAAAGCGATGATCACGGGGAGTCATTAGTCAGCTCCAGCTTTGAACATTGAAAGACTAATGTTGAGTAATGTTATTCCTCCCCACTCCACAACGCACCACCTGTTTTGATGACTACGGGGCCCCTTTTAGAATGTTGCACTTTTCCTGGAAAATGTATCTGTCTCTGTAGTATAAAAATAATCTAATTCAAAATTTCTTAGAATTAGGGTAAATTAAGGGATTTAGAAATTATACAAAATAGCACAGATTGGCCGGTTAAAATCATATATTTTTCTGTAGAAAGAAGGATAACTTTATTATTATTATTTGACATAATTTATTAACACATTAACTGCCGTTTATATATATATATATATATATATATATATATATATATATATATATATATATATACATATATATATATTAGGGCTTTAGAACCCTGGGACAGAAACATAGAATCTGCTGGCAGATCGGCCCTATTCGGCCCAATACAAAGCAGATTCTGAAATCTTGGATATCGGGTGACTTTATTACTATTTTTTTTTTTGTCTCCGTTAACCGGTTTCCTACCAGAATTCCTTGGTCTGGTAATATTAATTTGTCATTGCCTACCTAAATTTTAGTCTACGGCATCTTACCCTAAAAAGCATTCTTAGTTTAACCCCTTTTTGTATATAAATGCTTCTTTTTCCATCTTTTTGTCCCTATAAATTACTGTCACAATTATAAAAATAGTGAATTTCCACATTATAGAGTAATTTTTTTTTCGCTGTATTTCCAGATTTTCCTTTTTTTCTCATATTTCACGGTTCTTATAAACAATGTCTGCTTTTTCCATGACTCATCGGTTCGATAAAACGCTCCATATGTTTATTGGAATGATTTCTTGAACGATTGCCGCCGCCGGAGCCGGATTATGTCATCGTTACATGGAAAACAGCTTTATGAAAGTTATGAAATAAAAACAGAACCGCATTTGTTTTATGAATTATGTTATGAAATAAATTTCACTTAAAACAAACATTAACAATTTCATTTTAATACCAACAAAAAAAGGCTAAACAATAAGAGATATTATTTAATTTTTTTTTTAAATTGCCATAGAATGTTGCCGTGGCGTTTGATAATTCGGTGATATAAAATGTAATTTCTTATTTTACTTATTTATCGACAGCCGGAAAATGACAGATTTACAATATCTATAAATGGGCAGGGCCAGACCTGGAAATGGGCAGGGCCAGACCTGGAAATGGGAAGGGTCAAACCTGGAAATAGGCAGGGCCAGACCTGGAAATGGGAAAGGTCAGACCTGGAAATGGGAAGGGTCAGACCTCAAAGTGGGCAGGGTCATACCTGAAAATGGGCAGGACCAAGCCTGGAAATGATTAGGGCCAGGTAACTGGCCACCTCCCTGCTTTTAACCCTTACCTTGCGACATTGACGAGGGGCCATGTGAAAGCTACAATGGAGGCCAGGGCTGCCATAGCACAGACCTCCTTTTTTAACGGCTCCCTTGGCGAGTCAGGGAAGACCAGAGCATCTCCCAACCGGCCCAAGTGAGACAGTGGGGCAGTTATACAGGACAGCGGGGTAGTGCCCAGAAATTGGCACTGTTTTGTGAAACCTGGGGCTGTTGGGAGGTATGACACTTGTAAGGCTGTTGGGATCTTTGCTATTATGTTCTCTGCTAGGCTGTTTGGCATTTCGTGTCTGCTGCCTCTTGTCCATGCGCAGCTTCACAGCCTACAGTTCACATTCTGCGCATCCAAAGGGCCATTGTCACTTCACGGCCCGCCCCGCACACAACTCCCAAAACCCAGGGCGAGTTCGAACAAACTAGAATTCAAAGCAAAAAAAAAAAAAGAAGAAAACACAAAATAGTAAACGAAGGAAAAAGTAAAACAGAACGATGAGAATAGCTGTTCAGTTCTCCTCTTTGTTTTAGGGGAACGTCTTCTCGCCATCCCATGCACCCCAGAATTTTTGGCTTTAAAGCTATTTTATTGAATTAAAATTCTACACTCATCTGCGCACCGAAAACATTTTAAAAAATTCTAGTAAAATTAAAAAATATATATTCATGCCATATATATAGATATATATATATATATATATATATACTTATTATATTTAACAATATTTAAGCAAACTGTTCAGTTTTTTGCAACAATGTTGTTGTTTTTTAATGGTCCATTGATTAGTGAGAAGGTCGATTCGGATGGCCAATCACAGGTCTGCTTTTAAGTCTCAAATCTCTCAGCCAAACCCTGGTTACCCCCCCTCTGTAAACAGAGGATATTTTTTTTATTCGACTCCCATAAGGTTCTCATTGTGTTTTATTGTTCTGAAATCGCTCAGCGATGTTTATTGTTAATAAAAGCGGTTGTACGATTGGCAGACTAGTGATTTATTTTAGCCAGTGCCTTTTTTGTTGCCAGCTCGGTATTACAGAGGCTCCCATCATGCCACTGAGACGAACGCAGCTCCAAATATTCTCTGACATAAAAAAAATAACATTTTTATTTAAATGCTTCAGAAAAAAGGGACTAATATGATTAATATGCTTTATGCATAATATTGGGATCAGCTGAAATGTGTTTTTTTCCTTGTTATATTTTAATTTTTTAGGCATGTAATATTTATAGTTTCATATTTCATTTGACACACTGGCGCCCTCTGTGGTCATGTCTAGAACAACAGCGCAAAAATATTAGCAGTTTTTAGCAAGAACTATATTGCGAAATTCTTGAATTTATGGGGATTAGCTCTAATTTTCCATTGTTCTAAAAAGTTAATAAAACATAGTAATTGACTCCTATACAGAAAAATGAGCAAAAAGTGAAAAGCTGTATCTGTATCACTGTATCTGGGTGTCCATCAGTAGAAGCCTTTGTGCCTGAAGTCTAGGCTAGGTTAATATCATCGGCTTGGCTCTGTTATTAGAGTCGAGACATTAGCACAATCCATTCTATCGCCTAATTCCATCAACTCAGTTGTTGTTCTAGTTCGGCTTCTCTTCCGTGCAATAGAAACATTTAGTCTACATTAGGCTGGGCCACCCAAGTCAAATAGAAGAAAAGCAAACAACATGGAGATTTCTGCCAAATGCTTCCTTCTAAGGACTGTGATGATCAGACAGATCCCAAGTAAGTTTGGTATGAAAACCTCCCTGCAAAGTTCAGATGATACAATGTATTTCAGAATCTGCGGTGATGATGAACATGTCCCTCTACTTCCACATTGCGCAATAGGTAGATATATAGATACCCCACCGCTACTATCTGGACAAAGGGGGGATTAGGAGCCCAATCTGACACCAGATACGAATAAAAAGCCATAAACAGCTTTACCAACTTTAAAGTTAACCTTTGATATATGAGATAGGGGTACGGGGGTGATCGGTTACCCCACCAGAATTTATATGGGGCCTTCGCTCACCCGTATCCCACCACTAGTTCCATGTCAGTTCCTTCAAGGTTAATGATAAATAATATTTAAAACTGCATGATCTACTGATCCCACCTCCATATATTCTGTAAACAATTATGATCCAGCTGTTCACATGTGCCTAATCAAAAAGCTTTTGTGTTGTTTTCACGCTGCGTTTTACATTCAGAATTATGCATTCAGCCGTACGGTCCACCTACACAAACCTCACGCCCTCCCTTCCTTTAAACCTTTTAGCCGTAACAATATATTTGGCTTTTTTTTTTATTGACTTATTGATCACATGCTTCCGCTTTTTGTTCGTTGACCTTGATACAAGGCGTGAATGACCTCTATCACCCTGGTAACTTCATCTATCAGTGGTATACAGAGGGCTCCACGTCCTATTGAGTCGAGATTCCATTTGTGACTCCCCCCCCCCCCCCCGGCCATCCGCAATCTGCCCGTCCACCAGGGCCCTCGCTGTTTCATATCCCACGGCAGATACGGAGAAAACGAATTGCCTACGACTGCTCTTTGGTCTTTAGTCCCGTAACCATTTAAACGCTCAAAGATGTTAGTGTTACACAATTTACTAACGCGATAGCCAGCGACTCAAAATAAATATATACAGATCTAAATTTTTGGGTAGAAGAGGAAATTTCCCCTTAATAACCCAAAGAAAGAGACCAGTAACAGTTACTTATAGTCAGTTACAATATGGGGGAAAGTAGTGGACATGGCTAAAGCGTGTTTGTGCTTTGTGTGTAAACCCACCCAAAATGTCTTAAAATCAGGTGTACTTTTGTAAGATTTAGTCAATCATTACTATATAATATTATGCTGACGCTCACTCATTTATCGTCTTTTCCCAGGCAACGTTCCAGAAGAAAACACGCACCGGACGGACTTCATCGCCACCCCTCAAGCTGTTCCAAGCTCAACGAAAAGGGCCGGCCGTCGAGGTGAAATTAGAGTAACGACTCAAAGAGCTCTTCACAAATCTAAAATGCTAGACGTCCCGACCAGTCTTCCGTCCAAAAAGACGACTTCAGACGCAACGCTGTGCGCCAAGGCGGGGGGAGAGTGCGAATTCCTAGGATCCAACAAGACTCTTCTAACCTGGGATGACTTGCAACGGACCTTGAGTTTTGCCTGGGAAATGCACGTTTATGGGACAGCTGTTCTTTTTATTCTGTTATCTGTGGTGGCCCTGATCAACCTCATTGGGTCTCCCATTTTACGAGTTTCCTACCTGCCATATATCGTAACGTCCAATCTTCTCTTGTTTATCAGCGGGGTCCTTCGAGCTGTATTTTTTCTTATGGACCCTTATGGATCAAAGTCGAGGATTTCACAAGGTATTGCTTTGGTGCTCTACAACGTCACCTTCCCTCTCATGCTCTTTGCGTTCGCCACCCTGGTCCTGCTGGTTTTGAAGATGGCTCGTCTTCAGCTTTTGCCCCCAAATATCCAGAGTCTGGCTTTGCTTGCCGTGATTGGAGTCATTCACTTCATTGTCCTCCTGAGTGCAGACCTCCTGGCGCATTTACTTAATCCTTCAGTAAACGTTGTCTTACAGACGCTTTCCATCTCGTGGGGCGTATTTCTCATGGTGGGGAATTTTGTGGCTTATTTCCGAGTCAGAAGAAGCGGCAAAGACATTGTAAATGAGACTCAGAGGGTATCTCCGGCCTGCGAAGATATCGTTGTTGTGCAGACGGCGGGGAGGAACATTAAGTGTCTTTTCACATCGTCCAGGGTGCTGTTGGTCAGTAGTGTTTTTGGGCTGCTCTGTTGTGGGTTGCAGGTATATGCAGTACTCTGGATTTACGGATTATTTGGGAAGAAGGACGAGTTTTCGTGGTCCTGGTGGTTCTTACAGTTTTGGTTCCGCATATTCGAACTGGCGCTCTGCTTTTCCATGCTGTTCGTAGCCTCGCACAGCTTCTGTGTGCAGTGCGGTAGCAACGATCATACCTGTTGGTCCAAGATAATCAGTTATTTCTGCACCTACAAGAAAACGGAGGTCCCGGAGTATCCAAACAACTGCTACGACTGGACCAACAGTATCCAAGACAGAATCGTTAATAACAACATCAGTAAGAGCATCATCCGGAACCATCCAGAAAACGTTCCCTTGAGGATCGTCAAAGAGAGCAACGAAACAAAAAGTACGGTTTTCGGCTATGATAGTAGGTCGTCGTCTCCACTATTTAAACCTAAACCGGAGTCTTTCGGACCAAAGTCTCAAAATGTCACCATGGGACGTTCCCACACAAGCATTTGTTTTGAAAAGGAGTCTATGCTCTCCTTGACTGATTTGGAGTTCCGACCTCCATCTCCTATTAATTTGAGCAGGAGTATCGACGAAGCTTTGTTCAGGGAGCATCTGGTCAGAGACAGCATTTTTCTCGATTCAAGCCTCCAGTATCCTAACTACCTGATCAGACAAGACTCCTGTTCTTCGTTAAAGGAATGTTCTGCCTTGAACCAAACCGTGGACCCATTGATCTCCGCTGACTTGAAAATGAGAAGGAGCAGTAACCCCGACTTCACGTACAGCTTGGCGAGATGTAACTCGGGGACAGAGGTTGACACTCCAACCGAGAGCCTGCAGCAGAGCAAGGAGCTCCCACATGACGTACCGACGGAAGGGCTCGCGTCAGTGAGTTCCTTGGACAGTTTCTCTAAAGGGTCCCTCAAAATAAGCTGGAATCCCTGGCAGCATGGACTGTCCTCGGTGGAAAGCCTTCCGCTTGAAGATACGCCAGACGCCCAACTTTTAAAGCAAGACTCCCAACCCAGCATTGTTTCAAAGACCAGCAACCCAGAGAAGACGTTGGGCAAGAGGTTCATGGAAAGGAGCCAAACCACGGATTCTAATAGCATTGCCAGTGAAACCATCGAGCTGTAAAGACTAACCAGGCCATCGTAGAGAAGATGAGCAAGCACTTGTATCGAAAGGAAACCCGGCCAGACTTTTTTTAAGACATCCTGAAGGAAATGGTAACTCTAAGTAGTAAAATCGCCACAAAGTTGCCACAAAGACTCATCATCGCTTGTCCCCAAGTCAATAGTTATCTATGATAAGCACATCCAATCTGTATAAGTGGGCAGCTGATACATTTCCTTCTTTAGCCGTATTCTTTTTCTGTTTTCATACTTTAATTTCCTATGATGTCATTGCTTTGTGGGTCATAAAAGCAAAAAGAAAAATCCACTTTAAGACGTGTACGTTGCGCCGTATTCTTTGGCGTTGCGGAAAAAGCACTTAGCAATTTAATTGCATTGAACTTAATCCTCTAAAATGCTGAGCCCGAAACCTACAGGAATCACATTTCTGAATGCGGTACCTCGAGTAACGAGGTACGCGTCACGCAAGACACATACAATGGCCTCCTGTGTTTCCATGGCAACCCTTTGAGACCCAGTGCTTCGCTCCAAACCAAAAAACAAGCGAACATTTTTAGAAATTGGTTTATGACAATCAGGCGTGGATTGTGTACTGAAGCACACAGCGTAGATAACGTCAAGAAAGCCGAGGATCCCCCCCCCAGTTTCTATGTGTATATATGTATCTATATATGTATATAGTATTTTTGTTGTGATATAATGCATATAACATAACATATATCAAAAATATTTAATTTTGTTTTCTTTTAGTATGAAGTACGTGCGTCTTGACATTCGAAGGCTAATTAGCTTATAATTATCCGTCCCTGCCAGGCTAGCTGTTTTTTGTTTTTTTTTAAGGGGGGGGCAGCAGAGGGTAAACTCTGCTGCGCAAATATATACATTTTATAAGTTAATTAAAAAGCAAATTATGCTAAAACAAAAACTGGTGAGCGCTTAGTGTGATAAGGAAAGCTGGTTAACCCTTTATAGATACGGATTTGAAACCTTGGGTTAGTACAGATAGCGATATCTGTTCACGAAGGGTTACTGGACGACGTTTTTTAAATCGGTCTTTGATACAGATTCTCTCATAGTGTTAACAGTCGGTTACCGAATACAGTGGGGAAATTTTTTTTTTGTTCAATTTTTTACTTGAAATTAGAACCAATATATATATATATATATATATATATATATATATATATATATTAGAATTCTATATATTGGTTCTAATTTCAAGTAAAAAATTAAACAAAAAAAATATTTTTTTCCCACGGCTGCTTAAAGAATTTTTTTTTACATTATTTTAGTACATGGGGCATGTTAATTAAGCTCCTTGGCGTGGGTCTTAAGACACAAGTGCAAACCCCATGCGCAGGAGCCATTCTCACTTTTTAATATTTTACCGCTGTCTTTTTTATAAGTGTATTTTACTACCACTCCACTCTGTATATACATATATATTTCTACCCGTGACCCGTGTATATATATGGATTCACACATACTATCGTTTATTGCACCAGCAATCTTATTTTAAATAAAATATATATAAGACGTCGTCGTTTCGGAGAGGCAGGAGTCTTTAGGGCAGCTGAGTTATTGACCCGTGTGGTCTGATATATGCCTTTGGTGGAGAGGGTGGAGTGAACACTGTGACAATCTGTGGGGGGAGCAGTCTCTCTGCATTAGAGCGTGACGTGTCTGTGTCTCTCCCCAGGACTTTAACCCATTTGTACTTGTATATAGACAAGTGTTAAGGCTTGGTGTACCAGCCGTGCTCTGTGCCAAATTATCCCTGTAAATAAAAAATCGTCTTTAAAAAGTGCAAGAAACTTTGTGTTTTTTTTATTATTTTATTTTTTTGATTTATTTTTATTTCTTTTTTTAAATTATAATTTGCATTCCATTCTAGTTCAGTAGTATTTATGTTTAATATTCATTATACCTTGTTTTTATTTCATATAAAAAAAATGTGTTGTTTGCTTGCTAAGTTACCAGACGGGGAAGCTGTTTGGTATTAACCCCTTAATGACACAGCCCGTACATGTACGGGCTCAAAATGCATTGTTTTCAATGGGTTTAGGGACCGCCCATTGTCCGTAAGGGGTTAATACTTTATCATATATATCATATAAAGATATACTTTATCGCCGCCCTGTGGTATAAATAAAAATAACAGTTCTACAAATCTTGATTATTTTCTTAGCCAAAGAAAATAGAGCATTAAAGCCACATAAGAAACCAGCCTTAAATTAAAAGAAGAAATTGGTAAATTGGTGTGCTCAGAATCAAAACTTTTAAAATGAAGATATTAATAAACTAATTTTCATTGTAGAGATACATTGTCACCTCATTAACGTCAACCAAGGCAACAAGTAATATGGGATTTACTGGCATCACAAACATTCAAGTAACCCGGCGTGGTTGTCCACTATCTCCCTTCATGTTTATACCAACGCAAGGCAAAAGAGGAAATATTATATTTTCCAAAAGTAACATTACGAGGGTTATAATTTCCTGAAGTGGTTCGGATCTGGGATTAAGGAAGTAATAATGACCAGAAAAAGACCTATTGTCTGGGTACAATACAGTCTCTCAACCACAATATGAACAACATAACCGGTTGCCCTGACTTCCGTGTAATCAAAGCGTGTCCCCCTGATATGAGAGAACCGGTATAAATGTCACTTAATGATTACCCACCAGAATCAAGCAAGGTGTGAGCCTCACGCTGACAAATACCATCATTTAATGCAATCATTAATTAATGCTAATTAAAACAGAGCTTACTGCAAGAACAAGTCTACATGGGATAGGGCCCAGGACCCAAAAAAAGTCAGATCTTAAAGCTGGTGCAAAGGGCATGAGACTAAATTGGCCAAGTTCCACCATCCTGCCATCAAACTCTGTGTCTGTTACAGAGGGAGACATGAAAAGGACCAAAACTTCAGTCTTTTCCATTTATTTAAATAAGGAGAACAAGTGTTTGAAGGGTGGTCATTTTTTGGGTGGTCTTGGCAGGACAACCGCACAAATGTATACATTTGGTCCTGCACCATTCTTCAGATACAAGGTGCTGTCAGCCTCACGAGGTGTTATTTATCAGGACGTTACAGCATGGGGCACGTGGCCAATTTCCAGTATGGGGATTGTTCCTATACATTTAAACAACGTATATCAAAGAGCATTTTCAGTAAAAATGTGCAAAGCACAATTTATTCAAAATAAAATGGCCTAAAATAGTTAAATGCTGACAAAATGCACACTAATATAGATGGTTGCAGTCATTTCACCCGGTCATTCTCTTGGTGGTCACGTTGTCCATAGGGTAGAGTAGGGTGCTCCTGAAAGTAGATATATTTTATCATTCAGCATAAAGACGCTGTTCTTTCCACATTCCTGTCCATTCCATGGGCCACCATATCTAATGAGTCTTTGAGTTGAGGCGTCTTCCTCCAGTTCTCAAAGGTCACAAAGACAACAGGTTTTCATGATGATCCACAGGAGATTGGTATCAACACTACATGGCCTTTTACTGAAACCAAAAGGTACCAGGTCACTCAAGTTTGAGTTGTCACAAGTTGAGTTGAGTAGACTTAGGGTCTCTACTTGGTGTACCATTAACTTTAGGGTGCTGGCCGGGAATTTAAGTGAGATTGATATCCTTCATCTTCAGTCCTTAACAGGCTTTCCATAATAGTATCAAATGCCCGGTGGGCCGACAGGACCCCATATCACCTCTCTGATATACATTAAACCCAAGTCATTCATCCAACCTCCTCTAGAACGCCGCTCCTATATCATCGGGGAATCATATTCCTGAGGGTCAGCTACTTTCTTGCACTCCGGCTGTGTGATACGGATCGAAATACATCAAAGACTGGATCGTAATTCCACGCGAGGGGCTTCATGAACTGAAAACCAATAATTAATCAATTAGCAGAAGCCAAATCGCCCCGAGGCTCATACCTAGACGTGCCTTCCGTTGCTTAGTTCTGGTTTTAGAAGTTTCACGGCAACATTCTGTGTTCTGTCGTTACCGAAACAGTCCTTTGTCTGACAGTCAACGGAATTGGCTACAGTCACAGAGGTTATTTGAATACAAAAGGGATTTACAAACAGCACATCGCTGCGGTTCGCTGAAATACCTACAGAAGGGTAATTTAGATCAACGTTCGGGGTAGATAGAAGGAGAGCTAACCTTTAAGGGGCGGCCAACGCAAACTCTGGATATCTGTGTTTAAGAAATGCTGTCGCCGCTGAATTCAACGCAAAACATCTAGAAGAACCATAGAGACTGAGATCCATCTCTACCCAGAGGTCAAAGGATTACCTAAAGACGTATTACATAAATAAAATAGCAATAAATGGGTAAAATAAAGCAGAAATCCCGTCGTATTTACATAGAGAAGAAAGACAAGTCTTTTTTTATCTGATGTCACCCCATGAAGTGGCGACACAGGGCTGACATGAAAGTGTTAGGTCGCTCTGCATAGTTTGGTTAGAACGCAGAGACAGACGTCATGCCGATGGTGACACGTCAGCAGCTCATCTCTCAGTCTGCTTCTCTGTGAAGAAGATAAACAGGACTAACCAGTCGGTGATAAGGACGTGCAAGGCGAGAATAGACAGCGAACAATGCAAAAGCAACACACACACTCGCGTATACACCGCCGTTCAAAAGTTTTTCTGACCATCAATTAGCCTTTTAAACTTAAACTTGGATCAGCGAACACAACGTGCCATTGGAACACAGGAGTGATGGGAGTGATAAAGGGCCATTGGAACACAGGAGTGATGGGAGTGATAAAGGGCCATTGGAACACAGGAGTGATGGGAGTGATAAAGGGCCATTGGAACACAGGAGTGATGGGAGTGATAAAGGGCCATTGGAACACAGGAGTGATGGGAGTGATAAAGGGCCATTGGAACACAGGAGTGATGGGAGTGATAAAGGGCCTCTGTACGCCTATGAAGAGATTCCATTAAAAATCAGCCGTTTCCAGCTACAATAGTCATTTAAAACATTAACTCCATCTGCGCTGGATTTCTGATCCATTTCATGTTATTTTAATGGACACAATTGTACTTTCTTTCAAAAACAAGGAGATTTCTAAGTCATCCCAAACTGTGTATAGGTTATACATGTTTGGGGCTAAAAACTTTGAACAGTGATGGGTTCTTCTCCCAGGCATTTACAACCTCCAACCTTTCACCTTCTGTGAAATGAGGTTTAACTAAATATATTTATACTCATACAGGTAGGTCACCCGCAAATATATATACTTTATGCCTTTTTCTTAGAAGTTGAACAGAATCTTAAAGAGAAACGTATAATCCTGTAATTATTAACTGGGGTATTTTAATTGTTTCCCTCCCTTTTACATAATATCTTAGTTGTATTTAGTATTTACTTCTCAAATCAGACCCATCTAGTCACCCGTTTTTTTCCTGCTGTAAAGACTCAAACCTTAATCAGTCGTTGGTCTCGTCTTTCAGGAGCCATATACCTATCCCATGCATGTTTAAATCTCCTCACTCTATTAACATCTACCTCTTCTGCTGGGAGGCTGTTCCATTTATCAACCACCCTCTCAGTAAAGTAGAATTTACATTCCATCTAATCTCTGACCCTGTAGTCTTAGATAATGACCTCTTTTTCTAATTCCCTTTGAAATAAATCCCCCCTCCTGTACTTTGTAAACTCCTTTTCTCTGGAGAATATATATTGAGTATGTTAACTCCTCCGGACCTCCACCAGCCATGGACTACGCCTCGCTTCGTACATACAGTACATTATGGATCATGGGCAAAATCCTGGGGTTTAAACGGAGCTCTAATGCCCTCTTTTAAGGACTTTTACCCCCTGCTGAATAACCCAAGCCAATACACAAGTGCCCATGACAGCAGTCAGATGGTTTCTCCATTCCCTTTATGGCTGTGACCCCGGCAGCGAGTTCCGCCGGACTCCGGCATCTCTGTCCCCTCTGTGGGTGTCCCCGGGCAAAGCCTGTTCTCCGGGAGATTGCCATTTGACGGCCCCATTGTAATTGTCACTTTGGTTTCCAGGAGAAGCAGAGGATCACATGATACAAACAGAGCGGCAATGAGAAAGAAAAGAGAAGAGAGGGAGACACAAAAAGGGAAAGGAGAGAGCCGGAGATCGAAACCAGTAAGTACACAATTTTAACTTCTTTCTTCACTTCTAAGCCCACTTTGCTGACACGGGCTTTAAATTCACTCCGATGAGCCATTAGCGTTCTACGTTCCAGCCGGCGCCACCTCGGACTTTCTAATTCAGCTGCAAAGTGAGCTGCGTTTCTGCACAGCGAGCCGGATTTTAGGAACAGAGCCAAGAGCGGCTCTAGGATTTAAGGGGCCCCGCAAAAAAAAGAAAATCAGGGAAAATCTAAAAAAAAAACTTTTAATTTCAATAAACAGGAAAATAATAAACATTATTATTATTATTATTATTATTATTATTATAGAAACATTATTGTTGTTATTATTATACAAACATTATTTTATTATTAATATTACGGGTTATTTTAGGAATTGTGAAAAATGGGTATTTTTAGAAAATATGCACAAAACTTTTGAAACTGAAGACTTTTTAAAAATGTATTTATGAAACATAGATATATTCAGCCATTTAAAATGAATATATTTATGAATAGCGCATGTTCAGACTTATTGAAATCAATGATATTCTTGCTTTATAAAACATGAATTGTTGCCGTAAAATTATAAGTCCCCAGAAAAAAAAGGCAGACAGATGAAGGTCGGGCTGTGGATTATTAAATTGAAGCGAAGTGTGAGTGTGAGTTGTGGTTGGTTTCTCGCTCCCCCACGTAGCCGTCGTGTGTTTGTATAAGCGAGTGATTGAAGCGACACATTGTGAATAGTCTGTGATTGTTCTTACAGGTGCACTGATCCGCTACCGCCCCCTGCTGGGCTATAGAATGAGCCTACGTAAGTATATGAATAAACAGATGGGTTCCCTCGGGTCTCAGATTTAGGGATTCAGTTTCTCGCCCAAATTTTACGTAACCCACTGCATCGTGAAATTATAGTCAAAACTGGCTTTACTATTGTGAAAATGCAGAAGCTAAGGACACCCCCAGCTTTAGGGGCCCCTAGGCAGCTGATTGGTATGGAAAACTGTATAGCTACAAAGTATCCCTATTTAGGAAGGGCAGTGACTCTTTGGACCCCAAATCCACGTGTCCTTCTTTCCTCTTTGATGCCCCTCTTTTCCAGGAGCCCAGAATGTTTGCAGGGTAAGCGTGTGTCACGGTGTTCTACGGCCCTAAAAGTCACAATAATGTGTATATTGCAGAAAGTTTCTTTATAAATTACATTTTAAATATAAAATATACCATTATGTTTTTATTTAAAATGTAAGAATACTAGATTGAGCGTAGAAGAAACGGGGTGAGGAAGGGGTGTAGAAGACATCGTGTGCGGAGTGGAATATTGGGGTTTTCAGTGTGAATTGGGCGGAAAGGATCCAATCTTGATCGCTAATTTCTCCATTCGACTCCCACAGAATTTAATTTGTATTCTCTTCGTTATTTCAGGAGGGGTGTCATTGCCAAGCACACCAATTGTCACCTTGGGGAATTTTAGTACCCCAAAAAGAAAATGTTCGGTGGCTCCTCTGTGCCTCCCGGCTCTTTCCAACGGCCCAGTGTCACACTCAACGAGCATGGTGAGAACGCGGCATTTTCCGATACATACTAAATGAGTCAAATACAAAAAATGAGGTTACTGGCGGCAGATATCTTGGTTTATAGACAGATTCTAACATACGAACTCGCAGAAGGAGAATAAGAAGTGAACTGAATTTAACTACCAGCATCAACGTGTAAAAAACATTAATTATGAACAAAATTTATTGACTTTGTTATTGATTTTACCTTTTTTTCATTCTGGCACTATTTTTTTTAATAATACATTATAACCAATCAGCATTGACTGTCTTGGTTGTTTGAGTCCAAGAGTCCCACCACCTGCTACAGCTGATAGCAGGTGGTAGATTAGCTTCTACCCCCCCCGGCAAATACCTCTGCTGTATCTTATGTAACATTTTAGCGCGTGTGCCATTGGCGGAAATTGTGTCTTTGTTTAGGGCGCCCCTCGACTGAATCCCTTACACCCTCCTGGGGTGAGGAGGAGGACGGTCGGTCTGGAAACCATAGCTGCGCATCATCACAACCAACAGAGGGCCCTCAACATGCAACAGAAAGAGTACTATAGGTAAATCTCGGGGTGAGGTCCTGTATCAGAATAATCTAGGTGGACGACTCTCCCTTGCTGGTCTTCTTCTCTCCATGTTTCCTTATAAATAGTCTACAGCATACCTGCACCCCAACTGTCTCAGTTCTATTGGGCAGTCCAAAGATTTCAGGGCAATGTCCTACTTTTGAAGGCAGTGGGGAACATAGGATGGTGGGAAGGCCCTCTGATCTCCCCCAACCGGCCCAGGAAGACGGAAACTCGATGTAGCTGAGTCCCGCAAGATGTCTCTTTGGACCACCACCCAAGTTTGCTGCATCCATTTTAAAGGCCGGGTATTAATGATTCGTGTGTTTTCCTGGCAGATATCACCAGGGCTGGAGAAGACCATTTTATGGAACAGCTTCAGAAAAAGAGGAATACAGGTAACTCACGAAACTTTGTACCCTTGTGAGTTTTAAGAGAAGCTTCTTATCTTATACCAGACCTACAACTAGAGAGACGATTCCCAAACTCTCTCTATTACACAATCCTAGAGGAATGAAAAGCGGAACCTGACACACTGGTGGAAGGGGCGGCCAAAGATCCATTCCCATCCATGAACAGAGAATAAGATTCTAAAAAGAAATGTGATTTTATGAGTTACTAAGCACTGATCATGTGCAAATCCCGAGAAGCGGTATTATCCCCATAGCAACCTATGGATTGTTCCTGCCGTTGGAAACGTTCCACTGGTTGCTATGGTGATAAGACCACTTTACACTAGTATTTTTGTTTCCGGACATGCGACAATGGATCAACGGCACCCTCTGCTGGCCAAAATAAGCCAACTTTTGTTTAAACGCCCAAAGCTTGCGTTGTAGATATTCTGTAGCCGTCTGTATTGAGAACACGATATGATGCGATCCTAGGAAAGAAATCAGGCAGCTGCTAAAGATGCAAATGAACGAGAAGTGGGACCTGCAGAGGGAGAGGATGAGCAGTCAGAGCAAAGAGATAGAAGCCCTGATGGAGAACGACCGCACGGCCTTAACGCAGGACCTGGAGCAAGAACGCTCGCGGGCTTTATTCTTGAGACGATATCGGGATGAGAACAAGAAGGTGAGATCTAAATCATGGGTGCAGCTCGTCTGTGGGAAGAGAAGGACACCAGTGTCTGGGGCAAGGCTTGTGGAAGGCATTGGGACCAACAGGACCACCTAGGGGGTGCGGAGACTTTTTACTTGCCTTGCCATCAAAAGCAGAGCGACCCCACGAAAGACAAAAGACTGGGGGACCTGGTGTCTGTCGTGGCCCTTAAAAGGACACCAAAACTTTTTACACCCATTTGTTCTTCACAGCGAAGCACTGACCTTGGGGCTTGAAATCAAGGTTTAGCAAACACATCTCATTAATCTTCTTTCTCTTATAGTTAATGGAGACGAGATGGCAGGAGAGCCGTTTAACCCGGTCCTTGGAGACGCTGCGGGAGAGGGAACTTCTACAGTACAACCCGATTAACTGGAGCGGAACATTGAAATGAGGCAGCTCGGAACCCACAAGCACTAGAGGTTCTAAGCAGGAGGTGGATCACTTAACATAGAGCTTCCAGTAACCCGTCCCGTACGATTACGATGGAACATTTAGATCGAGAGCAGCTGCTTCTTCCCAGACGAGCGTCTAGGGATTCTTTTTTCATTTCGAAACATTCATTCATTTGTAAAGAGAATTGCAAGAAAATATTCTTATAGATAATAATAAAAGTACATGGTTTGCAAAGGTCTATGGGAGTTGTAGTCCGGTAACTACTGGAGATACATTTGGAGAACAATTCCCATCATCCCAAGTATCACAGGCTTTTTTGTAACTTCTGAGACAAAATATCACACTGAGCTACTTAAGTTTAAACAATTAAATAGGTTTATTATTGTGAGATGAATAAATACAAACATTCGACAAAAAAAAAATGCATAAATAACAAAGAAAAAGAAAATCCACGCACAAAAACGCTTTCCAAGCAATGCATTCCTTTCTCGCATCCATTAACGTCCATAAATTAGAGCCGTATGTAAGTGGTATATTTAGCTACAAAATGCTACGTCTCTAAAGACAGCTCTTCAAGTATCGTGCCGCGAAACCGTCGGGGTTTCCATAATCACAGTAACCGCTGCGACGCGAAACGGTCCGCGCTTTAAGGGTGAAGTGGAGTTGGACCGAGTGAAACATCCTATAACCAATAAGTGGAAATGCCCCTAATAAGTACATATTCGTATTAAAATAACACCTATCATCCTCAGCCAGGACCTCTGTAGAATCACGGACTTCCTAGGAAAGGCGGACCGTCACGATGAGCGTTTTGCTCTTGCGCGAGCCGCTGCTGATTGATACCTGAACAGCGGCCATCGGCGAAAATAGCAACAGATCAGGCAATAAAGGAGTTAATGGACCCCGGTAAATTATTTCTACGGGGCCAAAAGTTTCCCCAGCCCCAGGTTTGAGATATATAGATAGAGCGGGTTACCAAAATCTATCCCGGAGGGTCCATTAACCAGGATCTCTCAGGTCATCAGACCTCCTATGGAAGCCAGTTTTGGAGGAGAAAAAAGGGAAATCTTCATTTTTAGAACAGTAGAATTGTAAATATATGATAATGAAGGGTTAATATCAGCGTGCTGTAAATAAGCGAGTATCTCGTTACAGAAATTCCCTTTTTTTATTTTTTTTTAACTTTTTAACTTGGCTGTCCTATTGAATTTGACATTAAAAACATTGCTTTAGTAAACAATGTACATTTGCAAATTAAAATATTTTTTGTGCAAGAGGCCAACGTACCATTTATCAGAAGGATGGGTTTGATTTCTAATGCATTTTGGTAGCAATAATGAGATAAAAACAAGGCTTTCAGGCACGGCTGATTATGACTCAGGAGAAGCTCAACTGATGCAGTGGGGCAAGATTAACGTAAATGGGTAATATTCTCGACAACAGGACTAGCTCTCTGCAAAACTACAACTCTCACTACATTCAGCCGATCCAGATGATTGACAACGCTATACATACACAGAAACTTTCAGGAAAATAGCTGCGTAATCATCCAATCTACCCTTCGACCTCTGCATGTGTTATAAACCGGCTGGCCCACACGTACGCATGAAACTGCCTTCCCGGGTTCTTTGCAAGGAAGGTGAAACTGACTTTAGCTTCCAGTCTGCAACTTCCGGACAGAACCGTCACCCGCAAAAACATCACCGCCGGTGGCTTGTGCAACAAACAGAAACGAGGACGACCACGGTTACCGAACGCATCTAAAACCTCTGTAGAATAAATGAACCGTAATTTTAAACAGATGCCATGATCTGGGTATACTTCTATCCTCTCCAATATATGGATGAAACCAGAGCGCATGCTTAAAAAATTGACAGGCTTGCCACAGGACCAGGTGGCCTGACTAAAGACTGCTTAGTGTAAGTGGTTAGCAATCTAGCATTTATCCCCAGTCCGTTGGCACCAGCCATTTCTAATGCACATACGGAGCGTTATAGCGCCCTCTCCTTTACTCGTACGTTTCAGTAGCTCTGTTTTTACGTTTAGGATGAACTTAAACCTTGGCTTATCGAGTCAGTTCCATTCCGGAGTCTTCACACTTTAATTGCATATGCTGAGAAAATCTAAAAAACAAAATGAAAAAAAAAAAAAAAAAAAAATCCTTGATAGATTGAGTTATTTTCTGCACGATGCTTGTAGTCCAGCGCTGGTCTTCGTAACCTATAGACCTTGCAAAAGGCAGAACCGCATCTGTGTTGTGAATTTGGACTCGTTTGGAGACCACTTCATGAGCCAGTATCAAAGTACGGAATAATAAAATCTTTGGCTGAAGTCTAAAGCGAGGACAGTCATCTCCCACTGGGGTGTTTCCGAAACAATCCAAGTATTTTCTTCTGTAAGGTTTGAATCCAGATACACGCAGAGCTATCTCCCTTTCATGAAGCCATCAAGGACCCTATCGCTTTTCTCCGAAAACCAATAGCCAGCCATGGCGGCCACAGCTCCAATAAATATTGCGGTGAAGACCATGTCTCCTTTTGCCGCTAGTGTAGCCAAAGCACAGATGACGACTCCAAAGAACATCTGCTGGAGAACCACAATCTCATCATCCGTGATGTCCTCAAACAGGCCCTTCTCACCGTCATCTACAAAGAGAAATATGGCAGAGAAGCTTTACCGGCTCATAAATGAACCACATTAAGGAGACATTGTTTGAGAAGGACAGGGTTTGTTACATTTAGGAAGTTTTCACTTACCGTCAGATGGGTTCCTTCTGCAGATGCCATCAAGCCTGGTGAACCCCTTCTGACACACACAGCTGTAGCTGCCGGGAGAGTTAATGCACGCCTCGTTGGCACCCTTGCACTTTGGCAGCTCCGTATCGCACTCATCCACATCTGAGTGAAAGGAGCGTTAGGTTAAAAACAAGCCTCTGCATCTCCCGATTACATCATAACTGTAAGTAGAGGTCCTGTCAGAAATATTCCCACCTACTAGTTCTTCTCCAGCCTCGTCAGAGATCAATGGAAAGTACCCATCGCTCCCATTTACTGGTAACAGTTAATGGAAAAACTGGAACCAGCAAGGAGATGACCTAGAATACGCTATACCCTCTTCTCCACTCATCTAGTAAATCACATCAAACCTTTTATAGGCGCCATTTCCCTTCCACAACCTCCATTGCGTTCTTTGCTTCGACTCCAGACCTCAAATATCTCTCTGGGGCTTCAGGATGACTCTTCTAACACTGATAAGTGCTTGACTTTGTTAAAGAAACGCTAAGAGTCTCAGGATATCGACCCCCTGACGACACAAACCTACAACCGTATGATAAAGCATTTCGGAATGCACCACGGTTTCTTCTTACCCAGACACTTGGCTCCGTCCCTGTTATACCCTTTGTTGCATTTCTTGCAGCGCGCAGGTCCGGCTCCCATGCAGCCAATGCAAGACTTGTCGCAATCTTAAAAAAAATAAAAAAAAAAATAAACCAAAAACTATCAAATGTTACATATAACTAGGAAGAACAAGGATGGCGAATCTCTAAGGGGGAAGAAGTTTGTCTTTTAAGTAAATGTTTGAAGGCAATACAATGTTGGATGAAGTTGGGGGTTGAATATGTCTTAAGTTAGTTTTCTTGGCAGATATTAGCGTACATTTACAGCCGTTTACCTCTGCATTCATAGGATCCGTCGGTGTTCACGCAGAACTGATTCGACTTACAGCGATCTAATTCAGTGCCGCACTCGTCAATATCTGCAACACAAGCAAGGAACCCATGCTGTCGGTCATTATTATTATTAGACATTCTAGAATTGTCGAAGATCTGAGTTTCAAAGAAGCTAATGTTTAAACAATAACATATCCATCTCAGTTACACTGACTGACAAAAAACAAACAAAAAGCCATAAATTGAATTTAGTTACTGTAAAAGCCGTGATAGCACACAATACGGGGAAGGGAGCATGCGAGATAAATATGAAGCATGCTTTTCATCAAAAAGTCAAAAAAGAAAAAAATATTTGGGGCGGAACGAGGGAGGACCGGCCTGCAAACTCCTCAAAATTAGTCTGAGGGAAGTTAAATACTCCAACACGCTTATATCAGAAAAAAATAGGTTTCCTGAAATGGGATTTCCAGCCCAAAATGCCGTGACGGTTAAAGAATGAAGCCCTGGCTGTATAAACTGCCGCTACTCACCGATACACTTATTGTCGTGGAGAAGCCAGCCCTTTCTGCAGAGCACGCACTCATCGCTCTCGGGTCCGACACACTTGCTGCAAGCCTTGTGGCACTCTGTATAAGAAATGATGCAGAAATGAGCAGCGGCGATCACAAAATTAACCAATCTTTACACTATAGGGAGCAAAATCCTCAATAAAGATCTATATTTCAACACAGGGCTGTTGTTGGCATTTAGTAATTATTTAGCAAAATAGTGATTTTTGCTTCTGATTAAGCAAATTTCATACTAGCGGCACCAACTAGTTGAGCACCACTATTATGAGGTGACTAGATAAGCAGCACACCTATAACGTTCATTGTATGCATCGCTATCTCTTGAATAAGATATTTTTAGTGCCAAAGGGAACAGAGACAATTAAAACCAAAGCTGCGCATGCACTAATATATCCTCCCTTTACATACCAGAACATACCAGGTGGCTCTCATTCCTCTCCTTCTCGAAATACCCAATGGCGCAATTTGTGCAGGTGGGGCCACCATAACCTGGGAAGCAGTCGCAGGTCCCTGTGCCGGATCTGGTGCCGTCACCCACGCACTTTCCGTTTCCACCACAGAGTGTCTCTGGCCCTCCGGGACAGGCTGCAGTAAAACCGGGAGAGAACCGGGTAATTACAACGTTACCATAAATAAGGAGTCACTAGAATGCCGCGGATCCCCTCTGTTGGAAATACTTACGCGAACACTCGGGGCCATAGGTGCCTTCTGGGCAGCACAGCATCAATGTGTCCATGCAAAGCCACTGAAAGAGGTCAAGGTCATGCTTTGATCTAAGAAGGAATTAAGACTTATAAGTTATGGTGACCACATGGTCAACAAAACCAGTGCTTTCGTCCAACATCAAGCAGCGGCATTCCCAAGTGTGTCCCTAGCGGCTTAGTGAATACACCACCGTATAGCTGATGAACGTTGGAAGACAGGTCAAAGTCACCTTTTAGACCACCACTTCTCCAGGTGTTCCTCGCCGTTTTCCAGCAGCCGGTTGCATTCGAAGTCAGACTTATCGCAAGCAGATTCGATGACCTCCAGAAGCCGCGTCTCGCTGAAAGCACAAGGAATTTGATGTTTTGTGAATCGGTAACAAAACAGGGATCGGGCAGTTCGTTCTTATCTACAGGTAATGCACCTACTCCAAGCATATCTAGCAAGTGAAGACAGGTTTTATTCAGTTACGTTTATTATCCAAAGCAGATTCTAGAGAAACCTCCAGATTTCACTCTTTCACCACCAATAACGATTACCAGAATACAGGCCACGCCCCAAAATAGTTGATATTGTAAAGAAAATGTAATAAAATTATAATAATCTTCCCATCGTCCCTGTGTCTTCAGTCTTGACTCCCGGGGGACTTTCGTGAAAGGGGAGAGCTTCCGGAGCCAAGTCACAGGGTCAGCCTCTCCCCTATTCCTCCAATCGGAGGAGCAGGTGTCCCCGGAAGCTCCGCCCTTTTGCGGAAGTGCACCAGGAGCCAAGACCGAAGACACGGGGACGAGCAGAAGATGAAAAGAGAAGACAGAACAAGAAGATGCAAGAGGAGAAGCGGATCTGCGTGACAGGAGACAGGAGCGGTCTGCGGATAAGGGAGGGGGGACACTGAGAACATCTAAACCCCGACTATCGGCCGAGCCCCTAATTTAAAGATCTCCACCTGAATTCGTATTTTGCCAGTTTCTCCTCTTCCCATGCCGTGTTTCCGCCTCCGAAGTTCTGCCCGGCTGTTTTCTCCATGCCCTTAAAACACAGACATAAATACCCATAAATAAATGTTTTCGGACCCGACTCATCTCGACAAACACGTCTTTGTTGGCTGCCTATCAATGTGACGCATGGCAGATTCCGGCAACAAAGGACCGGCTCCCAAATATATCAGCCAGACTTGTCACCGTAATGTCCTGGGGACATGGCCCCCCCACCCCCCCGATGTTCAGAACAGTTACCTTATGGATATTGGAGACCAGGTTGCGGCAGGTTTGGCACGGCTCCTGCTTGGCACTGCCGGGGTCAGCGACCACCAGAAAAAGCAAGACGACCCCAAAAAGGGAGCACACAGGACGCCATCTTCCCCGAGAGTCATCCATAGCAAGGATTTATCACCATGGAAACCGGATCTGTTAAGGGTGACAGGCAAGGAAGCGGATACTTTGAGAAGAAATTATACGGAGATACAATTTAGGGGTTAATTCCACAGCGATAGTTATTACATGAATCCGTAAATAGACCGATGATGTAAGAAGCGGGACGCCGAGAGGCAGACAGAGGACTTTACAGCGTTCTAGGTCAGTCCGGTTACATAATCACAGAACCCACCGGTTTAAACGTTCCGTTCTGTTTAATAACGTTCCGTGATGGGGATGAAGAGAACGAATTGTGGGAATATAAAGTGTATTCATTAAAACTACCTCCAGCTGGCAGATATCAGACATACCGGATATTCAGAGCGGTGGCAGCCTGTGGCAGAGCCAGCATCAGTATCGCCACGCACCGGTTGCTATGGTGATAAGGCCACTTTTATATATAAATCCATGGGGATTTGGCAGAAAAGGATACAGTTAGATCAAAACACCATTTTCTTTCGCTCTACTACTCCAACTCCATAATAAGATATGTTACAGCGCAAGCTTTGTATCCATCTGAAGAGGAGACCTGTGAGGTCCTGAAAGGTATTAACTTCTACACAATGCATTTCTCTCTTAGGCTAATGTTGCAATATCCATTTTTTTCAGCACTAACGGTCCTTTTGCACGCAACGTACTTAAGAGCAGAGAAATGGATGGCGGTCCCAACGGGCTGAACGCTCCTGAATAATTTAGCAGTGAGATGGACGGGGGCCGGAAGCAAACCGGCGTTCTTACAGCTCGAGAACCTGCGCGGGTGCCTGGGGACAGCCAGCGGGTGGCTCAATACAGAAGAGATTGGCAAAGCATCGCCCGGCTTCAACACAAACCCAATATTATTATTATCTTTAATTTCTATAGCGCCAACTACTCCCGCAGCGCTACTTACTGTCCCCACATTCAAAGGGTCCGACAAGACTAGAATGGACCGAGATGATCCGAGACATTGGGGTCCTGACTCCAAAAATACCTGTCCAAGACCAGGAGACCCGCAGGAGGCTACGGACGGGACACCACGAGTTAGCCGCTTGCACAGCTGGCCCGTGGCTGCGGCTCGTGGAATTGCCACGGCTGCCAGATGTCTGCCATCGTTTATATCCGCAGACATCCTTTCTCACCAGCCTCCTGCATTCCACGTCTTACAGGAAACCTTCCGAGTCTCCCGGTTACTGAACCAAGAAGCAGAGCATATGGCAGCTATGGATCCCAAGAGGTTCTGCAGCAGCTACCACTGGATGTATCCTTTACTTGAGCCTTCAGCGCTAACACAGAACCTCTAAGACAGATGTAGCACATTACAGGGGACCCCAAAGAACCCACACATTTACCCACAAGCCTCTGCAACCTTTTCTTGGCACAGTGCTGTGACCTTAAAGGGTTAACCCACCCCTAAATGCCCCTTTCTCGGGTATCTACTTACCTCGAGCAGATCTGCGCCCCCTGCAGGGTGGGTGACAGCAGAGGCAGAAACAGGGTGCAGGGGAAGCTTTATTATATGCAAGAGGCAGCAGCAGCAACTCCCAGCATGCACCGCGCGCCCAGCACTGCAATCGTCAGCTGGCAGCAGCGCGCCGCTCCCATTGGACACACTCCCCCGACCAATCAGAGGCAGCCATGTGCAGTGACGCCACACAGCCAATCTGCGGAGAGCCTGCGCCACGCTGATGGAGAGTTAACTCGTTGAGTGCCGGGTGTGGTCAACTATCAGCGCTCGTGCGCGGCATGACAGGTTCTTAGTGCGTCAAGGCGCGCGGGTGGAACGCGAGGGAGCGGGAGCGCGCCTTCCACGCCTACCCCTGGGAGGAGCGAATGCGATATGCTAGTTTAAAGGTCAGCCACACCCATATCTAAAAATAGAGCTGGGGAGGGTTCTAGAAAGTGCTGGCATGGACCGTGAAATCTTATAGCTGACATCTGCCCCAGACTAGAATGAGGTAGTCCCAAATTTGGTTTATACTTTCAGCATTAGGAGACCCTATGGTTTCTCATTACGCTCCTGCCTATAAGGACCGAATTCCTGAGTACGTCAGGCCCTGGTAATTACTGAGGTAATATGTGCCATGAATACAACCACTGAATGTAGCCAATTACCGGTCTATAAATGGGTCTGTATCGCCTAAATGCGGCACTGGGGCCAAAATAACCCAAGACGGTTAATACTATCCCATTCCTAGATTGTAACCTCCTTTGAGCCCGGCCTCCTTACCTTCTGTTTCTCTAAGTCCAAATTGTTATGTTATCCGCTGCTTGTTATGTCCTGTTTACCTATCGTACAGCACTGTGGAATATGTTGGCGCTATCGGTAAATAATAATAATAGGAATTTGACTACGTTTCTAGTAGGAACATGTAGGGATATTTACCGCCCTAATAACGCACATTTCCCATAATGTTTATGATTTGAATAAATCCACGGGAACGAACGTATTACTCGATGTAACAGAATTACAATTTTTGTGAGAAAAAGGTATTGAAAGGCAGACTCGCCTTATAAAATACCAATAAATATCTTAATGCCGTTAATTATTGGTGGTTCATTTTCATTTAAAAGCACAATTATATAGCACGGCTTTGTACGTCTGAAAGCGATATAGATTAATTTAAGGTTAGAAAATTAGAATTTTAATAAATGTTTCCCTTTTTCTGCTGCTTGTTAAATCATTTTGTGATTTTTATGTCGATGTAGCTCTTGATAAAAAGCAAACGCGGCACACTAAGAAGAAACACAATATAATAAAGTATCTTAATGTTTAATTGTTAACATAGCTTAACATGTGATCCACCTGAGTCCTCCCTTCATTGGATTCCTGCAATGAGTGTGCAGATAGTTTCACAGAAACTAAATAACAGAGTTATAGGAGATAAGAGAGCTGAATATCAGCAGAAGAGACTGTTTTCTACGACATATAAGACTGGAGTGACTTTCATTCATTTTTGTTCATTCATTTATTCATTCATTCATTCGTTCATGTTCCCCAAATTCTTCATGAAGAGTCCTCTGATCGGTGGTTCTTGGGAACCTGATCAGGTGCTTACAGGTCTTGATGAATACAGTGATCAGGTTGCCAATCAGAAGAGGAGAATGGCTTTCCATTATCCAATCACAACCCATGCAGCTTAGACAATGCCAGTGGATACCCTCTCCCATGAAGTCTATGATTGTTGTAGCAGCCACTTAATGCAACGGTGTTACTATGTATCTTTACATGACACTTAAGCTACAGACAATGACATGTTCTGGAGAGACTGAGGCTTTTCTTAACGATTCGTTGAACATTCTCAGGTTTCAGTACTGAATGTACAATAAAATTTGTACTGAATTCACAAATAGTCTTTTTTTCCCCATTTTTTCCACATCTTCGTTGTATTCCAATCCATGAAGAAAACCAACTTCGCCCCAACTGGTCTAGAAAATATTCAATAATAGGTTATAAAGAAGAATTTTGATGGGAAAAGAGGGTTTTATCACCATGGCAACCAAAAGGGGTTTATAACATTTTGTACCATAAATTGTTCTTAATAAATAACCTTCAGTGCCCATAAGTTAAATTAACGGGCATATCTCCACCGGCTCGTTGCCCTCATAGTTCACAGATAAGGTCTCCCTGCTGGACACGCTGGACCCCGTCTTCTGATGCCCGTTGCATTGATATTTATCGCTCAGTTTCTGTAGTCTTTCGTTGACCGCAGCGGAGAGGCGGTTCAGTTGTTTCTTTTTGAGTTTCCTTCTGTTTGGCCCTGACAGTTCTTTTAGCAGTTTCCTCGTCTCTGTAGGTAATATAAAAAAAGGAACAGTCTGCAAAATTTGGGGGATTCTGATTCGACTGAAAGAAGCCACCACATAACGTCCTACAGCTGACCCATCAAGAAAATCCGGATGAATGCAATTGAGGGCCGCCCCGAAAGCACAGTATGGATCTCTGCTGGGTAGCTCATGTGAGGTCCTATCAGACCACTTATGGAACTTCTCGTTGGCATCTTCGGAAAGCAGCACAAGGATGATTCCATTTTCCTTGCAAATGAGTGACTTCTGTCGATGATACCACAGCATTGGGTTCACTGAGCACATGTCTACGCGATGCCACTGGTCCAGAACCACCGTGAGGCGAAGCTCCTTCAACGAGGTGGCCAGAACGTTCACGAGCTCTGCATAAGCTGGGTCATCTGCCGAGTAGACGATAAACACTCTCCGATCCATGAAGATTTCACCTGCACAAGAGAGGGACAAGACATAAAAACCCTTTTCTTGGGAAAAAAAGCTTTCCTTCGTTAAGCTAAATCCCTTTAAATCTAATGTTCTCGAGCCAGGAAATGTAATGAAGTTTCCTCAACGTTGCATTGGTTTGAGATGCTGTAAAAAGAAACCGACTCGTGATATTAAACTGGAATAAGTGATGGGGATAGAATTGGATTCCTTTGGAGATAAGAGATCGGAAAATGACCTACTGTGACAACAAAGCCTTTCAATGTCACTTACCCAGTGATTTTTCCGAAGTCGCCAACTTTACCCACTCTGTATAAAAAAAAAAAAGATATATTAAGTTAGAGGACTGGAGTGATTTCTAAGTGGACATAATTTGCTTGCTAATGCAATTTATTTGTAAAATGAACTCAAATGTGCTGGTAAAACAAATCTGGATAAAAAAACAGCTTACAATAAATGAAACAGCCTCCCAGCAGAAGTGGTAGAAGCTAATACAGTAAGGGAATTTAAACATGCATGGGATAGACATACGGCTCCTGAATCTAAGACGAGACCAACGACTGATTAAGGTTTGAGTCGTTACAGCAGGAGAAACGGGAAGACTAGACGGGGGCCAAATGGGGCCAATCTGCCGGCAAATTCTATACTTCAGAATTGTTTGAAATTTAATAATGTATATTTGTATAGTGTTCAGCCAATAGGGAAAGAGCAGTGTTAAGACATCATCTCCCATTGGCTGCTTACATCCGTCATTCATTCTAATCCGCTGAATCCCGATCCAAACGCTTTTCTCATGAGGACAATTCATAGCAAAGCAAACTTACTTCTAAGATGTTTGTTGAATATGTATAGAAGAAGTAGCACGCAGAATAAGGCTATCACCGAATACACCTTCCATCTTTGTGGCATATCTGTTAAATAAAATAAAATTTTAAAAAAACAAATAAAAATATTAAAAAATAAAGTTACATTTATATTGGGGATTATATTAGAATTAAGATATAAAAGAGATCTGTCACCCCATAGATTACATTTTTCATTTGGAAACAACTATGACATTTATGAAAAAGGGTGTATATATACGTCGTATGTCTATTGGAGACAGACTTCGCATGCGCACCATAAGAGCAGTCAATTTAACCTCCTGTCTTTAGACTTTGTATCAATATTCATTATAAATAAGTTAGCAGATTAATTATTAATAGCTTAAAGGAAAAAAATACAGATGGGTTATATAGTAACCCCGTATTAAAACATAACTCAGCGTGGCCGAAAGCTCCATAAAGGGTTAATTTAAGAGCGTCATCCTTTTGTTATTGTGCCGTCCGGTTTTCTGGCTTTCTGTTTCATTTAAGCCTTTGAAAACAAAAAAAAAATTCCCTTGGCTCATTCCCTAAGTGTATTTATTTTGGGTGTTGGCGAAAATCCGGATGAATACCATTGAGGGCCGCTTTCCAACATCTTAAAAAACCTACTTACACTTATCCATCGAGCAGACAAAAACCTTTTGTTTGCCACCGTTACTCCAGATCTAGGAGATCAAAAGAATATTAGATTCATCCAACAATTTATTTTTAGGAATGGTAGTATGAGTCAAACACCCGTCCGTCCGTCCGCCCCCCCCCCCCCCGCCTGCAATGCTGGAATCCCAAAATGATCAATAAAACGTTTTGATTGGGTCTTCTAACCTCCGATTAAAGGAGTTGCGACATACGGCAAGCCCCTAGTATTGACACATCTTTTGGATTTTTTTATATGATAAATGGAATCTAAACCCAAGACGAGAACCAACAAGAAAGCCGCTGCGCTACTATTGTTACAATCAGATATCGTTACTTTAAAACCGTGTTTTATGATTTTTAATAATATAAAGAAAATCTACTCTGTTTTCCTCCATATACAAAAATCTCCCTGCCGTCCCTTCCCGGTGACCCCTTCAGCGATGCCAAATCTCAAATACCATTACGCGCTTTCCTGTAAATCAACCCGAAACTGAAATAAACCGCAATGTGGATTAACCCATGAGAGGCCAAGCTATAACGGAAAGGGAAAGCATTTTTTATTAAACTGAATTGAACTTTTCGGGTAACGCACACAGAAGCAAACATGCTAATCAGAGATTGTCCGCGTCCTTCAGCTCACCTTCATACAGTGGCCAGAAAAATAGTTCTCCACTATCTTCTCCTTGAAGAACCCAGCGCCGTTCACCATCTAAACCGAGCAACAGAAACAAAAAAGTAGAATTATAAAGAATATAAATCAGAGCTGGACGGAGGCAATTGACCGTTTGCCCCTTTGGAACTGGAAATTAATTTTAAAAAAAACTTGTTTTTAATGATATATTAATTATAAATTCTGCTTGTTTCCACCCTCATCGTTTTCAGACATTCACATGAATTAACAAATTTAGCAGAATTTGTTAAAAATAAAAATATGAATACACAAGTCTAATATATATATATATATGTGTGTGTGTGTGTGTGTTTGTGTATGTATGTGTGTGTGTGAATGTGCATGTATGTGTGTGTATGTCTATGTGTATGTGTGTACCTGTGTATGCATGTGTATGTGTGTGTGTGTGTATGTGTGTGTGTGTATGTGTGTGTGTGAATGTGCATGTCTATGTTTGTGTATGTATGTAAGTGTGTGTATCTGTGTATGCATGTGTCTGTGTATGTATGTATGTGTGTGTGTGTATGTGTATGTGTGTGTGTGTGTATATGTATGTGTGTGTATGTGTATGTATGCATGTGTCTGTGTGTGTGTATCTGTGTATGCATGTGTCTGTGTATGTATGTGTATGTGTATGTCTATGTGTGAATGTGTGTGTGTGTATGTATGTGTGTGTGTGTGTATGTATGTGTGTGTATGTATGTGTGTGTGAATGTGTGTATGTGTGTGTGAATGTGTGTGTGTATGCATGTGTCTGTGTGTGTAAGAAAAGCTTTATAATATTTTTCCGTTACTTGCGTGCCCTTACATGGTGCGTCGAGTTATATAAATCTGTACAGTTGTCTTTTTCAATAAGGCAGAGCGAGGAGACATTTTTCTCCGGAAGGTGCGATACCAACACGAGGACTTCAGATCTTTGCTCTGTGCTGTGGGAGTCTGCGGAGGAAAATAAAAAGCAGAGGGATTTATTGACATTTATGGACTAGAGAATAAAACTGAAGCTGATTAACATAAAACAATTGTTTTGGTCGGGGGCTTTTCCTTAAACTTTCCCTTCTCAGTGACATACACGTGTTCATACTACCCCCTTCTCACATGTGTTCTTAAGTCATGAGCAATGATATGAAATGTTGTTACATTAATTACTCTCTCTTGCAAGATGAACAAATTAACTTTAACCGAGCTTTCATTCTTTTGAAGGGTTAAATACAACACAGAAACTTTTAGGATTTTCCAAGGCAACAACCAATCAGTGCCTTCTTTTGCATCACATGGCAATTAAGCATTCCCTGAAAAATTGAGAAAGAGGCATAATATTACGTTCAATGTTTCTAACGTCGAATTTAATTATTGTGTTAAATCTTCCGATTGAGGTAAACGTTCCTCTTTCAGGTGACAGATTTGCTTTTATGATCCAAGGTGACCCGTTCTATGACTCAGGAAGTTGAGTTATTTCTAGGAAAGGGATTGTTAGCTCTGCTGGATTCAGATTAATATCCCATCACTGCCAATGAGAGCGTGTATCAAAGGGCAATGATAAAATTAATAATTCACAGCGCGAAGTCATTTGACTCTTCAACCCATCCGTGTCTATCATCCGTTATTGCGCAATTTACCATTGACAGGCAGACACTGAATATGTCGGCGTTGGTCTTTCTGGAACACCTACGGAAGAATAAAGGGTTACCACGTTGCACACAAGACACTGAACATACGCAACTCCACTAAGGGCGTTGGATTCCAGTACGAACGCCTATGGGGGTTTTTGAGTCATGTGGCTTTTCTTATGGGTGGATTAGTTCTAAAATGATAAGACCTCCAACATAAAGGAGAAAGAGCGCATGGCCGTGACGAGTTCCGAGATATAGTTCTTGTTTATTTACCTTTCGGGTGCAGGCCGGGCTTTGACGACATATAACGTCAGAAGAATAAAGGAGAGTCTGCCTTTTCAGATCTCACTTTGATAATAAGAATGAGAGGCGGATTTACCTACCTGGACGCAGAGGGATGAGTGGAGCTTCAGATCTCCGACCGGCTCAGCACCCTGTTTAAAAGAGCCAAACGTGACAATAAAAAATAATGATTCTAGAATCAATCTACTTTACTGATCCCTTCCTTCTCTTCGGAACCCTTCTCCTCTTTTTTTATACCTTTCAACCAAAGACTAGAACCGTTCAACCAAACTATGCGGCTGGTGGCTCGCCATTTGACCAAAACTCTGATAATGGGAGATTTTGAGTAAAGCATTCCCCATTATTGGAAAAAAAATAACAGAACTATAAATCTTGTAGATTAAAATCCAGAACCAGTAAAAGATAAATCGAAACATTGGTGACCATAATGGGAACACCAAGAGGGTAAACATGAAGGGGGCAACGGATGGGATGTTTCAACAGTCCAAGTTCTGCGGACTATAATTTCTATTGTACTCCTACAGAAAGTATCCAGGAACGTTCTTTTGTTTTGTTTGTTTCTTCTTTAGTGACTGCTTAAAATCTAACGATTTTCTCCAGAATTGCTCCAGTTTTTACATTATACATTATAAATATGGATTTTTATCCAGTAACACCAATTTAACCTTTTCCAGAACCATCTCTATTCTAGATATTAGATATTTTTATTACTTTATAGACAGTCTGGCTGTTTTATTTTTCTTATTATTGTAACATTTATGTTCACTTGAAGGTTAAGATCTATCAACCTTGTTTATCCCAAAATGCAAAGTTAATTCATTAACAAATACAAATTATGGATATTCCCCCAAAAAAACTCATAAAATACAATTTGGAATGCAAATATCTGTCCATGAACCATGACCTTATTTGAAATAATATTATCCAACATCCATAATGAATTTTAGGTCACTGATTAAAAAATAATCCAAATATTTCAATTATTTTTCTATTTTTTTTTTTTTAGGTTTTGTGCCTGATAATACCTGGGACTCAATCTTTCTACGAGAGGAAGGAAGTTCCTGACAGTGAGACCCTCGGCCGTATTTCCAACACACAGAGAGCTCCACCGACGGCAGCTTACAGGGGGCGGAAAAATTATACAAGAGGACCTCGTTCTGCAGGTTCACCGACAGGTTACTCTTTTTCCATACATTCTTTTCCAAGTGATCATCTAAAAAAAAAAATCATACATGGCTCGGTTGGGGTAGAAGGCCGGACACCTTCTTGAATAATGAATATTTTTAAGCATTTATTAAAAAAAAAACATGGAGGCAGTACTGGAAATATTAAAAAATTCTCACGTTTCGTACATTTCGTAAATGGACAGTCTTCTGGACGTGGGGCGTCAAACAAATCGCTCCACCAAACCTAAGGGAGAAAAGGATGGTGTTAATGGCCTCCATAATCCAGTTCGGCCTATTAGGTCTATCCTTAAAGGTGTCGTATAGCTAGTAGGGTGGCTCATAGGTAAGCCGACCGGGCTACTGGTTTTGTGGGAAGCCAGGGGCCACCAGATGTGGCTGCTGTCACTTTCTTAAATCCTGCGTTCCGTAAACAAGTGCTCTCGATAAACCTTTGTAATCGTGTATATAACATAATAGAAACAATCCATGATACCTGGTTACTAGAGTTGGCGGCCATTTTGAATATTTGGATCCTTCTGATCATTTTTGGTGAGCTCACTAAGCTACATGAGGGTAGACTACCCAGAGTGCTCCCTCTTCTGAGGGTGAGTCTTACCACTTGAGGACCATGGTTAGCTATGGGAGAATACCCCAAGTACATACAATTCCTATCCCCAGCCAATTGGGATAGGCGGATCTTGTGAGGTAGAGTGTCACTCAAACTGGCAGGGCTACTGAGCATGTGCACAATTCTGCACATGTGCAGTACGCAATCGGGACAGAGGCATTGCGGCCACAGATTCTGCTGTCCTGCCAGGACAGAGGTAGCACTCAATGGGACAGCGGGACAGAGAGGCAGAATCAGGACTCTCCCGCGCACAGATGGACAGTTTGGGGGTATGCATGCCCAGAAAGCGCTCCCGCTAACTTCACTGAATCTAAAATGAAGTGTATTTTACCCAGTAAATGTTGTCCACAGACAATCGTTACTAAACCAGAGTTTTTTAGAAAAGAAAGCTATTGAGACACGTAGTCTTTCAAGACCTCAGGGGTCCCTTCTTCAAACGTGATGTAAATATCATGCATAGATCATATAAAATCCTAGAATGACTTACTTGGAAACATAGGCACGGCACTAAATCTTCTTCTGGAATGTGATAGCGCTCATTCCCATTCTAAAAGACAAACTGGAAGTGAGTGTAATTTATCTTTACGCTTCTCTTTTGCGTATTAATGCGCCAGGGCTTCACCCCTACAGTGTATAGAACATGCGCAGAAGGGGGGGCACCAACAATATCCGAACCGGAAAGTTTAGACAGGTAAAAAAAATATATATATTTTTCCAATATAAATGAAGAATTATTATTATTTATTGTTTTACATAGCGCCATCAAATTCCGTAGCGCTGTACAAAGGCCTCGCTGTGATCGCAGAATCCCCCCGTCCGGCACTCAAGTGAAGCTCACCAAGGTAACTTGTTTTATCTTTGTTTTATTATGCAATATCTTCAGTTCGTAGGAGCGTTTTTCCGATCCATTCGTTATCCCAACAGAAATTCCGAATTCCTCGGCCGTATACTGCAAATTAGGAACTGTAACAAAAAAAGCGGAAATCACTAAATGTAATTCCAAAATCAGCTATTTTTCAGCTTATTAGTTTTTCAAATTATTTTACAAATAACCCGGTATGCAGTGATACAGATCTGCTCTAATCGATAATCGATCCAAATTCACACCTAATATTTTATTTTATTGAACATCGAATATGAAAATTGAGAAAAAGTTGATATTTACTCAGTTTTTATTTGTTTAATAATGTTCTGCACTGGCTGGTGTCACTTATGTAATTATATAGAAAAGGCACCGATCTACTTGCCGGCTGCCATTACCTTGGCATTGCTTCACCTCCGGTATGAAGCGCAGGACGTTGCATCCTGTCCAAACAATAGAGACAACACAACAGTAAACATTAGCCGCATCACGCAACATTCCAAGTTAGAATTCAGAGCTCTTTGGTCTCCCCACCCCCCCCCCTATTTACACCATGGCGGCTGTGCCCACTACGCACAACCACAGACAGCATTGGCGATGCAGACACGGAGCGCCGGGATATGACATCATATTCACCGATTCCCTAGGTTGGGTATAGGGCAGAGCGCAAGGTAAATACATCACTGGGGACTATACCCCAGTCCCAATATTACAATTTAGGCAAAAGGAGGTTTCTTTAGGGGTGTCACATGGGGCTCTTTATGACTTTGTGATCTACTAAGTAAGGCATTTAAAAGAAGATGAATATGTATTATTTACAAGGTTGAATTTAACCCGTTTCCTGTTGTTTCTATACACATTATCGGGGCTTTTAGGGCTGTAGGACGCTGTGACACCCTCATACCCAGCGAACATTCTGACCTCCTAGAAAAGAAAGGCATTATAGGAGGAAAAAGGGGCATCAGATGAGGAAAGAGGGGCATCAGGGAGGAAAGAGGGTCACAGGGATTTGGGGCCAAAAGGGACTGCTCCTCACATGGAGGGACACTTGGAAGATATGTTTCAGTATTACTTCAAACAGACAAAAAGCTTGAAGACTTTGATTTATATTAGCATAATTAGCATAAGAAAAGAGATAGAAGTCAAATGTAGGCAAAATGGGGCACTTGCCTGGTAATTCACACGTGTTGTTCAGAACCTCTTGGTACCGTGGTACGGTGTATGACATTAGAGCCATGTCATTATCTATCGAGGCATTCAAACAGTTAAACACCACTTTTCCCTTGGAGAAAGAAGAACATGAAATTATACATTATTAGGAGTAATTAAACTCTCTACAGCCTTAAATAAGTCCAGAGACCTGCTGGTGGTCAACAGTTATTGCGCAATCGAAATAGGAACGTGGGTTCTTCTTACCACTTCAACGCTAGTGTTTCCCTGGCTCGATGGAACAGAAGATAAAGGCATCCAGACCTTCACCATAACACATCCTAACGTGGGCGGCATTACATAAGCTATAAACAGGTTGGCACAGAGCGAAGGCTCTGGAAATAAATAAAATCAGAGGATTAATGACCATAAGCAGTATAATCCATTACAGGGAGTTGCCTTTCTTACGTTAACTAATCTCTTCATGCAACGACCCATCCCACCAACATATTTCACGGGATTAAATACTGTCCCGAGTTCCTTTTTCTTACATGGTATATCTGCCCCCAATTTTGTACCAAGTTCATTAATATCAGACTCACCACTGCTGTCATTCCAAGGGCTGGAAGACCAAAGGTCTTCATCAGATGAAGCTCCATCTTCTCCATTGTCTTCGTAGTAGTCTTCACAGCCATCTTCACTCTTGCCCATGGTCCAGTCTGGAGAAATGGAGCACAAAGAAGTCTTCAAATAAAATAAAAATAAAATTAAATAGAAATTCTAGAAGGAAACGTATCATAAGATAAAGAGGTGTGGGTTACTGTGGCTGTGCGTTATCTGATCCTAGATAAAGAGAGCATGCTGTAGGAACGTTCTATGTGGACTTGCGTTTGCCTGCTTCCATGCAGAGAAATCACCCAGCCAAACACCATGACTAATGACAGTCTATGGAGGAACGGCCTTCATGAGCATTGCCATAAAGCATCAGCTCAGTGTGGTGTTTGAGCAGGGAAAGTCAGCCAAGATGTCACATGACTGACAGCAATGGCGGCCTCCAGGTCTGCTGATAAAGGGAGTTTATCAGCAGGTTTTTTTTCAATACGGACCGACATTACAATGCCTTATCAACCAGACTCGTTTTTTTACTGGTATTTACTTGATTTTTAGTGAATGGAGCCCTTATTATTTGTTTCATTTTTGGGTTCATGAATGCTGTATGCCCCTTCCCTTGATACATTGCCCAACTCTAATATGTCCCTTTTTCGTTCTTGTCCACAAGGTTTCCTGCCCTTTTGTAGAACACATACCAATATCCCAAAACATAGATCAGCGTGCCGTACCTGACCGGTAGGCGACATGCATGTCTAGTTCCACCTGAACGCATGGATGGCAATCCTCACTGCTACAGCGCAGGACAGTCTTCGGCCTCACGCTCCTTGGTACTAAGACAGGATGAGTTGCTTCCTCGATGTCTCCGGGTAGGCACCAAACAGCTATGGAAGCCAAACAATGAGTTAAAACACCGGGAACTTGGGGTTTTGACTCAAGTCAATAGAATCTACAACCAACCCAGCCAAGGTAGATCTTAATGACTTCTTCTATGGGATGGTGTCCACCTGGGGACATCATTAGATTTAGTTAGTGCACTGCTCTGCGTGCCAATTTCTGACATCACAGAAGGGGCGTTTCCTTGAAGGTCGATTTGTTTGAAGGGGGCTGGGAGTGGCTGCAGGAGATCGGAATGCTGTGATGTAATAGATAGAGGAGGGTTCTGGAAGAATAACCCGACTCTGTTTCTAAGCAGCTCCAGTATCTCAATAAACCCTTAAATGCAGTTTTTAAGCGACACGGAGCATTTAGTATATAATATAGATATATATTAGAATATAATGGCTGTCTGGTTTCTTTTGCTCCTGTTTACATCATAAGCATCTATCTGGTGATATTTTATGAGACATTCTAGGTGAAACAGCATTTTCAAGATGTCTCGAACGACTGTCCACGCGCCCCGGCTTATAAGCTCACTTTAGAAAACACAAGAAAGTTTCGATCGGTCAAACCTCAAGGAAGTTATTTGCCGAAGAGAATGGAGCTTTAGGTCAATCATAAACTGAGAATATGAGAAAAAGAAAAAGAAAAAATGCAGAAAAAGCTGTATGTCCAGATTCCTGAATCCGAGTAACAGGAGGTCGGATAAATGTTATTGGAATTCATTTGTTGTACTTACATGAAATGGTGCATGACAAATTCTGAAATGAGAAAAAAATAAGTGTTAAAATTTGGAATAATTATTGTGGCCGGTTAATCCACGGCAAAATAAACCCACCATTACTTACTAAAAAGGACCGGAAATAAAGGATCCAGTAATGGTGAAAACACAGCCTTAAATCCTGGCAACATCTAAGGCTGGAATTCTTTAGAATCAGAAGTTGACAGCTGATAAGACCCATTTTTATTGATGTAAGATCTCAGACCTCAGACATAGGCCGATCCCACGCGTGTTTAAATGTCCTCACTGTAGTAAAATCTACCACGTCTGCTGGGAGGCTGTTCCACCTATCTACTGCCCTCTCAGTAAAGTAAACCTTTACATCCAAAGAGCCCTCTCTATATTTATAATATATTTATTATAGGGTAAAGAAGTCCGGTTTCCTACTCCTTTTGCCTGGAGTTTTGCAATAGGATGCCATCTATTAACACATAATTCTTAAACAAAGCTGGAGTTTCCCCGAGTAACATTAACCCATCGGAAACAATTTCCTTAAGGGTTCAGCTCAATTCCATTCATCGGTAACGCGGCTATTGTTCTTTCACCGAACAAATTGAGGAACTTTACCTGCCTGATGTAAACGAGAATGAGGAAGGTCTGTGCCAAAAACTGGATGCTTGAAATATGTATGGCAGTAAAAGATTAACCCCTTCCGCTACTCTGCACTCTGCTCCAATGAAAGAGTTGGGGATCTTAGTTAACCCTTAAATAACAATAAACAACACAGTTCCCCCATCCGTGTGAATCGGCAAAGACTTTTCTAGAAATTCATCAACATTTTTACAGCAACTTTGTAGACCCTAGTAATTAGAAATACAGATTCTGCCAGCAGCTCGGCCCCATTCGGCCCCCCATCCAGTCTGCCCGTTTTTTCCTGCTGTAGAGACTCAAACCTTAATCAGCCGTCGTTGGTCTCACGTATGGTTAAATTCCCTCACTGTATTAACCTCTACCACTTCTGCTGGGAGGCTGTTCCATTTATCTACCACTCTCAGTAAAGTAAAACTTCCTTACATTCCATCTGAAATGTTGTTGTTTTTTTAGGGTTATAAAAAAAAAATATAAAAAAAACAAAACCAGCAGATTTTGAAAAGTTAAATGTTAGAAAAAGTTATATTTTATGCCAAGCTTAAAGTCTAAAGGAAGGCAGGCATTGTGCTTCAGATGCTTTGGCTACGCTGAAAAGCTTGCAATTTAATAGGTAGCGCGGCCTCCTGCCAAGATAAACCCTGGTGATGGAATTTCTCAATGTTTTATTGTTTTTTTTGGTAATTATTTCTGGCTTTAACAAGGTCTCGCACAATGTGGAGCCTGATGACACCAAGTGTGTGAATTTCCCTCTTACCGTTGACCTTGCCCAATGTCTCCGAGTGTTCAAGCTCGATAAGGAAGGGAACAATTTATTGTCAATATTTATATGGACTTCTTCTACACAGACGGGAACATTATACAACGGGGCAACCGCAAGGGCAGATCGCATTCGTTTCATTGAGAGCAAACATAACAATAAACATTCCTAGAGCAGCCGTCCCACTTGTTCAACGATACGTTCTCCATGTTGTAACATTATCTCACTGACAATAAACCTTCAACCTCAGTTGCTTACTTAGGTGTTTTATCACTTTTACGATGTCTTGACCGATGATTTCGGCTCAATCTATTTAAAGACGTTATCTACAGCACCAATTATATTTGTGGAGTGAGGACAGCCGCTACGTTTTGGGGCTGTTGGGTCTCTCACGTAGGGTGAGCTGGTCCTCAACGTTGACCCAAGATGGCTCATGTGGACGGAATAAATGAAATATCCTGAAGGAAATTCACCAGCGATAGTACAAGCCAATGGAGATGGAAAGAAAGCTTTGGCAGTTGAGTCTTAGCTTTATGTCCTCTACGTAACTACATACATGGGATTAAGGATATTAAAGCATTTATGTTAAATTCATCATTTACTCAACGTGACCTTCAAGAATGCCTCTCGAATGCCGCTAAAATATGAAACCGTTCTACTGGTTCTACTGGTTCTGGTTGAAGTTCTACCATAGCTCCATCAGAAGTATGCTACTGGATACACTTGCCACCGGCTTGGAACAGTCTTATCAGCGCCCTCGTGTTTGCAGGGCATTACTGACCGGTCCTCTGTGATGCTGGTAAAGCTTTGATGCCAGGTGTCGTTCAACCGAAGGAACGGTTTGTTGCAAGGATTATCTCCAGCGATAACATTAATTAAAAGTTTGTTTGCCCTGATTATGGATTATAAATTAAACGTCCCGAAGGATATTTGTCTGTAACAGGAGAAGTGAGTGAAGATGAAAAGAGCTTTAGACGTTCTCCTGATCATGAACGCACAAGCTTTGAAACTCAGTTGGCTGTAGGTTCCCTACGTAACTACATACATGGGATTAGCCATATGGCTGCGACTCATCCTCATGTGGATCCATACAACGTGGTCTTCAAGAAGTCATCAATTCCTATGAAATATCACTAAATTCCAAAACCAAACAGTTTTTGAAGTTCTACCACAGCTCCACCAGAGGTATCCCACGGGATACACGTTCTAAAGGTTCTGTGGTCTCGGTAAAGTTTAGATACCGAGTGTCCTTCAAACAGGGGACAATCTCCAGATTAAGGAATTAGACGTTTTGTAAATTGGCAAGCACAATTCAGTATTTATGTATCGGTTTGTCTAGCAGTTCTGTTTCTGTCAGAACCTTTAAATGTAGGGACTGTAAGAAGTGCTATGGGAATTTTAGGCACTATAGAAATAAAAGATAATACATCTAGTCGCCCGTTTCTCTTGCTGCAAAGACTCCAACCTTAATCAGTCGTTCAGGAGCCGTATGCCTATCCCACGCATGTTTAAATTCCTTCACTGTATTAGCCTCTGCCGCTTCTGCTAGGAAGCTGTTCCACTTATCTACCACCCTCTTAGTAAAGTAAAACATCCCTAGTTTTAGATTATGAGCTCTTGTTCATTTACCTTTATTAATTTATTTATACCTAGATTTTGAATGGGTCATAGAATGTTTACATAGAATGTTTACATAAATATTTATTCGTCTAATAATCCTATGTTGCTTTAGAAACTTTTATTACGCTGCAGCATATCTCTCGCACATCCACGCAGCCACCATGGATGTTTGAATTTTCCAAATATTTATCTTTCATCTGTGACGGAAGTTTAATCTGGGCAAATAGAATTTTAATTAAATTTATTGCGGGCCGTCATGTAACAAACATTTCCATAACACCCTTTGGAGTCGCCCCTGCTATATTTGGTTAGGTTTAATAATTGTTTAAACTCGGATGTATCTTAATTTGTTTCTTCTAAACAAATAGACGCCAGGTAAACACCGAACTGCACATTAATAATTAAAAAATAAATAATTAAAAATAATCTGTAAAAAATATTCAAACTGGAAATATTACACCGACTCCCTCGCTGGATATTTGGTGTCTTACGTTTACAGATAATGCTATATATATATATATATATATATATATATATATATGTGTGTGTGTGTGTGTGAGTATGATGGGGAGGAAAAAGTGTTTTATCACCATATCAACCAACCAATGTATATATATATATATACAGAGAGCATATTTCCTAAGGACAAGATGGAGACACATGTTGGTAGTTTTTAAAAAAAGATTCTTGAGTTATCACCATTGAAACAATCAGTTGCTATGGTGATACAATCATTTTTTCAAGTTCTGCTCCAGAATAATAGTGTAAAAAAAAAAGTGATCACTTGTGAAGAAATCCTATCACCATAGCAACGGTAAGCAACCAGCCCCTGCTGATTGGACTATTAATGCATAATTAATTAAGGCATCTTTTTTCCAAACAGAACATGATTAACTAATATACAGAATAAATTCTCTATTATTTATAACTGGGTATATAAAATGGGTAACTGGTAAAAAAATGTATTTTCATAAATCTTGGCATGGCTAAGGTGATCTCAGATCTTTAGGCCACCCGTCAAAGCTTTTATTTGTTTTAATATGTAATATATTTAATATATGAATCCCTTCTGTGGGCTTTAAATGCTGAGTTCTAATGTGTTTCGACATGATTGTTGTTTTGATTAATAATAATAATAATAATTATTATTATTATTATTATTATTCCTTTACAAAGCCATTCCTCTTGACTTAAACATCCCTGAATTGATCACCCAGATAGGAACCCTTCAGGTATAAGGATCAGTGCTACCAAAAGTCCATCTGAGAAACATGGACTGCTTGAAACTTTCTCATTCACATCCCCTGAAGCCAATAAGCTTCTCACTTGAACTTCTCCTTCCACATTGGATCAGGGGACACATTGCTTTTTATCACTAACTACCCCTTTTTTGGGGGTGAAATTCAGACTTTAATTCAAAGGGAAATGACAAGCTCTCACATCTGGTACACAGAAGGTTAATGACTTTAGGTGATGGAAATACACATACCCCAGTGCAGGTGACTTGATCCTCGCTGTAGTAGATCCTCTCAAAAGTACCACTGGGCTCACAAGTTCCATTGTTTAGGAGAAGAATCCACAAAAATCCAACCAGTATGTTGTGTGTCATTGCTGTGGGCAGCTGTCACCCCTCCAAGAGATACTAAGTATCCGTTTGTAGAACTTGGGTAACAATTTGTTGTTTAATAGAAGTGAGTTTGATGACAAGGATTGGAACAGGGGGTTAGAGAAATGGGATCCTGGAATCTTAAAAAGGAAAACAAGAGAGGACAATATCCAGAGAGTGTGGGTTAGGAGATCAGGGGGGTGGGGGAGGTAGCCCTGGTGGGAAGGGGTATCATCCAGATCTTCTCCTGGTCACAGAGTTCCGATGAGGAATTGATGAAGATCCTAAATCCAAGGAGGTGAAACAGTCCTTGGGTTACTAGCCGGCATCCCGCAGACCTGGGCGACTCATGTTGAAGAGTGGAAGGCAGCACCTGACAACCCTAATAGCTGGAGGATTGTAGGTGAAGCTGCCACTTGTCCTGTGTCACCTAGGGACCCCCTTACAGTGTAGCTCTGTGCCTTCTGTCCACTGGAGCTTCAGACCATGTGTCACTCTGTGGCTCCTGGTCAGTGTGACGTGTGTGGCTCCTGACCTTTGACACTGTGTGGCTCCTGTTCAGTGTAACTCTGTGGCTCCTGTTCAGTGTGACTCTGTGGCTCCTGGTCTTTGTCACTTTATGGCTCCTTGCCTGTGTCACGATGTGGCTCCTGGGCTATGACACTGTGTGTCTCCTGCTCAGTGTCACTGGGTGGCTCATTGCTCAGTGTCACTGTTTGGCTCCTGTTCAGTGTCACTCTGTGGCTCCTGGTCTGTGTCACTCTGTGGCTCCTGGCCTTTATCACCGTGTGGATCCTGTCCAGTGTGACTTGTGTGGCCCCTGATCAGTGGCACTCTGGCTCCTGCCCTTGTCACCCTGCGGCTCACTCTGCTGCTGCTGCTGATCAGGTCTATCTGCTGAGGACTCTGACCCAGCCTCCTTCCCACACCCTGCTCCTGGCCTTGCTATGGAAAGCAGCTGCTCATAAACTGAGCTCACACCCTCCTCTCCCCGGAGCTTGGCACAGCTTCCACTCACTGCGCTGCTTGCACAAGAGCTCATGCCCCATCCCTCACAGCCATTTACATTGGAACTGCCCCCTGGCACCCAGATCTCACCCTGATGCCCACCACAACCCCTAAGATCCCCTCTTCTACCAGCTCACAATCCTTACTCTGTATAACTGTGCAAATACAGTTCAATTCATCGTGTGAGGGGTGCATTTATGATCTAACACAACAATAATATTATTTATCACATATATATATATAATATAAATAATATACTGGCATTTGTTTAGATGACCCAATTATAAGAAAAACATTTATATATATATAGGATTGGGCTACCAACAAACCACCGTAAAGTTGTCACCTTCTGGCCATTTAAAATGTTGGCAGCATCAAAACTGGCTGATCTAGTTTTTAAACAATTTAAACAATTCCTCATGTCTCTTAGGTTTTTTTTTAAGGACTGGAGCTGATGCAGAACCTCTTTAGAAGTCATATGGTGGGATCCATCTTCGTGAAGGCTTCGTAAATCTTCAACAAAACTGAGTTCTCATTAATACCGGGTTGACTCGCCTTGGTATTATTTATTGAGATTGTGACTCATTATATATTACAAATATGTAGCCACAATCCGAGGGTGCAACTTCATCACTCCCATCAATGTTAATTTTAGATCTATGATGTCACACAGGCATTTGGCAGAAACCCAATGGATTCCAACGAATATGTCAAATGGGCTGACTTCCCATGTAAAGCTTTAATGCAATAATTAAAAAAAAACTTTAATTACATTGTTTTCTGATTCGACACCCAACACTTCCGAACCCAAAGAGTTAACAATAGCATTAATACATAATAATGATAATTCTAATTACCCAACACCTTTTTTATTTCAAAGGAGGAGAAATGTTAGAGTTAGTTTAGAGTCTAAATCTATAACTAGTGGGTCTGAGGCTTAGACGGAATGTAAGAAAACACAATATTCTTAAGATTTCCTGAATCGTGACTTTATTTGTAACACAAAATGTTGCCAATATCTTCATTTTTCTATTAGGATTAAGCTATAATAGATAAATAAGGACTGACGCCTTTACAAACACATCCCTTTTAAATCTTAAAGAAAAAAAACAAACACTTTGATGGAAGTCTCTATTTAGCGGATCATTCCCTGTGTGTGGTTGCCATAGTGTGTAATCGTAACACAACGCTTTCTTTTTTGCCACGGGGACGCACAATGTTTGCTTGCTTATTCAACGGAGGAATCAAAGTTCAGTTGGTGTTTGCCAAGCCCATGATTTTGTATAGACAGAGAGAATTTTTTTTGTAGATTACAAAGGACTGGAGTTGAAGAATAGTTTGACACGGTCCCTTTAAACACGTCGGCTCCGCCAGTTTATCTTGTTGAATCGCACAGTTTATAAGTATTTAGGTGGAAAATGAACTGGTTTTAACTGGGAATGGTTGGTTTACTAACCTTGGGTTCCTATCCCTATTTTTATACATCTATAATTGTAATTTATTGTAAAATAAACTGATTGTATTCACTATATCAGGGTGACCTTCTCCTTGCCATCAATCAGTGACGTATCCTGGTTGGGCCAACTAGGTCTAGGGCAACAGGTCCAAGGGTGGCAGATCTACCTCTTGGGTGATCAGGCCCAATGGTGTGCCGATACTCAATGGTCTGGTTACAACTGGCCCTTATACACTATAAAGGCTTTGCCGGCTCAACATAGCCTCCGTAGACCGCATTCAAAGGTGCATCGTTAAGACAGAGCAATGGGATATGACGTCATCGGAAAAGGTGACTGGGGTCGTTGGCCTTGGTTGGGTCTAGTACAGCACGGAAGGTGAATTCATCGCTGCCACCAGTTGAAGACTCGACCCCGTTGGGTGTCTCATCCCGAAGGGTTTATAGCCACAGAGCAAAGCTTGGAGAAATAATGAGGACTGAATCTTGACAGTAACCCGGAGTGACGACAAACATGAAAGTGAGAAGAAACCATTGGTTTTCACCCACGGATGTCATGGCGCATGCGACATCTCCTAAGACGCTGAGTGTTGTTATGACATCACGACTGGCAGTGGACATACACATCAGCAAGAAAACATGTTGGGTGATTGGAGAATTTTTTGTCCACTTTTACAGAGAAATGCAACATTATAACAACGTTCCCTGAGCTTCTTCCGTGAACCAACCAGACAAAATGTTTTTCTGTGTTCTGGAACATGTAACAAAAATCCAATTTGTTTTCTTTTTTTTTATTAAATCTTAATATTTGTGCTATATATAGGACGTTGGCACAGAAAGTCTTGGCAAAAAAAAAAAACACATGTCAAACCGATTACCCTGTACAAATCTTGGACTTTATTTTCAATATTTTAATTTTTTTAATAACAATTGTAGCAATTTCATGGAAATGTGACACATTGTGATTGAATTCCGGTGCTGAGGTATCCACTAGAATTAGACATCTTTTAACGAAATGCTTAATTACTCCATTGGGTTCCAGTACAGATTTCCATTAAACTTGAGTTGACAGCGGTGGAATATATTATAACCAAGCTCGTCCTGATTGGCTGAGGCCTCCAGCAATCGCAATGCTTTAATAAAGGGACACGTCAGCCAATCAGTGGCAAGAATAGTCCTAATATAATATCTGGTCTGCTGTAACACACCTAGAATCTATGTACTAAGGGATTTTTTTCTTTGCATTTGAAATAAATTTATGTAAATATGTAAACTTTGTACATTTATTCAGTCTCATAAAACTTTCAACTATGTACATATTAATTATAGTCAGCATTTTTATACAATAGCCACGTCAATTACTTCATTATTTTATTACTTCATTATTAGAATGGTATATATATATATATATATATATATATATATATATATATACACACACACTGTATATAAACATTACTATATATATAAACCTTACATAGCCGACCATTTCTATTGACAGTCAATGCCAAAAAGAACCAAGAACCGAAAATATCAAGGATTTGGTGAAAACATAAAATTTGCAAACCCACATCATAAGTAAATGGGATCGTTAACACTGTACAATTTTATAACTCTGATAGCATAGCTGGGAATGTTTAGTGTACATGTTCTGGGTGGATCATGTACGGCGCGTGTCACTAAACGCACTAATTATCCAGGTCGTCAGTGAGTTCTGGAGTAAGCAATTCCCGGCAGTTCTAGACTGTCCTTCAGGTGGGCTGGTGCCCAATGAAGCCCCCGCTAGTGCAGTCCCGTCCTTCTTTAGTGTGCGGCCCCTCGCTGTACTTGTGTGCAGCCACGTGTATCCCGGCAGCCGCCACGTGTCGGTCATTTTATTGACTCTATGGTCTTTAAAGTACCGGATCCCTAGCCCCGGCCCTGGTTCCGGATTGTATATAAATCACAAGCAGCTTACAACCCCTTGTTCCTTTCTCTATGCCTATGAAACATCTGCGTAGGCTCAAGGAATGAAGGGGTTAAAGAGATATAGACCCATCATCCGGGGGGCTCTATATTTGCAGCACTTTTTTTTCCCAATATAGCAAAAAATTCTGTGAACAATCCTGCCGCCCAATGACTTAACCTTCTGCGAGATCCCAGCGCTGACGTTCTTCAAACCATTCAATGACCCAAACTCTTAAAATTCAACTCGACCTAAATACGGTGTTTTAAGAATAAAAAAACTCATTTCTGCCCGTGGTGTTTTTTTTCCCACTCCTGCCCCACATGGTAACGGTTTCATAAAACACGATGGAATTCCGGGGCATTTAGGAAGGAAAATGGGTGATTTGAAGACACGGTTTCAGAAGCTCCGCTATATCTTGTTTAATGTCTGTAAACGGGGTGTAACGATGTAAATGTCGTAGGATCCCGTGTTTTTAACCCATTTAGAAAAATGTTAAATCTCAGTCTCTATCTAAGGTTAACCTGTCGGATTCCGGCTAGCCAAAGCCGTCGTTAAGGTTCTGTCTGCAATGGTCCAAGTGCCGCTGGAGTCCCGTGCTCTTCTCCGAGCTTTTAAGCTTCCTCATAAGGTACTTGGCAGCTGCCTTTATCAGACAAGGTGGGGGGAGGCAGGTGGTACCTTGTAATTTGATAACGAGCCTGTAGAGGTCTTTCAATAGGCGATACCTTGAGAACTTCCTTAGGTTGACCGGAATGTCTCGTTTTTCACAAAGACCTTCAAAGTAGACGACGGAATAGTTTTTCAAGACCTCCTTGTCGTCCTCAACCTCGAGATCTTTCTGCAGACATGACATTGCTGCACCAAACAGGTTATTCGGGTCTCTCCACCCCAGGGTGCCGAAGGTGCTGCTTTTCCACTGATCGAACATTAACCGGCTCTTCTTTGTCCAAATAAGAAGGACGTTCCCTTTCCTTTCGCTCACCAGATCCCTTTTCTGATAAAACCATGGCAACATCCCGATCTGGCTGACCGTATTCATGTCCCAAAGGTCCAAAATGACCTCGCAACCCAAGATGCTTTGCAGGAAATCGGCAAAGGCGCAGATAAGTGTTTTGTATTCGGCCGAGTCTGGGGAGTATACCAGCAGAACGGTCGTCCTCCAAAGCGGGGCTGGGGGGGGGAGAAAATAGAGTATGAGTGGAAGCATGGATGCTACAGGCGTTAAAAGCATTAAAGCATTTCGGACAATATTTGTTGTTGTTTTTGGCTCATTGGTTTTTGTAAAACGGATTTTGTTTCCTGTGTTTTCAGTTTGAACTAAATTTGGAGGTTTTTTGTTTGGAAACAAAATTTGTGAGTCTCTCTCAATACACCCTGCCCTCACCTCCAGTCCTGTTTGTGCCCCCTGCCCTCTCTCCCCAGTCCTGTCTGTGCCCCCTGCTCTCTCCCCCAGTCCTGTCTGTGCCCCCTGCTCTCTCCCCCAGCCCTGTCTGTGCCCCCTGCTCTCTCCCCCAGCCCTGTCTGTGCCCCCTGCTCTCTCCCCCAGTCCTCTCTGTACCCTCTCCCTCTAGCCATCTTTGTGCCGCCTGCCCTCTCCACCCAGGCATCTCCCTCCAGGACAAACTAATGAACAAATATAACATTAATATCTGGAGTATTTTCATTAATTTTATTTGGTTCATTGGGAGTCCCTCATTCATTGAAGTGCCTCATAAATTAAAGCGCGATGATATATACGGTATATATATATATATATATATGTGTGTATATACACTGTATATATAGGTTAATGTTGTTGGGGAACTGTACATTGTTACCATTTGACACAATTCCTCATTCTGTAAAAGTATGGGAAAAATTCACAATTGTGTTATAATTATTAACTGCGGCAGCTAGTTGCAGCGCCATAAATACTTCAGGTCTTGGTCAGAGAGGGAACTGGTTGTTTTTTTTTTACCAGAATTAGCTCATAAATACCTGCACCGACTCGACAACAAATTGCCTTAAAAGGGAACGTCCGCCGTAAAGTATTTGGAATGGCGGGTAACGGCTTGACCCCAAGTGTTAGCCGCTGAGTTCTTACCTGTGATTTTTTTCCAAATCCTTTGAATGGTCAGAAATACGAGCAAAACGAGCATGAAAACCGCCACAGACATCCCGAGGAAAACCAGTCCCAGGTGCTTCTGAGAAACTGCAAGAAAGAAGCAAATGGAGTAAAATAAAAGAAAAACCGGCTCAGCGAGACTACAGTCCCTCGCCCCACAAACAAAATGGCTGTCCAAGGCCTTGCTTTAAATGTATGTATATATATATATATATATATATATATATATATATATATAGGCATACATATAGTCCTATGCTCTCTTTGAGCATAACCCCCAGCACTGTATACAGTAATATAACCCCCCAGCGCTTTATACAGTAATATAACCCCCCAGCGCTGTATACAGTAATATAACCCCCCAGCGCTGTATACAGTAATATAACCCCCAGCGCTGTATACAGTAATATAACCCCCCTGCGCTGTATACAGTAATATAACCCCTCAGCGCTGTATACAGTAATATAACCCCCCTGCGCTGTATACAGTAATATAACCCCCCAGCGCTGTATACAGTAATATAACCCCCCTGCGCTGTATACAGTAATATAACCCCCCAGCGCTGTATACAGTAATATAACCCCCCTGCGCTGTATATAGTAATATAACCCCCCAGGGCTGTATACAGTAATACCGGCAATGTTGTAGATCAGCATTGACAAAAAAACTGCTTTTATCTCATTTTGTTCCAATAAACTCCCTTTATCTGCAGACCTGGAGCGGCCGTTGCTGTCAGTCATGTGATATTTTGGGGGACTTTCCCTGCACAATCACCACGCTGAGCTGATACTTTATGGCAATGCTAATGAAGTCACTTTCTCCATAGACTTTCATTAGTCAGAGTGTGACTAGCTGTGTGATTAAGACTGAGCCATTCTATTGTTCCCCACAGGCAGTATGATAAGGAGTCGGGGTGTTTAGTAGATTGGGGGCTCAGATAACAGAGCGAGAACTCATCCAAATTGCTGATACGCCGCTGACTGAAAGCATTTTATTATCCAAGAACTAACCAGGACACAATTTGAGCTCTGATAATAGTTTCATATTCATTGGAATATATTATTAAAAGATTATACTTACAGTCGGGACAAAAAATATGTTTATATGAAAAATTCACATCGGACCTCCACACCTGCAAGAACGGAAAATATTCAAGTTTGATTACTTGGAATAAAGGTGAAGTGGCTGTAGTTTACCAAAATCACGTTATGGTAATTAATGATATACAAACTAAGGAACACAGTATATGTAGATACCCGGGGGGGGGGGGATTCCAGCCAGGGGGCTCATTCATAAAGTTATTTGGATGATATCATGCTACTGCCTTGTATCCAGTCTCATTTCAAAATCATTAACAAATAAGGAGTACATAAACAAAACAGAAAGGGAACACAGAAAGGATTCAGTCAATGAGTAATGTTCTTGTAACACTATACCCCAGGAGGCAATTGCGTCCCCGTTGCCAACTTTGCCAAACTTGCCAGCCCTCCACTGCATGGATTTGGACTTCCACTTAATGAAACATTTTTTAAGTTATATAACGTGGATTGGCTCATTATATGGTAACTATTATTTTATTTGTATGGTTTGCATCGATCTTTACAAATAATCATCTAAAAGTTCTTACCTGAATGCAGCTGCCAATATTGGGCTTCGGGACGGTTAGATACCTCAGCTCTCCATCAGTATTCTGCTCCTGTTAGAAAGAAGATACAGTATATATATATATATATGGTTTAGGTGGCTTTGAAACATTTTTCAGTGGGGTTATGTATGGAAGATACAGTATATATATATATATATATATATATATATATATATATATATACACTTTAGGTGGCTTTGAAACATATTTCAGTGGGGTTATGTCACAGTGAGCCAGTATGTTTGTGTGTAAGGGCAAGCGTGAATGTGCAAGTGTATGTATGTGTGTGTATGGGTAGGCGTTTGTAAGGGCAATGTATTTATGTGTATATGGGCAGTGTACTGTATTTGAGTGTGTATATGGGTAGTGTATATGTGTGTGTATGGGCAGGTATTTGTAAAGGCAGTGTATGTGTATATGTGTGTATATGGTCAGAGTATGTGTCCATAGGCAACCGCTCCGAGCAACTTGGCCTGGGAACAGGGATTTGAGTCCTTCTGACAAAGGGTAGGTCAAGGTACACCTCGAAGCAACTTGGCTGGGAAGACTAATGGCTTCGGCGTCAGGTCAGTAAGGGCGACACTATTGATCGCCGGCACGGGGCTCGTCTAGCATTAACCAATGAAGAGCAGCTGCCCAAATCTTAAAACTTTAAATCTCCACAGCAATTATACCGATTGACAAACAAAAGGCACCAGCTATAGGTAGATGTAACGAATTCATTTCCTACCACCGTGATGTCATATACAGATGACTCCGGGTAGCACCGGCCCGTGGAAATGTTTGGCTTGCAGATGACCGCGCTGTAAGATGACGGGAGCCGAGTAAAGATGGTGAGGAGGACACGAAAGGACTGAACGTCCACGGTCACGTTCCACACGCGGTCTGTGAACGAAGCAGAGGCTGAGCTGTAGGGGTGCGAGGCTCGTGATTTGGAACGCTCGTATATTTAATTGGCCGTTACTTCGATGCAGTATGACGGACATAAATACAGATTGTGGAACCTAATCTCTTGGCAAACAGTATATGACGAGCAAAGCGGATTTTTGGGTAGATTATATGTTATATAGCACTTGTCCTTACCTTTGGCCTCGGGGCATCTCTCATGGGTCACGTTCGATACATTGAACTGCAAGAAAATAAACGCGTTAGTACTTTTTAAGCAATTAAGGTCTTGACCCCTCTCTCTACGTATATCCCGCTCTTTATAGGGATAATAAAGTCATGTTCTGCAGGTCCGATGAGCTGCCTTTCAGGGTGATTATACTTTACCCTGTTTAAATCCAACTATGGGATCCGATATATTATGACCTTTGATTTAAACGTGCTTTTAAAATACTCTCACTTTTCACAAATCCTAAAATGAATGCAAAAATGTATACAACTTGGATAAAACGGCCCCAACTAACCTTAAAACAGAGGTGAGGGTCTCGGTCGATGCTGGGAATGCTATACTCCTAAAGGAAGAAAACAAACCAAAAAATCAGTTTATGGATTTTTCCTTTTTTGTTATATTTAACTTAAATCCGTTGGCTTTCTTACCGTTATGCATGCTAGACTGGATTGGTTTGTCTGGATTGTGGCGTTCGGGACAGTAGTGCATCTGTCATTTTTCTTTTCACACAGGGTGACACTGGGTTCAAGATCGCATTTTTTGTTGAAGGCCATGTGCATGCTGGTGTGATTACTGATATCTATCATAGAAATGTCCCAGAATTCTTCAGTGTCTGTAAGAGAATCAAGAAAAAGTCTAATTTTTATCCAGAAAACAAAATTGCAACATAATATCAATGCTGAGAAATAAGAAACAAAGAAAAGTAGCTGGAACAGCTCATTTTTAATGGAATATCTTTATAGGCATACAGAGGACTTTTATCACTCCCATCACTCCTGTGTTCCTCCCATCACTCCTGTGTTCCAATGGCCCTTTATCACTCCCATCACTCCTGTGTTCCAATGGCCCTTTATCACTCCCATCACTCCTGTGTTCTAATGGCTCTTTATCACTCCCATCACTCCTGTGTTCCAATGGCCCTTTATCACTCCCATCACTCGTGTGTTCCAACGGCCCTTTATCACTCCCATCACTCCTGTGTTCCAGTGGCACGTTGTGTCCGCTGAACCAAGTTTAAAAGACTAATTGACCGTTAGAAACCCTTTTGTAATTATGTTACGGCTAGAAATTTCCTTGGGGTCCATGAAAACAGTGACCCCAAACTTTTGAATGGTAGTGTTTATATTAGGGATGTTCAACAAAATCCAGCAACCATGGAGTTAAACTGTTCTGCATGACTTACAGGCTATGCTGTTTCTGTAAAATGGACAAGCTGTATTCCGTTCCGCGTCTGTGACATTATAATACACCTATGGTGGGGAAAAAAGACAGTTTATAGATGTTACATAGTTCAGAATGAATAAGAAGTGTGTAACTTAGATTGGGGAACACATAACCCACCTGAACCAAATAACATATGACCCCTGTGCACAATTTTATGTCTACGCAAAGAAAGTTAAATGAGATTGGCTTAAAGAGCTAGAAAAGCGCAAAACTTTTAGCAGTTTGTTCTAGGCTGCCACCCACTGGACAGTGAGAGGTAGTGCAGCTCTTAACATGCTCCATAGCACCCCTGGTGTTCCGAGAAGGTACAGCGAGGTTCCCAGTGGGCACTCAACATCAGCCGAAGAGCTACGGGGTCTTCTGCCCCAGGATAGATGATGGACAGTTGACTCATAAATAAAAAGGAGTACATTTACAGCAGACCCATCCTGGAGTACATCATTTTGGACTTCAAATATGATATGCTTCGATTTATTGATATTTTGTTATTCTTCCCAAACAGTTAATGGAAAGCTTAAAAAACGCAAAACAGTGGTATTTACCTCAATGCATAGGCAGGGAAGAAGGACTTCATACTTTAAGATGAGTTTCTGGGAGGCATCAATCTGGAAGTCAGAGAGATTAGTAAATAAGTGTTAAATCACTAATATCCCATTGTAAATCGCAAGAAGGTCGTTCTTTAATACCCCTCTAGCACTGCCGGGGCTTATTTTGGTTGACTTTTTGACTAATGATTAGGAAGCTGATGTTGTAATAATTTTGCCCCTCACCTGGGGCTTTGTGAACAACATTTGGCTAAATGCCCCATAAGCAACAATTAAATTCCGGGTATGGAAATTTTGTCTGCCCCCGCAAAACATACCACCTTCTTCACCCAAATAAAACACTGGGTAGCATTGTTAAGGCTTCCTCTTTCCTATTAATGGCTGTCATGGATGGATTGGGTTGATTTGTTGCCGGATGGAATGTTGGGACACGTTTTGTTACATTCTTTTTAAATAGTTCTCGAGGTTGTGTCCCTTTAAGGCCACGCGTTTCACCTTTTTTGGAACGCCGTTCCTGTTGAGGCTCACGAAGTCACATTCACCGGATTCAATTTTATACATTAAACTAGCGATGGCGTCCGGGCCAGGAGATAAGAAAACCTCGATTTCTCGATTCCCCGGGATATGCGTGTGGTTGAAATCCGGCACTAGATCGAGAAACAGAAAAAGTGGTCAATACAAACGGCGTGGAGCCCCCCCCCTTGGGTCAATGCGTTTTTTGCCCTTAAGAGTAACGCAGGTCTCATCTGATGCGTTTCTATGTCTCTGATGACACTTATCGCTCGTGTTCTACTTACTGCCATCGGGGTCCGGGACGAAGTGGCGCTTGTTGATGCTTAAGCTGTAGTTAGGATCGGTAAATAACGTCACGTCGATGAACTGTCCGACTTCAACATTACAGCAATCAATCTGTGCTTTCCACTGAGGGGGAGGCAAAGAGAGAGAGAGAGAGAGCACCATCAATGGAACGGCCGCAGAAGAAGAAGAATCGTAGCACGGACCACCCTCGCAACGCTCCATAGTCTGCAGCACCAGCAGGTGTTTCTACTTTATTAACCTACAATACAAGACCCGAAGCCCCCCAGCTATCATTTCATGACCCTCCGGCCTCACATGTATGGGGAAGGTTAAGGTACTCCAGCCATATGATAGATGAGCAGGATCCCCCCAAATGCGTTGGCCTCTTTCCCCACCATCTTTTTGCCCACGCGTTCAGCTGGGCACCTGCTACGCTTACTGCCAGTCCGCTACAGCACTGAAGGGGGCGATAATAATACCTTGTTGGACCCCCCCCACCCGAAGGCAGATAAGCAGTTGCAGCTCTGGGGATTCAGCTTCTCCTTCAGGTAAGTTATTTTTTGTGCATATTAAAGACCCTACAAAGTCATCTAGTATGCATTCTTTGTTCACGAGGACAAATTCTGCACCATATGTGCTCCAAATATGCCCAAAAGAACCCAAATAATCACTCACCAAATTCTTCCTGAACTCCTTTCTAGTCTTCTTTCTAGTGATTTTGAATGAGTGAAACGCGTTGTATTTTACTTCCAGAATTTGGATTCCAAAACCATTCAGCTGCGGGAGCCCTGGAATAAAGGAGACGGGGGGAGGGGTATGATAAAGAATAATCATTTCAGACGGCAGTAGAAGTCAGAGTACTATACACTTTCTTCCTTTGATATTGCACTGACCTACATGACTACTTTACCTACGCAGATATTTAATATATATATACTTCCCACAGTAGGTGGACATAAAACCGAGAGGGCGGTACATAATCGAAACAGCCTCCCAGCAGAAGTGGTAGAGGGTTATACAGTGAGGGTATTAAACATGCATGGGATAGACATACGGCTCCTGAATCCAAGACGAGACCAACGACTGATTAAGGTTTGAGTCTTTACAGCAGGAAAAACAAGCTGAAAAGAGGGGGCCGAATAGGGCCGATCTGCTGTCAGATTCTATTTTTCTCATGCGTTTCCCCATAACGTGCTGGGAGGGGGTTTATTCCGGACCCCTGATCTACCCCTGATTCCATCTACAGGCTTCTAGAACCCTGTCTGCTCTGATCAGCGTTTTACTTTATCAGATAATTACATTTGTCTGTCGCGTTAAGCTTTATTATAAAATAATTTCTGTATTTGCAGAGAAGCTGCACTCGGAAAACAAACTTGATTTATTCGAATGATTCTTTGACAAAGGTGTATAAGGAAGCTGCGGCACACGAGTCCCAAACTCGTTTATATCGAGAGGTCTCTGCCAAGGAGGAGGGCGAGAAACAGAACCCAAGAACAAACGCTCAATCCAAACAGGACGCCTCTAATAATCCGGATGCAGAACCGTCCTGACATTACATATTCTTTCCTACGACCTCGTCTATACGGCGTCCATAGGACTGGTATCTTCCAGATTGCAAGCTCCTTTGAGCAGGGCTCGCCTTACCTTTGTTATGTGATGCCCTATTTCCTGTGTTTTGTACAGCGCTGCAGAATATGATGGCGCTATATAACAAATAACACTATTAAGATTTCAAGATATATTTTTAAAAAACCCAAGGGTGTCCGGAAGTGTATTTGGTATTTTTAGGGGTCTTTTTAGAAAATATAGAACCTGCTGGCAGATCGGCCCCATTCGGCCCCTTCTATTCAGTTTCCTTACATTCCATCTAAGCCTCCGACCCTCTAATTATAGATTATGATCTATGCATTTGCCAGACGATAAAGATTTGCAGTGATTTGGGTGCCGACATTGCATTACCTGTCGCGTTCAGAGAGATGTCGATGCGAAGACAATGTTCACACGAGGCTGTCAAGGAACAACTCTCGACGGTGGACAGAACGAGGGCATCTGATGGCACTGACTGGGTGCTGGGTAACATAGAGTTAATGTCGTCAAAGATCACATCTGCAAAAAAAGAAGGGCTATGAGGGTAAAATCCCAAACCCCGAATTGTCCGCCATGCCTCTCTGGCCATTTAAAAACATAAGGAACTGGAGTTTCTGTAGGAGATCCTGGAACTGCCCCCCCCCAACCCAGGTAGCCCTGATTTAAACAGTTTTTGCCACCTGAACCTGGAGTTCCATCGTGTGTTTTACTTCCAATCATTTCCATCTGAAGAGGAGACTCCCGAGGGCACAAAGGTTTATGTAACTTTTTCTATGTTGGCCCAATAAGAGGTACCTGCAGTTCCATAATATATAAAGAATTTTATCACTTACACAAAGATCGGATCCTTTCTGTGCTCTGTTTATGGGTGATCTGCACATTCAAAGAAGGAGCGCAGACAAAACAAATGTATATGTAAAGCATGGGTTTAAGAACTGACTTGGGGGGCTATGAAGACTTTCATCTCTTTGGATTATGTTGGCTTTACGCAGGGCACATTTATGTGTTCGTTTTGGGGGAAAACATGTAATAATCTGCAGTCCGATACAATGTTGGCGATACATAACTATTTATTTCAAAACATAAAGGGTTGACCAAGAAGCATAGGAATAGCAGGACAAGAACATTTAGAACGTGACGTGAGAGAGTATTTATTTAACGAGAGTGACGGACGGCTAGAATAGCTTTCCAGCAGAAGTGGTAGAGGTTAATGCAACAAGAAAAAGTAATCATGCATCAAATAGGCTTAAGGGTTAAGTTTAACATAAAGACAGTGTTAATGACTACTAAGTTTGGGATGCCGACGAATAAGACGTTTTTAAGAGTGTTCTTATCTGACGCCAAATTCTGGGTTTCTATGTTAGCCAGGAAAGGGTTAAACGTATAAAGCTAAACACACAGAGATACCGTGCCCAACATACAGAAGAATGTATAAGAGAACTCACCTTGCACATTGTAGTTCTGAAAAACAAACAGAAAGTTCTCTTTAGTGATCCATTCAGAAAGAAGAGCTTTGGTGTCATTTACAATCAGTACTCCCTCCTGTATATAACGGTAACTCCCAGACACACAGCCATTCAAACGGTTTGGGGTCACTTCGAATTTTTCATTGTTTTTTAAAGGAAAGCAAATTTTGTCTATTAAAATAACATGGATCAGAAATCCAGCACAGACGGGGTTAATGTTGTAAGTGACTATTGTAGCTGGAAAAGGCTGCTTTTTAATGGAATCTCTTCATAGGCGCTCAGAGGCCCTTTATCACTCCCATCACTCCTGTGTTCCAATGGCCCTTTATCACTCCCATCACTCCTGTGTTCCAATGGCCCTTTATCACTCCCATCACTCCTGTGTTCCAATGGCCCTTTATCACTCCCATCACTCCCGTGTCCCAATGGCCCTTTATCACTCCCATCACTCCTGTGTTCCAATGGCCCCTTTATCACTCCCATCACTCCTGTGTTCCAATGGCCCTTTATCACTCCCATCACTCCTGTGTTCCAATGGCCCTTTATCACTCCCATCACTCCTGAGTTCCAATGGCCCTTTATCACTCCCATCACTCCTGAGTTCCAATGGCACGTTGTGTTCACCGATCCAAATGTAAGTTTCAAAGGCTAATTGATGATTAGAAAACCCTTTGTAATTATGTTACAGCCAGAAATTTTCTTGTTTTCTATGAAAACAGCTGAGTGACCCCAAAGTTTTGAACGGCGGTGTGTACGGAAACAATGTAGCATGAACACGGACACACGTGATGAAAGCGCTCTATCGGATTCCTGCTGTCTCATTGCCTGGTGGCAGCAGCGTCAAGCATATAAAACCAGGAAAAGTTATTTTTATTTGACTAGCGTGTTTTATGGTTCCATTCTTCTTATATTTGGAAACCAGAAAAGGAATTCTAGTAAGTATGCCTGCGAAAAGCAGAGGTGTGGCGGGGCGATGGATTATGTAAAAGGGTATAATTATAGAGCGTAACCGGGTAATTGAAGGGGTAATTAAGGGTGTAGGTAAGCAGCCAGATGCCTATTTAACTGCACTGTGACTCCCAGTTGGAGCTTTTGCTACCAGTATATTATGGTTAATATCCCTGCTTGAATGCAGGTGACTCCATTAAGTGTACGAGGACCATGATGACCGGTATTAGAGCCATTTGGGTAACACATTGGGGGAGTCACTACATAGACTGTCCGTGATGGGTTATTAAAGGGTATTAGTACCTAGCGTAAGACAAAGCAGGGTCTTGCGTGTTTTAGGGCCATATGCTACAAAAACGCGATTTTACCAGGTTTTATATAGCAATTGGCTCCGTGTATCAGTTAAATGGGGAGAGCGGGGACGCTGCAGGCAGAAAGTGCTTATTTATTTTGGACGATAAATTCACACTGAACATCAATTAATCCTCGTTAGTTCTGGTGACAGCTCTAGCAGTTGACATTTAACTTTGAGTTCAAGAAGCTTCCTGACTCCCACACCTGACTTACTTCCTTTATGTTTACTATTGTGGAAAAAAATGTGCTCGTGTCTTTAACTCATTTTCAGCTAGACGTCCCTACGTCTCATTCGTGTTATGCACCCTCAATGTGGCCATATACCCTGAATACCCTATCATCTACCCGCAGAATGTAGCTTTATACCCGGAGACTCCACCGTCCACCTTTAGAATGTGGCCATATACCCTGAATACCCTGTCATCTACCCGCAGAATGTAGCTTTATACCAGGAGACTCCACCGTCCACCTTTAGAATGTGGCCATAAACCCTGAATACCCAGTCATCTACCCGCAGAATGTAGCTTTATACCCGGAGACTCCACCGTCCACCTTTAGAATGTGGCCATATACCCTGAATACCCAGTCATCTACCCGCAGAATGTAGCTTTATACCCGGAGACTCCGCCGTCCATCTTTAGAATGTGGCCATATACCCTGAATACCCAGAGATCTACACGCAGAATGTAGCTTTATACCCGGAGAATCCTCATACCCAGTATTAGAATGTAGCCATAGACAGTCTGAAACGAACCAATCCAGGCCAATTTGTGAACCTGTTTTTTGTACCAATCTGGACAAAGTTTGCGTTTTCTCAAACCAAAAACATACACTAATTAATATGCCCTTTTCCATGTTAGCGCGCCTGAGGCACCTATTCACTCACGCCATGATCGCTTGTCATTCTGCTGTTTCAGAGACAGACAGTACCAGGGACATGACATTATCTCCCAGTTCCATTATAGTGGAATTAAGCCATCAGAAACACCGGTCTCCTGCTCCAGGCTTCATCCCTGGACAACCTCAATGCTTGAGTATGGAGCAAAAGGCACGGGAGTCTCCCAACTGGAGCCTCATTCCTCTTCTGTGTGAAGCTCCCAGAGCTTTGCCCTAACATGTTGACAATAAATGTATTCATATAACACCAGTCTCTTACTCAATCCCCAAAAGCTTGGCATGAAACACACGGAACTAATGAGTACGCAAATTACAATTATTTGAATATTAGCCATAAAGAATGCTCAATTACTGAAATATAAACAAAACTAATGTCATCTCCTTCAATGGGCTGATTAAATAGATTTAAGGTCCATTGCGTGGGTGGTGAACCTTCAACGCGGCTCCCTACTGATTCTCTCACATCACATGTGCTGTTTCTTTGTAAAAAATTGTATAAAGGCATAAATGTATCAATATAATTTTTGGGGGCTGCATTAAAACCATAACATATGAATAAATACCCAAAATGGTAGCCTGTTCTACAGAACACAAGAGTCACGGACTTGTAACCCACAAACATTTCGATATCTATTTTAAATCCCTGCAAGTTCTGGATTGATAGGTGGTTCAGTATTTTGAGGGTTTAGTTGGCCACCTTAAGGGTGAGCATGGAGACCTTTATCTGCCAAGAGGACTCAGCTTGCCTCGTAGGTTGGCTCCACAAGTCAAACCAGCCTCCTGACGAGCCTTCTCTCGTGACTTCTCGCTTCTACCTGCCCAACCATATCCTAAGGGGAACCCCAGGTTTTCTAGAGAGTCGCATATTTTCCTGACTGCCTGGTAGAACCAGATCTCCGCTTATGATGATAATTAGTAACCCAAGCACAAACAGATTTGGCAGGTTTGGCCTTAAGCGCAGAACACAATGTATCTGGAACAGAACGAAGGACACACCTTCCAAAAAGAGAACTGTCCTGTGCTAAACATAACAGATAGTCAACCTATTTATAACCCTCTGATAGTACTGCCAATCCAGATCAGCAGACTAATCTTTCAACAAAGAAACCGAACCATTTGGAGACTCTAGTGGGCCACAGGTGGAGGTCCACCTGTACGTTCATCTAGCCGTAGAATGTAGCTTTATACCCTGAGGATTCCACAATCCACCTTTAGAACCATTTGGAGACTCTAGTGGGCTACAGGTGGAGGACCAAACATTGGCCATCGCTGATCTAGAAGCTCACAGGCAGAGGAGTCCAACCATGAAACGTCTCAGCTCACACCAGAGAAAATCTGGTTGCAGACCTTAACCAGAATGGTAACCTGGTAATTTAGGTTGAAAACAAATACACGTCCGTCAAGTTCGACCTCGATGGTGTTGCAAGGAACATTTACAGCCGTCTAAAATTAGCTTTACGTGATTAAACAGAGAAAGGGGAAAACGTATATAGATTGTGGAGACCACACAGAAACCTTTACGAGACAGTTTGTTTTTCTGACGTGCCTAGAATTCTATACGAGATAACACAAATGTTTAGGATCCAGCGTTTATAATATTACATCTAGGCTAATAGGTCTTCAAGCTCTTTATATACAGGCCCAGGCTGGCCATCAGCGCCCCATACTCGCCTGACCTGCCGTTGGGCTTGAGGGTGGATATCCAGCGGTCATCCACACCCAAGCGATCGAGTGGCCGTTGGCCTTAAAGCGCTCAGGTTGCCTGGTGATCGCCAGTCCGGCCCTGTTTATATATGGCTATACGCATCACTACCTCCCTCGCATGACGCACCGTAGGGGTTAGCCATCTATGCTCCTATCCTAAAAGATTCCAAGGCTATAAGGGGTAATTCAAAATATAGACCATATAAAAAAAAACACATTTTAACAAATCTATAGATTTTAGCTGATATTTCTAGTTTTACTTTTTTGTATCCCTGACTGACGAGCTTTCACTAGATCATAACCTCTTTCAGATACCATGAGGGTTATGTTGAGAAAATCTGGTGCAAAAGTGATAAAAGCGGGATAGTTGCTATGGCAACCAATGGGCCGTCCCAGCTGTTTACCCCACATATATATATATATATATATATATATATATATATATATATATATATATATATATCTAATAAACACACGCCTCTCTCTTCCAAGGTATTGCGGAGGTTTCTCGGAAGGGATCGCTGTTTGTTTGTGTGAGTTTGTCTCTGACAACCGATTATTTCAGGAAATTCCCTTCATTTATTCTTCGTCGTAATTCCTCTCCCTCCTACCACAGATAATTAGGGAAGGAGGCGTGCAGGTACATGGTTACCGCCATCTTACATAATGCAAACATATAGGGTCCCGCCCTGTATAATAACCATACGTTATGGTGGAATACCCTGCTATTCATAGAGTGGATACCAATTATTCCAAATGTTTGGGGTTATAGGAAGCCAACGACGCGTCATCGCTATTTCACAAAAATAACTATCCTGACAACCACCGTATAAAAAGTGATTGCGGTGCGAAGTTTCAAATGTTGTCCTGTCACCATAGCAACCAATAGAATGTTCCTGGTGATTTCATCCTGTTTTGGCGATAAAACTGGTTTTCCGAACTAAAATATAAAAAAATATATATTCTGATTTAACGTTTGAAGCGGTCTCGTCACCGTGGCAACCGACGTACGTCCACAGAGATGTAAATTTTTTTTATTACACTTCAAAGGTCAGCAGGTATTTTCTTAGGGAAGTCTTGGTAGCTATAAAGCACGTCCTAAATTTTATGAAATAAGTGTCAATAACTGAGTTTATTGCACGGAAATAAACGGTTGTTTGTTACAGGGCGAGATCCAAGGGAGTTTAAACAACAATACCCATATCTCACACACGCTCGTACTCACACAAACCAAATATACATCATTAATTGGCAGCGTTGAGTGACCACGGCAAGATTTATGGGGTCCATAGAACATCATTAAATTGTCCACCACAGACCCCATTAAATGTCCACCATGAACAACGTTAATGGTAGACCCCTGAGTAATTTTGGATTTTCTGGGTCTTTCCTCCACAAAGCTACAGGACATGCTGCTCCCTAAAAGATAGATATCTACACGATGGCTGCATGTGCTATGTGCTCATTCAATGATAGCTTTGGCCCACTTTCCAAATGGTTTAGAATAAGGTACAAGGCAAGGATGTCCACTATAACACTTCCTTAATTGTATAGGAATAGGCACGTGATATTGTAGACACCGTTGACTTGCACCTGAGAGAGGGTGAGAGAGTGGTAGTTAAGTAGAGCAGCCTTCCGGCAGAAATGGTAGAGGCTAATACAGCGAGGGGGATTTTAACATGCATGGGATGGGCATATGGCTCCTGAATCTAAGACGAGATCAACGACTGATTAAGGTTTGAGTCTTTACAGCAGGAGGCGATTAGATAAGCTGACAAATTCTAGGTTTCTTTAGCCATAGCCCTACCTGTATTAGCCACGTAGGGACTGGTAAAGCAATCGTTCTAATTCTCTCGTATCATCTCCCAGGTCTTCATCCAACAGCAATGTGTAACAATATTCGTTGATAAATCTGGCTTATTAAAAGAATTATTTTTGGAGGATCACAAATCTACATGGATCCAATAAATTTGCATGGATCCAATGATATCGCGTTTAAAGTTCTTCCTAATGCTGAACTTGATAAACTTGTATCTCTTTTTTTTTATTTACGTAATTACCATTGCAACTATTTAAATTCGCGCTTATAAATACTGCAACCATGTGATTTATTTTTAATAGATCTGCCACTGATCGGAACAAAATGTCAGCCAGGAGTGTAAAGAATATTAAAAAATATATATATATATTTTGATCCATACATTATGCCCGAAATTTGACAAATCCAGTTTACAATAAACAACATAGCTGGGTTCGATGGAAAAAATGCCATTTTTAAGTAAGCGTAAATATTCACAGTTTCTATGACGTTTTGTTGCTGCTCTAGAGAGGCATCCGAGCCACTGTCAGACTTTAGTGACCGTGGCAAATGCCACCGGCGACTTCTAGATTATCCGCCACAGATCAGCTTCAAGACCGCAAGAAACTAGGGCATGTTCTTGACTTCTACTGAGAAGTCGGCGAAGGTTCAGCTTTGGTTCGGAGTTCTGAGAAAGCCGCCGAGTCGTTCTACGTTAAACTCACCTAAAACCACAACCAACCGGCTCAGCAGGGTCATAATCACCTCTCTGCTATGTCCTCTTTAACCATTTAAGTACCAGAGGGACGAGGAATACTAAAAACGTCAAAGCACGCAGTGCCTGACCCCCCCCCCCTCTTTCTGGTTGACTTTGACTTAGATAGTTTCTGTTGACTGATGACTGGTGCAGGACTCGAGGAGTGTGTGAGCACAGAGAAGTAACTATAGGTTTAAAATTTGGCCAACGTTAAAAAAAGGGCAGTTTACTTATTACTTATTTTATATTAAGTTTATCCTGGAGGTAGGTCTGGTTTTTTAAAAAAAAATCAGTTAAAATAAACTTGTTTCTGTTTCCCAAACTCTATATGGCGGCCGTCAGCGCTCCCTTGTTTTATTTATTTTGGAGTAGGTAACCTTTGTTTCTTTGTGCAATGTCACACTGCTGTTATTAGGGTTGAACGCGTTTCACAATAACACGCGTCGCGGGTTCAGAAAGCGGAATCTTTTGTGTTATTCTACGCGGCAAATCTAAATCTTTCACTATCTATGTAAAAAAAAAAAAGTATTCCCCCCCCCAAAACCCAATAAGTGGTTATTCCACCCTTGGCGCCAACAACCGCAATCAAACGTTCGGGATAACCGGCAATGAGTCTCTCACGTCCCTTTTTTGGCCGCTTTAATTCATCCACATTGCAGGGTTTCGGAGGACGAGCTGGCTTTTTAAGGTCCTGCGGCAGAATCTCAATCGGATTCAAGTCGGGATTTGACTCGGCCTCCAAAACCTTCATTTTGGGTTTTTCAGCCATTCAGAGGTGGACTTGCTTGTGTTCTTCGGATCATCGTCCTGCTGGATAACCCAACGGCGCTTGAGCTTTAGGTCATGATGGCCGGACGTTCTCCTGCATGCTTTTCTGGTAGAGGGAATTCATCGTTCCATTAATCATGGCAGGTCGTCCAGGTCCTGAAGAAGTAAAGCGGCCCCAGAGCGTGTTGTTTGACTGTTGGCGTGACGTTCTTATTGTGGAACTCCAGATGTAACGGGACCCACGTCTTCCAACAAGTTCCACTTTTGACTCATCAGTCTGCAGAGAATTACCCCAAAAGGCTTGGGGGTCATCGAGAAGTTTTTTGGCGAATGGGAGAAGAGTCTTTGTGTTCTTTTTGGTCAGCGATGGTAACTCTTCCATGGAATCGTGAACGCTGGCCGAGGCAAGCGAAGCCTACGGAACTTTACATGGCAGTCGGGTTATTCTGTGACCTCCTGGATGAGCTCTTGGAGGAATTTTGGTCGGCCGGCAGGCCGCTCCTCAGAAGGTTCACCATCGTTCCAAGGTTTCTCCATAGATTATGGCTCTCTCCTAGAGCCTTAGAAAGGGCTTGGTAACGCTTCCCAGACTGACAGACGTCGATGGCTTCTCACCTGCATCACGTGCTGCTTTGTGGGAGATTTCACTAGACAGGTTCTATCTAATTGACGTTTTAAGCGGCAGTAATCACGCCTCCGATGCGTCTCGTGAAAATGAACCCAACTATTGATTCAATTTGGTTAATTGGTTGATTTAGTAACTAAAAGGGTCAATTACTTTTTAACATAGGGCCAGGTGGGGTTGGATCCGTTTTTTTTCCTTCTATACATGAAATCATCTGTGTGTAAAATTACAATTAGTTTGATGATCTGAACTTCCTGCCCTGGAGTTCTCTATTGCTAATTTTGACCTGTAAACACCAAGTATAAAATGTAGGATTTGGTAAAAGCGATGGTGCTCTGGGTTACAAATACCTGATCATTCAATATATAGAATAAGGAGGTAGTTCGTTCGGCTCCTATGATCAGCATAGTTGGTATCTAAAAGAGAGGTCTGCACATACGCCCTGATAGAGCATGATCTATAGTCATGTACACGCGTTAATGCACGCTATGTGTTTTAAGTGTACCTGTGCAGGGGGCGGAGCTTGAGAGGTAGAGTGTCACTCAAACTGTCAGCGCTGCTGCGCATGCACACAAGTTTGCTCAATGCACTGCCGCTGTCCTGCCAAGCTCCAAAAAGCGGGACAGAGGGATAGATTCGCAAAAGCGTATATGGCGGATTTAAACACGTATTTTTATGTAATATTATATGAAATAGGCTAATTTGGTGTATTAAACTCTACAACGTACTGCGGAAAAATGTAACACTTTATGCCCGGAGGGAAATGCCGAGGAGGAAAGTCATGTTTCCGAGTTATTTCGCGTCATGAACTTTGACATCAGAAACTACCCGTCATGTCTTTGCTCTCGGGGGCGATTGTTAAAAAACATGAAGTTTTCTGCTTTTGTTCACCTTTTATGCAGATCTAATCAGGAGAGGGATGCGGGGTCGAGCGAACCGGCAAACATTCTCTTGGAAATAGCGGTTAGAAGCTTGAAAGATTTCTAGGTGGATAAACAAAGATTTCCTTCACTGATCCACCCCCAAAAAAATAGTACACTTTTTAAGAGACACTAATGATTGGCATAATACAAAATACCGGGGTCCCCATGCTGGTTGTTTTGAGCCCCCCCCCCGACTTTACCAGGCAACTTTGTCACCAAACAGCCGTTATAATAGCCTCCATACAGTTTGCCTGAGTCATCCTAGCCCCAAACAGCTTATCTGTGCCTTCTTAGCCCCAAAACAGCTTTCTTGAGCCATCTTAACCCCAAACAGCTTGTCTGAGCCATCTTAGTCCCCAAACAGCTTATCTCTGCCTTCATAGCCCCCAAACAACTTTCCTGAACCATCTTAACCCCCAAACAGCTTATCTGAGCCATCTTAACCCCCAAACAGCTTATCTGAGCCATCTTAGCCCCAAACAGCTTTCCTGAGCCTTTTTAGCCCTCAAACAGCTTGCTTTTTTTGGTATGCTCTCCCTCCATACAGACTGATCCAGCATGCAGGATATGGATGTGATGTCACTTCCTGTATGCTGCATCAAACAGCCTGTAGGGAGAGAGTGTGAGAGATCATCCAATCGCTATCTGTGCCACTGACTGCAGGTGTTACCCTCAGCTAGTGACTTTTAGAGGGGTGGTCACAGTTGCGACCCCAGCGACCGTGATTGTTGCAAAAATAATTCAGCAAAATAATAAAAATACGAAAATCTCTGCACGATTGATAATAAGTAATCGTACGAGTCACTGGCAGCAGATATGAACGCCACTAGGCATAGATCAAGAAATCTTAGGGGTCCCGGGAACTGAGGGCTCCCAGGCCCTGTTATACCCCTGACACTGTTTGACATAAACATTTATGTTATATTATCACAGCAGAAACCTACGGATTTACCCTTATCACGCTCTAACAAGCAGGCTGTTAATTGGCTGGAAGACCTGACCCATGTATCTTTTACATTTAGAGGGGTATCTGACTACTCTGCGGGGTCATCTCTCTTCCAAATATACAAAGTCTCCTAAAATTCTATAATTATGTACAAAAATATCAAGAAACATATTTACGTTTTTTTGGTGTCACCAGGATGCTAAAGCGGTGGGATTTTATCCTGGATTTCAACTTATTTCTTGTTTAATTCACAACAAATATTACTGATTAAATATCTACTGCAGGGTCTTCAGTAAGGAACAGGGGACAAAAGACAGAACTACTTTAATTACCGGAGGAATTGATTCACTTTTATTTAAAATTAAACATTTCTGGACCTAAATGTTAAATGGGAATGAAATACGCCCCCTGGAGCTGAAAGGGTTAAACTAGAGTTATCTTCCAGTGCATCATCCTTTAAAACACAAGAAAACACACACCTAGGGGGCCTCCACCTCATTCCATCTGAAGAAGAGACCTCTGAGGTCCCGAAAACATATGTAACTTTGCAACATATAATTATGCATCTTGTTTTTTTATGCTGGGCCAATAAAAGGTCTCAACATTTTCTCGTGGGCTAACACGGCTAGAAGGAATTTTTTTCTTAGAACAGATGGATTTGGGGGGGTTAGGTGATACCCTAAAGGAGGGCGCAAGGCAGGTACTCTGATGAAATGATCGTGTCATAGTAACGTGAACTGCTGCGCAAGAAATTACCCCAGGATTTACCGGAATAACAAGAACTTCATCAGCGTGACACGAGACAGCAACACATCGAATATCATGTATACAGAAAGGTATATATATATATATATATATATATATATATATATGTGTGTGTGTGTGTGTATACACTGTGTGTGTATATATATATATTTCTAAGGACTGGGAAGTATATACAGTATATATATATTTATCTACTTATATAGTATATACTTGTACACAAATAAGTCAATGATCATACAGTGATTATGAGCGTAATAATAATAATAATAATAATAATAATATTAATAATAATACACGATACATTGTATCACGTTAACAAACAAACATATAATCCCTCTCTGCCTCTAGGAACTTACAAAATTGGCCCATCTGACTTCGCAAACATCTTCCACCCAACAGTGGCTGGAGCCCAGGAGCAGGAGTAGTAAAGGAAGGGTGAGAGCAACCGGCAGAAAAGTCCCAAATCCCAGTACGATCCCCATTGGTTCCAGTTTGTTATCTCATGGTGGAGCTCCTAGTGCGCGGTGACAGTCAGGCTCCATGGTGGAGGGCGAACTCCGAGCTGCTACACCCGGCCGAGCCGCATTGTTTAAGGGGCTGTCACCTGCCTGTCTCCCCAGCAGACTTCTGGCTACCTTGTGTCTGAGTCCCTCGCCGTTTCGCTCCTCCCTGCCCCTGCCCTCCTCCTCCTGCCCTTCTCTCCCTCCCACTATCTGCTCTTCTGATTTCCTGGCACCCAACCTTTCCCAGAAATGCAAGAAACCTGTCGGTGGCAGGACAACGCCTCAACGTCACAGCACGAGTTCCTTGTCAGACACAGTGAAGGAACCTGCTTGACACACTCCTATCATGCTCAGCCAGCACATGAGCACCCATACTCCATCACACCTGCCCATCTTTTTTTTGGCAGAGGTCACCCATCACTCATCATTTACAGTTAGACAGTAGGGAGGGAATAAAAGAAAGTTTCAGCTGCCGCCTGCTGGGAGTGATGGGAGTTATAGTCACCCCACTATGTGCTATTGATGGCTCCATACCTAACATGCTTCCAGGTTAAGGTGGGACCAGTGACTCACCTGCTGTCATAAATTCAATCTTCACAACTATTTAGTTCTGACTTATTTTAGTAAATTTCTTTATGGCCTTTGGGGGGTATTGCATAATAAAATGCTGATGCTTTGTGGTTAAACTAGAGCCGCATTCCTTGTGTAGGCGATGGCGTAGTAGTAGTAGGTACTAGGAACTGTCACAAAGTTGCACGGTAAGAAGCTGTCAGGAAGGCAAATGAATTCTTGCACATAAATGACCAGAGGTTTGGCCGGTGTCTTCAGCACAGTAGTGATGGGAGTGCTGCTTAATCTGCCGGTCACTTTACAGGGCTCTTAAATGCTAAAGATACGTTAATACCAGTCAGCATGCTTGACCACAGATAGAATTAAGTGCCGCTAAAGTGTGTACTGACCGGGCCTATTAATGAATTTCCATTTTGCGTGCTGCGTAATGTAGACTCTGATTGAACTATACATTATGCAGGGCCAGCCAAGCTCCTTCTACAGCAGAAGCTCACTTGGATTGGTCCTTCATAGTGAACAGCGAAGTTAATGAGCTGAAACACATCGCTCTAGCAAACACTGCTCTCCACTTTAGCGAATAGACCTTGTTAATTGTATTCTGCATCGTCCCTTCCTAGCAATGAAAGGGTTAACCGTTCTTTCTTTTTTAAAAAACTTTTCTCACTTCTGCTGGGTGGCTGTTTTAAAAAAAAAGGCACTCCAGCCGTCATATGCACTTTAATGTGTATGATAGCGGAGTGGTCCCTTTAAAGTTTCGTTTACTGCCCCTTGCAGATGCGTGGAGGGATTTTGCGGAATCCCCCATATGTTTATTGCCCCTTTCCCCCACCCCCTTAGCTCCTTGCATTGCACCTTACTGCACCTACGTATATATGCGGTATTCTCACCACCAGTCAGCTCCAGTACTGCGAAGACCCCAGAAACCACTGCCATTGATTTCAACTGGAGTGCTTTCTCTCCTCTGATTGGGTGAGAAAACAGGACCACGGAGAGAAGGATTGCACTGCGTTGCTCTGGAGCTGCAGCTTCTCTTAAAGGTGTTTTTTTAGCATATTGAAGAATGAATAGTAAAGTAATTTAATATGCATCTTCTTTGATTAGGCAGCCTTGGACACTGTAGTGCCCCTTTAACCCCCCCCCGTTGCTAAATTGCTGATTGTTGTTGATTGGTTCAGGCAGCGTTTTCAAGGATTGGTTGAGGAGAAGTTAGAGAACATCAAGGACCCCTTTAATACCCCAAATGTCCTGCTCTTGTTTTCACATCATAGAGCTTTTTTAAGACAGCTTATTTATTCAATAATGTTCGTTCACCATTCAAAATCTGTTTTTCTCTGTCGCCCATCCCCCGCTGGCCTGTACACAACATAATACCTTGTTTTTACAAATAATCCCGAAACCGGAATAATTCAAAGCATGTAAACTGAGTGCTTTAGATTCCACTTCAGAAATGAAAGGTCATGTTTGCCATCATACACCTGGCCCTGAAGGATAGTCTCTTCATTCCTCGCTTACACCTGTTCTTCATAACACCACTTAAGTCATTTTTTAAAAAAAAGAATGAATATTTCTATCTACATTCGTTTTCTTTTGACACCCGGCCCTTCGGGACACCTGCAAGCTTCTTACATGCAGTCTCAAATGAAATAAAAATAACCAGGGTGTAACTAGAAACCACGGGGTCCTGGTGCAAAAATTGCCCCAGGCTCCCCAACTTCAACTAAACCTACACATACATTCTCACACACACGCAATTACACATTCATGCTCACACACACACAGTTACACATTCATGCTCACACACAGTTACACATTCATGCTCGCACACAATTACACAGCCATGCTCACACATGTTTATGCCAGTGAAAATAACAAAATATATATATATATAATATATATATAGCATGTATGTTATCGGGAATTAACATTTATGATATATTCATGATGTTCTGGTAGGATTCCAAATATTGATTTATTGGGCATGAAATATACTTCTAAAAGTGGCCAATTCTGGGTCAAACTTGTAAATTGTAGCAATTAGCAGGAATACTCCATTGGCTTCCTTGGAGATTGTTTTATATTCTAGACTTTTTCTTCGGCATTGATTTTTAGAGACATTAAACAGTATGGAGGCGGCATGGCATAGTTACTTTTGCATACCTTGGGTTATGGGTCCTGAAGTTTGAACCCAACGAAGATGTGTCTAGACTTGGCATGAAAGATTGCCAAACAGGATTGGGGTACATTGAGTTTAAAACAACTAAAATGTCTACGGATTAACCCTACAGAAAATGATACAGCAATGGAGATATTTGGAATTCCTCGGTTCTAACATCCATGTAGTAAGAAATGACATCTTTACAATACTCATGATCTCCGTTCCATCAGCACAGAATTCATTAGACTGCGATGGTGTGAGCTTCGTGCGATGATAAAAGATTGTTTGGTTTTATCATGTAGTCCTTTAATCGTATATTTATATATATGGATGTACTATGTGTATTCCAACCATCCTGTTATTTGCTGGACAGTCCTGGCTTGTCCTGCTTTCCTATCCTCTCATCTCTTTTGACCAGCCAAGTGAGGTCTATGCAGTTGCCAACCAGCGTAATTGATCTTATATATATATGAAAAGCAGAGATAGGAGGAAGCCAGTGGCAAATCCAGCATTATCTAACCAATTTCCTCTCACTTCTCCTAACCCCTCCCCCCCAGACTGCCTGAACCAATCAACAGCAATCAGCAACGTAACAAAAGGGGAGAGATAACCTAATGGGGAAGAAGTAAAGATGGCGGCTCGCATTTTAGTAGATGGGTTTCTAAAAGTACATGTGGGTTATTCCCATCCGTAATCATAAGATGTGGGTTTTTTTAGTGCACTGATCTGGTATATTAGATTGCGGAAATGTGACAGATATCGCCTATTTAATAATTCATGTAATCACTTAGACTGCTAATTAATCCGAGTACTGAATGTACGATGCGTCCTCTTTAGTTGGGCGATTAAGTCTGGACGTTACCTTTTTGTTAAAATAACAATTTGTTTCCTCCGTGTCCAGGCGAATGGTTACTATGGAGAATAATGCATCTGAATGACGATATCAAAAAAGGCTTTGGGCTAAAAAAAACATTTAATAAGCTGTTTTCTCTGTCTCTTCCAAATGCAGACGGTCTTTTACACCCTACACAATGGTCACAAACATGATTGACGGCTGCACACCAAGGAACGTCTCTTTGAGTGTAAGTTAACTTAATGGGGTAGTTATGCCCATTTTGTCCCCCTCCTGCAAAACTGGAGGGGCAGATCACCCTCTTGGGTGATGAGGACCCCCGGTGCACTGCCGCTCAATGAGACGGTTACAGTGGAGATCTCTGGTCTCCCCAACTGGCCCAGAGGCTGCCTAGACTGCTTTAAAAGGTGCTTTACACCTTTAATGCCTGCCGACGTCAGAAGACCACCCGTCCACATCCCGAAAATGGAGGACACTGGGTAGCTGGAGCCGAAATGTTCCCTGGAATGCCAAGAGCACGCTAGGCTTGCAATTAGGGTCATTTATAACATAGGGCAAAAGAGACAGCTCCCCCAGAGACAGGCTTAGGGACCCACGGCAGCTGTCCCTTGGCCCCCCTGAGCGGCAGCCATGGGTATAATATGGTTGTGATGGAGGTCTGTGCTCCCCCAGATGTTGCAGAGCGCCGGGATATGGTATCGCACCAGATGGACCTCAAAGGAGGAATCCCTTATAGAAAGATCTGTGCCAGGATTTGGGGCTTCAATATTTTTATTAAAAATAATGATTAAAAAGGCAGAAACCACAGCGGCCAAACCTTTGTTCGTAACATTTTCTGGAACAACTGCATTCAAAGACAACCAAAACCCATGAGGAACAGCGCACAGAATCAAGAAAAGTACAATGGCGACGGGATACAAACAACACAATCACATAACTTCATGCAACAGTCTGCCACGGACAGTAAGAGGTGAAGCGTCTTTGTGCAAATGGGTTTGTCTTGGTCAGATCCGCATCACAGGAGAGGTAACAGTTACGTGGAATTCGCTTAAAAACTAGAGAAACCGGGTCAACTCGGTCACATGATTTCCTTAACACGCAATAAGCATGCATGGGAGCTGTCACGGTTTGGCCCTAGGTTTTACCCAGATCTGAGGATGAGTGTGCAGATTCTCAGGATCACATAGTCTGGAGGTGACTCTGATCCCTGCTTTAATACAGGTGACTTGATTCAGCTAATATGGTCATCTGTCAAGTTTAGTAAATGGTTACATTGTAACGCATGCCGCAAGCAAGGTGCAAATGTTGACATTGGTTGAGTTAGTATGTAGTTAAGGTTAAGATGTTGTATTTTACTGTTTTTTGGGAGGGTTTCCAGATTATATAAGTCTATGATTTTGTAAATTTCTACAATTTTTCAGCCAATTACTTAAAGGGTCATAAAGGGACCTTCTAGTCTCCCAATGGACGGTCAAGCATGGCTGACACTCAACTTCAAGTTGGACTGGCTGACTCTCCTGTACACAGCCCATTTCTTGAAGCACATTCTCTAACTTCAACGAAAGGAATCAACTACTGCTGAAAATCTTACAAATGACTTTTCAGATCCGTATAAACAATGACTCCATAATGCACAGGTGACCAATCCTCGCTCACAAGGCTATCCTGCATTCTGGGTCGTTGGGTTTCATACACGTTAGTCATTCATACACACAGTCATTCATACACACAGATTTTTGCATAACTCCTTTGTTATGTATATTTTCTTTCAGGCTTTCATGCATATCCATAGGAATATCCTTAGTGTTGTTGTTTACTATCTAAGCCCTAGGCAGAAAGGTGTAATGAGTCAAGGTTAGTTTCCAGATGACTCAGGCGTGAACTGGGCCACTCCTATTTGGCGTATATATTCTGTATGCGGTTGGCAACCAAACAGAGTTCGGGTACAGCAGCTGTGACTGTATCACCCGGGAGTGTTGGCAGAGGTTGGAAGTCTTACTGGTACCAACAAGGGCTAAACGTGAAAGACTTTGGAAGGATCCAAGGAACATGGGGTGGGGTGGGGTGGGCTGGGAAGATGTAGGTTTGAAGCACCCTTGCAGGCAGAAGGCTGATCACTTGAAGACACACGGTGTCTCTTAGTAAAGTGCTTTAGTTCGGTCAAGCAAAAGGGCACCTAAGAGACGCAAAGACGCGCGTCACACTTCATTACCCCATTAATGCACTCTGGCCAATTATGGCCAACACCCACTAGCAATGACATCTAAAAATATGGTTACCCAAATTCCCCAGGTTAGCTATAAACGATATTTCAAATGGCCAAGCAAGGACACTTTAGCTTTGGGGGTGTGGTTGGAGGTGGAGCTAAGGGCAGGGTTTATGTGCATTTACAATCTATTTATAACTATGTTATTGGGCAAGACATCTAGAAGAAGAAGAAGAATGTATTTCATTCACACACTTTAAATTATAAAGGCATGTCCTGTTGTTTCTATACACATTATCGGGGCTTTTAGGGCTGTAGAACCCTGCGATACCCTCATACCCAGCAAACATTCTGAGCTCCTAGAACAGAGGAGCATCAGGGGAGGAAAAAGGGACTGTCAGGGGCTTCTTTAGTGGTAATGTGGCTCCTGCACCTAGCCACTCCTGGTGTGTAAGGGCAAAAAAACACCACAATGACAGGTATTCTAAAAGTGACTCGTTTTTAATTATATAAAGATTGAGTTGGAAGGCAAGGGGGGGGTATCTGCCAATGGTGTCTTATGGCTAGAAGTTTCTGCCCTCATTATGAAGTTTTATGGAAGTAATTTGCTGATGAAACTGCCCCTGAGATGTACCTGGGGTCAAACTTACAAATGTTTCATCTGTGATCAGGTTCCTGAATCTAAGGGGTTCAATGGCTCAAGACCCCTGTTCTTGGTGGTCTTTTGAGGTCTATGTTCTGGTGGGCACACATCTTACCAGCCTACTTGCCAAACCCATAAGGGCGTTTGATCCCGGGGTTGCTTTTTGTAGTGATTTGAGATGAAACGAACTAGAACTCATCTTGTAGGGTGAGTGGATTTCGTAAAGTTTTACAGGACTCGTTGTTATCCTGATTCCTGTTTTAGATCGTTGAGTCTGTAGAAGGCTCCTCCTATACAAGACAAACAACAGGCTTGAGAGAAGGGAAGGTTTCAGATAACCCATGTACGGGGTTTTACTCATTCTGCAGTCAAGTCAAAGAACCACATAACCCCACAGATAGAACAGGCATCTAAAAGTAGGCCAAGAGGAAGATGAACGCATCTTCCCACATACTGCTGACCCAATTTACTAACATTCTACCTTAAACTTCAATGGTAGAAGCCACATAAAAAAATAGTTTGTGAAAGATCATCGTAAGCATATTTTGGCTGCTGCGTATGATCCAATTTTAAGACACGGTGTACTCAACTCTGTCTAGAGGAGAGAAGAGATCTCTATGGTACTCACACTCACACTCACTTTCACAAAAAGCTGCCTAGAACATGGTCTAAGCTAAATGTATCTTTGTCTTCTGTACACTGTGCTCTAGAGCAGGGGTTCTCAAACTGCGGCCCTCCAGCTGCTGCAGGACTACATCTCCCATAATGCTCCTTCAGCTAAGGGGCTGGCTGAGGAGTATGGGAGATGTAGTCCTGCAGCAGCTGGAGGGCCGCAGTTTGAGAACCCCTGCTCTAGAGTCATCATTGGGGGACACCTATAATGGATCCGATACCCTGAGTTTTAAAAGACAGTCCTGTCTCCACTTGAATACATTTGATAGCCGAGTGTCCCCTTTAAATTACCATTTTCTTCCCTTCTTATGTCCCCTCTCCATATGTACTATTTACCCTCTTTCTTCCATGCCCTTGGCGTAAAGGAGCTCTAGAGCTGCAGCTTCTCCTTAAGTACTTCTTTATGGAGGATTATGTAAAACAAATGCATAAGGACCACTCAGCATTAAATATGACGGCTGGAACGGCTCTTTAATTTATCCCGTTTGGTGGATGCTGACGCTAACAGGTAATGGAAGTAGGAAGGTCGGATCAGGACATTTCAAAACATACCGAGATACAATCTTCCCTAATTAATTATATAGCTTATAAACCATTAGGCAGAGCAGACTGTTTGTGTAGGTAAATTAAATGACAAAAAAATAACAAAAGATGACAGATCCAGATTTACTGACAAATTACTCTTTTGCATACAACGGTTAACAAGATTGTAATATCCGGAATTGAATGAGAAAGTTGAATATAAACCCATCATTCCAGGTTATAAGAAAATATTGCCAAAGGCTTTTTATTGTCCGGTTTTACCCATCCCACAAAGACATGTATCCTCGTATTGTTCCGTTTGCCAACCGATTCCCGTCAGTTTGCTTTTTTTTTTTTCCTTTTGATAATATTTTCCTTGTCCCACATGAATAATTTATTTGACTTTAAAACAAAGTCGGATTCCTATTAGAATTATGATGCACTTTTTGCATTGTGTTTATGCCTCTAAGTCCCCCTTTAAAGGAAGACACAAAAGCCGTTTCATTTTGTTCTTTTATTCGACGTCAATTATCTGGTCCGTGTTGAAGCAACTCATTGCCAATTGATTGCAAGCCAATAATCACGGTAATGTTTAATAGGGAAAAACACGCATACATTGTATCCTGGATGTATTAACCATTTTGTTGCGTGGAGAGTTACAATGAAGGTTATATGAAAGTGAAATGGAAAGACAAATGGGGAGGAATAAGCTGTTTTACGCTCTTGGGTGCCTCTCATCCCCTAGTGGAGATATTGCTGAATTGCAACTAAAAACTAACATCACAATTCATTTTCACTAAAATGTTCACAATTACCCATTTCATTTAGTACTTTGGCTTCGAGATAAGCTACAAGGAAACCCTGCAACTATATAGACTTATCATATAGATGCGATCACTGAACCTGCGTGGGTCTGAGACAAGAGTGATCAGTGACCAGAAGCCTAAGACTTGCTGTGTTAAAGTAACTTACTACAGTGATAAAGAAAGCGGTTTAACAGCATCAGTAACGAGATGTCGGCCTGGCAATGCATTTTCTCTCCAAAAAAGGCAAAAAAAAACCCAAACCAAACTGGAAACACAATCAAGTTATGGAAACCAACAACGTGATCAATGTGTCACCGTGTGACTTCCATATCAACAACTGGATAACAGACCAAACTGTGATACGTGACACAGACACGAACATACAGGCAAATCAGGAATGGTTTATTCTGCGGACTTAGGACAACTGAAATCCAAAAAGAAAATTGTTCTGTAATCATTTTAACGAGGAACAGAAGAACTGAGAAGAACTTGGGTCTTCCATTTCTTCCTAATGAGTTGAAGACCACAAAGAGCAAGTGATATAACAAGCAGACATGATATAAAGCACAAGCATTTTTCCATGAGCACAATTTATATGTTTCGTGTGAGCGAGGAAGCCACCTTTCAAAGCGCCACAGGCTTGAAGACAGCTCTGCACCTGAAAAGGTTTACATTTCCGAATGATTTCAGAAAACAGTTCTGATGCCTCCTTTGTCTTGTGTTTGCAGTAATCTTGACTATTCATCATGAATGCGGAGGATGCGCTGCACCCACTTCCAAGTCTCTCAGCACCGTCTCACTCCCAATTTACTTCTTTTTCTTCTCTTGAGTGCTTGTGAACCAAGAGTCCAGGAGTTTCTTGCTGTAGTAGATCTGCCAGCTGTGAACCTGGATGGCGATCACCATGACCAAGTACAAGACAGAGACTGCTGAGAAGCCGAAGATGAAGCGGTAAGCCTTGCCGTGGCGGTACAGCTGCTGAGCCACCGGGAACATCTCCATACTGCCGTAGATGAGAGGGGCGATGGAGAACAAACCCGCACTGATCATGGAAATCACCAAGTAGCTAATGTTGTTGCGTGGGAAGGAAAACAAGCCAAAGAGTGAAGGAACGATGCTCAGTAGATAAGGGTACTCCCACTGGTAAGGCATTGCCACCAAATCATGGGGCACCAGTTTTAGGTGAGCAACACCAATCTGTGCCGCTACAAGTAACCAAATCAGCAGGTGGGCATAGATTAGTTTCTTGATCTCAGACTTTAGCGATACGCTGAAAAGAAACAAACACGCATTAAGTGAACAACCTGATGTTCCAACTACATTAACATAATCCAAATATATATATTATATATAATGTACATAAGTTGAAAATCGGATGTAAAAACAATTTGGTCTGTTTATCAAAATGCAATGTTACTGAGAACCGGAAGAGCGAATGCTATTTGGTGAAAAGTCTTCCTGGTTGTAAGAGGGAAGACAAGCGGAAAGCCAGTGGTTCACGTGAATTGGCTGCACGGCCACCTTATGGCAACTCGACCAATCGCACGCCCCTCGAAATCTGCAAGGCCGGGTTCAAAAACTTTCCATTAAAGGGGGCAGTTTACTAGAGAAAAATGCACATTAAATTACTCTCAAGTATTTTAATATGCATTTTTCAAAAATAAAGCCCTAACCAGAGGTGGAAGCTGCAGCTACCTTGCTCGAAGCAGCCTTGAAATGACAACTGGCTGAGACTGGAACTGCGTCTCTTTAGCGGCAAGCAGGCAGTGCCACCAAGTGCCCAAAGATATGTATAAAATGCTTGCTTGAGTAGCCCTTCTATATTGTTCTGTGTTTATACCTCATCTGGTAATGGCCAGCTACACGTTCACGATGCTGAAAATCACTTCCATCTGTTCCAGATGCCCGGGGACCTGCACGTGATGCCATCGTCAACGTCCAAACCTCTAAAAGCGAACAGAAAAAAAGAGATTGTTTCAATTATAATAATAATAATCATCATACGCCATTAGATAAATAATTCTAGAGCCATGTTCTACAAACGTGGAAATGTTCACAAAGAACATTGCTGCTGTAGATGACAATGACAGCAATTTCCAGATAGCTGAGGATAAACGTAATTACTTCTATCAGTTAATTCTGTACCGTGGGATGATGGTAAATATTGCGACAGCCTGCGGAACGCCAGCAATCTGTATAACACGTGCATTGCGGACACGCAGTCTTTACATATGATTTAAAGTTAAAGGGAAGCTTTACTGTCCCTGAAAAGAAGAAAGTTTTCTTCGAGTTCTTCGGCTGAACACATTTCCGGCACGCAGAGTACCTAGGAGATGGAGAAAGGGGCAAATACATAGAGGGGGGTACTTTTCTTGCAACGGGGTCACGCCGAATATTTTAAGGGACCTCACAGCTACGATATGCACCGAGTGACGGCTGTAGGGTCCAGTTAAGCGCACACAGATCAGTCGTTTTCATTCATTCGCATGCTGACCATTAAAAATGGCGTTAGGAATAGTACATACAATGTATGCATCTCCACTGCAATGTATGTCAGGGATACAAGTGACAATAATGGCTGCGTATTCATGTTAATAAGCGGGGGATATCGCCAGGCAGCGCGGCATTCGGATGAGGGGCTTTTATGGTTTTCTTGTGGGATTTCCTCTCCATTATTTTAATCGACTGAAATTCAGGAAAATGAACTTGAGATGTATGAAGAAACACGTGACTGCCTGCCAAGAGGTGCTGCTGCAGCTTAGGCCCTGGATTTCTTCAAGGGCAGATTCTGTTCTTTTTGTACACGCATGAGGAGAGAAGAGATGTCAATGGCCTGTTACCCCAGATCAATGAGACACAAAGGGACAGCAGCCCCTGCCTCTGCACACCGCATTTTGGAGAAGTAATCTGCAACGTTATCATTATTTACCCCAACTGAACCCCAAGGGGTTAATGCATGCAATGCTGACATTTAACATGAGCCCAGCAGGCATGAATACGACTTACCTCAGCCCAAGGACCAGGTACAACAGCACAGTCAGCGCTACTCGATGATCACTTCCGGTGAGTACCCCGCGCCATCTTGCTACACCCGGAAGCAGCGCCACTCAGGAAGTGTGTCAGTGAAAGGGAGATGGCTGACATCTTAATGCCTCATCTCCAGCAGTCATTGCCAAGCGATGGTTACTCACACTAATACGTCATCATCAGCCACCTTTCACCCATACATTTCACGTAATAACCACATTCATGACTTCTATGTGTCTATATTAGCTAATAATTAGTATTTATTTTTAAATGAATAGGCTTCAGTATGAAGAGCTTTGGTAAAAGTCAGTTATATCCCTGGCTAAATTGACTGGGTGTGGATGGTCCCAGACAGCAGCTGGCACTGCTTGCAGACTTGAGGGCAGAAAACACTGGGATGTGGAGTGACTTGTGCTCCACTTTCCACACTCCCTGGGTTGTGATCTGAGGGCAAATACTCTGCGGTTGGGGGAGGTGGGGAGAAGGGAGTGGGGCAGAGAGAAGGTCATATACATCCCAACAGGAAGTCACAGTCACAGTATGTAGCAAGACAGGTGACAGTGAGGTATAGACACAGAGGATCGGGCAGCTGTGATGTGAGTATACCATGATACAATGTATCCCACATATATGTGCTTTATATGTCACTGTGATGTGTTTCCATATAAAAATCAGCCTTAAATGTCTCTTTTTACAGATCAGATTTGTTTTTTTATAAAAAAAAGAAATACACAATTTTTGTTTTGATCCGGATCTAAAAATAATTTCCTTTTCAACTAAAAGCTTGCTTGTTATAACAGCTGTTATAATAACTCGTAGCCGGAGCCAAGCTTCATTTTACTTGGAATTATCACTAATTTGGGGAAAAAAGAAACCTGGTAATAATTAGTATTTCTGGGATTTGCTTCTACTAATGCGAGTGATTTTTAACCTAAAACAAGCAGGTTTCTGGCTGATCCCTGGCTGGATTAGGAAGGTGTTTTGAGATGTAGTATAAGGCTGGTCAGACAGTCGCATACATTAATAATTTTATTATTGGGGGGATACGGTTTATGTGAGTCTGTAATCTGAATTCATCAAAACAGGAGTGTGAGACCTCTTTGCTAATACCGAGAGATAATTATGTATATCGAATATTAAAGTAATTGATTGAAAGGCAGAAATAATGTAAAAACAGTAAAATATATAATAAATGTCTCAGGTGTTGATTTTTTTATGTTTAGTTTTTTTGCCCATCGCTGGGAACTTGACATTTGATGTCATACAACCTCGTGATGTTATGATCGTACTGGGTAGCTTTCAGCATTTGAGCCTGAGTTGCAGGGTTTTTGCCCCAAGCTCAGTGTGAAGGAGCAGATTCTTAGGGTCACCCAGACTGGAGCCGACTCCTTTGTATTCTACCCTCCCAATTAGTCATTTTGATACCAGGATGTTATGGTCGATATCCCTGCTTGAATGCAGGTGACTGTGTGAAGTGTATCTTTAAATAATGGCAAGTCAAGGTTTTCATGAGGACCGATATGAGACCCATTTGAGAAACCTTTTTTGGCGGGCCACTACATCCGTCCTCAATTGCCCCCAGCTGGGCAGGTTTCCGGCACATATGGACCTATTGCTGTCTTCCATTATGAAAGCCAGGAGATCCCGAAGACCTAAGGTTGAGAAACTCTGGCGCCTATTCACTAAAGGAAGAGTTGTCACTTCACCACACATTATGAAGGTCCGTCACTGGCAAGTTTATCAGCAAGAAGGGCTGAACTGGCCCTGTATAATGTATAATTCAATTTGAAGAACTTTCACTGATTTCATCACGCGTTATTCAGGGCTGGCTAAGATCTTCATGCAGCAGAGGCTCACTGGGGTCGGAACTTCATAATGTATAGTGAAACGATGGAGATCTGAAAACCCAACTCTCTTGCCAACTCGACTGTCAGCTCTCCCTTTAGCCTACCAGACACATCAGTTGCAGTTGGAGGTTCCATCGGTTTACATTCTAGCTATGGGTAGACACAAAGATTCCCTTCACAGCGGACTCCGCAGGGTCTTATGCATCCCCAACCCAACTTCCTTCCCGGTCTGCCACGAACGTTCATACAGTGAGGGGGGATAAACACGCATGGGATAGACATACGGCTCCTGAATCTAAGACGAGACCAACGACTGATTAAGGTTTGAGTCTTTACAGCAAGAGAAACAGGCGACCAAATGGAGCCGATCTGTCGTTGAGTTCACTTGTTGTGATGACTATTTCATGACATCTAAAAGAAACTTCAGCATAACACAACCTTGTGACAGAAGAACCTACACTGGGTTGGCCACCTCTATGTAAAATAAATTACTAATGATTATTTAAGCTTACAAAGATTAGTCAGAACGGACGTTGTACTTATATGGCAGATGTCACAGTAACCGGCAGAGACTTTGACCCTTCAGGTGACTTCATCAACTCCTCAACAGCACAAAGGTCAGATACCTGTCAGGTCATTTAAGACGGTTTCTGGTGGGGACTAACAGTAGATTCTGTGGCTGAGGCAATAGCAGTTGGTTTGGATACGATGGCTTCGGCGTAAGTATACTTTGTATGCATTAGACGCGATGTTTTTATTATATTTAATGCAAATGATGCAGAGAGGTTGGTTACGTTATTCCTCCAGAATCTCAGAATTTGATTGAGAAGCTTTGAAAGTCCAACAGTCATTACGTTGTGGAAATGTGAGTTCGGTAAAACGCTTTGTCTCTTTTCTTTTTCTAGATCAAACCAAATAATTCTGACAAGGATGGAGTATGCAGCAAAGTCTCTAAGTTTTCTATCCCCAAAGTCTCTCTCCAAGTAAGAAAACACATTTCATTTTATTTATTTATTTATTTATTTATATAATACCCTACTGTTCAAAACTAAGGGAACTTAGAAATGTTTTGTTTTTGAAAGAAAAGCACATTTTGTCCATTAAAATAACATAAAATGGATCAGAAATCCAGCGCAGACGGGGTTAATGTTGTAAATGACTATTGTAACTGGAAACGGCTGATTTTTAATGGAATCTCTTCATAGGCGTACAGAGGCCCTTTGTCACTCCCGTCACTCCTTTATCACTCCCATCACTCTTGTGTTCGCTGATCCAAGTTTAAGTTTAAAAGGCTAATTGATGGTTAGAAAACCTTTATTTTGTAATTATGTTACAGCCAGAAATTTCCTTGTTTTCCATAAAAACAGCTTAGTGACCCCAAACTTTTGAACGGTAGTATGTATACACAGTATATAAATATTTAAATAATATGTACATTTTTTTTTTTTAATTCAAGAATAAGGCAATAAATGCAAGAATAATTAACATTATCAGGTGATATAGAAAACATGCAGATGATCCAACTGCAACATTGAATTTTATTAAAACTCATTAACAAATCTGGAAATGTACTGATTTTCAGGATAATCAATATGATATGATTAATACATTTTGGAAAATGGAATTTTTAGACTAAAAATAGGGTTAGAGTGCTGCCTCTCCAAATAGTGAAATATAAATATATTAAATATTAACTCACGGCAATAGATTACAAACGTATAGTATTGAATTCAAGATCTTTACTGCGCAGCGCAGAACATTAAGAGTTATTCACGTGTAAAACTGTCTGATTATAAGCTAATTTCAGGAGCTGAAAGTAGGATTTTTATAGAGTGATTAGAGCGTATCGGGATATGATTTAGAACATTCTCTTTAGTCGTTAAAGGGCACGGTCACCTTTAGCTCCATTTCATGTTCAGACAGTCTGGTTTTGAAATCCGGGGTGGTTATCTGAAACTTGGCCGCTTGCGATCGATGTTCTACGCTGTGTCCAAAATCCAAGGGGCTGGAAACCGAGACTAAAGGTCAGGAAAAAATGACAAAAAGTATTGAGCAAGCGGAATACTAAAAAACATCTATTTTTCCACCCCAGAGTTCAATTCAAGTCAAACTGTCATATAGGTTTATATACCCTATATACCTATAGCTTATAGGGTCAATTAATTTAGTGTCTGTTATATATATATATATATATGTCTGGAATATTTCCATGCAGGGATCTACCTTGTGTTTGTCGATACAAGCCTCGGATCAGTTTCTGACGTACCCCATCATTTCTCATTGAATGTCTTCCTCCCAACGTCTTAGTAAATAGACGTAACGCATCTATTTTATTTACAGATGTGTCTCCGTTAGCACTTCCATGACTCAACAGTTGCTATATGGCCCTCCAGCCAAGCCTCGGCCCTTTCGAGTGTGCAACCATGACCGCAGCATACGGAAAGGAATAATGGCCGACAGCCTCGGCGACCTGGTCGAGAAGGTAAGACCTCGTATGTTTTCCTGGTGACCGTTCAGCCGATTTTCTTTAACAATGGTTAAATTGTTTAATGGTTAATTTTTCTTTAGGCACAAGACGCCATGTTGATGAACGAGGCTATAACTCTAGTACTGGATGAGGACGGGACCGGGGTGGACACAGAGGACTATTTCCAGTCGCTGGAGAGCGGGGCGGTTTTCATGGCTCTAGCGAAAGGACAGAAGTGGAAGCCTGATGAACGGGTGAGTCGGTTAAAACTCTTTATAACTTGTACAGCTTCTGTTCCTCCGTATGTCACGGGACGTACTGACCGTCGGCCGTCACCTTGTGTCCCACAGAAAGCCGGATACCACGTCTCCCTCTCCAACAAGCCTCCGAAGAAGATCGACGTTGCCCGTTTCAGTTTTGATCTGTACAAGAACCACCCTGAGGATTTCATCGGCTGCTTGAACGTCAAAGCCACGTTTTATGGCGCGTATACTGTCTCTTACGACTTGCAGTGCCACGGAGCGAAAAGAATGATGAAGTGAGTGGATATAACACTGGAGGCTAGTAGTGTAGCAGGAGAATAAGTCTCATTGTATGTAGTCATGAAGTCCCCTGGCAGTGTAGGGGGTAAACTCATTACCGTAATGTAACTAGCGAGGTCTGAGTAGAGACCCCGTAGCCAGTTAGCGACAAACTGCCCACCGCTTTGACACCCATCATTTATCAGTAGATATTTTGGAAGCATACTTCTCATTTTGCTTCATTACAGGGAGGCTTTACGATGGACGCTCTTCACCATGCAAGCCACCGGCCATGTCCTGCTGGGGACGTCGTGTTACATGCAGCAGCTCCTGGAACATACAGAGAAGGCCACGCCGGTGGAGGACAAACCCGCGCCTGGTCTTAAAGACTTGCTTCCCTTCTACCCGCGTAAAATGCTGCTGTAGAGACCTGAAAGCACTTGGAGAACATTATGAAAACTCAACGAAGGCTTTCCTTTCTGCCGGGACAAGCACTCACTCCGCAGCTAATCCTCACTTTAACCCGCTGGATGCCGCAATCTGTATCGAGCATCACGCTTGCACACGAGCATGTTAACATAGGACTGTTCCAGAGAACATAGAGAATATTAAGTAGGTTTCTAAAGAAAGGTATAGGCGACAGGTGTCCAAAAGCACAACGCTTTGAACTGCGTTTCTCGCGATGCTTTATGAGATAGAGGATGATGGGCGAGGTAGTCCAGCAACAGATAACCTTTAGGTTAATCCCAGTATAGATGAATGATGAAAGCTGTCATTATCTCTTTGACATACGGACTGTTCTGTAAGCATTTCCAGGATCTTCCTATTACCCGCAGCTCAATGACCCAAACGCTAAGAGTAACGCCTGTCGAGTACTCATACTCCGAATCCAAACCCAACATTTTTATAAGATTTCCACCTGTTATTTTGTGAATGTTCTCGATTTTAACTTAAATTGTCTCACAGCGATCACTTACATATTAAGATATTATATATATTTTACATTTTACAACAGGTTTATGACCTTTCATTTTGACTGCAATTCCCATAAACCTTTGCTGGTACAAAATAAATGATATTTAAGGAAATGTTAACCATGCAGTACCGACCCCCCCCCCCATAGGGCAGGTAATGTAGACACTACACCGCACAAATAAACTCAGAATATTTCTTATCAGCTAATACTAAAAGCGGCGTTGCTTGTGATTCAGTCAGTAGCTTCACAGTGTGTGACTTTTATCCGCTCCCCGCACTAAATCTACTACATGGATGTGATATTAACGTGTAATACTTTCATATTTATTATATTTATAAACCAATTTCTGTTTAATATTAAAACAAATGTATTCATTTTGTGCAAATGTGTATCTGTCTTATTGGAACTACTTCATATACTGCAGCTTGTGGGTTCCTTGAACCTTATTTCTATATCTGGGAACTCCTCAGGATTTGAAGCTCAGGGTTTTTGCCCCAAATCTAGAGGATTTGGGCCCGAAGGAGGGACTGTGCATTCTAAAGAGAGAGAGAGCGCACCTTGGCTACAAGACGTGTGGATCGTGAGAAAAGAAGTAGGATGTGCATGGAATCCATTGCTTGTCGGATGGATGTCAGAGCTAAAAATGTAAATCTTGATCATTTTAAAACAGCAATAAATAAAAATAATAATTGGGTTTATTTTTTTAAATAACTTTATTTAAAATATAAAGTTACTAAAATACTTTTTTTTTTTGCTTTGGGATATATAACGTATATTTTATAAAAGACACACAAATGAGATCACGAGTCCTAGAGATGAATGTCTATCTAGTAGCGTCATTGTATTCACATTATGTTGGCTGTAACAGCCTTTGCATCACATTGAAACGGGATTTAACTTTTTAAAAACCTGAGATTTGATTTGTTGAAAAGTGCTGTTTGCCGCTCTTCCAGGAAAGATATTATAGCACCGGCATATGAATAAAAGGATTCCAACATTAAATCATTTCCCCAATATGGGGGAACATGGAATACATAAATATCTATATAGTAGACCTAAGGAAACCATCGTCTGGATAAAAGCGTCTACTAATAAATTATTAATAGCTGATAAATGGGTAAAGGATTTAAATATAACAATTCCATGTAACGATTCGTACATCTCCCTAAGTAAGGTCAGTGGGGTTAAAGCTTTCTTATTGCTCATGAATAAGGGGGTTAATAGACGGTACTTTGTACCCACAAGTCTCACTAACATGAATCCTCGCACCGCTAGGCATTCAGCACCCAGCCGGGGTATGAAGGAATCTTTTTGCATTTTATGCATATTATCAGTGTCTAATTGTTACACGTTTATAAAATGTATATTTTACAAGCAATATCATTCATCTATTAACATTGTGTTTCCTGTAACGTCCTTTGCGTCACATTGAAAGTCTGTAAAATAAGGTATTTGTCCTGAAAACATTCACGTTTTTTGTTTTTTTTAGGAAAATGTAGTTTATTCTGCGGCAGATGATGGGTCCGCAGTATTGGAAATTGAAAGACGTGACATTTACAGAAAGAGGGCTGATGGGATCACTGGATTCCGTGATGTTGATCGCCCATGGCTCTTCATAGGGCTGGATATAGCCGGTAGCCTCACACTTTTCTGACATGTCGCACGGGGTATCTTCGGGGGATGTGGAACCCTACAGAAGACACCGGGCAACTTTTGTTGGTTGATGGGACCTGCGGATGAAAGGAATAAGGATGGTTTAGCCGAGACTCGAGTAATCTGACATTTAGTTTGTTACACTTTATGCCCTAACGTTGTTCTCTCTACCCCAACGATTTCAGGACAACCTCCCGGGACACTTGGGGAGATCGTGTAAAAGTGTTATGATGGGGGAGCAACTAAGAACCATTATTTTTATATAGGACACCACTTCATTAATTGAAACAAACAGGAACAAGGGGAAAGCATTCTCTAACACGACTTGGATACAATTATATATACAAAAGAATCAAATAACGGGGGCCTGTAATATGTATTTAATAAAAATATACTTTTCCCTTCTACAAATTAATCAAACCACAGAAAAGGGAAAACTAGAATATTGTAGTCAGAAGCTTTAAAAGCTGTTCTCAGGAGACTCAGTAATAGACATTGGAATATGACATCATATCTTCATTTCCTGCAAAGCAAACAAGATGGGTTCGCTTATGGAGAAGGCCTCCAAAAAATCTGAAGGTCCTTTAATGACTAGGTTCTTCTGCTACGTGTAGCTACGATGAAATAGTTGGTACATTTTACGTGTTTTTACCCCATAACTTAATTCTGGGCACTAAATAATAGGACGCATTTCTACTGTCAGGCTTCTTACCTGTTGCCGTTCCTTTGCTGAGGATTGGTAAGGCTTTGATGTTAAGGCTGGTGATCGCCTCATCTATGCATCTTCTGTCTCCCAGCCTCGTAGAATGACGCAGGGCTGGCGGCTTCTCGGACGCGCACGGTTTCAGGGCAACCGGTGAAGGATCATGGGAAGGAGATTCTCGGATCTTATGAAATCTACCTCCATGTACCTGTCCTGTCCGATTTTTGCGTTCAGTCTTAGGTGTTTTAGGTGGTGTCGGAGTTAATATTTTTTTGTCTCCCCCAAGTACCGTTGTTTTTGGCACTAATGATTCAATAGACGGCGACTCAATACTAGCCTCTTCCCAGGCCTGAGAAAAAGCTATTGAGACCTTGTCCTGCACCATGGAGGAAGACCTCTTTCTTCTCCTACGAGGGATCCTCGTTTTAACAGAACCGCGGGAAGGTCTCTCTGGAGGGGGATGTGGCTGCTTAAAAGCAGATCCTTCCACCAGCAGGTTTATTCCTTGATATTGAGGAACATCTACAGGAGCCTACAGGAACAAAATACAGTAACGCGTGATTCAGGTATGTTAAAGGGGTTTGTGTTGTGAAACATGTTTGGCCTATAAAGCACATTAACCTACAGACCATAATGCTAACTGTGTTAATAAAAAAGATATAGAAAGGACACTCAGTTAAGGCAATACCTGTTTGTAGATGAGCTCGAATAACCCCACGTCCGCGGTTGAGTCGCGTCTCCAATCTAACACCACCTTCAGGGTGTCCTCCTGCACCGCAGCACAAAGCTCGGTGGTCACTGCTGTCGATGGTTCCATGGTTGGACTGGAGTTGATTTCAATCAACCAGGGTTGGAAGTTCTCCCCAAACATGAAATCTGCTCCGTACAATTCAAAGCTGCTCTTATTGGGCTCCACCAGTTCTTGGGAACTCTGAATGGCGTGGATTATGGCAGATTTCATTCCTGGCACAATCACCTCCTTGTAGGCGCGTCCTGCCCCCATCTTTTTCAGATATTTCTGAAACTCATCGCAGGACCACATGTTGCTAGAAGGCACCAGAGGATGGCGGCTCCACGAGTTCTCGTAATACTTTTGTATGGAGTTGTTACAGAGATGTATGGAGCTGTAGTAACGAGAGAAGGTGTTTAGCTTTTAGTTTCAAGTCAATGAAAAACTACTTGTCTAGGTTTAGGCTGTATGTTATGGGACTTTGGAAACTAAATATTAGTAAGATATTTAAATAGCATAACATTAATCCCACCACTAACTTACCTGTCTAGGTTTTGCAAGGAGAAGGTCTGGGATGAGAAGCGAATGTAGCATTTGTTGTAAAACCAGATTGTCAAAGGGTTCCAGTCGGTCACCAGAAACCACTGGCGCACATCGAACTTTGTGCCGTAAATCAGCAGCGGTCGCTCAATATACTTCTGGATGACCCATCTCTCCTGTTTGACTGTCCCTGGATTCAGCGTTAGAATTTCTTCCAAGCGATCCATGCAGGCTATACCTACGCCGGAACAGACATTCGATTTTAGAATCTTATTCACAAATGGAAAACATGCAAGGGTTAAAGAAATAGTAGAAGCAGAAACCGGATAATTTAACAGATTAATGCACAGGGATTCCGTTCAAATGCAGTTTCATAAGGAGCTATCATAATACCCCGGGGAAATGTTTGGGCCGTTGATTAAATCGCTTGTTTCCCAATGAAACAGGATTTGGTTGGTCATTCAGAAGACGTGGACAGGGATTGACTAGACGCAGGTGGAGGCAGAGCTACTCAACGGAGAAATGAGGCTCGGGATTTATATGCGTCATATTCTGGACCTTATTTGTTTAATTGCTCATTTTTGCATTTTTGATATCCAAGTCTAGAGGGCTGTAGAATTTCTCCACTTTTATTCCATTTTCACGGTTGTATATAATTCAGAAATGGCCAAAACGCTGTCTCTGGACCTACTCACCTCTGCCACGGGATTTAGCTCCTGGTTTTACAATCCAGATGTTTCTGACGCCATCGATATCAAGCTGTGGATTCACCGATCTTAACTTCTTCAGCACATCGATGCACCGATTCGCAAACAGATCCGAGTCTTCAATCGCAGCACCATCACTGCAACAATAAAAAGGGTACAGTTCATATACTTTTACCTGGAGCACAATCATCGTTCACCAAAAGAATGTTGGTGCGACCCAAACGCCCTTTCTGGGTTCAAGTCGACAAATAAATAAAAATGTATTTATTTTTATAATTTTTTTTTAAATGTTATAAAAGATTGACCGGTTCTTTCTTAATTCTAGATGTTCTCTCATTATAATTTAGTTTCTAATCGCAGCTAGGTCTGCGCTGTACGGCGTCACTTACTGGATGATTTGATAGTAGCTGCGTAGAAACTCGTTCCGTGCTGCGTCGGTGACGGTGGGAATCTTGGTATCGACATCCCGATGATCCAATGTGCCGAGATACGATTCACAGGCTTGCAGGGCAGTCACAATAACCTGAGCTGGGACGCGGTTTCCTGGAGAGAAGAACACGCAGAGTTAAAATGAATGCACTTTGCAGAACTGTTGGCTGAAATAATTAACGGATCGGAGCTTTTTGTGTTTTAATCCGTCTAATAGTCCTGGATATTCCAATTAAAATGACCGTTTTATCTCTAAAGGAACCCGGATAGAGTCATGTTGGTTCGGGAGACGATGGAGTCTTTAGTGAAATTTGGTACTTTTTTTCCCAGAGCAACATAGAAAATAATGTAAAGTTAAATAACCTTTCTATAATTACATTTTCCCTTCTTATGCTGAAATAATAAATAATTTAAACTAAAGCTTCAATCTCTGCTGGAAAGCTGTGTATTGTAAGATTTTAAATACCAAATACCCCTAAGTATACCCTTTATTTCACCCCACTTACCGGTCAGACAGATGGCGCTTCTGTGTTGCCTTTCTGATACCAGCTTCAGGATACTCCTGGCAGCCGTTAGCCAAAAGTCCTCTAAAAAAAAAAAGAGATTTTCACAAATTAATAGCAAAACTTCCTCGCTGTAACTTACAGAATGTATCATTACTCGGTGCTCTAGAATTACATCTAGATCTGCCCAACATATCACAATTCAGAGAGGACGCAGTTATCATGATAAGAATTCCTACCCATAAATGCTCGCTTCTCGTTGACATCTCCGAGGCTGTAGCAACGCGGGTAAAAGGCGTCTGGATCAGCGTCATCAAACCAACGCAGATTTCTCAAATTCACACATAAGCCAATCTACAAGAAAAGGAATTCATTGCGTTATCTGATTTGTTATCGGAGACTCCGTTATTAGCCCACTTTAAGAAGTAACGAGTCCTTCCAGAGCAAAGGGGCAAATAATTACCTAGAGACTATTTAGGAATAATATCGTGGGGGCTTAATTGTTTCCCTGATCATTCTATAACCTCAACAGAGATTTAAGATAAAACGTTAACCACTGCAAGAAAATTAACCCTCGGCTTTCACAGATCGGGTCTCCGTGTCCCGAGGCCTGGCTTTAAATGGACTGTTTTTGAATTTTATTGAGGGGACACAGCAGCTCCCCAGCGTGGCTCACCTTGGTTGTGAAGGCCGTGGAACGGGCGTAATGGTTCCTCATCTGATCCTTTCGCAGGGAATAACAGTTGACGGGGTCGCTTTTGGCTGTCCACCAAAAATATGGATCTTCATCGCGGACAAGCCATGACTACCAGGAAAAAAAACACACCGGAGGTTTCATATATATATATATATAAATTAACAATGGTTTACAAAGTATCCAGAGAACTCAAAGCAACAACATAGACATGAATTTCAACCACTACATCTGCAACAAAATGTCTTGGAAACCCGGTTAAATAAAAGGAAATGTCTATAAAGGATAGAGTTATTCTTATTCCCCTTCAGTCTTTAAGAAGCCCCAAAGATGATTAAAGTCCCCAGATAATTCTCAGTAACCACCATATTTCTCCATTATAAAGCACTTTGGGAAATGTACAATTAGAATTAAGAATCTGTCATTTCTATTAATATGTCAGTTGAATATTTACCGCGAGATCCTTTGGATCACCTCCGTCGCTGTTCCCACTTCCGACACCTTTTTCCTTGTCTATGTCTTTCTTAGGAGGCTTAGTGAGGCTGGGGAACTCTCGCTCAACCCAACCTCGCTCCCGAAGACATCTGCGGATCACTGGGTACGGGCCCTGGATGGTGAAAATCTTTTTCTCCTGTACGAGGGAGTGAAGAGAGGAGATGCACATTGAAATATCATACTCTGAACTTGCTACATTTTACATACGTGAAAAGCGTCAGCATTTAGCGTCTGACCAAATTAAAAGGAAAACATTTTTTTTCCATGCTAAACAAAATAGAAATTGTATTAAAAGTCACGCTGAGGACCAAATGAATCAACCCAGAACTAAAGCAGTGCTGGGATGAGAGTTGGTGAAATCGCCATGGAAACCATCGGAATGTTTGCGACAGCAGAGACCTTAGAGTTCTAATTCAAAATGAGTTCAAAATGACAAAATGAGTGAAAATGTTTCTAAAGATGGCTTATTGTAAATAACAAAATATAACTAAATCAGTAACAGTGAGCTCTGCTGACCTTAACGGCGTTATCCGCCAGGAGTTTGGCCTCTTCCAGTGGATCCGGTTTGACGCATGAGTGAAGGGTTCTTTTCCGGAGACGTCCATCAGAAGAAGAAGATCTTCTTTCTACAGTTATATAATAAAAATATCATTTGAATTAATAATGATTCTGTATTTCAGTGTAAATATGTCCAAAGATAAGAATGTAATATGTATAGAGGTATAAAAGTATATATATTTTAAATACAGTACAGGTCATGTCTATATCATTATTCCTACCTGTTTTAGGACATCTTTTATCAATGGAATTCCCCCTTTCTCTTTGCGATTCAGAAGAAATCTGTGGAAAAAGAATTGAAAGCAATATTTAGCCAAAAAATGATTACTGATTAATAGAATTAATGTAACAGAAGAAGAGGGGTTCTGTTTCACTATTGAATGTATCCATTATTAGAAATAATAAAATGAACGGTACCTTCTGCACCACCATGGTGGCGGGTTGACTCAACCGGTAACGGGAATCAATAATCAAATGTGTGCTCTTTCAGAAAGAGACACGCGATCCAACCAGATAAACGGTAAATACACCGACCTGTGTGAGAAAAAAGTATTTTAACATACTGGAGAATAATCTATCCTGATACAGGGCTGCATTAACATCATAACTGCCCCTTACCCTGCATTATCTAAAGGGGGCTATATGGTAACCATACACAGAAATTCATATACCCCCCAGCTTAACCCATCCCCCCAGTTACTTATTGGATGTTTGACTTATTCAGAATGTTTTACTTTGTGTTGTTAAAGTATTAACTTTCATATGCAAGTGACTAAATCCCAATATTCTGTGGTGTTTACTGATGTCATGTTACACGTATTAATAATAATAATAATAATATATAAAGCACAGGGGTTTTTTCCCCCTTTACCCGATGAGAGGGGTATCACAGGTTGTCCCGCACAAAGGCTAAGGCCAAGTTCGGGGATGACTGGCTGTTAATACAAATAGTAACTATCCACTATCTGAGCGCGTTCAGTTTGACACTGACACTGACAGCTCTGCGGAATTCCGTCCCCTTTATTGGAGTCCGTTTCCATAGCAACAAGGCCACTGTGACATCACAAGCCGCAACATTTCTTTTGCAACCTTCATTCTGAGGCCGTTGTGACATCACACGCAGCAACAGTCCTTCTGCAGCCTCTTGTAGACATGACATGTGCTGCGTTTAACCCCTTTGGTGCCAGTGGGGAGGGCATATACCTCTTGTAGTGAAAACGATCCCCTGCTACCAACAAACGTGTATTTATCTGTGTAAATGGATGATTAATATAGCTGATGACGAATAAATATGCATCTATACAACAGCTTGTAAATTACTCAGACCCTTCAACTGTCACTACAACCATCCCACCCAAAGAACGGCCCCCGCCAGGACAGACGGCTGGCACAGATTAGAGATAACAGACGACTACCAGACGCATTTTGTCTGCCCACAGCGTTCTAAAGTGTATAGGACTTTAGCCATCGTTTGTACTGGATCCTTTCAGTGGTTATCAGTGAAATTATTTGGCAGAACAACCTAATAAAGCTTTGTGTAGATTATTCCTCCAACTCCTTCTAGACTTTAAGCTCGTTCCAGCAGCGCCCTCCTTACTTTTTATTTTTCTAGGTGAAAATAGTTATGTCGTTTTTGTTATGTCCTGTTTGCCCATTGTACAGCGCTGCACAACATGATGGCGCCACGTACATCAATAAATATAATAACTTTTTTAGGAAAAATAAAACCCACAGCGGCACAGTAACCAAAATCAAGATAGGGAAATCCAGAAGGTGTCTGGATCAGCGTCATCAAACCAACGCAGATTTCTTAAATTCATACTTAAGCCAATCTAGGAGAAAAATAATTCATTGTTTTATCTTCTTTGTTATCAAAGATTTACAGCATGTTTCACCCCCAAAAATAAGCATCTTTCTTCCACAGTTTAGGAAGTTTAAGTAACACAAGAGCCTTTCCAAAGATTATTTGGGAGAGCGCCAAGAAAAGATCAAACCTGACTAGCTAAACAAAGTAAAAGACCTATGGATGGCAGTTTACTGCGTGTGGCATTCCGAAGAATAATGCATTTCATTTGCTGTTCCTATACACATTATTATTGTAGAACCCTGTGATGCCCTCATGCCCAGCAAACATTCCGAGCTCCTAGAAAGTAGGAGGGAAACGGAATTTGGATCCCAAGGAGGGAATAGCCTTCCTAAACAGGGACACTTGGAAGGTAAAAGGAAGTCCCATGGGAAAAAAAAGCATTGAATTATTTCTGGCACTTCAGCTAAGAAAGCATCTGATTCTTTCTTCTTTCTTCTTTCTTCCTTCTTCTCCTTCCTTCCATTCCAAAACACTCACTGCCCCCTGCTGGTAAAGCCGAATTACTGCAGTAGCAACTCTGGCGCTCATTGGGTAACATAAACTACACGTCCCAGAATGCATTGAGCTGTGCGCATGTGCAGTGAGGAATCCAAGATGGCAGCGTCCTGTCAGGCAGTATGAGTGTGTCACATATTCAGTACAGGACAGCGATGTTTCTTTTTATCGTGGAGTAAAGTCTCGGGGCTTTGGGGATGGCTGTGTTGTGTGGGCAGGTAGTGTTCGGCAGGGCCGTGCTGGCGTCGTGTGAGGCGGGTTACCGGAGGGTGTCCAGGTGCATGTCTGCTGTCACTACCAAGAACACAGAGTCCTGGTAAGTCAGCCGAGCATTTAAAGCACTTCTGTTTCTTGTTCATGGAAAAGTGAAGACAGTGTGGCTGTGTGTGATGTCATGTATGCACTGCCCCGTCGGGTTTTTAAAAGCTCATTTATATGAAATCTCACTGAAATGTATTAGAATATTAGAAATCGTTAATACCGAGTCACCGGCTACGGCACGGTAACAGCACATGTGTGCCAGGAGTAGGAATAAAGAGGATTTTGGTAAATTCAGCAGCGTTAAAAAAAGATTCCTGCCAAACTGAAATGCTCCAAAACTGTAGATTTTTAAATGAAATTAAAGTTTTTTTATATATATATAATGTTATATTGTATCATAGTGTGATTTGACAGTAATCATGCTGCATAAATGTATTGGGGTTTTTTTGTATTAAATTTAAGGTATAAGACCAAGCTAGACGTAAAGGACCAACGAAGAAAGCCGCGTTTTGCAACGAAAGAAGTCAGCATTCTGCGGGATCCGGGAGTCGTTTCGCTTCACAATCTGACCGGAGACAAACTTTGTGAACTCCTGACGGAAAATGTTGTCTACGCGGATGGTGGGTTTGTGGAAGCGTAGGCTGTACATGGAATGACGACGTCTCACACTGTTCAATGTGTATCCGACAAACATAGAATAAAGAAAATATTTGTACCTTGCGACAGTAAATGTTTAAAGCGAATGCCGCTAATGTTTTCACGTTTAGTGTAAATGGTGCGCTTTGAGCATACAATACATCGCAGCACTATCCGTAAATTACCCCTCTTACTGGCACAGCGGTCGGTGGCATAATGATACGAGCAGAAATGTATAGATCAAGTTACAAGTGAAAAGGTCTGGAACGCGTTTTAACATTTTGGATAGGTTCACACCCTGTAACTCACACGGTTAAAGTTCCCAGTGCAAGCCTTTACTTTAATCATGCTAACCGCTGCGTTTATTCTATTTTTCAGGTCCCGTCGTAGCCATCAACAAACCTCAAGGCTTGCCTATTACAGGTACAGTTTCATCTCGGTACTCGGGACTCGCTCCTGTCATTTGGCTATTGCTGGCGCCACAGTGATGGCTTTTGTTTCAGTACAATCGCTAGTGAGAATAACCGCTGTCGTTTTCTATGAATGTCCCTTTTTTTATATTTCTTTTTATGTTTAGGGAGTCCGGAGGGGGTCTCTGTGTCTTCACTACTCCCTCACCTGCAGCATCATTTGGGAATCGGCTCTGAACTGCACATTGTGAAAGCTGCATCAAAGTACGTGTACAGTGCACTCCAGGCATATGTGATCCCTGTCAAGGGACGTTCACACTTTATTACAATTGTTTTTTTCTTTAAATTCCGTGTTTTCGAATGTTACAAATCATTATGTTATAGCCCAGAGGTAGCCAGCAGTTGGTCCTCACATTCTTGTTTGGACTAAAGAATGGTTAATGAGAGCTGCATTTTGGGATATCCCATTTATTGACTATCATTCCTCTTTACGGTTTGCTGTGTGTATTAAAGGGTAGATTTTGGGAAGCAGGGATTCCCATTGTAACCTCGCATGTTTTCCTCAATGCAGGGAAAGTTCTGGTCTGGTTCTCCTTTCCACCTGTCATACAACTACACAGCAATTCGAAGATTTCTATGCCAAGTGTCGCAAAGCACAGACACCAGTGACAACTTACTGGTGAGTTTCTGCTGAGATCAGTAGCTTTCTGCATGGGCCGTAGTATAGATGTACTCATCTGCACTTATATATATATATACACTTATCCCTGATGAGCTAAAAATACTAAAATTCTATATTCCAAAAGTCTTGCGTCTTCAGACTGATAATTTTAGTATCTGTGTATAATTAACATTTTCATAGAGTTGTGTAGGACTAATGTAAGGCTACCTGGAAAAGAAAACTAAGGAATAGGAAATTTAAACTCCGATGGGGAACCAGGTCGCCTTTCTTTTTATTTTTTTATTAGCAAGATTTGCACCTTTATAGAAGACAGGATAGTAGAAAAAAAACAATAAACAAATAATCCGCTTCTGTTTACCAGCGCAGTGACTGTCGGGGTCCCTAACCCTCTGGAAGGAGAAGTGAAGGTAGCACTAAAGGTGGAACAAATTGGAGATCAAAGGCTGGTAAGAACCATATGCCGACGGCCAGTGAAAGGAATGATCTGGATGTTATTGTTTAGGTTAAGCAGATCACTGGCTTGGGATTTTTTGTTTTTTAATGGTCAGAGCCTCTTGCCGGTGACTTGGGGTTACTGAGTGGCTGGCTGATCCGAGACTTGGGGGAAGTAGTCCGATCCAGAACAAGCATGACCTTTTATGAAACAATGTCTATAGAGTAATGCATTTTGATTTTTAGTATTATATAAACCTGATTAAAAAAAAAATGTAATCATTGATTTAATGTAAAATTTAAGTTTACATTTTTATATGGTGTAATTATTGCTGAACTATAATGTTAAAACCATTTCTTTTTACATGTTAATTTAATAAATAGAATTCTGTCCAGCCTGTGAAACGGTATTTATTAATAACTTTAACTGATAGTGTTTCTCATCTCCTGTTTACAAACAGGTTGTTCCTGTTATCCATCCAACGCAAGGAGAGTTGGAGAGAAGAGAGGTGAAGAGAACAGAGACCCGGTATAAGGTTCTAGACTCCGCAGACGGCTGTTCTCTGGTACAGCTGCAGCCCATGTCAGGTATGTGCGTGATATGTCAGGACGTATATCCTCCATCAGGCAAACACGAAAAAACATGAAACAATATGACTCAAATGGTTAAAGTTACACCCTTAATCCCTTAAATGCCGTTTTTTTCTGAAATACATTTTCAAAGAGACTCTTATTTAATGTAATCTTAGATCTTTTTTATTTTCAATGTCTTATAAATGAAGGCTGTCAGAAATAAAATCAGCGCATGCTTGGAATTTGGGCCCAGAAGAACTTGCAGCAGCGTTTTCATTTTAATGGTGCATTTTGGATAAATATTTATATATTTTTTCCATGTATATTTATAGTTTTCCAGTCTCAGCTTCTGGTTCACATGACGAGGTTGCTTTGCCCTGTGCTGGGAGATCACACATACTCCTCGCGAGTCGGGAGGGTATTGGGGCAGTATATATATGTGCCTTTGGAGAATGCTGTCCCCCGGACGCAGGTAAGTCTTGATTTGTCAGATGAGTCCTGGCGTAGTAAAAAAAACATGTATTTTTCCTGCAGTTATTATGTGCATAAAAGGGGTAGTCGCTTCCATCCCACTATGTCTCAGATAAGTCTAGTGTGTTTAAATGTTGCCATTAATTATATGGGGCATAAAATAATACGGAGGCAGAGTGAGTGCAGAGTGAGAGATTGAGAGCAAAAACATACTTTTGTGATAGAAATATATCTGCATCACTGTAGATAATGTTTTTGGAATGCAATGCAGATGCTCTTTATTCTATTAATTTATCTTTAGAGGTTTTATACATTGTCTGGGCAAAAATTAGGGCAAATGCGGCTTGCAAAAATAAAATGTAAACAAACATGCATTGTTTGTGAATTCCAGTCATGCCTTTACTTTACTTTATTCCACAAGCTGCTAGAAGAGAAGATTTTGCGTAGGATGCACTTTACTCAGCAACAGATGCACCGCATGCCTCTTCACCTCCATCTACATCAGCTCCTGATACCAGACAAGCCTGATGGGAAGGGATCTCGACTCATCACGGCTCCCCCTCCACCTTTCTACCTAAGGACGCTCCAGCTCTTGGGACTAACCATGGAAGAGAAGCCGGTCCGCAACAATGATATTTTGTGTTTTCCAATAGCAGGCAAAAAGCCGATTGCCTAAAGTCGGTTACCTGGGACAATAATGTAATGTCTAAAGGCAACAGAACGCATACTGTCACGGGGGTCTCCTACGGATATTCAGCTGGATGTAAATATGCTTTTTGGGACACTGGAATCTGACTTCTTACTTATTCCTAATTTAAAAACATAGGAATACATAAAAAAACACTAGTAATTGATGGCTTTATTTTTTAAATAACTTTAATTCAAGCAAAATAGAATATAAAACTGATAAAATAATTTTCTTGCCTTAAGAAATGTATATTTTATAAAAGACACACAAGTAATATCATGAGTCACAGAAGTCCCACAGAAGACATGAGTGCAGGATGACCAGATTAGGGGGAAAAGGGTTATGAAATAGCAATATGCTACTTGTACTTTTTGCCCTGTAACATGCAAAAAACATTAGGCATTTCTAAATATTATTTAAACAAAAGTCCACAAAAATGTTTTGTTTTTTTGTCAGCCATGTTTTATTAATTTTATAGTAATTTTGACGATGTAATCAAAATAATAGTATCTAAAGAAAACCCTTCTAAAAAAAAAAAACAATATATAATTTGTGTGAACACAGTAAATGAGAAAATTACAGCTAAGCACAAACACAACAGAACAGAAATGATAAAACACTCACGGTGACGAAGGGTACAAAATGGTCTTTAAAGGCTTAAAATTAAATAAAGATAATTAAAAAAAAAAAACAATGTGTATTCTCTTTATGTTTGATCAGCACTTCTGTGTTAACAGAGCATTGTTCCATTCAGTCAATTTCCAACACTGATTCAGGCGTTCTGTACAGTACCTGGCTGGAGAATGAACGAATGTTCAAGTTTTGCGTTTTACATGAAAAAAAACGGATCCCGGTGGACCAGGCATCCCACCCACCAATTCTCCCAGCAATACAGGTCCAGACAGCCGGGTGCCGCCGCGACAGATTTCCCCTCCATCACAAAGCAAAACAAATTCAGATTGAGCAGATAAGGAGCCCGCTCACTAGATTGCCGTCATAGAAATGACATCTGCATGAATCCAGCGCAATTCATTATTTGATCCTTACGAAGATAAATAAAGATTTTGAATCGTACTGGACTCGATGTTTTTTCTATAACAGCAGTTAAGTCCGTGCGCTGCTTATCTGCTTGACTTGAATTTGCTTCATGTTTTGCATGTTTAGCATACAATCAGTGTCTGATTTTGTTACCCATATCCCTGTAACACATTTCTAAAATGTATATTTTATACGTAGTATCAGTAATTTATTCACATTATGTTGGCTGTAACAGTCTTTAGCGCCACATTGAAACAGGTATTAATCTGTTAAAAACCTGAGATATATTTTGTTGATGGTTTTTTTTTTGTCCCTCTGCCTGGGAGGATATTAAAGCACCAGCATATCGGTAAATTGTTTGAATGGCTGCATTAAGCAGAAAAAAAAATAAACATAGTCCGACATGGAAATATCCTGAGTAAATTATGCAAGTCTATACAATTAGGTATTTGTCCTGAAAACGTAAATGTTTGTTTTTTTCGGCGGCAGATGACCGCTCCGTGGTATTGGAAAACGTGGCATTCACATTCGAAGCGGCGTGGGGATAACGGGGTTCCGAATATATGGCGGTGCTCGTTCATGGCGCTTAATAGGGTTGGTTGTCATGGACAGGTGTAAGCAGGTAGATTTAGCCAGTAGCCTGCCACTTTTGGAACCTGTTACATAGGGGATCTTCAGGGAGTGCGGACCCTTAAAGAAGACGCTGGGCATCTTTTGTTGGTAAATGGGACCTGTGGATAAAAGGAATAAGGATGTTTCAGCAGAGTCTCGAATAATCTGACTTTTAGTTGGTTACACTTGACAATTCTGCCCTTAAGTTGTTCTCTCTACCCCAAAGAATTCAGGACATCCTCGCTTGTGGAGATCCTGAAAAAGTGTTATGGGGTAGCAACTGGAAAAAAAATTCTGGGAAAGCAAGTCGTTTTAAATGAACAGAAACTATGGAAAATAATTTTCTAACAGGACACACAAATATACAAACGTATCAAATAATGGGAACCTGTAACATGTATTTAATAACAATAAACGTTCACTTATGGAGAAGGCCTCAACAAAAATCTGAAAGGTCTTTTATCGCTTGGTTCTTGCTACATGTAGCTAAGATGAAAAAGTGTGTACGTTTTACGCGTTGTTACCCCATCCCTTTGGACAAAAAAAATAAAAGGACACATTTCTACTGTCAGTCATCTTACCGGTTGTTGCCCCTTTGTTAAGAATCGGCAAGACTTTAGAGTCGAGGCTGGTGAGCTTCATGTCTATGTAGCCTCTATCTCGTAGCCCGGTAGAATAACGCAGGACTGGCGGCTTCTCAGACAGGCGCAGTTTTAGGTCGATTGGAGAATGATGATGGAAAGTAGATACTCCGCTCTTATATAATCTACCACCATGTGCCAGTCCTAGCACATCTTTGTTTTCTGCCCTAGATATTTTAGGTGGTGTCAGAGTCGCTGTTGTCTTTGGCCTGGTTAATGTACACGGATGGCTTGCCGGTGATCCGGTAATAGCCTCTTGACTAGCCTGGGAAGTTGCTGTTGAGATGCTGGCCTGCACCATCGACGAAGACTTTTGTCTTATCCTAGGAGCGATAACCATATTAAATCCACCGTGGGACTGTCTCTGTGGAGGGGGACGTGGCTTCTTAACAGTGGATCCTTCCACCAGCAGGTTTATTCCCTTATACTGAGGAACATCTACAGAAGCCTAAAAGAACAAAATACAGTAAAACATGGTTAAAATATGTTAAAGCAAAACATAGAAAGGATACTCAGTTAAGGCAATACCTGTTTGTAGATGAGCTCGAATAACCCCACATCCGCTTTTGAGTCGCGTCTCCAATCTAACACCACCTTCAGGGTGTCCTCCTGCACCGCAGCGCAAAGCTCGGTGGTCACTGCTGTCGATGGTTCCATGGTTGGACTGGCGTTAATCTCAATCAACCAGGGTTGGAAGTTCTCTCCAAACATGAAATCTGCTCCGTACAATTCAAAACTGCTCTTATTGGGCTCCATCACATCTTGGGAACTCTGAATGGCGTGGATTATGGCAGATTTCATTCCTGGCACAATCACCTCCTTGTAGGCGCGTCCCGCTCGCATCTCTTGTAGATATTTCTGAAATTCATCGCAGGACCACATGTTGCTAGAAGGCACCAGAGGATGGCGCTTCCACGAGTTCTCATAGTACTTTTGTATGGAGTTGTTACAGAGATGTATGGAGCTGTAGTAACGAGAGAAGGTGTTTAGCTTTTAGTTTCAAGTCAATGAAAAACTACTTGTCTAGGTTTAGGCTGTCTGTTATGGGACTTTGGAAACTAAATATAAATAAGATACTTGAATAACATAACATTAATCCCACCACTAATTTACCTGTCTAGATTTTCCAAGGAGAAGGTCTGGGATGAGAAGCGAATGTAGCATTTCTTGTAGAACCAGATCGTCAAAGGGTTCCAGTCGGTCACCAGAAACCACTGGCGCACATCGAACTTTGTGCCGTAAATCAGCAGTGGTCTCTCAATATATTTTTGGATGACCCATTTCCCCTCCTTGACTATCCCTGGATCACTGCTATCCAGCTTTAGAATTTCTTCCAAGCGATCCATACAGATTATACCTACGCCGGAACAAACATTTGACTTTAGAATCTTACTCACAAACTGAAAACATGCAAGGTTTCTCAGCTTCAAATAACAGTATAAACTGGTCATTTTACTGAACATGTGAAATGCACAGGGATTTCATTTCAGATGCAATTACATAAGCAGCTATCATAATACCACGGGGAAATGTCTGGGCCGTTGATTAAAGTCCTTTCCTCATTAAAAAGAATGTGGGTGCTGATTCTGAAGATCCGGACAGGCATTGAGAGACACAGATGGAGGCAGAGCTACTCGTAAATAGAGAAAATGAGACTTGTGTATTTCTTATTTTGGACTTCATCTAGAGGAGTGAAAAAATTCTTCACCTTTTCCCTTTTTACTGTTGTCTATAATTCAGCAATGGCTGAAACTCTATCTAGCAGTGACTGACATCTCAACCTACTCACCTCTGCCACGGGATTTAGCTCCTGGTTTTACAATCCAGATGTTCCTGACGCCATCGATATCAAGCTGTGGATTCACTGATCTTAACTTCTCCAGCACATCGTTGCACCGATTCGCAAACAGATCCGAGTCTTCAATCGCAGCACCATCACTGTAACAATAAAAAGGGTACAGTTCATATACTCCTACCTGAAGCGCCATTGCTCCAGTTCACCGAAAGAATGTTGGTGCGACCCAAGTTGGGTCTCTGGGTTTAGGTTGACAAACAAATAAGAATTAGATTGACCGGTTATTTTAGAAATGCTCTTAATTCTAGATGTTCTCTCATTATAATTTAGTTTCTAATCGCAGCTAGATCTGCGCTGTACGGCGTCACTTACTGGATGATTTGATAGTAGCTGCGTAGAAACTCATTCCATGCTGCGTCAGTGACGATGGGAATCTCTGTATCGATATCTTGATGTTCCAATGTGCCGAGATACGATTCACAGGCTTGCAGGGCAGTCACAATAACCTGAGCTGGGACGCGGTTTGCTGGAGAGAAGAACACGCAGGGTTAAAATGAATGCACTTTGCAGAACTGTTGGCTGAAATAATTAATTGATTGGAGCTTTTTGTGTTTTAATCCGTCTAATAGTCCTAGATATTTACTTTAACATCTCTGGGAAGCAAATTGGATATTGTCATATTGTTTTAGGAGAACATGGAACGTTTATGCAAAGTTGATACCTTTTACTAGACCAACATAGAAAATAATGTAAAATTACATAAGCTTTCAGTGCCTTAGATGGAACAAAAGCTTCTATAACTACATTTTTTTCTATGCTGGTCTTATATAAACCCTACTCACCGTCCCAAATGATGCCACTTCTGTGTTGGCTTCCTGACACCAGCTTCAGGATACTCTGGGCAGCAGTTAGCCAAAAGTCTTCTGATTTTAAAATAAAAAGAGATTTTCACAAATAACAGCAAGATACAAACTTCCTCGCTGTAACTTACAGAATGTATCATTACTCGGTGCTCTAGAATTACATCTAGATCTGACCAACATATCACAATTCAGAGAGGACGCAGTTATCATGATAAGTATTCCTACCCATAAATGCTCGCTTCTCATCAAAAACTCCAAGCCTGTAGCAACGCGGGAAAAAGGTGTCTGGAACAGTGTCATCAAACCAACGCAGATTTCTCAAATTCACACATAAGCCAACCTATAATAAAAGTAATTCATTTTGCTAACTTATTTGTTATCAGAGACTCAAGTATTAGGCCAGTCAAGTCAGCAGACTTACAGCATGTTTCACCCCAAAAATAAGCAGCCGCCACAGTTCTTCCACAGTTTAGGAAGTAACTCGAGTGCGTTTCCAAAGCAAAGGGGGCAAACAACTACCTACAGGCGATTTATGATTAATATATTGGGGTGTTAATGGTTTCCCTGATCATTCTATAACCTCGACAGAGATTTGCAAGCAATTAAAAGAAAAAAAAAATAACTTGTAGTTCTGCTTTCATAGATGGAGACAGATCGGTTCTCCGTGTACTGATGCCTGTCTTTAAATGGACTGTAAGTCTTTACATCCTCTTACCTTGGTTGTAATAGCTGCAGCATGCGCGTAATGGTTCGTTATCTGATCCTTTCGCAGGGAACGACAGTCCACGGAGTCGCGTCTGGTTGTCCACAAAAAATAGGGATCTTCATTGCGGACAAGACATGACTACATGGGGAAAACACACCAGGGGTTTCATATATATATATATATATATATATATATATATATATATATATATATAAAACAATGGTTACTCAAAGCATCCAAACCCAGTGAAATAAGAGGAAACGTGTAAAGGATACATTTATTCTTATCCCATTCAGTCTTTAAAAGGAGCCCCAAAGATGATTAAAGTCCCCTGGTAATTGTTCAGCTAACGTGGTAATCAGCATATTTCTCAGCACTTATATGAAATATGTACGATTAGAAATAAGAATCTGTATTGTACGTTAATATATACATTAAATATTTACCGTGAGGTTGTGGAAATCATCTAGATCACCGTCCTTGTCCATGTTATCACCATCTTCATCTTATAATTAAAAAAAAAAAAAAAAAAAAAAATAACACATAATTTAAAGAGCCGACAAAACAAGCTGGTCTAAAAATGTTAATTGACGGCAGACATTTGATGATGAGTAAAGCGCCTCCTCTGTATTATTACCTTCATCGTCGTTCCCACTTCCAACACCTTTTTCCCCGTCCATGCCTTTCCTACAAGGTTTTGTAAGGCTGGGGAGTTTTCTCTCCACCCATCCTCGCTCTCTGAGGCATCTGCGGATCACTGGGTACGGGCCATGGATGGTAAAAATCTTCTTCTCCTGTACGACGGTGTTAGGAGAGGAGATGCACATTAAATGATCATACTCCATGTTTCCATACCTCCCAACATTTACACTAACGAATCGGGGGACCCCCCCCAGCCTTCCTTTAAATAAATTAAAAAGAAAAGCAAGCGAACGTCCAAAGTTGAGGAACGCACGTCTCTGTTCCATCCAAATGAAAAAGTTGTATTAAAAATCTAAATGAGGACCATGGAAACAAGTGAAATGTTTGTAACAATACGGACCTTGGAGTTCTAATTTAGAACACGGACCATACAGTAACCCCCCGAGCTTCAAAATGACAAAATGAATGGAAATGTTTCTATAACATAACTAAATCAGTAACAGTGAGTTCTGCTGACCTTAACGGCGTTATCCGCCAGGAGTTTGGCCTGTTTCAGTTTTTCCGGATTAATTCTCGAGTGAAGGGTTCTTTTCCGCAGACGCCCTTCAGAAGAAGACGCTCTTCTTTCTAGAGTAATATGACAATAAATAAAATAAAATAATTATTTTCCCTTTAAATAAAGCTCTGTGTAATTATTCTGTATATCAGTGTTTGCGCTGGTGTAAATATATTCAAAGATAAGGATTTAAAATGTATAGAGGTATAAAAGTATATATATATATATTAAATACAGTACAGGTTATGTCAATATCATTATTCCTACCCGTTTTGGGACCTTCTTTCCCAATGGAATCCCCCCCTTCCTTGTGCGATTCAGAAGAAATCTGTGGAAAAACAATCGAAAGCAATATTTAGCCAAAAAAGGAATTTCTGAAACAGTGGAAGAAGAGGGGTTCCTGTTTCACTATTGAACGTATCCATTATTAGAAATAATAAGATGAACGGTACCTTCTGCACCACCATGGTGGCGGGTTGACTCAATCGGTAACGGGAATCAATAATCAAATGTGTGCTCTTTCAGAAAGAGACACGCGGTCCAACCAGATAAACGGTAAATACACCGACCTGTGTGAGAAAAAAGTATTTTAACATACCGGAGAATAATCTATCCTGATACAGGGCTGCATTAACCTCATAACTGCCCCTTACCCTGCATTATCTAAAGGGGGCTATATGGTAACCATACACAGAAATTAATATATCACCATCTTTTTTTTATTTTTTATAATTTGTACTCGTTTCCGGTTTTATTTTATTTCTCAATTTACAAAAATTGTATGTTTTCAAATGATGCAGTAACTTTCATATAACAGTGACTAAAGCCCAATATTTTGTGGTTTTTATTAATGTCATGCTATATGTAGTAATAATATTAAAAATAATAATAATAATAATAATAATATGCCCTCTGCTCATTATTTAATGCACAGTGATTATTTATATACTTATACACTTTACCGTATAGCAGGAGGGGCATCCCAGGTAGTCCCAGACCCAGGCCTGGCCCGGGTTGGGGGTATCACCGGCTCCCGGTACACCCAGCATGCACCGTCGCTTGCAGTCGGTCTGACACTGCCTGCTCGGAGTAATCCCGCCCCTTTTGTTTGTAGTCCACGTGACAACCATTTCCAGGGTAACAAGGTAAACTAAAGCCATCGTGACGTTGGCCCGGACGGGCAATCTTCAGCGACCTCGCGTGGACTGTCCCCAGGACACAGGCAGCATTTAACCCTTTCAGTGCCAGTGGGGAGGGCTGATACCCCTGGCGATTTGTGAGCATATAAAAGAGGTTTGAGGGAGAACAATCTGTGCCCCGACTGTACCCTTTACCTACTGTCTGTATACCTTTTATACCCCTTGATTGTACCCCTGCGGCTGTGTGTACCTGTATTATACCACTTGTCTTACTACCTGTGCACTGACTGCACCTCATGGATACCCCTAAAATTATAGCGAAGACGATCCCCTGCTACGAATAAATGTGTATTTATCTGTGTAAATGAATGACAACTATACATCGATAATACAGCTTGCAAACTTATACCAGTCAACAGTAGCTACAACCACCACGCCAAGTAAAATGTTTTGCCCAGTGTTCTAAAGTATACAGCACCATTTGTACTAGATCCTTTCAGTGGTCCTTCCGTGGCTTCTGAGTGCAGCTTCTTGTCTTGATTTGTATTAAATCAGACTGAATAACGTGCGCCGCCAACAAAATGGGTTTGGGTTTGTTTTACTATTTTATCCATTGGTCTCAAGTTTCCAACATCTCCCCATAGCGCACCGAGGTGTTTAATACACAAAGCGACGTAAAGAGTATCAGGAATTGCGTTACTCGCCCGCTAGAACCAAGTAGAGGAAGTTGCATACTAACACGTTATTGAAATAACACTTCGACCACTTCCCCAACGGCGTCACCATCGGCACTCACTACCTTTTCTCTTTGCACTCAAGTTCCACGACATTAAAAAGTGTACTAGAAACTCACCTGTTTACCGCGGGAGCAGACATCCCACCTTTCTGTTCAAAAGGGTCTGGAGAACTATTCCTCCCCATTACATTACTTCTACCTCTTTGATACATATCTCCCCTCTCTTTGGTGGCAGCTAATTTGTTCTGGCAGCCTTAGCAAGGGTGGGGAGGAAAAATATAAAACAGGCAATATTGGTTATTTACACCAGTTGTGTAGTCTTTTGAGAAAAACACAAATTCCTTACTTTTAAACCATTTCATTCCCAGTCTTATTGATTGAAATACAGAAAGATAAAAAAATAAAACTACCCACAAACTGTGACGGTGGAGTTTCCTTTTAAACGATATTGACAAAGAATCGGATGACAAATCAACTGCTCTGTCATTCTGATCGACCAATCGCAACGTGAAATCAAACAAACGTAAGGCAGGTGAGGGTCTGGATCTGAGAAAGCTCCATCCACGGTTCAACCATGAAATGATGCACGTGCTATTGGGTCAGATGTATCATTAATAACCATTACTAAAAATGAACAGCAAAACTGAGTAGAAATCTGCTCAAAAAGGTAAAATGTACGTTTTTGATCACTGAATAGTCTACTGAAAAATACGAGTTTAAGTAACATGCACAAAGCTGCACACAGGAGACAGGACAAAAAGGCTTTATTTATTTTTTGAATAAGAAAAAAAAAAATCTACAGTTAAGTGCAAAAAGCAGAAGAAACAGAAGATACGACTTTAGCTTCCCAATTTTCATTTGGACCTGGACCGCATGTAAACCTTTAAGTCATTTACAAAGAAGTTCAGGGAGTAACCGTGGTATTTGGCAAAAAAAGGTCTATGGGAGAGAGAAAAAAAAATAGCGATGCCTGTTCCAGAGATACAGACTCATTACTTTCCTTCACTACGACTGTCAATAAGAACGGGCGCACAGCCGTCTTAGCAGAAAGAAAGGTGTTTATTACAGCACCTCCGGATACAAGGGCAGTAAAACTGTATTTAATTAGCAGAACAACCACACTTTAATGACACACCTCGTGTAGTGCAGGTGGTTGGGTCACCGCCTCACGGAGCAAGTGAACAGTTCATCTATCATCTGTGCTTTTACTCATTTATCACTTGTATCGCTGCAGGTTATCGGTTCTTGAATAAAGATTAAAAAATAATAATTTTGTTGTGTTGGGAGGCAGGTAGGCTTTATAAACCCCTCTAAATGTCACTTTTATGACAGTTGGTTATTGGTTTCATGTCTCTCAGAATGTCTTTGAAGAAGAAAAAAAAAAAAGGCAACAATAAAAAAAGAAGAATAAAGACAAGCACATAATTTCTCTCAAAATAAACAATAAAAATATTCTGTCCCATCCTGTCGGGGGATTTGGAATGAAGATAAATGCCATTAAGCAACATTTCCCCCCCGGAGGTCTCCCTTACAAACATTCACTGCCTCGCTATTCTGCCCCGAAATGCAAGCCCCCTCCCTTGGCCCTATTATCCCCTGCCTGGCTCCCTTTTTTGGGGGGATAGCAAGGCAGAGATCGAGGGACGAATTGAGGAAGTTACATCCTGCAGTCTGATCCACAGTCTTTAAAACTGCAAAAAGAGAGAAATAAAAACAGTAAGTCACAGATATAAAAGTGTTAAGAGCTCCCCATGTAATGATGACTTCAAGCCAGGTTGTACCCAGTCTTTCCAAAACCAACAGAAAGGATCACAGAGCCAAGAAAATACAAGCTTACGTTCTTAAGGAATTCCTCAGCTACGATACGAGCTCTTGCGTTCACCGACAGCTTCATCTCGCTGATCTCTTTGTCTATCTCTTCCATGAAATGGATCACAAAGTCGACCAGCTTGTGTTTGTACATCTGCTCTGTATGGAAGTTTGTGATCAGGAAGCTAATATCGTAGCCCTGGGAACAAGAACACGTTCTTCAGATACAGGAGAACAATACAGTAATAGAGCAAAAACTTCTCATCACTCCTACACATGAAGCAATTAGCTTTCAGACAGCATGTGGGCATTTATATAAAAGAATTCTGAACAAAGAACTGGGCATGTACATAGAGGAATAAAATGTATTAAATTGGCGAAATAAATGACTGGGGGGGGAGCGGTATCTTCAGCAGAAGGGAAAATAAACCTTTTACACGGTAAGAGGTTAAGACAAAATGTATTTTGGGGGATTCTTATATAGCTCAATAAGCAACAAGTCCTTGTTGCAGGTGGGATCCATTACATAAGACACTACAGATCATATGGAAGAGACCCAGAGATTGTTGGCTCAATCAAGAGCAAACAAGTCAAAAATACAAATAGCCCCCCCTCCCCAAATCCTTACCTCAATGGGCTTTCTACGGAGGATAAAGAAATTTTCAGCTCTCATCATCATAAAGCGCATAAATTTATGGCACAAGATCTTTTCAATCTCATCAGCCTGGAGAAGAAGACGAGAAAATAAATTACGATTTGCCGAAGTTTAGTTGAATTGAAGGAAGACATCAAGTTGTATTTTGAAAGGAAGAAAAAAAAAGTTACACTGCCTTGGCTAAGACTTGAATGAAAATCAACATGATGTGTTATTTTAAACGTGATTTGTTTAGATATTCCCTGGATAACTCATCACATTATGGCAAGCTGAGATTCATCATGAAAAAATGTATTTAAAACAAATTACAAACACAAAGGCTACTTTATATGCTCCAGTGACAAAGTTCTGGGTTACTGGTGAGAGTTATCATCTCAGATAATATATAACCAGAATACTCCATATGAAACCTGTGCATAGATGGCAGTCCCCCAGCACAGACTGCTAATAATTTGAACAATTATTGTGCCTGATAACTAAAACGTGAAATGGCAGAGTTAGCTATTCCCAGAATACTCACCTGCTTTACTGCAATGCTGATGCGCACGGAGTTAATGGATCCCTCAATCAAAACCTTCTCTTTTTCATTTCTGCTAATGACCACCGGCTGGAGCAGCAGCTCTTTGCTACTCCTGTAATACAAGGTTATATTGTGACAAAAGCAGAAAGACAAGATACTATATAAACCAGTTCGTTATCAAACAGGCCGCATTTTATTTGTAAACCTCCATTAAAAATGTGTAAATATTGGGATATTATTTTCGTAAACACGCAGCCTGCATCCAATCACAAATCGCATCACTTTATACAGGAGATGGATCTCTTCTGTGAGCCTGGCTGTTATGGGGAGCTCTCTATTCATGTCTCAACCTCTTGCATTTAAAGAGTTAATCAGTGATTTGATAAAAGTATTTAACAGAAATATTTCCACCGTCAAATATTTCAGCTGCTCATAAGCACAGCATTTTGAAATGTGGTTAAACAGAATAGCAGGTGTTTTAAAGCTAGCTTTCTGATAAACTAATCCAGAATGGATGGGCACTAATATGGCCTCCACGGCATGTTTGTTTTTTTTTACCTGACTTCGACTTCGGGCTTGTTATGTCTCTCCACCACCTGGGACGAGAAGTTTTCCAGACATAGTGCTGCATGCAGCGTGGCACGGACTGCGCAGAGGTACGGGCGAAGTGTGGCGGTCTACGGAGGAAACATAGCAGACGTTAACAATTACTGCATAGTAGACAACATAAACAATGTATCTTATCTCCTGAACTTCCCTTCTCATCCGCTACCCTCACACAGGCTGATCCCGAGAACACGCAATGCGTGTATGTATGTATGTATGTATGTTTATATATATATTCGGACATAACAAGCCCGAATTCGAAGTCAGGTAAAAATGGTACATTGTAAGATACATTGTGTATATATATATATATATATATATATATATATATATATATATATATATATATATATATATATATATATATAAAAGCATAGAACATAAAGTAATAAAGACTCAGGAAAGAGACAGATCTGCTTTAGCCTTAAGTAAACAAATCCTTAGATAAGCCTCTGAACCGCAGAGAACTTGTTCCTAGAATACAGCCAAACATGAAAAGATCCATATAACCCGGCTCCTGTGCACACAGCGTGGAACGGCACACAATACCCCACTGTTTACATAAACGTATCCATAAATAAATGTTGGTAAACACTTCCGGAATACGTATTGCTACTTAATGCTTTCAGCTATTTCAATGAAATGCTCCCTATATTTAACACAAACTTTCCTTTGAATTCCTTTTAGGAACAAAAATAAGCAAAAGTATCAGATTGACACTTAAATCCTTCTTATCTTTTTGTGATGTCTAAAAAAAGAAAACATCCTACAGTTTCCCAAACAAGCTTCCCCCACGAGCAGAATAACGGCACAGCTTCGGCAATAATGAAACCGCGTCTATTTTTGGAGCCGGCTGTTCTCAGCAGAGATGGAAGACGTTACGGAAAAGCAGCTGTCCCAGCTTTGAATGAGTTAAAGCAAAGCAATCGCTATTCCGGAACAAGCAACGGGCAGGTAAAGGAGCTGAACCCGCGCTGGATGACCCAAACCCATCACGCCTGCTCTCTTATTATCTGATAACGGCTGAAATAGCATTACAGACAAAGAGGGAGAAAATCACCATAAAGATAGATCTAACGACACGATCCAGATAGGAAGACGTTCACCAGAATTCACAACATACCTCTACAAAATTCCCAAAGCCCGTAACACACGCAGTAGCTCACAGGCATTTCGACGCGCCCGTACACGACTACGAGTATTACCTGGAACGTTTCACTAAAACCACACGCCTTTAACCTCTATACAGGCCAAGAAGCTCACAATCTGTTATCACAACACGTTATCTACCCTGCCCAAACCGAGGCATTTCCACATACAGAGATTTACACATATTACATATATTCATACCTTTTCTAGGATTTTACTGTCAGAACAAACATTTAACAACGAAGGCTATGTATACAACACAAAAGGATTAACAAAGAAAACACAAAGTAGCATTCATTCCAAGTGTCCGGACAATGAATGGACACACACACTATATACATATATAAAGTACTCCTTTTATACAATTCATTGTCAACACAATACGTTGCGTTATTAGCATGCATGGCAGCCGACCAGCTATTCTTGAGGGACGGAAGGCCAGCATTTTGAACCGTCTTTGCTGGGTAACAGATTCAAATGTCAGAAGCATGACTGCATAAAGAGATTGAGAAATAAGGAAACCACAAGGCTGCGGAAAGGCTGTGTTTTTTTTTTCTTCTTCTTTCTTCTAAATCTTCAGTTACAACTCAAGAAGGACAATCTAACCTGGAAATTCTGCCCCGAGTCAGGAGTTTAGTTCTTTTTCAGACACAGTCTGGGAATTAGATGATGCGGTGCTTCAAATAACGGTATTAAGGAGTAAAATTAAAAATAGGTGTTATTTAAAATGTTAACATCTGGAACTAATGATGGATGCCCAGGACGCGTACGGAATCCTGCTGAGGAAAACAGCTGGCTTAGCATTAAACAGACTTTGTGTTTGGCGCAAGTCATACAGCTGATGCAACTGTAAGTTGAGGATTGAACACAGATAGTTTTGGCACTAAAGATATCAACGCACCAACTTCTTTTACAAAGGTAACAATTGTCAGTTTGGGTGCCCCCGGCACCACAGAGTCCCCGACAGCCCAGGTGCCCCCTGGAGCCACAGAGTCCCCGACAGCCCAGGTGCCCCCCGGCACCACAGAGAGTCCCGACCGCCCAGGTGCCCCCCGGCGCCACAGAGAGTCCCGACCGCCCAGGTGCCCCCCGGCGCCACAGAGAGTCCCGACCGCCCAGGTGCCCCCCGGCGCCACAGAGAGTCCCGACCTCCCAGGTGCCACACAGTCCCAACAGCCACACAGTCCCGTCACGTCAGGTGCCCCGGCGCCACACAGTCCCGTCAGTCCAGGTGCCCCGGCGCCACACAGTCCCGCCAGCCCAGGTGCCCCGGCGCCACACAGTCCCGCCAGCTCAGGTGCCCCGGCGCCACACAGTCCCGCCAGCCCAGGTGTCCCGGCGCCACACAGTCCCGCCAGCCCAGGTGCCCCGGCGCCACACAGTCCCGCCAGCCCAGGTGCCCCAGCAACAAATGCCAGTCAAATTGCTCCTGCACCAGTTCTTCTGGCACAACTAGCCCTTGTTTTTTGGATAATGAATGAGTTGAACCAAAATTTAGATTGTCCTGAAGCCAAATTTACCCGAAATCATTAAGTGCTAGTTGGACTGACCCCTGTCAGAGGCAGACAGCCGGAAACTGCACCCTCGGTATGTTAAGGAGGCCCCTGGGCTGGGCCCGCTCTTGTGCTCTCTGCAGAGACTGATTCACTCACCTCAGGGCCACTCCCATGCCCATGCCACGGACACTCTCCCCCTACCACCACCCACAATGCCTCCGGTATTCCCGGTGCAGGCCTGGGTGCCCCTTTCTCCACTACATGCACGACAACCCCACCGTATCCCCGAGGACCCCAACATCCCCCTCACCATCGCTCCGGTCTCCCCGATAGCGGAAGTGGCGGCTCTGCGCAGGCGCAACTACCTTCTTCCCCCTCACTGAGACAGCCAGCGACCGGCCTATACCATTCCTGTGACAGGGGAGGAATTATTCCACTGCTTTCTCTCCTTGATTCTAATTACAACCGCTACTTCGGAATTTACGATGGCATGATTAATAGTAATAAATAACCCAAGAACCGTTGGTACGGGTTGACTCAACGACGTATATTTTGAACATAAGAAAGGAATATTCGATGTGCTCTCCCTCTACCCTGAAAATGCATCCTTCTTGAAAGCTTCTCGCCATATTAGGGAATATGGAATGTTGAAGGATCAGACCAAGTCAGACTGTCGGGGGTGGATTGATGCCCCATTCAGACTGACTTTCATTACGTGGAAGATTATAAGTAAGACGAATATCTACAAGTATAGGTCACTTAACATTTATTTTACATTATTTCATGTCACAGAGTTTCTGTTCTTTTTAAAATATTCAGAGGGTCTCCCCTCTCGCGGAGTGCGACATGTCCATTGTCAGCTCAGCCAGCCCTCTCGGTGAGCGGTTTGGGCGAATCCATGTGGCTGAAGAGGGGTCTTTGAGGTAAATGTTATGCCTGAGTATGACTCAGCTTTATGGAGGCGGCTGATGGTATCGGTACATATTCGTATATTGAAGGGGGTATTAAATGTACGCGAAGCGCTCTTGGTAAATTAAAATCTAAAAGCGGATTCCCCTGTTCTGCAGTGGTATAGGCCGGAGGCTCCCGGTAAGTGAGAGGAGGTGACACCGGCCGCTGGTGCCCCTGGCCTGCCATCTGCTGGTGGCGGTGGAGAGGGGCTGGCAGGAACCACCAGGCTGTGGGGCGGAAGTGTGAGTGTTTAGTGCTGGAGAGGGAATGGTGGGTACAATGGCTGATGGGGTATGTGGGGGCAGGGCATGCATGGGCACTGCCTGCAATAGTGTGTGAGTGAACACTGCCTGAAATAGTGTAGGAATTGGTACTATTGCTTGCGGTGTCACTGCTTGCAAGTAGTGTGTGTGTGTGTGTGTGTGTGTGTGTGAGTGGGCACTGCCTGCAGTAGGGTGGGTGGGGGTGCGTGTGGGCACTGCCTGCAGTAGGGTGGGTGGGGGTGTGTGTGTGGGCACTACCTGCAGTAGTGTGTGTGTGGGGGGGTGAGTGGGCACTGCCTGCAGTAGTGTGTGAGTGGGCAGTGCCTGCAGTAGTGTGTGTGTGTGTGTGTGAGTGGGCACTGCCTGCAGTGGTGTGTGTGAGTGGGCACTGCCTGCAGTAGTGTGTGTGGGTGTGGGCACTGCCTGCAGTAGTGTGTGTGAGTGGGCACTGCCTGCAGTAGTGTGTGTGTGTGTGTGTGTGTGTGTGTGTGTGTGTGTGTGTGTGTGGTCTCTGCCTGCAGTAGTGTGGGTGGGGGTGTGTGAGTGGACATTGGCTGCAGTAGTGTGTGAGTGAGCACTGCCTGCAGTAGTGTTTCTGTGTGGTAGTAGTAGTGTTGCTGTGTGGTAGTAGTAGTGTTGCTGTGTGGTAGCGCACAGAGCAAGTTGGCTGCCAATAAACCGTTTGTTTCTCCCCTTCCTCAGCCTCTCTGTTGCCATGATGAGTGAATTAAAGGATTGTCCGCTGCAATTCCACGAGTTTAAGTCCGTAGACCACGTGAAGCTGTGCCCCAGGTACACCGCGGTGCTCTCCCGCTCCGAAGACGATGGAATCGGCATCGAGGAGCTCGACACGTTGCAGCTGGAACTGGAAACTCTGCTGTCATCAGCGAGCCGGCGGCTCCGTGTCCTGGAAGCTGAGACCCAGGTGACTTTTGCTGTTCGAGGTCACAAATATTTAATGTTTGTCCCGGAAATGGCGAATGTCTCCCTCTCTAAGTGCGCGGTGTGCGTCTGTCTAGTTGACTCCTCTCTCGCAGCTCTTTATTTACGATCTCCCCCTCTCTTTCTCTCTTTTAATTATAGATCCTGACAGACTGGCAAGATAAAAAAGGAGATCGAAGATTTCTCAAGGTGGGGAAGGAGATCGAGCCGGGAACACCCATTAAACACAGCAAACCCAAGAAACAGAAGTTGGACGGAAAGGGTAGTCACGCCGCCAACACCGGCCCCGGACGGCCCAAATCCAGAAACGTGCAGCCCAAGATCCAGGACTATGAGATGACAGAAGATCCCGTAGATGTGCCCAGAATTCCCAAAAATGATGCCCCCAACAGGTAACGTTATTTCTATTTTTAACTTAAACCTCATTTTTTTTCCTATCGCTATGAAGAGTCTTTAAGGCCTCTTGGAGTACGGAGTGGTTGGGCGGAAGCATCCTTAACGACAGGATGAGGGGCAGCGTTTCATAAAAGGTTTTGGCGATTCTTATTTTTTAATGAGGCTAAATAATAAATAATGCATGTTCTCGGCTGACTCGGTGGATCTGAAATGCAGGTTTTGGGCCTCCGTGGAACCCTACTGTGCGGACGTCACTTCAGAAGAGATAAAGGTGTTGGAAGATCTGCTGAAGCCTCCCGAGGACGAGGCGGATTATTACAAGGTAAGAATAAAACGTGAATCGAGCGGCGCTTGGCACGTACTGGTTTCACTGGTGCTGCGCCTTCATCCAAAGTCCACAAAGCAAACGTGCTCAGTTTTTTGGGGGTGTTTTTGTTTAAATATATGCTGTGTCTTTTGCTTTAAGATTCCACCGCTTGGGAAACACTATTCACATCGGTGGGCACAGGAGGACCTGCAGGAAGAGCAGAAAGATGGAGCCCGCGCCTCTCTAACCGGAGACAAGAAGAAAGGTGTCCTGGGACCGCTGACCGAACTCGACTCCAAAGGTAGTAGTACTTTATAATTCCTGGAGTGGGGGTTAAGTACAGTTACAAGGCAACGTGTGTTTTATTAGCAGCGGATACTTGGCTATTAAAAATGGACCCTTCATTCCCAGACGGCGATTGGCATCGATGCCTAGAGAATACATTGTATGAAAACTGTGTCTACGGGCATTTAACTGCTCACCAGCATGGCACGGGGGCTTGTGTTTAAAACTCGCCAGCCCTTTACGTATCTTTATCCCAAACCTTAGCGTCATAGTATGAAGGTAATGTGTGACGTAGCCGTTGTTGCGAAATCAAAGCCTAAAGAGCCCGGCAAGTACATAACACAATCGCGGCTTCTTGGTTCCATTCAGTAAAGAAAGCCTCCCTTATACCGTAACGTTCCGTAACATACACCGGGGCAGATTTATGTCACACGTTGTCCTGGCTGCTTTTAGATGTGGACTCTTTGCTAAAGAAATCCGAATCCCAGCACGATCAGCCAGAAGACGGCTGCCCGTTTGGTCACCTGACACAGCGTCTCCTGCAGGCTCTCGTTGAGGTAATTGCCCACGTTAACATGCGCGGTTAGGCTTCATGCTTGTCTTATCCAATGCAACCCCTTCTATTCCTGAAAGTCCATTTAATGACTTATTTATACAATAAATCCGATTTAAATACTTAATTTTAAAAGGAACAAAAGGAAATCATTTTTAATTTAGAATTCCATACTGGATTTTTTCCCCCAAACCAGGAGAACATTATATCCCCGATAGAAGATTCGTCTATTCCAGAGATATCTGGGAAGGAGTCTGGAACCGACGGCGCAAGTACATCTCCCAGAAGCCAAAATAAACCGTTCAGGTAATTAACATGTTATTCGCTACCTAAGATGTTGATTTAAGGAGTTTAAAGTAGCAATATTTCCAAACGGGGCCAAGAAAGAATGACAAATTTGTGTATGTAGAGCAAGCAACATCTACATTATGAGAGATGCTCCAAAATGCTTTATACTGTGTGGGGATGATAAAGTCCCTGCCGGTAAGGCCACTTAATGCATGTGTGTGTGTGCATGAATGTGTGTGTGTGTGTGTGTGTGTGTGTGCATGAATGTGTGTGTGTGTGTGTGCATGAATGTGTGTGTTTTTTTTATTTATTAATGTATTTCTTATTGTAATGTGGATGCTCTCTGTAGAACACTATTTATGTATCGTATATCATATGGACAAGGTACATTTTCTTTATCCCTAAGACCCCTGTGGCCTACCAAAGACTGATATGAAGCAATTTCCATTAAATTACTCGATTCCCCTTACTTTGCACATTCTTGTAGTGGAAGCCAGCTTATTCGTACAGCGCTATGTCTTTCCTGTGTATAGATAAATGACCAAAACTGAAACATTGTGATCTTCTGGCAAGGAGGATGAGCGGTTCTTTCATTTAAACATATATTTTTTACACAAATACGATTTTCTACGACTGATCGGTGATCGTTTTTGTTTCAGTGCCCCCCACACAAAGTCCTTAGAGGTTCGGATAAAGGAGGAGTTGATCGCTCAGGGTCTGCTGGAGTCAGAGGATCGCCCTGCCGAAGACTCGGAAGACGAGGTGTTGGCAGAACTACGCAAGAGGCAGGCCGAGCTTAAAGCTCTGAGCGCCCACAATCGAGCCAAGAAACAAGAGCTGCTTAGGTAAGGAGTCCCACCGCAGCCTAAAGAGTACGTCCTCTGACACGCACCACGGCTTCTTGCTTCTATGCAATGCCTTCGTTCTTTAATATCATGATCCCAGGTGTCACAAACTACATTGCAATAAAGGGCTTTATTAACTAAACCATTTGGTGAATCGAGGCCCTTACAGGGACACTTCAGCCGTGCAGGAGATGTTTGGTCTGGTGTTATAAATGTGTTACCTTGTACTATATTTTTATGATTATTTGTAACTTTTTTTGTTTTTTTTTTGCCGATCCAGATTAGCAAAGGAGGAAATGAATAAACAGGAGCTACGGCAAAGGGTGCGCATGGCCGACAACGAGGTTATGGACGCCTTCCGAAAGATCATGGCGGCCCGGCAGAAGAAGAGAACCCCGACCAAGAAAGAGAAGGATCAGGCCTGGAAAGCCCTCAAAGAAAGGGAGAGCATTTTAAAATTACTGGACGGATAAAGGGGGTTCCCGTGAAACGGACATGTGTTTGGTGGATTGGGATATGAAAGGCTGTGTGCTTTCAGCGAGCAGACTTGGTTACCAGGGAACCCCAGAGTACGGATGTGAGTCCATTTCGTTTGCCCCCTCGAGGACATTTTAGTGTTCCAATAGAAAACAGAACTTTTTTTATATAAATATTTGTATGTTGCATTCATTTTTTTTTTATTATTATTAATATTATTTTCTTCGTCCCCCAGACCTCTCCTTTGTGATCATATCTCCCATTGTGATATTTTATTTGGAATAAAATAAATGTGAAATATTTTGCCGTCCTGGGGTCGATTTAACAAGACACGAGTTACCGTTTTGGTTAGCGAAGTTTTTCAAAAGAAAGTTTGTGTAAAATTCGGTTAATCACGTAGACAGCTGGATACCCCTGCACTAGAATCCATACAGAATTAAACGTTTTGGTGATAAATCTTTTTGAAATTCTGAAAGATTAATGTGACAAAAGCTAGAAGGCATATGCTGTGTTATTATATATATATATATATATATATATATATATATATATATATATATATATATATATATATATATATATATAATTTATTACATACATACATTTTTTTTATTTTGGGGATAAGGTAAAACCAGATTCTATGGACTACATTTACTGATTACACTAAATATAGCCATTTGCCTATTAGCAATTTAGCTATTCTAAATGCATTTGTGCTTTCCACGCCTATACATTGGGAAAATAGATTTTAAATTACTTGTTTTGTTATGTAAACAAAAAGAGGTATTTACGTTTTACGGTAACTTACAGATACCAATAACGTTTATCTAACATTTACTCTGTGCTGTGTGTGTGTATATATGTATATGTGTGTGTGTATATATATATATATATATATATATATATATATCTAAATCTCTAATTTCAATCCGTAATGGGTGGGAGAATAGATTTATCCCTAAAATGCATAACAGACCCCTATCTAAGTGTCACATTTGCCCCAGACGTAGGCAGACTCATAAAGGCGCCGATACAGAAGCGCCGCTGCCAGCAAATAAAAATGATAATAGTGTTTTTCATATTATAGCACTTTTTTATCATCATGCTGTCCCTTTAAATTAAACGAGGGATATGTTTGAATCGGAGATCATAGCCGTGGTGTTGCCTAGCAACCATCTCACCCATTCTTACCAATGAATATGACTCGTGGTTAACCCTTTGTGAGACGCAGAGCAAAAGTGATCATTGGGGAGGAAAAACGATGTGCCGGATAATGCCTTTGGATGGTAAAGCAAGCCAAGATAAAACGAATTAAAAATTGCATAGAGGCGGTGCTTAAAGCTAGCCCTGCCCACTTAAGCATCATCCTTTCTGATTTGCTCGCCGCCCAGTTTTTGCTGCATTATGGAGGGTTCCGGTCTGTTAGTGTTTAAAGTTGGGTGATAAAGTTGCGAAAGCAGCTGTTCAGTCCCTGCAAATTTGGAACTGTTGGTAGCTATGAAGGTGAGGTCGTAGTTAGAGGAATGCCTAGGAGGAAACATTACGGACGCATTTTATATGACTTTGTGACCCAGTGATAGCTATAAAGTGCAAGAAAAAATAATGTATTTTGTTGACATAATTTACTTTTTACTGCTGTTTCTATACACATTATCGGGGCTGTAGAACCCTCTGATACCCTCATACCCAGCAAACATTCCGAGCTCCTAGAAAAGAGGGGCATCGGGGGAGCAAATTCCTCCTAAATAATAGGTGCCACCTATACAATCTATATATGCCAATAGAAAAGAGCTTACTGGCTGCAGGACCTCATCAAACAAAAATCAGAATGTCGCCGAAGCTCCAACAATAGATAAGTGTTACTTTGAAAATCTAAATCTTTTAAGGGGAGGAATAAATACCCTACTCCACATACCCCCCGCCCCCAGATTGTATTTTTGTTGCAGCTGTATAAAGAGCTTTACGAAATACGCGCCCTCCGGCTTTATAAATGTAGGTCATAATGTTCTTTATCCTTACAGCTCTGTGTAGTCCTAAACCATAAGAACTATGGTATGGGAAAAAAATCTCAAATCTGCTCGATATTATAATATAATCGGCTACAGTTTAATAGAATCCCTCAAGGAGCGCATTATATTCCAGCCAATGAAATCCCGGCGAGGACCGCTTTATACGGTAATGGAATCCGATGAATTACTGATATAACCTCCGAGTAATAAAGGTTCTTTCGTCATTGTCATCGGCTCTCGGATACTGATCGGGGCTTTTAGGGCTGTAGAACCCTCTGATACCCTCATACCCAGCAAACAGAAAAGAGGGGGGCATCAGGGGAGGAAAAGGGGACAAAGGAATTTGATTCTAAAAAGGGATTTGTCCCCCCGAAGAGGGTCACTTGGGAGGGATGCCCTGAACATGGCTTGCTGTCCTCTGTATATCACAGAAGGGCTATATCACGGGTACCTGCGGAGGAGTGGATCGCTTGATAAAGGCACTGAAAGCGCATGGTTTAGTGAATATACACGTTTAGGTTATTAATAGTCGCTGCGGCTTCTCGCCGGATCCTCCAGCGGGAAGCGCATTAAGATGCAGGCGGCTCCTTTCCGCAGAAGCCGGGATCAGAAGGAAAACGAAGCGCTCCATAAATAAAAGATTTGATTCATTTTCGCGCGGAGGCGCGGGCGCCGATCTGTGGGTGACTCCGGGGTCAGCGCAGCGGCGGCTGCAATCCATCACTGCGCAGGTGCGACGGGAATTAACCATTCGGACGCCAGAGAAGCTGGGAAAGAGACCCTGGTGACAAATAACGAATCAACTCGGACCGACAATGACAGAGAAGCGGCTCAAATCACCCGTTTCTTACTGTCGCCCCTTCCCGCCTGGCATTGCTCGATGCCTCCGAGGTGCATTTAATCAAAAAGCGGTTCACAGGTGAGATGAGCATTTTCGAGCCATTGATTTCTCTCGTCGATCTTCTCCTGCAAGAGAGAGGCTGAACATGCCCTGCCATTATTAACCCTTTATTTACAGCTCCGGATCTGCCGTCTGACACACGGGACAAATGCTAGTGTGCCGGTGGCTGGTAGGGCCACATACTTACCCACACGCTAGCCTTAAAGTGCCAGGGCTGCTTAGTCACGGGCAATCCAGCTCTGGTTATTGTATTTACTATTTTTTACTATTTGTGTTAAAAAAAGGGAACCCAGTATTTTTTTTAGGACCCCAAAAACTGCTGCTCCCACCTTCCACTAAGTGGCCAAATGACTGCGTTACAATGTGAAGCTCTAAAGACCCTACGTGCAATTCCACAAACGGACACTAGAGGGTGCATTTTGTATTGATAATAAAGGTCCCCACTAATAACGTGCGTTCAGTTATCTTATTTATTTTGTGCGCTTCTTATAGTCCCTTCATTCAAAGGGTCTGCCAAAACTAGAACTGCCGGACCAAGACAAACCGATACATATAGCAACGAGGACTCGGCTCGCAAGCTTACAATCTAGTTATTGTGACACAGTTAGCTGTCACAGTCAAGTCAAGCCTTTGCCAACCATGCTCTATATGCTCCATATATATATATGTATAAATATATCACTTATTGTTTTATATAGCGCCATCATATTCCACAGTGCTGTACATTGAGTGTGTATATATATATATATATATATATATATATATATATATACACATATTACATAGATAAGTTAATTACATGACTCTAAAGGTTGATAATAATCTTAACATCAATTACTATAAGTAGATTTTAAACCATTTTGCGGTGCGAAATCCTTGTTGAGAAACTGGTCGTACCGCTCTGGTGTAGACAAAAGGACAAGGAATTATAGGCTGAAGCTTAAACCAAACATTAAATAAAAATAGTACACTTAAGCATACACAGAAGGGACTATGGGCTTAGAGTAGCAGAGTATGGGTTAATCAGCATGGGTGTAAACTACAAGGTGCGTATACCAGAGGGTCAGAGGCTTAGGTGTAATGTAAAGAAGATTTATATTAAAGACAAGGTGGTAGATAAGTGGAACAGCCTCCCAGCAGACTAGATGGGGCCGAATGGGTCTATGTTTCTATTCTGTGTGATAGTTACACATTTCCAGGTCTGTTTTTCTGCAGAAATAACCCCCATCAGTAACCAGGGACCCCATAACCTGCCCTTTCTTCCAGCGACATCCAGGCAGCACTTGGAATATTTATAATTAGACCACAAAAAAATGATGCCTGCCGGCAACCTGCCTGCGCCGTGCTGGCGATGATACTTCGGTGCTTTATGGAGCCCTCTGCACTACGGACCGTGGCCTTTATTCAACATATTTGCCTAATTAAAGCTCACGATCCTTTATAATGACAGGACCCCTCTGCATCTGCTTCCTAAAGCCTCCTCTTTTATTAGGCAACGCTTAGATTTACGGCTCGGCTACATCAGGCCCTGCAGACGGGGCGTTGAAATGGCAGAAGGTGGCCCTTATAATAAGATTTATCACAGCTCTAATGCTCCGATCAGGGGCGTCACTGCGAACCGCACCGGGTGACACCATCGGTTGGGGTGACTGACACTTATTATTATTATTTATAGCGCCATCAAATTCCGTATCACTGTACCCAAAACTGCTGCCCCCCCCCCCCACACACAAGCATGGAGCGGTGACTGACTGTGTGTGTGTGACTGTGTGCGTCACTATGTGGTGGTGTGTATGTGATAGTGTATGTAACTGTGCATGCATGGATGTGACTGTGTGTGTGTATGTGAATGTGTGTGCATGAATGTGTGATTACATATGTGTGTGAATGAATGTGTATGTAACTGTGTGTATGTAACTGTATGTGTGTGTATGTGCGTCCTTGTGTGTATGTGGTCAGGTACTGGAGGAGGTCCACGGGGCGACACCATGAGTTACCACGCTGGGGGACACCAACCCTGGTGACGTCACTGACTCCAGCAGACAATATGCCTCGAAAATGGCCAATACTGGAGAATCAGTCACTTTCAGATTGTGTTACTGAAAAAGTATAAAGAAAAAAACGCATTTAAATGAGGCATTGCGTAGAACTCTATATAATGTCTGGACATCCTGAATAATGATCTCCAACATTACCTGTCTTAGTCATTGTATGCTACACCTATGGCAAAACATAAAATGAAACATAAAAACTAAACAAAAACAAAGTTAATTAAACATAATAATAATAATAATAATAATAATAATAATAATAAAAGGATGTTGGTTACTTTGTGTTCTGTAATTCAGTTTTTTTTTACATTTTGATTTCTGGTTTTATTCATTTTTGAATTCGTATTTGGATTTCTCTTTCATGATAGAAAGGGAGGAACATTTGTGTTCATGAGATATCTGGAAATAACAAAACAATCCAGATTAAAAAATTGCCTTTATGCTGAAAATAGTGAGTTCATGTGGGCAATTTATGTCATTGAATTATATTTGGATGACAAAAATTAAACTCAGACTGTTTGATGTCCTGAGGGTTACAGCCCAGGCACTTTTATTATTACTATTATTTATTGGATTGTATAGCGCCATCATATTATCAAATCATCAAATAATAAAATAAAAACTTTACAGACGTGTAAGTAAGGCGAGTAGACGGCGGTTATGGGATTATAAATTTAGGAAAAGCAGCAATATCTTGTTTATAATTTTTTTTTTAAGTCAACATTGCGGATAACAGGCAGATCATTTTCAGATTAAGTTAGCTCTGTATAATGTCAAATCCTTTTGATATTTATTGTCATGGAAACAGGGGCAATTAGAAGACAAGTTGTGCAACTTCTAGGTTAGATGAAGACCCGTCTAGTCGTTATGTCCCTGAAAACATGGTTTTCTTGCAGTTTCTGGGATACCCAGGGAAGGGTTACTATCAGCCTGGGTTCAATTAGACATCCCTGGAGCCATCATATATATACATATTATATATAGATAGAAATCTGCATTAACCTATTAAGTGTCGGGGCGTGATTACCTTCTAGGGACATCTGTTGATGTTTAAGGGCACTGTGATAAAAAAAAGGAACATTTAATTTCATGCCGTTTTACTATATATTATTTATTGAGTATTGACTACATGTGTATCTGTGTGTATATATATATATAATATAAATATATATATATAATATAAATATATGTATACCTAGGAATCCTACCCATATGTAGAATTTGTGAATTGATATTTATTAAAGGCACTCACATCTTGCATTTTTCAGGTTCATGTTTTTAGTGCCCTTATGATTCCTTACAATGCCCCCCATTGCTGCTCACGCCGGGGGGGTGGTCTTCAGGTAACCTTAAATGACTCTTTACAATTCCAGTCCTTGTGAACTTTAAACTCCCATCAGGGTCAGCCAAAGGGACGCGATTGGAGGTGTAGCCCATAAAAGCAGGTTTTATAGACTGCCACTTGCACTTTGTAATTGATTTAGACCCCATGTACTGGTCTGTGTGGGATCGTATACTGGATTATCAGGGCTGGGCTATAGGTGACCCTACTAAATAGATTAAGGAATAATTTGGAGCCCCATTAGAGGCCCTATGCAAATATGCCACACAGTGATTACCATATTATATATCTCATGTAATACAAATAATAGAGTGATTCCATGTGACCAATAAATGATATGTATAATGAATACAATAATATAACATTTTTTATTTATATAACGCCTATAAAAAAAAAAAAAAAATATTGGTTAATGCAGAGTTGGAACTGAATTAAATATCCCTCCCGTTTTATTCCAGTATTTTGCCCCAATATGCCCCGCTATCCCTATCTACCCCACCTTGCTCTGCACGCCTACCCCGCCGTCCCCAGGGTGACGGTTTGTGAATGAATTAAATGCGCTTCCCCGTCAAACAGGTCCTTTTAAACGTAAACCACTCCCCTCCGCTGTTATTGGTCGCCAGCTCGTCTGAGGCCCCACCTTGCACTCCAGGCCCCGCCCCTGAATGTGCTGACATCAGCCCTGGGCAGGGTAGGATGGAGAGGCAGGGACTGGAGGCACAGACACGGTGATAGCAGCCAGCACACAAAGGACCCAGCCTGTGCCGACGTGTCCGGATCCTGCCCAGGTAAGGCATGCATACATCATTCCTGCTACCTCCTTCGCTGGGAGTAGCAGCACACCTCTGCTGGACAGTACATGTGGGCTTTATCTTACCAGTGCCTTGGATGTCTCTTCCTAATCACATCAGCTGTGGGTATACAGGTGGCAGCTGCCAGTGGCATGGATCAGGATGTCACATTCATCTTGAGACTTGTGGGGGTCCCTGTCTCACCTGCGCTCACACTCTCTGATGCCATGACTGCCCTTCCCTGGTGCATTGGGCACAGATTAGGCTTCATTTTGGTGACGGATTTGTAGACTGAGGGCAGATGAACAGCACTGGGGTAAATCCCAGGATGCTCGGGGCCAGTGCAGAAATCCTAAAGGGGGGGTCATATACATAAAAAAAAATGCTGCTGCAGAACCTCTTAATCAGCTGTCCAGTCTGATCTCACAGAGCAGAGCCAGCGCTGGGTAATTGTGCTCTTTTTTACTGTACCGGTCTAAGTGGGGAGAGACTGGTATTCCGTGGTGGGAGGAAAGCAATCATTAAAATCAATCGTACCCCGGGGGGATTCTGCCTCGCTGACAGCCACCCAGCCTGAACGCTGAACCTCCGGTGATCCCATAGCTCCGGGCTACAGCATTCTCATTTCCTAAATCCATTCTGCGTCGAGTTCAGCGCCGCGCTCATCAACCCGACATATGAACCGTATGCAAACAGAACCTCTCCTAAGGCAATGTCACCGCACACACTAAATACACGGAATACTGTGTCACCTCACCCCATTCTATTGTCCCATCCTTTTCTCTTTAATCGCCTGCCCGCCATCTACATCTTCTTGTGTTTACGCATTGTCGTCGTGGATAGGGTTAATATCTCAGGGGCTACTCATATATCTGCCACGCTGATTGACTGACAGTGGGACCGTGCGATACCTTTTTTTTTTTTTACAGTTGCGGTCTCCATGACTTTATCCGTTCTCCATCAGTTGAAAAATGATTTTTCTTTCCTGGGGGGGGGGGGGGATTTGTTTGCTGCCTGCGTTTTAAGCGATTTAAGTACTTTTTGCGTCTTTCTTCCAGTGCAGAAGTTCATTGTGCGGGGCTGTTCTGTATACAGAGATCACGCTAATTGGCAGTTAGCGCACAGATGCCATCCACAGCTGTTTTATTTTTATGACCTAGACGGTAATTCGCTTTGAAATCCCATTATTATTTTTATTTTTTTTCCCTTCGTTATAAGCACTCGCAGCAGAGGTTCCCTTTTGACTTCCAAATGCCCCCCGTGCAATATAATTTCCTGCACGTCTTCCAATGTTACTATTAAAAAAGTGCCTTCCGATAGTAGGAAATTGGCAGAACCTACAAGAACGTGGTACTTACCATCTGTCATGGCCGATTCTGGGGTCACAACAGTCTGTGGGGCAGAAATATAAACTTAGGGAAACCTGGCGTCCTGGTTCCTTTTTTGGGAGAAGTTTGCACGGTTTAAGGTGTCCTTCCCACAAAGTGGTCAAATTCAGCTTCCGGGGGATATGGTAGCATGTCCCATCATGCCACATAAAGAGCGAGTGGGAACAAAAGCCCAAATACAAAGCACATCAGGGGTGTAGGAACCTCAAAGGTGATGTCCTGTTCTTTTCAGTAGACGTTTGGCCAGTTTGAGGACACCATCGTCATTCCCATGATGTGGCCAAATCCAGCTTTCATCGGCCATCATAATATCACTTGCATGCCTTTCTGTTTTAAGAGAACACGGGAACGGAAGCCAATGAAAAGGTGACCGGCCAGATCCGGGGTGTAGGAACCTCAAATGTTCCAAAGATGGTCCGTTACCCCCATCTCGTGACGCCATCTGGATTTTGCTTTTGGTGTAATCTTTGGGTACACTCACCCCTGCTGGTTGAAACTTTCTTGGCCCAGACTGAGGGCACCTGCTACCTTTTCTCTAGAAAATCTAGAATTTGGCATTCAAAGATCAAACCTGATGATTCCATGGAAGTTCTAAAAAGATTCCCAGATAGACCCGTCGACTTCAGGGTTACAATCTAACCCGCGCTACTTTTCTTTGGCACAGCGATGACGAGTGGCAGCCCGGGGGTTCTAAATAGAATTCTATTCATTTTCCATAAGGGTCATATTTGAAAGGGTTAATCTTTCTACCCCCCCCCCCACACTTACAGGATGCAGTGGTCTCTGGGGCAAGACAGCCATTCAGAAGTTCCTTGCTTTCTCAACGCTGGTGGTTGCAGGTTTACAAAAAGGAAGATAAAAGGGATTTCAACATCTACGTAATTATTATAAAATCATAGATAACCTCGTTATGGTCGGGATTAATAACCGTAGTCTTTTTTAACGCGGGTCCGGGGAAATAGGTAGAAGATAAAAACCCTGCATTCAGTCTCTAAAAATAGCAAAAGTTATCTAACCATGCGCAGCAGCGGAGATGGACTCTGTGAGTGTCGGAAGACAGTTGAATTTGCTGTCTATCCAGGATGAGCAAAATGTGATTTTTTTATTTATTTATTTATTTATTTATTGGCTTTCTCAGAGTCCGTTTCACAAAATATAACTACTTCTATTTTTCACAATTAAAAAAAGTAAGACTATTATACATTTTTTTTTACCATTATTTTATTCTGTTCCATGATATTCTGTTTGTTTCCCAAAAACCTGGTGTAAAGCTTCTGGAATTTTGGGACCTAGACTTCAAGAACCAGATGTTAGTCGATGGTCTCCAAGCTTTTTTTTTTCCATTTGTCTGACTTTCTGGAATAAAGACTTTGAGGGTGTAGAATGTCCGTATTCTCCTTCCATTTACTACTTTGACAAATCCTCATAAAGGTTCCGAACCTTTTACCTTATTGGGTGGAAACCCAGGTGAAGACGCACCGCTAGGCATTTTCTAACCGTTCCTGAATTATTTGTCAAAGCTCCGTGTAGACTTGAAGACCGGATCACCCCGTTGAGAAAGTCCTGTAAAGAAATGTATCTTTCCAGAAGTTTCTATCCAGTGTCCACGTCCTTATTTCTAATCTGCTTGGAGGACATGTCTTGTGGCCTCAATCTCCGTTACTGTAACTGTATCCGGTTTTTGTTGCCAGAAAGACTGCAATGTTTTCAGATAACCGTTTGGCCAGAGTTGGTCCTGGAAGATGTCAGTCACCGGGGGGGGGGGCTCTCTTGCTCTCGTGGTGGGGTATGATCATCAGTAAACCTCGTCACAAGGTAGCTGCCCCAGTGTCTGCTGAGGTCTCTCATATCAGCGTTGACCTTCATGAGATGTTGACTAGGCAACGGTTACTTATGGTTGAGTTCTTAGCACTTAATGATGTTTTAGTGGGCCTACATCTAAAGGAGGTTAAGATGTTGGGCCACAGTACGTTTTAAGGCCTCGAAAGTCCGTTCTATCATGTATTCATGATCAGGAACAGACCTGCTTGAACCTCTATGTCTCAATGTGTCTCAATATCTGGTTTTGTGTCATTTATGGCACAAAAAGTACCAACAATGGCTGGCTACCTTGGAGGGCATTTGAAGGTTTTTGGACTAGATCTCTCTTTAATTTGCTGGTCCCCATGTTTCTCCCGTGAGTTTTTTTTTGTTTGTTTTTACCCCATTTTCCGTATAGAGGGGCAGATTTCTGCCCGGAAAATAAACCCCTTTTGCCACAACTGGGAAGGGGTTAAGGAATAACCTTGTAATGCGATCATTAGCATCCCAGAAAAGAAACGACGACTTAGTGTTTCCAAATTCCTGGCAAAGTTCTTAGCTGGAGTATTATTGATCCACTTTTGAGCGTAGACGGAAAGTGAATTGAATTTTAAGATCAAATTAATATTGCTTTCCTGGGCTCTAAAGTGTACCGCAATCTCTCGCGCGTCAACAGGCAATGGCGAAAGGGTCTTAAAGCCTTAAAGTGGGCCGGCCACCGAAACGGGTTTAGTTCTTCTCTGTATACCATAAAAATGAAGTTATTTTTTTAATTTATTTTATGATACATTTATGTCATTATATATTTGTACTAATTATTATACATTTATTGCTCAAGGGAACATGTTTTTCGTAACCGTTACATGATTTTCCATTTTTCTGTAATATCTGTAACCTATTAGAATTAGCCGGAGGGGGGAACTGGGCATGTCTTTTATACAGAAAATTAAAAATATTTGGGAAAATACAAAAATGGGTTATAAAACCATAATTTAGTAATTAATTACATAGAATGGAAAGATAGAACTACAGACTTGTACACGATAAAGGAGATTATTGTGTTTGTTTTAAAAGTTAAAATGTAGATTTTTTTTTTATATAACATATATAAATTTAACCTTTTCAGAACCAGAGGTGTCATAAGGCACCTTGGGAAGGGTTGACCAGGGTCAGAAGCGAGGCTTACGTGAAGTCCGTGGAATTATAAAGTCTTTTTATTATTATTATTATTACTATTATTATTATTATTATTTTCCATTATTATTAGTGGTGCTGAGAATGTATATCGTACCCCAGTTTCGCCCAGTATATCGTTCCATACATTTTCCTAGGCAGATGGATGTCGTTGTAACTGCTGGAACATCCTGCCACGATCTAGAATTTCCACCCACTGCTTTGAATTTACTGAACATCTGCGGCTGTAAATAGTTTTCACGAGAAACGTTATATTTTAAGATACATTGTAATAAACAGTTTATGCAAACAGTCTCATCAGAAGGCAGATAACAACTAACGGGTTCAGTTCCAACCTCCCGATCCCGATCAGGACTCCCCGCTCGCTTCCCTTAATCTAGAATACTGGCTCCCCGTCAGAACCTCGTCCCTGCATCTGACGTGGCATCATTAATTTATTTATTTATTATTTTTTTTACAATGATTTGAATTTTTATACTTCTTTTTAATTTAACCCCCTTGTGAAACATAAAATCCTCGGAAAAATCGCCAACATGTTCCATAGCGCTGTACAGTGTGACCCAAACTGCATGTATTGTAATTTAATAAATCAATTAAATTGAAAAGGGAACCGGCACGGAAGCCCAATGGCCTCCACCAGTAATTTACTCACCTGCTACCCTATTTATAACGCATTAACCAGGCCCGATCGTCTAAAAGACCTGGTCAGTCAGCTTTAGGCCATCATTGAAGATTGCATTAGGTTAGGTTCCCCTCTTAGACATGCATGGAATAGGCATATGGCTCCCGAATCTAAGACCATCAAGAATTTGTTTTCCCTACCTTGTATGAAACGATTGGAAAAATCTTATACAGGGCCAGCCTAGCACTTCCACGGCAGAAGCTCACTGGGGTTGGTTCTTCATAATGTATAGTGAAGTCAAGGTGAACTTTTCCGCAACGTCCTCTGTCTAGAGAATAGACCTTATTGTCTCTCTAACCAATCAGAGAGCAAGACAGTCGCAGCATTCAGCTACCATAAATTCGATTGGCTGCTTCTACTTCCTTTTTCATTGCATGGCATGCGCCGTAAAATGCATTGGAATCCACGCAGGATGCCCTCCCATATGCATTTTACATGAAACTAGGACCGGAGAGGACCTTTAATGATCGAAAGCTTTCACCGTGATTATAAAAATACACATTAACACCGCTATAAATCCCCAGATCTTCTTTGATCTGTGACCTATTTTTTTTTTTTCCCCCCCCCAGCGGAATTGACTTCTATATTCTATTCATTCATATAATTCCCTTAATATTTTACCATTTTTATTCCCTAATTTTTTTATTCTTAAAAAAAAAATAAAATTCCAAGGATGTATAATAATATCGGAAATAATATTTAAAAGGCATTTAAAGTTTTACCTTCCCTGGTACTTCTTGGTTTAGATTTAATGATTTCTCTTTTTTTTAGATATTACGGGAACATTTCTAACCTTTTATTCCATCTCTCCTATATAATAGAGTGTTGGGCTCGATGCGGGGGCATGTAGGTGAATCTTTAAAGCGGTTAAACCTCATGTGCATTCGTCGTGGCATGCTCCATTCCTGCTCCTGCTGCTTGGGTTATCTTGGAATTCGGGAGGAATTTGAGGAGTTTGTCTGATATTTATGATTTGTTGAAGTTTGTGGGTGTTGTGCAGTGTGGCAGGTGATTGGGTAATTTCTGTCTTTACAGTTTTAATGAGGATTTCATTCTAAACATTCAGATTTTACGGCCTGTTATAGTCCTTGAAACTCACTTGAATGGGTTAATAGCGATGGGTTTATCCATCCTCTTATTTCAATCTCTGTCTTCTTTCCTTTTTTCACTTTCTCTCTCTTTCTTTTTCACTCACTCTCTCGCCTCTCTCTCTCTCTCTCTCTCTCGCCTCTTTCTTTCTCTCTCTCTCGCCTCTTTCTCTCTCGCCTCTTTCTTTCTCTCTCTCTCGCCTCTTTCTTTCTCTCTCTCTCGCCTCTTTCTCTTTCGCCTCTTTCTCGCCTCTTTCTCTCTCTCTTTCTCTCTCTCTCTCACCTCTTTCTCTCTCTCTCTCTCGCCTCTTTCTCTCTCTCTCTCACCTCTTTCTCTCTCTCTCTCTCTCTCTCTCTCTCTCTCTCTCTCTCTCTCTCGCCTCTTTCTCTCTCTCTCTCTCTTTCTCTCTCTCTTGCCTCTTTCTTTCTCTCTCTCGCCTCTTTCTCTCTCTCTTGCCTCTTTTTTTTCTCTCTCTCTGTCTCTCGTCCTCTCTTTCTCGTCTCTTTCTCTCTCGCCCCTTTCTCTCTCTCTCTCTCGCCTCTTTCTCTCTCTCTCTCTCTATCTCTCTCTCTCTCTCTCACCTCGTTCTCTCTCTCTCTCTCTCTCTCTCTCTCTCTCTCTCTCTCTCTCTCTCTTCTCTCTCTCTCATTCTTTTTTTTCTTTATTCCAGCGTTTGAGGTGTTCAGTGTGGTGGGAGGCAGTAAAGAGAGGGGAGCCGTAGTCTTAGTCCAAATGCATTAGCGCTGTTGTTGTCATGGTTACCTGTGAAATGTAGTTATTTAAAACAAAAAAAATGGTTGATTAAATCTCTTGTGGAGGTAAAAAGGAATTCCAAGAATAGCTCAGATTGAGAATGGATCTAATGATTGTTTTTATTATCTAATTGTATTATTTTATTTTCAGATTTGTAAAGTATCGTTGAAATGAAATTTAAAGATTTAAAACTGGAACTGAAAACTGCTGATTTTGGGAAAGTGCATTGACTTTAACCTCTTCAGTGCCAGATAGGGGTCACATGGTTCAAATAAGGAACAAAGTGGAAAAAAAAAAACAGAAATAATGGTATCTGTTCATGTGCGAAAACCTGATTTCTAATCTATATTTATCCCAATGACCATGTAATGTTTCCGATGATTGAGCAAGTATAACATTTAAGATTCCACCACGTGTGCATATATTGAGGTGTATTCACTAAACTGGGAATTTTTCAGGAGAACAAAACGTTTCGAGGCGTTGCCGTCACCGTGCATTATAAAGGGCCAACCCCTGCCAGGTTCTCCTGCATGTTAAATCATTGAGATGACTTTCCAGAAAACTTCACATTAACTATTCATTACGCTGGGTCGGCTCAGCCTTTGTGTACGAGAAGCCCACAGGGATTCGCCATTATGCAGAGTCATTGAGATGCAATCTTTAAATTCTCTGCAAACCCCCAGTTTAGTGAATAAAGCCCCAGAGACTCGGAGTGTTGGGTTATGAATCCACAACCTGGCAGCCCGAGCCTCTTGCAACATGTGGATGGGAAGAGACCCCTTTACTCCGGGCATCGAGGCTGCCTTTAAAAGTAATGTGAAGCCGCACAGAAACAGCTCCTCGTCGAAATCGAGAGTTTTGATCCTTCAATTTCTCATTTTTTTGGTTTTGCTGATTTGTCGGGTTATATCCCTGCTTGAAGATATGTGTCTCTGGAAAGAGATGATGGGCTATAAATGTTCTGTCGGGTGTCTGGGTCACCCTCATTCAAAAACTTCCCGTGTCTATATATAAACAAAAAAAACTCTGTGAAATGTAACAATGTAATGGTGAAAATGTAACACTTGCCCTAAAGCCGTAATTATACATGTAACGATCTAAAATCACTTTTTCGACTCTGTACGTGGAGCTTCCCAGTTCCGGTAAAGTTTGGGTGTGAGAGGTGTCATTATCTACGAGGCAAGTCGTTTTATTTTCGTGCGTATTATCTGGAAGTCGGCCTTGATAAAACTCGTTTCGCTTGTTTTTGAAAGCAAGACGAATGTGGTTTTTTGAGGTGTTTGGAAATTGGCAAATTTCCGAATGCAGGTAGACGGCGTGGAATGTGGGTTTGAGCGTGGGAATGTAAAGGGTTGTATCTATCAAAGGATCATTGATGGAGAAAACAGCTCAAAGGGCTTCCTGGACAGATTTATCCAGCTCTGTCTCTCTGTGACCAGTTTGAAAATGAGGGTCCGTTGAAGGTCGGCGGTGGAATTGGAATTGCCCAAATTTGAGCCGCTTAATATATTTACTTGGATGAGCTGGGGGCTGTACAAGAATGTATTTATTAATGGTGCTAGTACTTGGTACTGTAGCTTGAAAGAACACAAAACCAGTTAATAATAATGGGGCATACATCTCTTCCCCCTTTCTCCACTTGACCGCAGACACTGGTCTTCTTCTCTTTCTCCACTTGACCGCAGACACTGGTCTTCTTCTCCTTCTCCACTTGACCGCAGACACTGGTCTTCTTCTCTTTCTCCACTTGACCGCAGACACTGGTCTTCTTCTCTTTCTCCACTTGACTGCAGACACTGGTCTTCTTCTCCTTCTCCACTTGACCGCAGACACTGGTCTTCTTCTCTTTCTCCACTTGACCGCAGACACTGGTCTTCTTCTCCACTTGACCGCAGACACTGGTCTTCTTCTTCTTCTCCTCTTGACCGCAGACACTAGTCTTCTTCTCCTTCTCCACTTGACACCAGACACTGGTCTTCTTCTCCATAACGTCCTGCCGTAGGAGTCCTAGAACACCGGTCTCCTTGGATTTTGGTAACATCCGTGTTAATGTCACGCTTACACTGCCTGTATGGTGTCCGCTATAATGGACGGGTGTGGACTCTTCAAAAAAGTCATTACGAAGAACTCCTATTCAGACTCGCTGCCGTGTCCATCAACATTTCTAAAAATAAGTTGTTTTAGTTCATAAGTGTCAATGAAGTCTGAAAATAAATGTTCTCTTCAGCTGGCAAACCGCGACCTCCCTGTTTTTTGCGTGACTAACAAGAAAGTGACAAATCCGGTGTTTCTTGATATTGTTTCAGGGAGGACACCCCATTTATAAACATTCTTTTTTCGAAAGGGATGTCTTCTTTAAGTCCTGCTGCTGTTTTTCATGCATGCTAAAATGTAAACGCTCCAATCTGAAAGGCGGCCTGATTTGCCATCCATCTCCGGCACGCGGGGCTGTCGCGTGGAAACTTCGGCTAGGCAATCTATCCATCGCGTGCCCCAGAGTTTCCTGCTACTTTTGTAACATGCAAGAAGATAAGATAAGCAGATGAAGTTGTCAAAGAGCTGCTCTTGTTTTGGATAGAGCTCTTTATCACCGGAAGGATACTGGGTGTGACGGCCAGATCCCATTATTTTCAGGAAGGTATTGTGCACAAAATCAAGTGTTGGGAGCAGTAGGTTACCCGTTTGGCCTGCCTTGGTCTGGAATAACTCACCTGGTGTTGTAGGTATTTGACTTGGTCTACAAACCCCTCCCGACATTTTGACAGAATTTTCCCGAATCCACTTTGGCAATTTTGTTTGGAGACGCAAAGGCTGTGTCTAAGACATAAAATTTGAATAAACTTGGCTTGTCTTTGGGTTTAGTTAATGGTGTAACCAGGCCAGCGAACTTATGTAACCATTGACCCAGGACTATCAATGGTTTGGGGGTTGGCTTGGGATCAGAGGTGGAATGAGGAGAGGAAGACTACGTAGGTCTTGATTAAAAAAAGTAATCCGAGGATCTCCAAGGGGAACTGGTAGATAAAGGTGGCCCACCTAATGCTTTCCCCACAATGGGGTCCTATTGTACACAACTGGCTTTTGTGATTAGCCCAGTCATGTGACATTACATATGTAAATCCTAATGTCAAGGTTCGGACATTACATTGGTCTTATTGTCATGTTTGTCTGTTTCGGCCAAACCCTTTAATTTAGATACTTTTTTTTTTAAATCTAAAGGTATTTCTAAAGCTCACCCCGGAAACAATAAGAAAGTCGTTATCAGGATGCCCCTTGAAGACGATGGGCCAAGTTGGAAGAAGAGGGCTGAAGACATTAGAGATAAATACGAATTTCGGGATGTCCTCGGAACGTAAGTACATTGGAACTGGGTCAAGCCGAGATGTGCGTTTTTCCTTTTGTTAAACTTCATGTGTCGCTTTTAACACCAAATATCCTTCTGAACGGTAAATTCAATAAACCTATTGTTTTAAAGTAATATATTTTGGATGTGGAGTAGAAATTCCACTGGAAGCTGACATTTTTACTTTGCTGATGCCAAACACAGTTTGAGGAAAAAACCCACAAAATTTAGATCTAGTTTTCGTTAAAAAAAAAATAAAATAGATATTATTGTTGCTGGGTTGTTGCCATGTTATATATTCAAAATACATTTAAAACTCCAGGAAAGAACCTTTTTGTGTTCCTTTAAGCTTATAAATATTTTTTTTATGTGTGTGATTATTGAGAGACATCATAAAGCTAGCCATAGCAATTAGATTTGCAGAATAAATCTTTCCCTCCCTTGTTTGAGCCGAGGCAGGCATTCCCCATCTGCTAGGGCGGATAATTTCAGTGTCGTGTAACCGTAATTTAATGTCCCCAAGATATTTGCTTTGTCCCTGTGCAAATGAATTATAATATTAAGGGATCCAACAAGTCAATGTTTGTCCTTCCCTTTTAAAAATAAGTTTTGTTTGCGCGCGTGAGCGTTTATGTACCACGGCGTAGGTATGTATAGCGTTATAAAAAAGTTATTTGACTTTTGGTTATACTATTCTTTTCGACTAGTCTGTAAATGAACCAAGAGGGCCTTGTCGGCTTCTTGTCTGGCAAAAATTAAACGCAGTCTCACTTTATGGCTTTACTTAAATGGTCCTGCGGTCATGGCCTGTTAACATAGATAGTAGATTGTAAGCTCTTTTGAGCAGGGTCCTCCATACCCTGTGTTTCTGTCAAGAAAGTCAAGTTGTTATATCCTGTTTACCCATTGTACAGCGCTGCCCACTTCCTCCTCCACTGGCTTCTCGGACAATATTTCCTTAAAGTATGGCATCCTACAGTCTTTGGGGAAGCCAAACATGATACAATGAAGATTGACACATTTGATGGTCATGGAGGGGAGGAGGGGGGGGGATTACAGAGCACCGTCCTTGGAGACAGGAAGTCACAAAACCCCTCACTTCCTGTCCTGTTTCTACTTCGTGGAAACTTGGAATCAGAACTATCGCTCTGAGCGCTTCTGTTTGTTGTGGGGATTTTGTGATCTGGAACGTAAACAAACTAGAAGGAAATCATTAAAAAGCAAAAATAATGGAAAATTTCTTTTTTTGTTGTTTTCTGGGTAAAATATAACAAAAACAACAACAACAAAAAGAAATCCCAAGGGGCACAGAGCCTATCAAAGCAATTAGGATAATTGCTTTAGGATAATCAGAAATCCAGCACAGACGGGGTTAATGTTGTAAATGACTATTGTAGCGGGAAACGCCTGATTTTTAATAGAATCTCTTCATAGGCATACAGAGGCCCTTTATCACTCCCATCACTCCTGGGTTCCAATGGCCCTTTATCACTCCCATCACTCCTGTGTTCCAATGGCCCTTTATCACTCCTGTGTTCCAATGGCCCTTTATCACTCCCATCACTCCTGTGTTCCAATGGCCCTTTATCACTCCCATCACTCCTGTTTTCCAATGGCCCTTTATCACTCCCATCACTCCTGTGTTCCAATGGCCCTTTATCACTCCCATCAGTCCCGTGTTCCAATGGCACGTTGTGTTCGCTGATCCAAGTTTAAGTTTAAAAGGCTAATTGATGGTTAGAAACCCTTTTGTAATTGTGTTACAGCCAGAAATTTCCTTGTTTTCCATGAAATCAGCTCAGTGACCCCAAACTTTTGAATGGTAGTGTGTATTAGTATGTGCGTGTGTGTTTATATATATATTTATAAGGAGTGTGTTGTGTAAATATATATTTGTATAGACACAATAGGAGAGTGTGTATTCTAAGCCTTTCTGCCTCTCTAGACCTGAATATTTAGTATTTCCTGTTTTTCTTGGAGCTGAATAAACAGAACCATCGCTTTTATGCTTGGAGAGTCCTCGCTTTCCCCCGCAGGACGACCCTTTTTAAAAAGATGAAAGGAAAGAAAACAATCCTTGGGATTTTAATACATTTCCTGTTGGATCCAAATGAAACTTGTGATTTTTATTATGTAAAAGGACTGTATTCCGTCCAGCGCCTTCCCACCACTCGGCCGACTTACTGGAAACGCTGATCTGTAAAGCGCCCCGACTCCCGTAATGAGTCAGCCTCGCTTGCTGTGCATGCCAGGGAACAGCGGGCACGGATCAGACCTCGTCTCGCTGAAAGGGAACTTGTGGCTTTTTGGGGAAGTATGGAAAGATTTCACTAGGGTTATCTCGTAAACAATCATTTCGATAAACGGAAGTCACACAATAGGCTTGTTGTCATTGCTATACACTTTATAAACTTGCAGTGTTTCAGCTTTAAAATAGAGAATTTTATTTTTAATGTTTTATTTTTAATGTTCACTGTATTAACAACCTCTGCAGGAAGGCTATGCCATGCATCCACTTCCCTCCCAGAAAGTAATATTTCCTGATATTACTTTAAACCTTTGACTCCCCATCACGTCTTTCTTCCAGGCTGTATATGTAAAGATCCTTTAACTTTTCTACATTTTATCTCTGAAAGTATCTAAATCAGGGGTGTCCAACCTGCGGCCCTCCAGCTGCTGCAGGACTACATCTCCCATAATGCTCTTTCAGCTCAATGGCTGGCAGATGAGGATGGGAGATGTAGTCCTGCAACAGCTGAAGGGCCACAGGTTGGACACCCTTGATCTGGTCTCCAGTACTGTACCCAATACTCCAAGTGAGGTCTCACCAGTACTCTGTACACCGGCACGAGAACCCCCTTCTACTGCTAATACAACCAAGCATTCTGCTAGCGCTATATATATATCTATTCATTATACAAATGCAAGATCAGTCAATATGCTCTTATATTACTGGATATTGGGAAAAAGACAGGTGTGAGAAGTTTCGGTTCAGAATCCAAAGTTCTTGAGGGTTTTGAGGGACTTCATCTGCAAAACAGCTTTGTTGGCCAAAACAGATCTCTAGCCCATGCTTCATTCATGCTTCATTCATGCTTCATTCATGCTTCCGCTTCATTCCTTGTCGATGATGATTTGGTTCGATTACAGGAATCTCTACAAAAGAAGAGAACATTTTTTGACTGTTTTGAATGTGTTTTTTTGTTTTGCCGCACGGCCTCTATTAAATTACACGGGGCACGTAAATTGGACATAAAGTGGGATCAATATGAAGGCATGACCTCAAAAGGCAACAAAAAATCTGAGCCCATGAGTAGACGATAATGATTTTTTTTTTTCTAAATCCCGAGCGCTCTGTGCCTGCCCGCGGAGATACAGAATATTTCATGCACCAAAGCTGCTTGTACAGAAACTCTAAACATTTACTTAACAGTTTAAGATGTTTATCCTAAGCATAACGTGCGTTTAACTTTTTTTCACCCCATTTTGTTCATTTGAAATGGTTACCAAGTGCTAATAGCCTCGCTTCTGACGTTTTACTCCCCATTTCAGCTTTCCAAGCCAAACCTCCTAGTCGGCTGGAACGTAAAAAAAAAAGGCGATTATCCAAAATCCTCCGAAATAAGTCAAACCGGCCATTTGGAAATTCCACAATACTATCTTTTTTTTTTTGGATTATAATCTTAATTAAAAATCATAATTTAGGATACCGGGGATCAGGAAATTTTATTTTTTTAGAGGAACCCAGTCCATGGTGGGTCATCAAGTATCTCACGAGGCTCATCGTTCCTCTACACCTTGGTTGAGGAACGTATCCCTTTGCTGCCACCATGACAGCTTCGCTACTCTGCATCATAATAATCTTGCATCGCTATGGCAACCGATACAAGCATTCTTGTTCTTTGGCTAGGTATTGTGATCTTGGGCTGAATAATTCAGATTTTGTGATTCTTCTGTAACCGTTGATATTTAGCCAAACTCCTAAATATAATAATAAGTCAAGTTTTCCTGGCTGGGTTTCCTGGATAGTAGAATGGAGAGGAATCTTTAGCCACGTGTTAGGATTAAAGGGACCCAACACAAAAATGTACATTTTTATGTTTAGTATGAGGGGACAGTGATCATCTTTACTTATTTGTTTGGTTTATTATGTGATGGAACGAGTCGTTGTAGGGTTTCCCTCCAACCAAGATGACTTTCCATTAAAGGGTTTCCTTTATTTTATATACTTTTTTTTCCCGGAGGCGTCTGAAACGTATGGCGCGCGCGCGTCCCCCCCCCCCCCGTTAACGATGTATTTGCGGCTGTCGAGAACAGACACGCGGCTGTGAATTATTTTTCATTAACGTCCCGTGTTATTGTATGAAGCAGAGTCGTTGCCGATATGTTGCTAGGCTGCGTTTCTCAACTTTCATCTTTCTGCAGATGCTTCTCCGAAAACAGCTGGAGAAAGCCGGTGTGCGGGGGGGGGGGTTCCGACGGGCTAAGAATCGTGAAAACGCCAGAATCTGATCCCTTCCTTTCCATCGCAGGCCATATGGGACCTCGGAGATCTTCTTTGGAAACTATTTAACGTAGGGTATGAAGGGATAATTAAAAAAAAAAAAAAAAAATCTCCGACGGAATGGCTTATGGATTCCGTTGCCGTAGCAACCCGGTTGAGTGTATCCATATGTAGGAATTCCAAGGAAAAAGGAAATATTGTGTGTTTTTACCCGTTTCCGGCAGCTGGTTATGGCACGTTTTTGAACGCTGGGGAGAAGTCCTTCTTAGATTGAACGTGGTGGTCAGGGGGTTTAAGCAACAGCGGTTAATCGATGCGATGGGAATGATCCCTGCGACATTGCTGGATAAAATTTAGAATTTTCGATATTTATTTTCCATCTATACATTGTACAGAATAATAATAATAATTAATAATATTAATGTTCTTGGATTAAAATACCATTTCCTAATTTGTTATTTTTAATGAGAATTCCTCTTTGCCCGGATCCAAACGCTTGCTTGGAAATGTAGCATGTGCTCCGCGTTGCCAAAAAAAGTACATTTTCATTTTAAAAGATCACGAAATTTGAGATTTTCTGCCTTAATTCCAGTGTTCAGCGGATAATTCGTATGTAATATTGTATATATTATATATATAAATATAAATGTAATGAAGTAACAATGTTTCTTTAAATGTTTCGGGTCCCAGCTGTGTCTTCCCGGGAAGTCGTCTATACATCTGTGAATTTGGATAAATATTTGTCCGAAGGCTGGGGAGAGAACATCCGTTTTATTAACAGACTTTTCGAGTGTTTTACGTCGCGGTAGGAAGCTAACCTCTGCCTAAAACGCAGTTGGGAATTTCTGGCCGGTGGCTCTCATTTACATAAAGGGCTGCACGGGTCGGATTCTCCGTCCACCTGAAACACGAGAGGGGTCGTTCCTTTCAAATACAAAGATCTCTCTAAAACTAGAGGCTTAGATGTAATGTAAAAAAGTTTAACTTTATGAGAGGGTGGTAGAGAAGTGGAGCAGCCTCTCGGCAGAAGTGGTAGAGGCTAATAGAATGAGGGAATTTAAACATGCATTGTATAGGCATATGGCAGATCGGCCCCATTCGGCCCCCGTCTAGTTACTGTTTTACCTGCTGTAAAGACTCAAACCTTAATCAGTCGTTGGTCTCGTCTTAGATTCAGGTGCCGTATGTCTATCCCATGCATGTTTAAATCCCCTCGCTGTATTACCCTCTACCACTTCTGCTGGGAACCTGTTCCATAATCAACTACACCCTCAGTTAAATAAATTTTCTTTACATTACACTTAGCCCCCCGATCTTCTAGTCCTAGATTATGATATATTAGATATCTGCAGTATTCAGACGCCTGATGTGCTTCTCAGCTTATAAAATACATTCTTGGTGAATGCGGAAGTTGTTTCCGTGTAAATATATATATAATTATAGATGTCGAGGGGAGTCTCGGTTTATGTCAGCGGTTTCCTTTGTGAAAAAGAAAGTCCCCACGTCGAAAATTCATCATATTTTTATTTGTTTCTAATGAGTTTTCAAGTAAAACGCACCAAGAGTTAAACATTTGCGTGGCTCCAGTAAAGGATTTATTGTTATTAACAGATTAGAATATCTATAAAACTCCATAAAATACTAAAAAAAAATCAGTAAATGAAAAACAAAAACTCCCCGATCTTAGATTGCCACCAGCGTACTTCTGCTTCTGTAACCATAACAGGAAATCTGAGGGGGAGAGAGAGGGGTTAACAGGCACTAGAATAAAAAACAGAGCTTTTAAGGAATATACATATTATTTATTATCAATTATTTGTATTTTAGAAATAAGGGGGACGTAACGGGGGGTGCTGACTGGGGGATGAGTACTGGCTCCATAAGTAAATGTTTTTACATATATATAGAACATAAAAACTACTAAAATGTTCATGATCTTGTGAAGATAAATGGAGCAGCCTCCCAGCAGAAGCGGTAGAGGCTAATAAAGTGAGGGAATTTAAACATGCATATGGCTCGAGATGAGAATGACAACTGATTAAGGTTTGAGTCTTTGCAGCAGGAAAAACGGGCGGACTAGACGAGGGCCGAATGGGGCCGATCTGCCGGCGATCACAGCTGAATCGGCCAGTTGTGAGATCGGTTATAATGTGCACATGAACAGTAGCGCTCCCTAGCTCCACCCCCGAGCTTCCTGATTTGGCAGAGGTTTGTGGCTCCTCCCATCAGGTGCCTCCAATGCCTTGCAAGAGGTTAATTTTTGATGCTTTATGCGAGGTCGGGGGCTATAGAGATGCCCCTCGTACTGTTTTACTTGGATGTATCTGATCCTATAGATCACAAAGCTGTGGTTATGGGGATACCTGGGAACTCCTGAGCTACCCGGAGCCTGCCCCTGAGGGACGCGGCCAGGACCGCCCACCGATGTCAGTGGGCTGTCCTGTTGATGTCAGTGGGCGGTTCAGGTGATGTCAGTGTGATGTCAGTTTTTCTCTACAAAATAAAAGTAATCATTTATGTAAATTAGCCAAGCGCTGACCGTTGGTTCACCGACCATGACGACGAACCCTCTTAAGGTCCGTGATTTACGGCATTTATACGTTCGGTCGGGCTATCGTAAAACGCAGGAATGGAAACACAGTGCGCCCTAAAATAAATATATCTCCCGACACCTCGTTAGGGCTTCCCACCCAAACATACCGCGCGTCACAACAACACGCCGCCGCCGCCGCCATGTCACGATTCTCTGCCGGCTAAAATGAAGCGAATTGGCAAAAGAGAAAAGAAAATGTTTTATTACTTTTGTCTGCTGGAGATCGGGAAAGAATTTAGGTTTATGCCAGGAGCCAATCATTTATTTATTTATTTTAAAATGAAACTAAGGAAAAAACCTTATTTCTTAGGAGACGTAAACCTTCTTTCCCTTATTTTGTACGCCTGGTGGAATTTACCCCGGCTTTTCTTCTGTGCTGTTAGAGCTGCCGTGTCGCATGTTTTTAAATCCCCCCCCCCGCCTGGAATAGCTTTACAGAGTCACCCTCCTATTTAAGTGAGAAATGGGCGGGGACTTAGGACCCCGCCTCTGAGGATTCTCCAGGGCGAAACCCGGGGAGTTCCTGGAAATGTTCAGAATCCCCAACGTTTCAGGTGTCCAAATTAGTTGAAGGGTGCAACAAGAGGGTCAGGGCTGGCTCAGGAAGCGGGGCGGTTGGCAGGTATACAGTAGGACAGTGCCTGCAATCAGGACTATCCCATGATGTGAGATATGGAGTCCTATTAAAAATGAAGCATAATAATTATATATAAATAAATATATATTTTAATCAGATTTTTTGGGGGGATTTTTAAGAATGATTTAGTTTACCAGGGATGGCTTTGGTTGTCTTTCTGTACGCTGGGTCTGCGGATGGCTGCTGGAACGCTTGGCCTTCCCCGTTGCAAAATCTTTTGGAATTGACCGTATTTGTTTAATGTTAGTGTTTATATAACGCGTTTGATTCTGTTTTAAAACCAGATAAAGCACACGTCTGGCAGTAACCGGAATATATCACGGGTTCCAGCAAACCGGCGTTATCTCTTATACCGCGCCCTTACCAAATACACACATGACCAGCCCTAGGTGTGGGAAACAGAAGGTCCGCGGGGGGCAAAGTTTAACAACCCAAGAGGACTGGTGGGCAAATTCCAGAGAAAAATGATAAATGCCCTAAAAAGGGGAAAAAAAACAGATTCAGAAAATATATTTTATATATTTTACCTTTTTATTAAATTTACTTAATTCCTGCTCTTTAAGTACCTAGATTATTATTGTGAGAAAAGTGGTTTCCAGAAGTTAGGGGGATCTCACCAGGTTTCATGTGCTTGGCTGAGCCTAATGGGATTTGTTGTTAACCCTGAGCCAAGGCGCAGCGGTGATGAAGAAGAACCCCGATCCCAAGAGCTTGTGATTAATTTTTCATACCCAGCAAATATTCTGAGCTCCTAGAAAAAGAGGGGCGTCGGGGGAGGAAAGAGGGACACGGGGATTTAGGTCCAAAAGCGGGACTGGCCAAACTGAATAGGGACACTCTGGATCTATGTTTTGTTTGTAGTGGTTTAATGGAAGCGTCATGCCTTCACACTTCGCATGTTATAATGTAGAAAACACAACCCTAACAGATGTATAAATACCTTCAACCTCCCCCCAAAACGTGTTAATTCACGAAGGCGAGAGGTAGAGAGAATTGTTAACTCTTTCAGATCGCTGATCATAAACCCCATAAAAATGAATGTTTTTTTTTATGAAACCGTTATTTTTCGATGTAATTGCTCTACCTAAGGAATAGCTTTGGGTTGTTAGCGGCCCTTAACGAAACCAGGGGCCCGAATGTGAAGCCACGACGGATGGATTTAATTCAAGAACAAGCTACGGAACTCGGCGATCTTCCGTTTATTAAAAATCTGACACACTGTAGCAATTAAAGATAATGATCCCCGTCACGCTGGCGAACGTCTCTCTCTCCTCCCTCCTCTGATGGGGTCCCCAAAATAACTGCTAATGTGTCGATGACATCAATGAGTATGACATCATAAACCGGCTTAGATGTAGGTTAGACGGGACTGGCAGTTTTTGATGATGATGATTTTTTTTTCTTTAAATCCTGGTTTTTAACGTTTTATTTATTTTTGGTTCGTTTGCCCCCGCTCCTCTGCAGGTCACCCGTCATCCAATGAGGTCCGTGTCTACACAGCAGCCGGGTTGCTTAGCAATGCCGTGAATGCCGCTTATTACAGCGGATCGGGAAGCAAATTCCACTGCACATCATAATAATTAGATTCTTTTTTTTACCCCCCCTTCCCCCCCGCCCTGTGACATACACCCCCTCATCGGGGATTTAACTGCTGCAGTAACACGCAGACCTGGAACACCTTGCACGGCGGCTCCAATTACCGCCCTTCGGATAGGATTTTTATGGTATCGCCTCCGTGGCCCTTTAATTGAGATACCTAAGTATTCTGCCGTTAATAGCCCGTCAGACCATGGCAGTGATTGGCTTATGGCGGCAGCCATGTGGCTTAAAAGAACGGTCATTATGAAAGCCATTCTGAATGAAGTCACCTGAATTCAAGCAGGGATTCCAGCTGTGATAAAGCAGGGAGAAAAGCACTAGCGAGAATGCTCAGACTGTGCGATCCTGAGAATCTATTCCCAAGGTTGGGGTAAACCCCTGAAACTCGGGGGGGGGGGCAAACGCTGGTCCCAGATATGTTATTTGGTCTTGAATTGGTTCTTTTTTTTCAAGTTATTAACTCCTCTTTTTACGCTTATTAACCCCATTTTTTAAATTATTTTCCATAATAATATATATATATTTTTTACATTTTTTATTTATTTTTTTAACTATTTAGCAATTGTTTTGCAGTAAGATACCCTGTATTCTAAAATACATTTTTTTTTATGAACGAAGGTCAACCAAAGAAAAGTGACGTGTGCGGCAAAGTGTACGTGCTTTTGCTAGCTGAGCATGATGGGAGTTGTAGTTCACAGCAGCTGGAGAGATACCCGCACGTTGCCCACGCTCATCATGCATTTCCTTGGTAACTGAAGGTGCAAAGCAGAGTTGAACTCTGTAACGGCGCAGAAACGTTATACATAAAAAAATAAATAAAAAAAAACACAATTCATTTTTTATTTTTCTATATTTTTTATTTTAAGTGCTCTGAAAAAAAAAAGAAGGTAGAGAAATTTGTAATGGAATGGATTAATTTATGGGAGCATATGGAATGTGCTAATGTTACAGAATGTTACAGAATTTAATTCCCGCGTGTAGAGGTGTGAGCGAGGTGTCGCTGCTCGCCCCCCGTTACGGGTTGTGAATGTTATGACAGTCTCGCCATCGGCTGAGACTCCTCTCTGGGGATGGCAGAGCAGAAACAGACAGATTGGCAAAACATCGCGACTACTTTCTCATCTGTTCTTGGCTCCAGCAAACATTAAGCCCATTCTGCTACTGAGTTTTTTTTTTTTTGTAGTAAAAAAATATATTTTTTAATATTTTCTTGTTGTTGTTTTTTTCATGGACTCAACTTTTTGCATTTGCCTTCTGTCCAGCAGGGGGAGCCCTATTATCGGCCAACTCTTGGGGTACACTAATGGCTGTGATGATGTCAAGGTGGGGGTGATTCAGCATGAGCGCCCCCTGTCTATGTTGGCTCAGGGTCCTCTTCTGGGGCTTAATTGGAGGATATTGGGATGAAGGAACGCATCACATTGTTGGGCATGTCATCAGAGAGCCACCCCTGGGTGGATCTGGCGTCACTAGTGCAATGTACCCGGCTCAGCCTGGCGTCGTGGGGGTTAAGCCGCTCATTAGTACAGCCTGTGTCGGATTGCGTGACGCACGTGTAACAAGGGCCTTCCAGGGCATCTATGTTACGCGATGCCTTCAGATTCATTGGATTCCTTCTGATACTTTCCTAAAAATAAATGTGAATTATACTCTGTTACCATGGCGGCAGATGGCTTTGTCAGGCATCCAATTCAGCAGAACGCGTTGGGGAGAGGCGAGCAGACAGCGGCTAAACCAGTGGAGGGGACAGCCAGACGTTTGGCAAGCACGCACTTAACCCTCGTAGTGCCAGGTGGGGTTTGGCATGCCCACTCGTGCTCGTTAAGCTTTTGTGTTCACTTTGGATTCTTTATTACATCTAAGCACCTGGGGCAGATTTCCAATCTGGTGGAGGCCTTAAGTAGCCTGGGGCAGATTCCCAATCTGGTGGAGGCGTTAAGTAGCCTGGGGCAGGTTCCCTATTAGGCAGATTCGGCCTGCGGCAGGGGTGCCGCTAGTGGCGTGTGAGTGCGTCTTTGCCTCTTTCATGCTATCGCAACTATAACTGTGTCGCATAATGGTGGACATTTAATTAAAACCCTAAATTTTTAGCTACTTATTCCTAGTGTTTCGGCCGACCCAGTAGACAAGCTGTTGAAAGCCGTACCTCAATGCACCAGTTACTAGTTACACACACGCACACGCTAACACGCACGCTAACACACACAATTATCCTAAACCTCTATAGAGAAGGTCCTCTTGATACTTCATTAGTCAGAATGCCAAGTGTCCCATTTTTCCTTACTGTGAACGTTGATGACACGTCAAAGAGTTTCCACCTTCTCCTGTTGGTGAAAGTTCTGTTACGTTTCGTACTTCAGCCAATTAACATTACTTGCCCATCGTGCCAGTTGGGAATTTACCCTTCTGTGGACAGCTCTGTTTGGAATGTCCAATAGGTCTTCTTTAGAGATGGAACTGCCTCAGAGGAACAACAGGTCAACAAACAGGTTCCTTTTATGATTCGGCTGGAAAATGTCTGCCCGGGTATTAATTAGTCCTTATCAAGGTGCCTCATACCTTGAACATAATTCAGTGGAATTCTAATTGACAAAAGAGGTGACTTCATTTGTTTTTTTTTTTATTCCATTCCATGTTCTTTCTGTAAGAGAAAGCTCTGGATAAAGAAGAGCAACCTAGAAACCTAGTGACTTCCCGTCCATGGTGATGGAACCTTCATCTCCATAAACACTGGAGAGCTACATTTAGTGCCAACATGATGTAGATGCAGCAGAAACGATCTTCTCCAGGGGACGGGTGTATCCTGGTGATGAGTTTCTGTTTTCCGTTTCATTCTATATTGAGATCAAACCCAGGGGATGCCTCTATACCTGTCCAAGATGCAACTGGGATTGCGCAACGGGGTCCATATTCTTAACCCCATGGTGGCTTCCATATTGGTGCTCACTTTTTTATTATTTATTATTAGAATTATTATTATTATTATTATTATTATTATTATTATTAATAATCACCTTCTGTTAAGATATTAGTATTACTGAGAACCCATTAAGAAGTTTTCTTTTAAATATAGATTTTTTTCTTGACGTTTATAAAATAATAGAGATGATTCATCTGTGACACCTTTTAACCTCATCGTAAAGGGTATTCTCTCCACTCTTTCTTAATGGTTTTCTGTCTGGGCAACACAGAGCTCACTTCAAGATGTTAATTCACACAAAACAGAACACATTTTACAAAAAAAAAAAAAATAATAATAATAATAAAATAAAAAAAATAAAATAAAAAATAATAATAAAAATATATTATATATATATATATATATATTTTTACTTTCTGGCAAAAATGATAAATGAGGCATTTTTTTCCCGTGATTATTTTAGAGAAGGGTTTGGGTATTCAGTAAGTGGAACAGCTTCTTTAATATTCATCCTGGATAAGAGTATAATTATTATTATTGAGATATTATTACTATTCTGCTTCCCTTCTGCCATAATTTGTGTATATTATACAGATTTTCTTTTATTTCCATCCAAACTACTTCGAATCATAAAAAATGACACATAAAAAGTGAAATTATCAGATTATAAATAAAGCCAGTCTTTGTTACTCTAATCCATATGGCGCTGCAGTTTTATGTATTTTTTTTTTCCCCCAGCCTCCTCATTTTTACAAAGATATCTGATTTTCTGCCAGGAAAACGGGAAAGACCTGGGTGAGATCTGTAAAGCAAACATTAAGGGGAATACCGGGGAGGCTAATACATATTCAAGCGCAATCAGTAGCCTGCTGTCTAATGGTCGGGGAAGACATTGAGAAATAAATTCTTATTTTTATATTTTATTCTGTTTATTATTATTGTTATTATTATTATTATTTATTATTATTATTTTATTGACTTTGTGAGCTCAGAATAAATTATGGACGTGCTGAATTTTTCTTTGCTATCCGGCAGTTAAAGTAAATCGTAAGTTCTTGTTACAATTAATGATACATTTAGGTCTGTGTGGCCCCTGTTTACCCAGATATTGCCCGTAAAGCATGCAGCCGGCTTATGGTTTACCGGGCTGCGCGGGGCACCATTGCCTTTCAGATAAATCATTCTATCACACTGGGATAGTTCCGTCACTTGCGCATGTTAGCCGTCACAGAAATTTTATCTAATGTGATCAGTTAAGCTCTGCCTTCCGTTGCCGTGCACGATGTAGAAGTTTAATACCGATGCCCGTAGGTTACATATACATGTTGTGGATACGTGCGCATGTGTGCGATTGAACACATAGATTTTCTAGGTTTTTATAATAATGGTTAGATGGACCTCATCACGTTCCCGCCTGTGGTTTGGAAGGATCTTCTGCGTTCCTACAAGTGTCCAACTCCCTGTTCTTGGGGAGATATAGCGTTCAAAAGTTTGGGGTCACTTAGAAATGTCCTTGGTTTTTCAAGGAAAAGTACATTTTGTGCATTAAAATACCATGAAAAGGATCAGAAATCCAGCGCAGACGGGGTTAATGTTGTAAAATGACTATTGTAGCTGGAAACGGCTGATTTTTAATGGAATCTCTTCATAGGCGCACAGAGGCCCTTTATCACTCCCATCACTCCTGTGTTCCAATGGCCCTTTATCACTCCCATCACTCCTGTGTTCCAATGGCCCTTTATCACTCCCATCACTCCTGTGTCCCAATGGCCCTTTATCACTCCCATCACTCCTGTGTTCCAATGGCCCTTTATCACTCCCATCACTCCTGTGTTCCAATGGCCCTTTATCACTCCCATCACTCCTGTGTCCCAATGGCCCTTTATCACTCCCATCACTCCTGTGTCCCAATGGCCCTTTATCACTCCCATCACTCCTGTGTCCCAATGGCACGTTGTGTTTGCTGATCCAAGTTTAAGTTTAAAAGGCTAATTGATGGTTAGAAAACCCCTTTGTAATTATGTTACAGCCAGAAATGTCCTTGTTTTCCATGAAAACAGCTGAGTGACCCCAAACTTTTAGGTGTTAGTGTGTGTCTGTGTATATGTGTGAGTGTATATATAACTTAACAACTATATGAAGCATCAAAAACTATGGGGCGTCCTACTCACTCCGGCCAAAATCTGTTTGGACAGTTCCACGATTCTTGGGCGTCCACAGAATCGCCTTCACGTGACGAGATGCCCAATCGGATGAGTGACGCGCCAATGCCCAGCGGCGGTGATACAGATGGAGAGAATTAGATTAGAATCATTTCTATATATAGGAATCCAGCTTCGTACCGTCAGCATATTTCATGTTCACAAGCGCCGCGCTGTTAATTAGTAATGATTACATACTGTATGATATCGGTAATACTGTATACCGTTCCTCTAATTCATTTACTGGCCTCTAATATAATATTTGGCAGCCAGGACCACCTTTCGAGTGTGTGTGTATATATGTGTGGGTATGTATGTATGTATGTGTATATATATATATATATAATGTGTGTGTATATATGTATGTATGTATATATATGCACTATTACAGTAAAACTACATTTATTTGTAAGAAATCTATATCTCGTGTATTTCGTGTCATACGGGTAGTTTTAGAGATGTCTCTTCCTCAAAAGGGACTCTTTTACCCCAAGGAAGCTGATAATTGTAGCAAAATTCGGATTATTTGATAACTTTCTCTGCCTTCCCGCTTCCTATCGGCTCCCTGAACTAACGAATAACAGTCAGCAACTTAACAATAGGGGAGAGTTCGCTCAGTGGGGTGGAATTATCGTGCAGATTCTGGGAACAGGAAGTTAAAGCGACTGCTCCAAACAGGAAGTTAAAGCGACTGCTCCAAACAGGAAGTTAAAGCGACTGCTCTCATTCCTATAAAGAGGGTTTATTTAGCAAATTGAATGACAAAGTACAATATTTGTGTAAAGTGACAGATCTGCTTAATTAGGAATTTTATATTTTTAGGGGTAAAAAAGCTTCCCCCCCCATTTTCTGTGGTGTAAGTGAATGGGAGGTTAATCTCTGTGACCGCCATGTTTCCGCAGGGGGGCGTTTTCCGAGGTAGTTCTCGCCGAGGAGAAGACGACGCAGAAGTTGGTGGCGATAAAGTGCATTCCGAAAAAAGCGCTGGAAGGGAAGGAGACCAGCATTGAAAATGAAATCGCTGTACTGAGGAAGTAAGTCCGGCCCCCGCGGAGCCTCGGCTTCAGCTGTAAGGCACTCGTGTTACCTTCTCTACATCTAGAGGCGAGAAAACAAATGCTAATGTATAGAATGTTACTGGGACGTAAATTACAGAATAAGATTTGGGTAAGAAGAAGGAGATCAGCCTCTCGGTAGAGATGGTTCTAGTAACAGAGGAATCTGGATTAAAGATGTGCTTAAATAGTTGAGTGTTACGGATCCAAATAATAGCTGCTATCCTACGCTTTAAATAACCTCTGTAGACCCGCGGCTCCCGGCAGTTTGCAGGTTACCATGGTAATCGTATAATCAAGGCCGATCTGCTCTGGTATTAGTGACCCCGGGGTTTATTTGGCGAGTTATAGGTAAGTTGAGAAGAAACCTTTTTAACTCGATGGCTTAACTGGACGTTATTAAGGGGCCGACGCAAGTGAGTTTCTCCTGCAGAGAGCAGAGCCGGCCCTGGATAATGTATAGGTCAAACGTTTAAGTCAGAATTCTTGTCAGAATTGATGCCAGAAGTGAAAAGTTGGGCGTACGGAAAAGAACTCGTTAGGATCTGCCCAGCCTGGGTGCCGCGTCCGATCCGCCGCTGGGAATCCGGTGAAAACCCCGAATTCTCATACCCTGCGAGAATAACTAACATCTGTACAGCGTCCCCTCTCTCTCTCGCGCTCTCTCTCTGTCTCTCTCTCTGTCTCCCTGTGTATCTCTCGCTCTCTCTCCCTTTCTCTCTTGCTCTCTTTCTCTGTTTCTCTCGGTCTCTCTCTCTCTTGGTCTCTCTCCCTGTCTGTCTCTTTTAATCCCGCTTCCTTGTCCAGGGCCCAGGACCCTTCACTTATCTATAACTGCGGATGATTAAGAAATCCCTCATTTACCAAAGCAGAGGAATTGCACAAATGACTCTCTGATTCCCCGTAATGCAGGGATTTGGAAGGATTTTCTTCCCTCTTAGCCGGTGGTTTGCCCCTGCCGCCCCCCTCTCCGTGGTCTGCCCCTGACGCCCACCCCCCCGTTTATCTTACTAGACATTTCTATCCGGCTCATCTTTTTTTATTATAGCCCTCTCTGACTTTCAAGGCGGATATTAGAGGGGTACAACCAGTACCCCTCAAACACCACACGAGCTGATGCTTTATGGCAATGCTAATGACTTCAGCTCCTCCATGGGCTTTCATTAGTCAGGATGTCCAGCTGGGTGATTAAGACCGAGTCACTCTATTCTTTCCCATAGGCAGTATGATAAAGAGTTGGGGTGTTTGTCCGCTTACAGAGCGAGAACTCATACTCATACTCATGATTTTTGTGGCGTGAGGGCAGACCCCGTGTCTCTAATGTACAGCCCTGACGCCTACGTTCTTTGATTCAGCCCCTGCAGCCGGGTGACTTGGTTGGCGTGGGCATTGTGTATCTGGCCCTGACTTTCTACGTTTTGTATTCTCTAGCCCTCCTTACACCTACACGCCATTATTCTGTCCTTTTTTCCCCGCTCCTCCCTTTCTCTTTCCAACGTTCTCCTACGTGGGCAGCAGGCAGAAACGACAACTCTCTCTGGCGAAGATCCGTGACTCAGAAGCGCGGCGGCTTTCATTAAAACATCCTCTGCGGCGGATTCCTGTCATCCAGCGTTTTAATACCTGCGAAGGGTTAACGGCGTCTCCGCTCCCAGAACCCTCCTTAAAAAAAATATATAAAAACTTCATTAGCTTTTTCTGTCAATTAGCGGCACCCGGGGGAAGATATACAGCCAGACCTCTATATGTTTAGGTAACCAACGCGGTATTCATATGTTTATAGGAGCAAGAGCAGATCGGCCCCATTCGGCCCCCGTCTAGTCTGCCCGTTTCTCCTGCTGTAAAGACTCCAACCTTAATCAGTCGTTGGTCCCGTCTTAGATTCAGGAGCCGTGTGCCTGTCCCTCTGATGTTCTGGTTAACGTAAAGTTGTTGAAATAGATATAATACGGAAAACATTGAAAAAAATGTATAAAACTTCAAACACTAATGTTTCATCTTTTACGTTTTTTTATCGTGAGGATCAAACACGCAAATATCGTGTCGCTGGAGGACATTTACGAGAACCGGAGTCACCTGTACCTCATCATGCAGCTGTAAGTGAACAGATCGCGTCTTCCGATGCCATGATCCGCAAAGACGAGGAGGAGAGTACGGGGTGGTCTGCTGCTGCCCCCTGCTGGTATTCCTCTGTCACAGCAGAAAATACCAAGCCCTGGCCGCTAGAGGGGGAATAATCTGTAGGGTGTAGTAATGTTTTAGGAGCGGAGTCAATCAGATAAAGTATTCATCTGCAAACATTTAATAAAAAAAAAGGGCGCTTTACTTAAGTCTAGATTTAAATCTACTTTTGCTCTTCTACCTGCCGGCAGTGGCGTATTTACCATCAGCATTGCTGTACGCTTGATCTAGGGCAGTGCCGCCAGCCACCCCGCTCCCAACCATGTTTACGGCTGGGCGTCAGGATATGACATCATATCCCAAGACGAGCAGCCCCAGGTGCAGCCATCATAGTGTTTATTGGCTGGGAGCAGTTGTGGTCGCCCAAAGGGGCAATTGGCACCCTCTTACACAGCAGGGGGGAGCAGAATATGCCACTGCCTCCCTGGACATGCTCGGCATGCGGGTAAATCGTTCCCGCGCGGCTACGAAAGGGGACGTTGGATGGCTGAGGGGTTGTTGGCACTCCGTCGGAGGTGTAGCGCGCGTCGGCCTGCGGTAGGAGGTGGTGGAAATGTCTGTCTCACGGCTCAGCACGCGGCGTGAAAGCTGACGTACTGTTTTCCCGTTCCCGCAGCGTGTCGGGGGGTGAGCTTTTCGATCGGATCGTGGAAAAGGGTTTCTACACGGAAAAAGACGCCAGCCAGCTCATCCGGCAAATACTGGACGCCGTCAAATACCTGCACGACATGGGCATCGTCCACAGGGACCTAAAGGTGAATTCCGTGCCCCATAAGCTGACAAAATGTAATAGTTCCTACCATGAATGGCAAAAATATATCCCCCAAACTGACGACTATTCACATAAAACATACAGTTTGTGAAGGGGCTCGATTTACTAAGTGCTTGTGGCTTATCCAACCAGTACCCTGTAGCCGCCCGTATCTCGGCACGGATGGCGGGCGTCTCGATCTCCTCTCACCCGTCCGCATTCATCTTGTGTTTTTCAGCCGGAGAACCTGCTTTATTACAGTCTGGACGAAGACTCGAAAATTATGATCAGTGATTTTGGGTTGTCAAAAATCGAAGGGTCGGGAAGCGTGATGTCAACAGCCTGCGGGACGCCTGGATATGTTGGTAATTCATGGAACTAACTCATTATTTTTGGATTAACGTCTCGCACATAAAATAGATATCTCTGTATCCATTCCAGAGCTGATTAAAGATCTGGTTACATTTTAGTGAAACAATGTTTATAGCGTAAGATATAGTTACGTTTTAAGACTTTGGAGGGAACCTTGAGGTCTAGAACGTTTTGGTGACCCCGCGGCTTGCTGAAATATGTCATTAACATCTATAGGTGATGACCCTTTTTCCAAAGTAACACTTTTTTTGTCTGAATTATTCTTTTCCTGCAGCTCCAGAAGTGTTGGCGCAGAAACCTTACAGCAAAGCTGTTGACTGCTGGTCCATTGGCGTCATTGCCTACATTCTGTAAGCAGTTTCCAGTTTCTGGAGGGACAGCTGAACGGGACGCGGGGTGGGCAGCAGTAGCCGCAAACGTGGGAGTTTTAGGCCAATTTTCCGTCCTCTGCGCCACAGATTTTGAATTTATAAAAGTGGGGCTGGGAAAGGATGATTTTAACACTATTTTTGTTCACATTAAGTAGACTTAAGTGGACCAAAAACGATTCAGACGCATTTTTTGTTTTTGGTCCGTACGTTTTTTGGACAACAAATTTTTTCTTCCTGCCCTTTCAGTTTGGTTGAAATCTGGAGGCCTTATTTTCTGGAACAAAATTCCAGAAATTGGTCGTTTTTACTCACTCGCTCTCTCCCTACCTTCCCCGGCAACCGCTTCCCTGCTTCTCCATCTCCGCTTCTGCTTCTCCTCTGCTCTGGAGTCTTTGCTCCTCCGGCTGTTTTCTTCTCTCGAGAGGACTTCGGCAACACGGCTGAGCCCCTGCACACACCATGGGGACGACCTCTCCTCCGTTCCTCTATTCTGAGGAGAGATTGTCCCAGTGAAGTGTGTGGAGACTATGACCTGTTGCGGAAGCGCTCCGAAGAGGAAAGAAGAACGAAGACGGAGAAGCGAAGTCAGAGGCCGAGCAGAGCAGCGGAGAAGAAAGATTGGAGGAAAAGGAGATGGGAAAGCAGAGGCACGGAATGGGTTGTCGGAGAAGGCAGCGTATGAATTAACATATCTAACGGAATGTATTAAAACTTGTAAAAAGTGAAAGAATGGGGCAGTATGCTGTTGAGCGAAGGTGTTTTCTATACTGGTTTCCAGTAAGCGTGTATCGACTGGTTGACGGTTGGCCTGAAAGGGCAAAAAGGAACTTGATGGAGATCTGTTCTGTTCACTGTGTTGAGTTGAAGCGTGAATTAAGAAAGGCCAACCCAGGCCAATGCCGATTCTGTATATTAAGCCAATACCATGAAATTTTACTGAAGCCCACCTTAAAAAGCCACGGTCTACTTAATAAAACCCGATGGGTTTGGGCGCTGTTGCTTCATGCTTTGCATTCTCTTGTTCTCCCCCCAGGCTCTGCGGTTACCCCCCGTTCTACGACGAAAACGATGCCAAGCTCTTTGAACAGATCCTGAAGGCTGAGTATGAGTTTGACTCTCCGTACTGGGATGATATTTCTGATTCAGGTACCAGCATGACCGTTGTTGGGAGTTGGGGGTTATCCCTGGGGTCCCCCTTTCTCGCTTTACGTATATTTGCCGTTTGACTCCATTCCTTTAATAATTACTCACGGGGGGTTCGTTTCTTGTTTCTTGGATAACTCTGTTAAAAGTTTGATCGAGGCTCGATAACCAAACGGTAAATGTGAAAAGAATTTCCTATTGAACCCCCAGCGAAAGATTTCATCCAGCATTTGATGGAGAAAGACCCCAACAAACGCTACACCTGTGACCAAGCCCTGCAGCACCCGTGGTAAGAGCCGGTCCGGGACCAAAGCAGATTAGAGGGGGGGGAATAACAGCGTAGCGTTCAATCTCTACGGATTATATATAAAATCTTTAAAAGCTGCTTGTAAATCCTTACCGGATAACATCCAACATTCTGTGCCGAGATGATTGATCCGTCACATTCCAAAATCCGTACCTTTAAATCTCTTTAAATCTGTGTATATTAAAAAAAAAATATATATATATAAATTAAATTATTAAATTAGCTATTCTGGTTTTGCCACTAAATGCCACTAAACGCTCTCCTTATTGCTTACGCAAATAACTTACTATTTTTTTTAATTATTATTATTATTGAAATTTAAAAAAATACATTAAAAGCATTAAATAAAAAGGGCCTGATGAGGCTTCACATAGCGGAGGCTAATGATCTGCCTGTTTTATTTCTTATTTCTCCCTTTAGGATCGCCGGAGACACGGCTCTGGATAAGAATATTCACGAATCCGTCAGCGAGCAGATCAGAAAGAATTTTGCAAAAAGCAGATGGAAAGTAAGTTTTATTCCCGTTGTACAGCGACGCGGAATATGACGGCGCTATAGAAATAATAACAGAAATCCTTGTAGGAAAAGTATCACTGCTGTTACCCCCCTATAACCATCGGGGGGCGCTGTGCTTACACCGCTTGCTTCATGTTGCTTTTTTTTGTAGTTTTTGAGTTTTTAACAAATAAAATAAAATAATAAAAATAATCTGGAATAAAACCCTCAAATGTATCAGTGCTTGGTTGCACAGAATAAATTATGATTTATGATTAATGCCACGTTTGAAACACCCTTGCTGAGGGGGTAGTAGATAAGTGGATTAGCCTCCCAACAGAAGTGGTAGAGGGTAATACAGTGAGGGTATTAAACATGCATGGGATAGACATACGGCTCCTGAATCTAAGACGAGACCAACGACTGATTAAGGTTTGAGTCTTTACAGCAGGAGAAACTGGCAGACTAGACGGGGGCCGAATGGGGCCGTATTTTGAACAGAAAAGTTTTTATATGATGTTGAAATATTTTGCCTGCAGATAAATCCAATATGTCTGCATTAATACGGTCCCCACCCTCCCCTTCAGCATTATTCTGCACAATTATCCGGGGCAATTATCACACCCTGGGCGGGTAAGCGCAGGTACGGTCGGTGTTTTAAGTGTGCATGCGCGACCTCCACGCCTGGGGCACAGTATGGGGTCCCTGGAGCAAAAACCGGGTAAAAAAAATAACAAAAGAGCTTTGATTCCGATACGCGCTGACGCTTTTATGTCTGCTTAACTATTCTTTTTCGAGATTGTTTCCACGGAAACAGATTCTTTTCATAATAATCAAATTAGGGATACATTTACTAAACGCAATTCAATTTCCAGTTCATCTTTTTTAAGGGGTAAAAATATGAGAGAAATGAGCGATATACTCCTGCCGGACTCGGGGTGGTGTTATGGAAGAGATTCGGCCGGATCGAGTATCCATTTCCCCGCTGTCACCCGCGGTGCTTTCCGGGCCGCCCGATGCTTTATCTCTGTGTATCTCTCCTACGCAGCAAGCCTTCAATGCCACGGCCGTGGTGCGGCACATGCGCAAGCTGCAGCTGGGTACGAGCCAAGAAGGACCTGGACAGACTACTCCCACCAGCCCGTGCCACGGGAACCTTCTAACGCCCGGAGAGAACCACGGTGAGATAAAAAAGCCGGAAGTCAGCGTTTCGGTGTATACATTCCTGTCTGAACATTACGTTTTTCCATATTGCAAAGCAGTGAAAGTTACTTGAACACACGCTCACATATACACTACACTTCAAAAGTTTGGGGTCACGCAGCTGTTTCCATGGAAACGAGGACATTTCTGACTGTAACATAATTGCAAAAGGGTTTCTAACGATCAATTAGCCTTTTAAACTTAAACTTGGATCAGCGAACACAACGTGCCATTGGAACACAGGAGTGATGGGAGTGATAAAGGGCCATTGGAACACAGGAGTGATGGGAGTGATAAAGGGCCATTGGAACACAGGAGTGATGGGAGTGATAAAGGGCCATTGGAACACAGGAGTGATGGGAGTGATAAAGGGCCATTGGAACACAGGAGTGATGGGAGTGATAAAGGGCCGTTGGAACACAGGAGTGATGGGAGTGATAAAGGGCCATTGGAACGCAGGAGTGATGGGAGTGATAAAGGGCCGTTGGAACACAGGAGTGATGGGAGTGATAAAGGGCCATTGGAACACAGGAGTGATGGGAGTGATAAAGGGCCGTTGGAACACAGGAGTGATGGGAGTGATAAAGGGCCATTGGAACACAGGAGTGATGGGAGTGATAAAGGGCCTCTGTACGTCTATGAAGAGATTCCATTAAAACTCAGCCGTTTCCAGCTACAATAGTCATTTACAACATTAACCCCTTTTAATCTACAAAATGTGCTTTTCTTTCAAAAACAAGGAGATTTTGACATTACCCCAAACATTTGGAGGGTAGTGAATGCACGTACCCAAAGGGCATTAAACCCAGTAGATTTCAGTTACCCGAACGTTTTTGATGCCCAATTCCTTACTTATATATTTGCAAAACCATCTTAAATAAGACAAAAGCTTTGGAGTGTGATGCATCGTGTGATCCATCGTGTGATCCATCGTGTACGGAGCTTCCCATGAATATGGATCGGAATGTAAGGTCGGGGTGGAGTTTTCCTCCAGCGGGAGTATCGGTTTAGCCTCAATCCAAACGAGGTGACATAGAAGACGAATTTAGTTTGAAATTCTGTAAAATGAGTGAATATGTAATCGCAGCTATAGATATTTATGCTTACTCAGCAGCTGTCCTGAGCTAACCTCTTCCACGACCACAACCGAGTGCCTCTCCCCAGTAACTAGCAGACGCACTAGAGCGCACACTCACTCTAACACCCTTGCACAACTCGCACCCCTGTTATGCACTAATGTCCTCACCAGGAGATATTACATCATTAGGGGAATTTACATGGTTAATTTTACGGCCATAAGCATCATCCTAATGGGAAAACTATGGGGCGCTCTGGGTATTCCTTGCAATGAAGGGGTTAACCTGTGACCGCTTGCCCCTTTTGGGAGTCAATATAACCATTTGAACCATTTCTTTGTGTTCTTTCTGTTGTCTGCATAATATAAAAGCACCGGATCAAAAGCCCGTTAAGCTGTCAAATTACTGGCCACATCTGGCTTCCATTTCTGTGTTTATGATCATTTTTGGCGCATATAAATTTTTCCTAATTTAATCTGCCGGCCAAACATTTCAGGAATTTATGATGGAGAAGTATTTTTTTTATTTGTGCCCTTGAGTAGTGTTGGTAAACCCGGAGCTTCCATCATACATCGTTTTTTTTATTTTCAATATGGTTCTTCGTCTGCATGCCGGGAAAATTATTTTTTTAATGGAAAATCTTGGATTATTTAACCAAATTTTTACATTTTTATGAGATTGTCGAAAATGATTAGGCAAAAAATACGTGTTTTTAGGATAGTGAGATTTTAAATAGCGAAATGCACCTTTAAAGAAAAAAAAAAAATCATTTGGATCCAGTAGCCCGTGGGGATATTTTTCTGTCTAATATTTTTTTTTTCACATTTTTTTAAATTTTTTTTTTCTAATTGAAAAAAATATAATATAATTCCCAGATATCCACCGATCCTCAATACTCTTTAATCAAATTTTTTTTAAAAAAAATTCTAATGTCTTTTCTTTTTTTCTTTGGTAGGTTCCCATCATGAGAGCTGCCAAGACTGCTATAGTCAGAAGTCCATGGAGAACAACTCGTTGAGTTACAGCACCCACCCTTGCCCCCAGTCGAACAGGGTCTAATGTCCTGTGAAATATTTGTCTCTGGGATACTGTATCGTTGGAGGTGCGGACCTCGAAACCCTGGCCTCGCGGCTTGTGAGAGCAAGAATGGGCCATACCAATGAAACCACGGGGGTGGGGAGGGTGAGGGAAGACAGGGAATGGAAAGGTGGAAGAGCAGGCCTTCGCTTACTTTGTTTAGCAACCTTAAATTATTATATGCTCCTATATAATAAAACGTCGGCCTGGTGGGAAGAGCGTGAAGTTTAAAGGCTACCCTTCTTGTTATTTTGTAACATGTTGCCTGCTCGTTTATGATCTGTGGGGGTTGGGAGTGTTTTAATTTTTTTCCGTATTACAGTGAAGAATTGCGTTCATAAAAGCTCTTGCTGCTCTTTGTTATTATTATTATTATGATTTTTTTATTTTTTTCCGGCTTCCAGCCATAGGCTGCACAGTGCGGACTCTTGTCACCGGTATTGAAAGGGGGAAACGTTTTTTTTTTATTAACGATTCCTGGGTGGCCAGAGGACTCTCCAACATTCTTGGTTGCAGAAGGTTCACCATCTTCAAGCACCGGACGATGCGTAATAGCGTTTTTTTTTATTAAAAAAAATCTGAAAAAAGCAGCTTGTGAATGAAGGGCTCCACAATCTCACGGGGGACTGTGTGTTGACGTTGAGACGATTCTTGTTCTTCCGGGCCTCAGGATTACCCAACTTTCAGACATGGTGTGGTTTATGGCAGTACATGGTAAGAGTAAACATGACGAGAGCTCACTTGGCACAATGCAAAGCGTTCTGGAGGTCTACGGCTTTTGAGAAGTTTGTTTTTTGGTGTTAGAAGTGGGATTTAAAACGTTCTTTACGGAATTTCGGCACCCATGTGTAGTTCCAACGTCTACCTATCTACTTGATCAACCAGTATTAACCAGTATACACAAGGTGGTCCGGTGAGTAGGATGACTTAAGGTCTTCAGCTAGCTCTGCTGGAGACTGGTAAAGAAAATAGTCCCAAGGTGCCATTTTTAAATCTTTTTAACAGGCGCTGTATGTAGTCGACATGATGGATCATTCAGTTTATTGCCATTAGCGGCGGATTCCGTGTTTGAAAAATTAGTATATGATGCAGCCATGAAGAACGGCGAAATATACTGATTCCGAAGAGACGGGCCAAAGAATTTAAGGATTTGTAAACGGGAATTATTTCAGGTCATGGCAAAAAATGCACTTTTTTTGCAGTAAGGGGTTAATTGATGTAGTTGTCCTAAGCAAGTTCCTTATCGTACATGGGATGGCCTTCCTTAATTAAGCGTGGATTTTGTCCAAGTAATGTGACGGGTGTTTAAAATGGAATTTCTGTTTTGTTTTTTGTTTTTTTTGGTCAGGTTATCGATATTTAGTAATCTGTTTTGGGATAGATATTTACAGTCGGACCCTGGAATTCTTATTTGTTAGGAAACGATCTAAAATACAATTTTGGGAATAAATGGAGCCGGAGCTATAGCTCAAAAAATTCTTGTTGGATAAACTTACAGAAATGCAATCTTTATTGGGATTTATCAAGGTGTAAATTGTACTAATTGGGGAAGCCATGCAGAATCTGGGCTTTTCTTCTACTTCCTATAATGTTTGCATCAGTGAGGCTGACTTTAAGGACGTCGTAGCACTAGGTCCTACAAACTGACATTTGGAATTCCGATACACACAGATGAACTGTAGCTGTGCAAAAGCTCACTCTGTATCTTGATGTTCAGTGATTGAATAATAATTCAAAGTATATTATTTCTCAAAATTAGAAATTTAAATAACCGGGACTTATTTTTCATTTTTGATAAATGTCCCTCTAAGCCTCTATGATAAGTGCTCTACGTGTATAATATTCCTAATTCCCCAATATTACCGTTGCCACCCAGATCTCCGGATGGTAATAACTACCGGTACATTTTTCTTTACAAATAATTATTTTGTTTTTCCAAAAAGCCTTAATTTCTGAAACAAACCGAGAAATTTAGTTAGTGTATTTTCATATAAACATGTATCACGGAAAAAAAGAAACTATCGTTTCCATAAATCAATTAAAAAAATATATATATTAGAATTATTAAAAGAAGTTAAAATCTGCGTTCTATTTATAGTTTTGAAAAAAAAAGTAAATATTTCCAGATACATTTCAACCTGACTCTTATTTTTTTCTTTTTTATTCCATATATGGCATTTTTCAAAATTCTATTTAGGTTAAAAAAATCTTACAAATAGAACTATTGAGCTGTTTAAAATTACCGAGCAGCACACACATTTTTATTAAATTTTTGTGGCAATTAAAAATGTAAGGGCGTCCACAATTTCTTATCAATTTTGGAAACTTCTGTTGTGTGAAAGGATTTTTTACGGACTCCACACGATCTCCTATTTACAGTCAATGCCTGGTTCTAGATCCCTGTGTTTTTTTATGTTTCAGCATGTTTAATGAGGATTTTTCAAAATAATAAGAAAAAATAAAGTGATTGATAAAAAAAAAAAATAAAAAATGTAAATGCTTGTTCTTGTGCTGATAATGTTTCTGCAGAGTTGCTTTGCACTTCATTGTGCTAAAGACGTCTTGGGTGGTGAAAGGGTTGCTGGAGATGCGTTCTTTGTATATGTACATACATGTATAAATAATGTTTATTCCTTGAATTGTTGTCATTTGTCTCATTTATGAATTGTGTTTTTAAATGAAAATTGGGTTGGTTATTTTTCTCTTTAAATTGGGTCTATTCACTAAAACTCTGACACGCAGGTAACCAAGATGGAAAAAAAACCAAATTGTTTTCTGTGTTCCTTCATGATCCGTATTTTATTGTAGTTATTGTCCATTTTCTGCTACCCTGTCTGTGTACATCGTCGACGTACCTAATATTCTTTTTCTTTGCCATATTTTTTTTAATATTAATTTTGCGCACATTTGACATTACAGACTGTAACGTGCTCTGTGATTTATCTAAACTATAATATTTGTCTATGTTTATCAAAAATGAAAACCAGACACTTTAGACCACTGACCTTCTTTTTATCCCCCCTCTTTCTTTCTCTCTTTCACTTTCTGTCTCTCTTTCATTTTCTCTCATTCTCACCTTCTTTTCTGCTTTCATTCTCCCCCTCTTTCATTCACTCCCTTTTTTTCCTTCTCTCTCTCACCCTCTCCATCATGTATAAGAAACAATACAAGACTGTTTACAATTCAGTCTTGTTTTTTTCAATTTATGAAAGTTCAGAACAAACTGTAATATAATGACTCAAGGTATATGGATAATCTGTCTCACTCTCTTTCATTCTCTCTCTCTCTCTCTCTCTCTCTTTTCTCTCTCTTCTCTCACTCGCTCTCTCTCTCTCTCGACTGATTCCAATTCAGTCTTATTTGTTTCTAATTATGTAAGTTCAGAACATACTGTAATACAATGCCTCGGGGTATACGGAGGGCTTTAGGGGATGCACATCTTGCTCTAAGTACAAATACTTCTTGTATCTCAAACTGCAACGCATCCAAAATGTGTCTCCGAAGATGAAATCACCGAGGATTCATTAATTGGTTTTAGGGTGGCTGCTCATCCAGCAAAAAGATCAAATCATCCAGTCCTCTGTGCTCCATGACAAACATAATAAATATGCAGGGCCGGCCCTATAATGGGGCAGACTGGGGCAATTGCCCCAGGCGGCACTTTAGAAGGGGCGGCACTTTGCCGCCCCAAGCGCTTTTTTTTTTTTTTTTTTTTTGAAGCGGAGGAGAGAGAGAGGGGCACCGAGTGGTTTTCGCTTACCCGCTTGGCGCCCCTCTCTCTCTCTCTCTCCTCTGCGGCGAGTCTCCCTGTTCGGTCCCGGTGCCGGCTTGTAATGCAGAGCGCCGGAAGTGACGTCAATTTCCGGCGCTCAGCATTACAAGCCGGCACCGTGGCAGAGCAGGGAGACTCGCCGCAGGACTGTTTAAAGGTAAGTACCGGGGGGGATCGTAGATCTTCGCGTCGGCGAAGTTTAAAATGCCGCCGCCGACCGCCCCCCCCGGGGGGGGGCGGCGTTTTAAACTTCGCCCCAGGCGGCGTTTAGTCTTCGGCCGGCCCTGTAAATATGAACCCCTGAAGTCCTTCACATCTGGAACGTATATTCATTGCTGCGTAAGATGAGATACAACTTCGTGCTCGCCACAGGCTGGGACGTCACCTTAACCCATGCAGCGCCCAAGAGATCTACACAACTTTCCCTTATATTTATTATTATTATTATCAATATCAATTATTAATAATAAAATGTTTGCAGGTAACATCTTAGTCTATGACAAGTAAAATGGAAATGAATGAATTTTTTTGGTTGAGATTTTGTAACTAAACAAAACTGTGATAGAGAACATGCTAGTAAAATCTAGCTGTTTTTATGTCACATGACAAGTGTGAATGAAGCAAGGTTTTACATAAATAACAAATTATTTCATGGCTATGTTTAGGAATTATGTTATAAATTTTTTATTTAGTTAAAAAAATTTAAATTCAGAAGAGTGGGTAGAACGGCACCTTTAATACATTGAGTATCATTGGATAGATATAGTTAGAGAATGCCCCTTCTTCTTAGGACGTCATCAGCCTTCTGGAACGGAAAGTCGAAGCCCGAATTGCTGACCCGCTAAATTATTTATGGTTGAAGGGAATCCCTGCCACTTACTGTGACTTCCATCGTCGCCAGCTGTGACCCCCCCCTCTTATTAACGCAGGACCCCCAGAGCCAAGAGGGCTTTTCCTCTCCCGTCGCAGGGGGATTCTAGAATTCAAAAAGTCATCAAACCAGCACTGATTATTTAACCAAGATAATTCTGGGGATTGAATAGGGGAATTGACACTAAAGTCTTGCAAAAACAGAGAGGTTTCCATCAAAGATGATGAGAATAGCGATTTGATACATAAATAACGATTTGCCCTGGTGTTCAATTTTAACAGAAATTCAGAAAATTAAACTGAAGACATCTCAGAGGTCCTGAAAGCTGTATTATTTATATATATATATATTTATGATATTTTAATCACCTTTAGCTAAAGCCTCCATCGTTTTTTGGGGGGTAGGATGACTATATGCATATTTCTTCTGTTATCCCAAATTGATACATTGTCCAGAACCCTTTTTTTGGATGTTTCATGCCCAAATGGAACGGTCAATTGCTTGCTTTCACAATCTTTACAAAGGAGACCACCCTGTATCTGGAGAAATGTCCTTTAATCTTAATAACAAGAAAAGAGAAACAAATGAAGTCAATTCCGGAACGTTTATTTTAACACTTTGTTTACATCCCTATAGCAACCGTCTGAAACGCTACAATATGCAATACGTTATTTAAATTCATGTTTTGTTTCTAAAAAGGTATTTCGATTTTCCATTAACAGACAAAAAAATGTCAAGAAAAAAATAGAATAAAAGAATAACATTAGTTAGTTTAGTTAGTCAGTAAGTGTAATAATATGACACTACCCAGAAAAAAATATAATATAATGCTTTTATTCAATTAAAACTTTTTTATTTTTTTTTAACGTGTCGACTACCAGTAATTTCTCCGGGAAATTCTTCTTCGTGTTACTCAAGAACTATTTTTTCTAGAAACCTACCTGAAATATTTTCTGAAATATTTAAAAAATGTTTACGAAATATTTGGTTTCCTGTAGGCTATAGAATCCTAAAACGAAATAATTCGTATTAACATTTTATGTGCCAGAAGAAAAAAATATATATTTTTTTTCATAAGTGAATCTTTCGTATGTTTGTAGAAGTTCCTTTAATGTCTGTTCAATCTACTCCTATGCCATTTATTCTATTAAAAAAAAAAGACATCCAAATTCTAGATCTTACAGAAAAAATATAGTTCCGAGTTCTACTGGGAGTCTTAATGAAGATGCGGATATAATGTAGCAAAATCCTTGACAATCTACTGCCCCTCCAAAATATATAATTGCTAGAATCTTATGTAAAAGAGACTACGATATCTTTACATACAAAGATAAGCGTTTATCAGAACCGTGTCCCCTTTATCAGACACTTTGTTGCCCGAAAAGCTCTATTTTCAACCCTTAAATACTAGCGATACATATTCCTGCCACAGGCACTCGACTAATCCATCATGTTTCCAGTGGATTTTTGGGCGGTTCTGGCTTGGTTCTTCTTGTGATTGTCTGTATTGGGGTCTTCTTCTTCTAGACCCTTCTCTTTGGCCAGTAGCCGCTTGGCCAGCAAGGCTTCTCTCTTACTCTCCACGTTAGCCTGACGCAGAGAACGTTTGAGGTTCTTCACTTTTTCTCGCAGGTGTCCGTTGGCTTTCTCCAGGATCCGGACCTTTTGGGATAATGTCTTCACCCGCTCCTCCTCCTCCAGAAGAGCCTTCTGGACTGTGCTACAGAGCAGCTGTGGAAGACATTTAAAGAATAGTATGTGTTACTGGAGGAAAATGGTTCTTATCTGCCATCAAATCCTATATTTTAGGAGAAACCAAAGCTAGATACTCCGCTTTCTGGCTACTGGTGAATTGTATCTCCAGAACGTTTGCCTAGGACAATTCAAGTTCTATATTTGCCTGTCCTTGGATATATCTTGTGTTCTAGAACAGATACAAAAAAGAGGTAAAGGAGAACCACATCACACTATTTATAGCCAGAAAGGTATCTCAGATATTTCCTACATGGTTCTACAGCACATTGCGGATAATTATGATGTCTAGCTGGTTAACCAAAGCGGTGGCACCTGTCTTTAACCTGTCTTGAACCTCACCCTGTGGTCCTCTTGGGCTTCCCAGTCCGGAGTGTAGATTTGAGGCTCAACTCCAGGAGAACAGTTGGAGAACTGGAAGAGACTGGCAAACGTTCTGTGGTTCTCTGGGGTGTCTGGGAAGATGGCATCCTGAAAATTAACCCCATGCGGGAGGAGATTGTAATTCTCGTCCATCCTGCGTGAGAAAGATGTAGCAGACATTAATTTAATGACCTCAGCTCTTAATGATAACAGTGTTGGCCGAGTCTCCATTAAGGCGCAATAATTAAGGCTAAAAAGTTCATATTCTGTAACAATCTTACAAACATGTTTCTGCCAACCTTCCATCAGTCCGAGGGTTTTGAGGTTTGTAAGCCACCCTCGTTGCTGCTTTTTCTTAGCATTTCTTCTTTTTTTTCCATTTCTCGTCTCTCCCTGTGCCGGCCAGGTCTACATGCCCTAGTTTTGTTTCCTGATATTTCTTGGCTTCTCCAACTTCTGCTCATTGAACCTTTACATCTACTCCGGCACAAAATCCTCTATTCAGATAAAAAACACGTACGCGCACACACACATACACACACACATACACACACACACGTACGCGCACACACATACACACACACTTACACACACGTATGCACACACACACTCACACACACACACGTATGCACACACACACACACACACACGTATGCACACACATACAGACTCAAACACATGCACACACGTACGCACACACACACACACACACGTATGCACACACACACACACTCACACACATACACACGTATGCACACACACACACATACGCACACATGTATGCACACACACACACTCACACACATACACACACATATGCACACACACTCACACACACACACGTATGCACACACACACACACTCACACACATACACACACATATGCACACACACTCACACACACACACGTATGCACACACACACACACACTCACACACATACACACACACATACACACACACACACGTACGCACACACATACACACTGGCTTTTGTGCACAGATGTAATAAGTTACTAAATGTGTTTTATATCAACCTGTAACTCTTTAGGATCCCTGGAGGGAGACGATCAGAACCTCCTTCAGATTCTTTTTCCAAAGAAAGATCTGACTGATAGCAAATGTAATATAATGAAGGGAACGCGAACCAAGGAGAAAGCCAAGTACTGCGCATCAGAATATTTATCGAGTATCAGAATAATGGATTGCATGTGCACAGTTTAATTTATAAAACCATTCCCTGCTGTTTCTATAAACGTTATCAGTGTTTTTAGGGCTGTAGAACCCTGCGATCCCCTCATACCCAGCAAACATTCCGAGCTCCTAGAAAAGAGGGGCATCAGGGGAGGAAAAAGGGTCTATTTCTCCTAAAGAGGACACTTGGCAGCTGTGATGATGCCTCTCTCCGCGCCGTCAGGTGAACGGTTCTGCCGGTCTGCTGATCCCGTGAGGTTTTCGTCCAGCGGACTGCTTGCACCTCCGAGGGATTACTGCCTGTCCATGAGGACAAAGCTTCTGCCGTGTGCACCCTCCAGCGCTGGCAGGCGGATTATGCCGCATTCCAAAGGGATTTATCACCCATTTACTCCGATTCATTGTCTTAACTTTGATCCTAAGTATTGATTTAAAAAATGAAGGCGAACAATGTCATTTGAATTTAACGTTTGCTCGTCAGAATGTGAGTGAATTCCCGGCTATTTGCTTTTGTTGCCCATCCTCCGCTTCTTGTGAGGATCAGACTTACCCCGCTTCCATTTTCCAACAATTAAAAAGTCCATATTCCTTTAAAACACAACTTCTATTCTATTTTGGCAAACAAAATTATAATTTTGCAATAATTTCCATCTAAAGCTGAACATTTCATGTTATCTTAAACTTTATTTTTCCAGTGAGTAGAAGCAGCAACTGACCACAAGAATTCCGATGAACGTCCCTGAGCTACCCATCTTTGTTATTTGTCTCTATATCTTCTTACTGCCTTTATACATCTTTTTGTTCGCATTTTTTTTCATCATTTCATCATTGGACTCCTGACCATAATGAATCCTGCCCTTGGCTGTGAGTCCTGGTAGTTGCTGTTCAGGCTACCGGCTGGAAAGTCTCGTTCAGGTCCATGCGTTCAGGCTGTTCTTAGATGTTCTGACGAAATGGAGAAGTCGGAAAGGTGGATGTACCGGTAAGTGGCTGCGTGTCCATAGCGGTGCCTCCAGGAACATCCAAAGGCAATATCCTAATAGCTTGGACCTTGGATACCGTATTATATCTCAACAGGGAGTTTTCTTTTTCTTGGAAGTTTATAAAAAGAAGAGACATCCAAACCATGATTACAGACAAATATTAAGTAGTCTCAGAAACCAGACGATAAAATCCAGCCCTACATCCACCATCATCAATCCCATCGCCACCCGCTGAGGACCGTCCATCTCCTCCATTGTTTTGCTACTTGTTACTCTTTCATCCACCGTTCTGAATGCTGCTGCTTCTTCTTCACCTTAATTCACTTCATTGGTTCAGCGCAACCTTTCAGCTACTTTACGACAGGGATTGTTTACTAAAAGGAGAGTTTGCATTAGAGTTGGGGTCCTCCAAGGTCGTCGTCCTTCTCGTCTCTACATCAACATCTTCACCTTTGTCTCTCCTGGTGGTTGGGAAGAGGGCTGTATTTTGGTCACCAAATTACTCTTCTATACATGTTCAGGAGGTTGATGAGAGGCAGACCGCTGGGTTCCCCTTAGGGCCCAGGCAGCCATGTAGCCACCGTAGACCCCCGATGTGCGTAGGACCTCAGTGTGCACGAGACATCCATGGTATCACTCCCAGGTGCCCTGGTACCTGTTTAGCCTCAATTTTTTCCCATAAACTTTTAATCACAAGGGAAGGGTATTTCATTATTTATTTCTGCTCATGGTCGGACCCTGAGCTTATTTTTTTCCCATAGTAATTTTAGGTTAACTATGCAGATTTGTATCAAAAATAAAAATTCTCGTCCTGGATCTTAAAACCGGTGCTTCCTCCAACATTATTAGTTACTCGTCTGCCATAAAGAAAATGTACTAGACACAGCTCGTTAAATGTATACATTTAGACTTTATGACCTCATCTCCGTCCACTGGGCTCCCTGTACTGGGACGAAAAGTGAAAAGATGACCTTAATGAGCCCCCCAAATCTCCCCCCCCCATGGACATGGCGTGTTATGTTACTGTCAACATCAACCATATGTGCACCGGGGATGAGGGGGCAATTTCTTTTAAAATGAACATATCCTGAATCCTGAGTTTTAAAATGTGTATATCCCAAACCATTAACCCTTTAATACTCCATCCAAAGATGTAAGTCATCCGACTCTTAGTGATGCAGGAAACATAAGCGGGAAAGAGGTTTTTGCTGCTAATCCACAGCCAGTGAAATATGAACACAATAGCATGGCCAATTATTATGATCATTATTGTGAAATCTCTCCTTAAATATTAGACACATTTTCTTTTCAGCTTCCAAAGTCCTGGAACCTCAGGGGCATGTCTTTAACTGCAGGAGGTGTGTCTAAATGATCACATGGCTATTTTGCATTCATAGCCATGCCCACTTTCTCCAGATACCCTAAATAATGACATATAATGTAGATATCTCATATCTTTACATGTAAAAATTGGAGTAATTTGTATTATTAAAGCGTGTTTGCACACCGTAGTATAGTAAAGGAATAGATTTAGCATATTCTTCATGCATTTCTTTTCGTACTGTTCTAAATACCGGTAGAACAAAAAATGTTGGTTTCCCTAGAATTTTGTCATTGTCTTTGTACCCAAAATTAACCAAAAACAAAATAGTCTAAATCGTATAAAATTAGCACAAGGAAGATCTATAAATAGTTATTATGTATCTTTACTACTGTCTTCGGAAGCCGAGCACTCCAGACGTTAACGGGTTAACGTGCTGCTCAAGGGAGCAACGGCTTCTAAAAGTTTATTCCTGACAACTAACTTTATACTTAATTTATTTAAGGAGAACGCTGATATTTCTCCATTCCTGACCTGGTTTAACCCCTTTGTAGTTCTTCATCGCACTGGAAGGGCCTGAAGCAATGGGGGTAGCCATGACTGCCATGATTCAGCCTAGGTTTATCGTTCCCCCAAATAAAAACATTTAGGGGGGTCCTAAAGCAAGAAAAAAATATGCATTTTCTGCCGTATTAAGCAAATAAAATTTAGCAGATTTGTCATTGCGTACTTTCTATTAAAGTTTATTCACACAAAAACCACAGAAACTTGTTTTTGGTTTCTATAGCAACAGCTTATCAGTGACTGCTTTTGTGTCACATGACAAATAAGCATTCCCAGAAAAATGATGAATGAGTAAGAATTTTACATGATTAAGTAATTATACCGTTCAGCATTTCTAGGAATGATCTTTATGGTGAATTCTTTAAACATTTCAACGATTGAGTTCCTCCCCACCAAATGAGCGGAGAAAGTTTGAGAAAGCCGGATGGAGTAACTTTGATTAACTGAGATTTCCAAATTCTATCTGGATTATTTAATCATTTGCCCCCACGATGACATTTGCCCCATCCAATTTCCCATTGGCCATATGACATAATAAAACTAGAATAGGCAGTCTGTGGCCCCCACGGATAAAGTATATATCCTATCATCAGCCCCTTCTAAATGCAATAATAGTGGGATGGGGGCCGATCTCCACCAGGGTCACGTCAGGCTAACTGACCTGGTTGGATTCACGGACAACCTGGTTACTTGTAGATACATTATAGCAAGAGATGCATTGGTCGCCAGAGATTCCCGTGTGGCTCAGCTTTTATCAGCCCTACGGGTGCTCGGGACACTAACGAAGAAACTAATGGAGACCCAAAGACAACACCATGCTGAGTGATAGACCAAACTCAAGTGACCTGGTAGACAATTAGCCCTGGCTTGGGAGGACGCCTTAAAGGGGATATTCGTCATGACATAGAGGAGAGAACAGGTCAGTCGTTACCTTAAGAAGAAGTAATAAGAGTTGTTTTCCATCACAGTGTAGGAATGGCAGGGGAAATAGCCCAGTCCTGATACATTGAGCCTGGAACCAGAAGGGACCTCAAGCATGCTCCCCCAGCCTTGGTCACAAACCAGCTCGATCTCGGCAGAGTAGAAGAGATCAGAGTCATATTGCCAAGGCAAGTAATTGTAGACACTGTAACTGTCCTTGTGAAGCGCTAACACCTTGGCAAACACCACCGTTTCCACTAATTCAGCCCTGCAGGCTTCTGTTTGTGGTCTCCAGTCCTGGGGCAACTGGCATCCTCTTAACAGCCCAACCAAGCCAACCATCAAGATCCAGAACGCAAGCATCTTGCACGGCTAAGCCCACCACCTCCAAACAAAGCCTCGTCCTCTGCAGGGTCTCTTGCTTCCAACTTAAGATGTACTTATGAGCCAGTCCAAACTAGTCTGCAAGAAGCCAAAGACAAGCCAAAGTTTTTTAAAAGAAGAATTCCAGTTGAAATCGCTGCCAATTAAACTAAAACGCAGACAAAAAACAAGAAACTCCCAAGATAAGAGAACGTCTTCCAGTGACGGGCCTCCAGGAGATGGGGTAGAACCTTCCAAGTCTGTGACAACTTTTTGGCTTCGTCCAAAGTCCCACTGGTTTTTTTTTTTGGTATTTTGTTTAAATTCCCCCCCCCCTGACAAACAAAGAAGAAAATTTCCAAGAGATCTCTTTGTTCCAGGTCACTCACTTTGGCTTCCTTCCCTGTCTTTTCTCTCCATCCTTCTCCACTGAGGTCCTAAAGGAGTTTCCAGGTCGGGGAGAAGCTTGCGGTCAGCATTGGAACATTTGGCTAGGGTTGAGTGATGTTAGAAGTTTTTTTGCCACGAGCATTAGCTGCCGCTCATGAAAAACCCATCGACTGTAAATTCCAGAGAAAACATTAAGGGTCGGTTTTCAGCGTCTGTCTGCGAGTCGCTCCGTCTCTGATACAAGAAACGAGAGCACTGAGCTTCCGAGTCTGGAGAATTCTGCTTAAATTATTTTTTGCCCTCATATACCCAACTCCCAACACGCCTTAAATCAACCTCTCCGCATTTCCTATACTAACCCATTATTGAGCATTTTCTATTGTTTTTTTTGTTTTTCTTTAGAATTGTTGCGTACTCAATATTCCAAACACCGCCATGCGATCCCTTAAAACGTCTGTTCGTAATGTTACAAATCATTTTTTAGGATCTGCATGAAATCAGAGCTCGGTGTACCCTACCCCCACCTCCTTTTTTTTTTTTTTTGAAACATGCACATTTTTGTGATTAACAAAAAAAAAAAAAGGTAAAAAAACTGGTTTCGTATGTTTCTCTGAAAAGCTCCCGCGTATGTTTTTTGGAGTTTCCTAGAGCGGCAGCTTTACTCGAGACACAAAAGGTTTCTTACAAATAATAAGCCTGCAAAGGAAGGAAATTGGACTTTCTTTAGTTTAAAATGATTAAAATTGTACAAAATAATAATTCTACTTCTAGCCTTTGGATTATTGCATTGATTTTATAGAAAGATAGAATTATAGATTATTATTATAGTTATAGAAGCATTCAGCCCATCTAGTTCTTTTCCTGCTGAGGGTATTGGAAATACGGTAAAAAACTTATCAGACCTAAAACTGAGATGTTTTACACAAAATGTAGGGAACAAACGGGGCAAAGCACATCGAGCTCCGTACTTCAGCCAGGTAGGTATGGGACTCGAGGGATAAAAGTTCCTGCTTTGAGAAGAAATAGTCATTAAAAAATGTACATCTTCACATTAATGCAGAATAATTTCTTCAATACGACCTAATGTCTGGATTTAATAAGTGCGTTTCTGCAGTGAAGCAGGTCGTATGATCGCGGGAATTCATGTTTGTGAATAGATTGAGAATGAACATGTTTAGTGATTGCGTTCTGGGTCAATATTCTTCTTTTTTTCCCTTATGGAAGGAGATGTTGGTTGATGTTTTTGTATTTAGCCTTCAATTTCAGAGTGAAAGACCTTGTGAGTTTGATGACGTAAGAATGTGGCAAATGGATGGGTGGGTGCGTGGTACTTCAGCTGGGGGGCTGGAGGCTATTACTTTTAGGGTTCATCAAGGCCAATCAAATTCTGATTTGAATTTGGCAACCCTACTGGAGATAGGAGGCACAACCCAAAGTAGGGGGACAGACTCTGCAAGGCTGGTTCTTGGGGGCTGTTGGGGGGCTGTTTCCCCCCATCGTAGAACCATCAGCCACACTTATTGCCCCAGACTTCAAAAAGTCCTACCAACAAGCTGCCATTGGTCCAGCCTTCTCAGAGGTTCTTTAGCACAAAAAACTCCGAGCAGGACCATTCCTTTGGCTTTCATGGTCCTTGTTACCCCCGTAGAATGTTTGCCCCATAACTTTGCTTTGTAAACATAGCACAAACCCCACAGGAGCACCTCTCGCCCTTTAACCCTTTACTAATAAACAGTCAAAAAATACCATTTCCCATACAAAAAATTCAAAGAACACGGAATGCGTTTGAGCTACAATTTTATTAATTTTGGAAAGAATTTGTTACTCAACGAATGTAAACATGTTGCAAATAATAAGAAGTTCATACTTTGTGTTTTTCTTTTTGTAAAACTTTGTTTTCAAACATAAACAAAAATTAGCACTTTTCTACCATTACTGAAAGTGCTTTAAGTCTCTGCTAATACTTTGTTTTGTTTCATTCTGATCGGTAGAAGTTAAGGAGGCGCCAGTCAAGAATGGGGTCAATTGTGACATAATATCAGAAAGTCTTCTTCTCATAGATAGGAATGTAGGCACCATGGACTGACAATACCACTGGTTGGTGCCGATACGTCTTGCCTTAGCAGTACTGTTCATCTTCTCAGTAATGGTTCCATGCTAAGACACTGGCCTCATCCTAAGATCAAGGAGCGCTTGCTTGAATTCTTGGCTATAGGTGTAGGGGTCCGGACTCTTTAGCCTGCGGAGCATCGGTGGAAGAGAACCATCTTCATCAAGAAAGACCAGCGCCCCGTCGCTGATAATCGGTGGGAAGTATAATTCTCTCTCCCAAGGAAAGTTCCATAAAGCTGGGTTATCAAGCAGGGTGCCTTCATCTGTAGATACATTGTATTCTGTAGCGACTGAGTAACGTTTCTTTAACATTGACTTAGGTGGGGGATTCAGGGTCTCCTCTGGGACGGAGAGTCGTCTTTGCTGAGTGAATGATCGATTAGATGGTAGGAAGGACACCTTAGTCTTCCTTGGTTTATGCAAACTCATAGAAATTGGAGGAAACCTGGAAGAAGTAGGCGTCTTCTGATCCTTTGGCATTGTAGACTGCCTGGTGATGTCTCCAAGATTCCGTGACGCAATGTTTGTAGCGGATTCTAGTCTGGATTGAGGAGGATTTCCAGATCCCTTTTTCCAAATCTTGGAGAAAGGAAAATCTGACATCTCTTTCTGTCCGTCTCTCACCATTTCGCAGGGTAATTCAGCCCCACCGGCCCTTTTCTTGGCGTGCGCCTTATCAGTATGTGTTGAAAATGCTCTTTCTTGGTCTTCTGGTTCATTTTCTTTCTTCCCAGCCTTTATATATCGTCCAAGCTTGTTTAGTAACCATCTTTCAGCAAATTCCTAAAGATTATTCAAGAACATAATAGGCACCTGTCAAGGTGAGAAATGGAGACTACTTAAAATAGAACACATAACGTCTTTAAACAATAGAAGGCAAATGAAGATTCTATTAATGGCTTCATTCGCTTGGTTCATTCCTTCACATGCTGACAAGGCTTGTGTAATAGTAAATACCGCACTTACCGTCCTTTTTAAAAATATTTTGCTTCTATTTTGATTGGCACTTTGGCCGTTTTCTAGAGGTGCGGTTTATTGGGGAAATTCTGGATAATTGCTCATTCTGAATGGCCGGTGCTTTTAACGGACCTCTGTAAATATGGGTTACAAAAGATAAGAGATGCATTCTTAAAGCACTTAAAATCTGTTACCCTTGGTTACGGATTAGACGATAATAACATTTAAACGAGTAAACCTCAGCTTCTCATGCATGCGTTAGACATCTCAGGAGGCTCAGACAAATGTGGGATTTTTTGAATGAGGTTGTAGAAATCAGATTAGAATGTTACGGGACCTGCTTTGCATAAAATGTAAGAAACATCTGATTCCCTCATGTTGAGTTGTAGATGTTTAAATCCCAGGCATATCCCAATACTGCTCATGGTGGACATCTACTGGCGTCCGTGGTGGACAATATAATGATGTTCTATGGACCTTCACAAACCTCGCCACGGACCCTGGCGTCCTCGTACGGACTTTGCCTATCCCTGATTCCAGGATCAGGACATCTACTGGAACTGTGAGACATTGTTACTTGGAGAACATATTTAAAAAA